>NC_073348.2:26897500-27560000 GCF_027580225.2 Misgurnus anguillicaudatus
ATTTCTCCTTTCGAGGCACGCACATTTTGCAAAGTTGCGAACTCATTTCAGTAATGGGTATTCCCTACTACAATTTCAAATGTCAGGCAAACATGTACTGTAAACCGCACCAAAAACTTCTACGTAAACGTGAAATTAGCCCATTTACTGTAAGTACAGGTTCATGCATACACGCGACAATGCAGAAGCTTAAAGTTGCTTTATTTTATATAATTTGTGGTTATAATATAAAACGTACTTAAAAGTGCAATCTAAAGTAAAGCTGACATTTCCTGTGAAATTGTACCAGACAGCACAGCTTATAAATACTTTTTATAAGCTTACCACTTGCGAATTAGAGTAATGTATAGAGACAGTTATTAACACTGTACTTTTTATGTACTTGCTAGTAAATATATGGTTTGATGCTTTAAAGCTATTACAAATTTTAAATAATTACACAATTTATGTGCTGTTGTTGTTTTATTACACCTGTGTAAAATAACTCTTAAAATAATAATAAAAAACAATACCCCTCTGTGGTCTACCAAGTGTGAAGGAGGCATGGAGATCAGCACACACCTCCTGATTCTTATTTTGAACAAATAGCAACAATCTGACAACAGAAACAGCTGTCGCAGAGAAAGTTGTGCAATATTGTTAGCACAGAAGAGTGGCTGCATTTAAATTTAGACAGGAGAGACACACAAAGAGATTGTTGAATTAGCTCGAAACATTCACTGCAGTAATGACCAATAGGAACCACAGGAAAGATTGCTGTGGATACTGCATACACAGTACATACACATTGCGTTTTTAAAATAGTTTATCGTATAGAGTCATGCGTTCCCATAGTTCCATAGAAAGAAAAACACAGATGGCATCCCATTTCTGTCCCAGACAGTAATGAGATTAAATGCAGACAGAATGTAGACTTTTGGGCAAGACACAATAATCTCACATTTGACAAATCTCAACAATGTCACAAATATTTCAATATGTCCTGCACCTTATGTGTCTGTTTTTATCTTGTGTGTGTTTTATGTGTCCAAAAGTTTTATTTTACCTGTTTCTTTCTCTTCACTGGAAAGGTCAGGAGCGCTTCGGGAACATGACCCGGGTGTATTACAGGGAGGCCATGGGGGCGATCGTCGTTTTCGACGTTAACAAGCTCACAACGTTTGAGGCCGTCTCCAAATGGAAGGAGGATCTGGACTCGAAATTAATACTTTCAAATGGCCAGGGTATTGCCACCGTGCTCCTGGCCAATAAGTGTGACCAAAACAACGACTTTCTGACTAACAACAGCACGAAAATGGACCAGTTCTGCAAAGAGAATGGGTTTGTTGGATGGTTTCAGACGTCTGCTAAGGTAGGGCAAAATATATTCAAATTATTTTAGATGTTACAAAAATAATACCATTTGCTTATACGCTCACCTAAAGGATTATTAGGAACACCTGATCAATTTCTCATTAATGCAATTATCTAATCAACCAATCACATGGCAGTTGCTTCAATGCATTTAGGGGTGTGGTCCTGGTCAAGACAATCTCCTGAACTCTAAACTGATTGTCAGATGGGAAAGAAAGGTGATTTAAGAAATTTTGAGAGTGGCATGATTGTTGGTCTGAGTATTTCACAATCTGCTCAGTTACTGGGATTTTCACGCACAACCATTTCTAGGGTTTACAAAGAATGGTGTGAAAAGGGAAAAACATCCAGTATGCGGCAGTCCTGTGGGCGAAAATGCCTTGTTGATGCTAGAGATCAGAGGAGAATGGGCCGACTGATTCAAGCTGATAGCAGACCAACTTTGACTGAAATAACCACTCGTTACAACCGAGGTATGCAGCAAAGCATTTGTGAAGCCACAACACGCACAACCTTGAGGTGGATGGGCTACAATAGCAGAAGACCCCACCAGGTACCACTGAACTCCACTACAAATAGGAAAAACAGGCTACAATTTGCACGAGCTCACCACAATTGGACAGTTGAAGACTGGAAAAATGTTGCCTGGTCTGATGAGTCTCGATTTCTGTTTTAGAATTTGGCATAAACAGAATGAGAACATGGATCCATCATGCTTTGTTACCACTGTGCAGGCTGGTGGTGGTAGTGGTGAATGGTGTGGGGGATGTTTTCTTGGCACACTTTAGGCCCCCTTCAATTGGGCATCGTTTAAATGCCACGGCCTACCTGAGCATTGTTTCTGACCATGTCCATCCTTTATGACCACCATGTACCCAACCTCTGATGGCTACTTCCAGCAGGATAATGCACCATGTCACAAAGCACGAATCATTTCAAATTGGTTTCTTGAACATGACAATGAGTTCACTGTACTAAAATGGCCCCCACAGTCACCAGATCTCAACCCAATAGAGCATCTTTGGGATGTGCATCCCACAAATCTCCATCAACTGCAAAATGCTATCCTACGATATGGACCAACATTTCTAAAGAATGCTTTCAGCACCTTGTTGAATCAATGCCATGTAGAATTTTGGCAGTTCTGAAGGTGAAAGGGGGTCAAACACAGTATTAGTATGCTGTTCCTAATAATCCTTTAAGTGAGTGTACATTATATTTAGTGATATTGAATGTTTACTATAATTATGTACCTTGACATTGACATGTAGTATTACAATAGTATGTGTTACGAAACATGTGGTAGCAGCACCTCTTTAGTTTAGAAACACGAAACTTCATTTGAGTTCTTTTTGGATCTTTTAACCCTTTAACTGTCACGCCTTTTTGAGTTGGGGGTGAAAAGGTGAGGGTCCAGAAGCAAAATCTTGGTCTCTTTTTAAAGAAGACAATTTCATGTATTTCACTAAAGTTTCTGGAATTGTGAATATTAAATAAAATAGTTATTAATAGTTAATAACTTAATAGTTAAGTTTATTTAAAACAGAAAATGCAACAAAGTATATATTTTATATGTTTTACTCCCAAAAATAAAGCCATAAGTCTCAACTTGTGAAAAGCTGCGTAATTTTAAACATGGCAACTCTATGACACACAATTACAGCTTGCATAACTCACACGTGTAACAAATGTGTTTGGTTTTGTCAGAAATTATATTGTTAGAACGAACCTTTGGCACGTGATTAAACCTTGTGATTGAATATTAATATCAGCATCTTAACTACACCAGCCACTCACATGCAGAGCAGTTGCCAAAGGAAACCGAATGGAGATGGAGACGTCTCATTAAACCCAATGGAGACTGTTTCAAAGAGACCTATTTATTTCATTTATTTTAGCACCTTTCTCATTCATCCTTAATGAAGGGTCCGGCAGTCTTAAATTAACCTCAGTCTAGCACCATTGTCATGCTTTTAAATAATTCATTACTGTTCTCAGATCAGGTTCAATGGGGGATGAGATCAAAGTCTTTTTTTTTAAACAATGATCAAACCTGGTTTTATGCTTTTCCATACATTTCTCCCTTTTTCCCTTTCTCTCCAAACTGTAGGAAAACATCAACATTAACGAAGCAGCCAACTTCCTAGTGAAACACATAATGGCTAGTGAAAATGACATCCTCAAATCTGTGGTCCCGGACACCATCTCGCCTCAGCTGAGCTCCACTAAAGAGCTGCCCTGCTCTGCCTGTTTCAAATCTTGAACCACTACAGCCTATAGAAGCGGCAGGTGTGGACACAGTCAGCTATAACCCAAAATCAGTTAAGATTCATCATTAAACAACAGCTTGTCTTTAAAATATTAAACTACAGACTTTATATAATTGTATTTAAATATGTTGCACTTTTTTAGCCTTTTTTTATTATTTATGTTTAATAAAAGTCTGGACTAGCATTAAATGCACTAGGTGATGAGATCTTATTTTTTGTCAGATGCACGGGCAGATAGGTGATTTATGATTATTATTATTATAATAAAAAAACAGTACTATTTTATTAGAACACTCTGAGAAAAATGCTACAAAAGCTGTCGCTGAGGTCACAACTTCTCAAATGTACATATCTGTACCTAAATGCTACATATTAGGACCTTTTTTGAAGGGCACCTATTATGCAAAATCCACTTTTACAAGGTGTTTGGACATATGTGTGTTGGCAATGTGTGGACACAACCACCCTACAATAAAAAATCCACCCAACCCTTTCTTTAATACACATTAAACCAAAGCAGTCATTCTACATTCCATATTCATTCTCTTGTTAATGTGACATCACACTGATAAAGCCCCACCCATTGCCACTGACTGACAGTCCTGCATTACCACAGTGTCTGCCCTCAGCGAGTTGTACGCTGTCTGCCATATCTCAATAGTGAGATATGGTTGTCTCAGACTGTGTTCACAGGAATCAGATCTATTTTACCTGAAAGCTCTCACTGTCTCTTTTGGCAAGGGAGCATAAACTGTACAAAAAGATGGACGACGCTCGTTCGCTCTCTTCCATTGGTGAAAAGTGAAGTTGCCAGTGTCCCGATATGACGCTGACATCTTGGGTTGAGTCTGCGCAGTAGCGATTTTGGGACCAGTCCTGCGCAGTAGTGAGTAAAGTAAAGCCGCAAAATCAAGGCCCCGCCCTCGCAGAATGCGCATAAACAATCACAAGCAGAACAACCCATAATGTCAGTGTGAAATTATATTAATTATAGATTAATATAAAGCTCCAATATTCCCAGTCCTCCGAAAATCCCGAGAAAAATCTGTTGGTGCTTCAGTGATTACTTCGCTCGGCACAGATAGCTTTCAATCCTAGCTGCCAATCATGACGTCACACCACCATTTTTATAGCATTAAATAACTACCCAGTCTCACAAGGTTTCGTTTAAATTTTTTATTCTTTTTTCGTGATATTATCACGAATTTCCGCGTTTTTTCGTGGTTGTATAATGAATTCCTGTTTTCGTGTGATTATCACGTGTTGGTTGCTCAACTGCTTTTTCCTATTTTAAACCATTGTCGCTTCGGTATTGGGTTCGATTTGGTGCTTGCATTAGAATGTCACTTTATACATTGGTTTATACTATTTTTTCTGATTTATTTTTTATATGTTGAATTGCGTTAGGGTAAGAGTTGGGTTTGGGTAGGGATGTCATTTTATGTAAATCTAACCCTAAACCGAAGGGACAATGGTAAGAAGGTGGGACAAAGCAGTTGAGTAACCAATACGTGACAATTACACATAATCAGAAATTCGTTATACGATCACGAAAAAATGCGGAAATTCGTGATAATATCAAGAAATTAAAAAAAAAAAAATTATGTGACTATATAAACGAAATTTCGTGAGACTGGGCTGTAGATAACTAACCAAAAACTAACTTATTTTAAAAACAACCACTTGAATTTACATCAGCATGATAAAAACTACAGTAAATGACAGAAACCAGCTTCGGAAAAGAGATATTAAATTAAATTAAATTGTTTAGTTGGTCTCAAATCCCATTGAATAATATGGGGGAGGCGGGGTTTATGACCTATACTAGGACTGGGGGGCGAACGAGACGTTTTGGCTTAACTTTTCAGGGCTTGTGCGGCACGCTTGCAAGGGAGTTGCCAAATTTTTGCATTTAAAGGTACAGGCACAAAAACAGTGCATTATTTCTCCCACCCAAAGTGACATTCTGGACATGCTATGATAAATGATCTGCAGGGTATTTTGAGCTGAAACTTCATAGACACATTTGGGCTCCCCTGAGACTTAATACATCTTGTAAAAATGGGCATAATAGGTGCCCTTTAAAAGGTACCATTCCAGTGACAGCTTTTGTACTTTTTGTACCAGTCTATGTAGTTGTTTTCGATAACATCAGTGTCATATGAAACATAACATGCTTTTTAAGAAATACATGTATTCAAAGCGCTTTAGACTAGATTTAAGATATGCATTACTTTATTAGTATGTGCATTCTGTAAGAATTAAACCCATGACCTTGGCAATGCCAGCACCATGCTCTAGCAGTTACAGGAACATTTATATAAAACTAAACAAAGCTTTTATACTATAACACCTGGTTTGTCTTATCTCTCACCATCCCACTGTTACATTCCCCTGTTCAGCATTCTTTCTTCACTCTGCATCTCAAATCTTATCACAGTTTGCACTGATTCAGTGTATGACTCATTGACGTTATATAAATCTGCCATGATTCCCTACATCACCGTATTCTGTATTTAAGCGCTTTAAATCTATTGATTTGCTGCCATATCCAGCTGTACCTGCGGCAAACAAGAGGTTTTTATTCCGAGATATTATTTTTGGATGTGGGAGGTGTTGAATAATTATGTAATGTATTGTATAGCCAAATGTTTCATGAGCCATGTTGTGTATAGTTTCATGTATAAAAATATGCATTGACAATAAGTTTTTCAATAAAATGTAATGCAAAAGACACTCACCGTTGTAGTGAAATAAATATGTGCTATAGAAAAGAAACACAGTATAAATCTATATTAAGTAAAGCTGTAGAGCTCCCAATAATCTTACTGAATGAAACAAAACCTCTGGTAATTTGTTGAATATTCATTCAAACAGAATTATCATTATTAACATAAGTGCTATTATCACCAATTACAGTAAAGTGCTGTATAACAACATAAATGTGATCTCTCAGCTGGAATAACTAGAGCTGTGTATAACTAGGTTAGACAAATTACAGGCTTACAGTCCTTATTTCACACTTATATTCAACTCTAGTGTTATCACCATGACAACTGCATGCTTTTTCTAGCATTCTAGCCTCTGCAGAGTATACAGTTTTTTTGTTTTTTCTAAGCATGGTATTTGCACCAGGTTCCTGGAAATATGGATTACTGCCATATATACACATATTTCTGAGAATACATTTACTGAATTTAATTAATGATGTTTCCAAACTATCACTGGCACACATGTAACATGACACACAGCACTAAAACCCTTACTTATGCTCAAATACTATCATACACTTTCAGACAAAATGGTTAAAAAGATGGTCCCTGGCACTGGGACGGTACCCTTTCAAAAACTAAACCTTTGCACATAAAGACCTCAGAGGTACATGTTGATACCACAGAGTGCTTATTACTATCTCAAAGGGACATATTGGTACTAAACGTATACATGCCTGTACCTAAATGGTATAAGCTAGGACCTTTTCAAACGGTACTTAATGCCCCAGTGACAGCTTGGGGTCATTTTTTCGGACAGTGTATGATGTTTGGAGAGATCAGTGTGGCCTCAAGATTACAATTATTTGGGGGGAAAAAGACAAAACAAGCATCACAATATGCGAGAACAACTAAAAATCAAGATAACAGGATGGGACGGTATGAAAATTTCACATCATGATTATAGTGACCAAAGTTATTACAGTTTTCAATATTATCATGGTTTTGTTCAAATCAGATGGAAATGTTCAAAAAGAACTGATAACATTAAAAAAGTTTTATTTTTTGAAAATCACAATTTAATATTTCTTTGAATGAATGCAATACATTATCCCTTAAAGGAATATTCCAATTTCTTAAAAGAAAAATCCAGATAATTAACTCACCACCATGTCATGCAAAATGTTGATGTCTTTCTTTGTTCAGTCGAGAAGAAATTATGCTTTTTGAAGAAAACATTGCAGGATTTTTCTAATTTTAATGAACTTTAATAGAGCCCAACATTTAATACTTAACTCAACACATAACAGTTTTTTTCAACGGAGTTTCAAAGGACTATAAACGATCCCAAACGAGGCATTAGGGTCTTATCTAGCAAAACGATTGTCATTTTTGACAAGAAAAATAAAAAATATGTACTTTTAAACCACAACTTTTCGTCTAGATCCGGTCGTGATGCGCTAGCGTGACCCCATGCAATACGTCATGACGTCAAGAGGTCACAGAGGACGAACGCGAAACTCCGCCCCAGTGTTTTGTTTACAAGTGTTGAGAAAGAGGACCGTTCCGACGTTGTTGTATGTCAACTGATACTAATTAATGTCTTTGTGTCAGTTTATTGTTTACAATGGTCCGCAAATGTGCGTTTATATATGTAACACGTGACCTCCCTACGTCACTACGCATTTACGTTAGGTCGCGCTGGACCGGACCTAGACGAAAAGTTGTGGTTTAAAAGAGCATTTTTTTTCCCTGTCAAAAATGACAATCGTTTCGCTAGATAAGACCCTAATGCCTCGTTTGGGATCGTTTATAGACCTTTGAGTTTTCAAAATCACGGTAATCAAACACGGTTGTAATGATTTTAAATTTTAAACGATAATACTAACCGTCAGGACATTTTATCGTGGTTAACCGTGAAACCGGTAATCGTCCCATCCCTATTGTATAATATAATGTATGTAAACATTTGAAAAAAAATTAATCTTTCTGGTTATACCATAGAATATTTGTCTGCATAGAGGTTGTGATTGGGGGGGCCTTCAAATGTTTTTGGACAATGAAATGGCCGACATAATCTAACGGCAATAAATCAGAAAAATGTATATAATCTCACTTGTATACATTTTAGTCAATGCTATCTCATGGCAATTTATACCTATTTGTAACATGATCTCACGGAAAGTCGTCTTATAGTCACAAAAAATGTGATTAGTTTATTCGTGTCCATGGCACGAAATTCAGCTTTTTCATGCCTTGAGCACTAATGTGTTTTTCGTGTCACTCACACAAATTTCTATAAATAGTTTTTTGGTCTGTGGCACGACTTTCTTTTTCGTGTCATTCTATGTATTGTTTTCTCTTTTATTTCCCTATTTTTAAATCATTGGGGTTGCGGTTAGATTTGGGTTAGGAGGTACTTTTATGTATTAGTTTCTACATGTTTTTCTTCTGCTTTTAAAACTATTCTCGCCTGGAGTTGGGGTTAGGATGTCTAAAAAGTAACAGAAAGTGATTCTAACTTCAACCCCAAGCGACAATGATAAGAAAATAGGAAAAAACAATGAGAAAACAATACATAAAATGACACGTAAAAGAAAGTCGTGCCATGGACACAAAAACTATTTATAAAAATTTGTGCGAGTGACAAGACAAAGGCATTTGTGCTCAATTTCGTGCCATTGACACAAATAAATTAATCAAATTGTTTGTGACTATAACATGATTTTCCGTGAGATCAGTCTGGTATTTTACGAGGTGGGCTAATTCATAACCACATTTGTACATTTTTATACCGTAACTTTGGGGTTACGGGCGGGGTTAGGTTTTTTATGATAAACGTATGTTTTCATACACTCCACTTCGTACAAAGTCACACGAATTAGCCAACTTGTAAAATACATACGAATTCTCGTATGCTCAGGCTTGTTTTAGTACAATTTCCTTTGGCCCACTGGGGTTAGAGGTCTGCTTTTGGAGCTGTAATTTGTGATTTTTCAGATAAGTGCACTTTTTGTACGCCCTTTTGTGACCTTGAGATGCATGAGGACACCTAAATTATAGGAACCTGTGTCTCACTGACTGCTTGCTTCAAATTAATTTGATTTTGCCAAGTTCACCACAGGTTATATAAGCTCACTCTCAGTCATATGCTTACCATTACAAAGCACATTATGTGAGTATGTGCGTATGGGGGGAATAAGATGGCGTTTTTAAACTAGAATGATATATTCCTAACTATGTCGTTTATCAAAACCTTCCCGACCTCGTGTGTTATTGGTTTTCCATTATTTGGACACGATAATGCAATTATTCCGAAAGCAATGACAAACTCCTAAAAAATGAAGTTCTGGAACAAGGTCATCCTGACAGATTAAATTAATGTTAGTAAACCAATAATAATTTACCAAACAACGGTTTTTAACAAAGCATGGTAAAATAATGTGTGCACAGGAAAACTGCTGTTTTTAAGGAAGATCTTGATAATTTATATCAGATTTTTGTTTTTCAGTGAACAAGCATTAGAGAACTATAAGTGAGAAATGTTAGCCATTCCTGAGTGACAGTGAAATTCTGTCTGTATCTATAGGAGCACATTCATCAAAAAAGACAAAGGGACTCTAATTGATTCTCTGAAACATCCTGTGTCTTTGTCATTTTCTGCAACTCCTACAGATACACCGTGATAAAGACGAAAGCATAAAATTGAGCTGGAAAAATGAATGGGTGGTCGGATTCGGGGGAAGGACGCCAAGAGGACATTTATAGATCAAATAAGACACTTAATGACATAATAGCCATTTCAGTGGTGGCGTTGAAACAGAATAGGAAGAGATTTGAATGTGTCGTTTATAAAGGAGTGGACATTTGCATGGTTACCTGTGTTTATTAAAAGCACTCTGCAGTTCTCTCGAGCGCTCTGAACACTTCGCATTAGCTTTGCTGGAGAGAGCAACCCACACATAGACACCCACACAGCCTGAAATACAGCTACTGATTCTTTCTATTCTATAGACCGACATGCACTCACACACCCAAACGTTAGGCTGAGATGAGAATATAAACACATCCACCTACTCGCATACATTTCATTGTTGAGAGATTAAAATCTATTGCTCTTACTTTTTCTTTACACCCTTACCTTATTACAAAAACGTGTTGTGGTGGTACAATGATAAATTAGACAGTAATACTAAGCTACAGTACATTGATGTATACCATGGTAATCTATTGAATGATTGCCATACTATACTTGACATAACGTAACATACCATAAGTTGCCATAACATAACATACAATATGTTGCCATAACGTAACATACCATAAGTTACCATAACGTAACATACCATAAGTTGCCATAACATAACATACAATATGTTGCCGTAACGTAACATACCATACTTTGCCATAACGTAACATTCGTTGTCGTAATGTAACAAACCATATGTTACCATAACATAACATAGTACCATACAATGATAAATTAGACAGTAACACCAAGCTACAGTATATTGATGTATACCATGGAAATCTATTGAATGATTGCCATACTATACTTGCCATAACGTAACATACCATAAGTTGCCATAACTTAACATACCATAAGTTGCCATAACGTTACATACAATATGTTGCCGTAAAGTAACATACCATACTTTGCCATAACGTAACATTCGTTGTCGTTAGGTAACATACCATATGTTACAATAACATAGTACCATACAGTGATAAATTAAACAGTAACACCAAGCTAAAGTATATTGATGTATACCATGGTAATCTATTGAATGATTGCCATACTATACTTGCCATAACGTAACATATCATGAGTTGCCATAACATAACATACCATAAGTTGCCATAACGTAACACACCATACTTTGCCATAACGTAATATACGTTGTCGTAAGGTAACATACCATATGTTACCATAACATAACATAGTACCATACAATGATAAATTAGACAGTAACACCAGGCTACATTATATTGATGTATACCATGGTAATCTATTGAATGATTGCCATACTATACTTGCCATAACGTAACATACCATAAGTTGCCATAACACAACATACAATATGTTGCCGTAACGCAGTGCTTCTCAATTATTTTCTGTCACGCCCCCCCCTAGGAAGAAGTAAACATTTCGCGCCCCCCAACTCTCTGCCGCGACTGTAAATAGTATAATTTGTCTATGAAATGACACATCTGCAAAACATTGTATCCTTATTAACATTAAAGAAAACACAAAAATAGAAATATCGATCAACTTACAACAAAGAATAACTTTATTAACATTGTTTTTTAGTATGTAACAAAAAATAATTAAAATTAATAAATTTGCCTGAAAAAAAACCCAATCCTTATTTAAATTATAATATTTTTTACCATTTAATACTGAAAAATTAAATTAAATTTAATCAATAAATAATAATAAAAACTCAAGCGGCTTATCAGCGTGATTGGGGTGTAATGTCTTTAAGTGACAGTGCAAAAAAAATCACTTCCTGAAAAAGTATTTTCCCCGGGGTCTCGCGCGCCCCCCCTGGTGTCGTTTCGAGCCCCCCCTGGGGGTCCCGCCCCACTATTTGAGAAGCACTGCCGTAACGTAACATACCATACTTTGCCATAACGTAACATTCGTTGTCATTAGGTAACATACCATATGCTACCATAACATAGTACCATACAATGATAAATTAGACAGTAACACCAAGCTACATTATATTAATGTATACCATGGTAATCTATTGAATGATTGCCATACTATACTTGCCATAACGTAAGAACATACCATAAGTTGCCATAACATACCATAAGTTGCCATAACGTTACATACCATAAGTTGCCATAACGTTACATACCATAAGTTGCCATAACTTAATATACCATAAGTTGCCATAACGTTACATACCATAAGTTTCCATAACGTAATATACCATAAGTTGCCATAACTTTACATAACATTAGTTGCCATTTCGTTATATACCATAAGTTGCCATAAGGTTATATACCATAAGTTGCCATAACATTACATACCATAAGTTGCAATAACGTAATATACCATAAGTTGCCATGACGTAATATACCATAAGTTGCCATAACATTACATACCATAAGTTGCCATAACGTAACATACCATAAGTTGCCATAACGTAACATACCATAAGTTGCCATAACATTACATACCATAAGTTGCCATAACGTAACATACCATAAGTTGCCATAACGTAACATACCATAAGTTGCCATAACGTAATATACCATAAGTTGCCATAACGTAATGTACCATAAGTTGCCATAATGTAACATACCATAAGTTGCCATAAAGTAATATACCATAAGTTGCCATAACGTAACATACCATAAGTTGCTATAATGTAACATACCATAACGTAATATATCACAAGTTGCCATAACGTTACATACCATAAGTTGCGGTTAAGTAACATACCATATGTGGCCGTAATGTAAAATAACATACTTTGCCATAACATAATATGTTGCAGTAACGTAAGATATGAGAGAGCAGGAACGAAAGTACCATTTTTCAGAAAAATTGTCACTTTATCTTCAATTGCCCTTATGAAAAAGTGATAGTACTAAATGATTACCAAATTCATGTGCTATAGTTCATTTTACAGAGAGGACTATGATACTACAATGTCCAAAACCGCCATGGAATTGTCACAGTACATATTTGTAAAACAAGTAATCCAAATGTCCAAAAATCTATTTTGTTAGTACCGTCTCTCTCTCTCTCTCTCTCTCTCTCTCTATTTATAAAGGACTCTGACCTGACTTGTAACAAGATTTTGATGTGCTTATATCACATAAGGAACAGCTTGGATTAAAGCAGATTACTGGATATTGGATCTGAACAGATATCAGAGCAGATTTTCAATGTAGAAAATCATGAAGGTTTAAAATGTTGAGACAAGGTTCGCCTTTTATATGCATGAGATGAAAATATGCTGTAGAGATGCATTATCTCACATATAAAAAATGACAGTATGTTCAGGGGCAGTTTCTAAATTTTGCTCTCACTTCAAGTACATTAATAACTGCAGTACCATCCATCTGGTAGTAAGTGTGTGCAATTCAAACCCTGTAGGCACACACAGAGATATACAGTGCGAAAAAAAGTGTGACAGATAGAGAGCAAGCGAAAGAGAGACAAGAGAGAGAGAGAGAAAGATGAAGAGATTACAACTAACAAAAATGGAACAAATGTGCAAGCCACGAGCACCTCTAGTACTGTAGTTTATATTATGTCCCAAGATATCAGTCAGTGTCATATCAAATGTGAAAAGTTTGCCAGTTTCACTAAAACTTGAAAAAAATAATAAAACATTCCATTGGGTATGTTAAGAATGGTAAACAAATGGAAAGCTCAACTCACAATCCAGTGCGGTTGACTAATGATAAAAGAAATTGATAAACACAAAAAAATCAAAAATGTTTCTTGACGTATTACCTTATCGGACAGCCAAAAAAAGAAATTTGCAGAAGTTGTAATGAAAGAAATTTGTCGGATTTTTACAGTATGATTATACCTTGACACCACCTGAATTAGTCATGCAATGGTCATGGGACAACAATACTGATACTGCTTAAAAGTATAGTTCACCCCAAAATGAAAATTCTGTCATCATTTACTCACCCTCATGTTGTTCTAAACCTGTATGAGTTTCTTTATTCTGTTGAACGCAAAAGAAGATATTTTAATAAATGATGGTAAGCACACAGTTGAGGGTATCCATTGACTGCCATAGTATATGTTTTTCCTACAATGGAAGTCAATGGTTTGGTTACCATCAGCTATCAAAAAAATATATTGGTGTTCAGCAGAATAAAAAAAACTTGTAGAGGTAGTCAGACGCTTTGATTCCTAGACCTTCTGACTCTTAAAGAATACTGCCATCCAATGTCAAAAGACCTGTTGGGGCTTAGGGCATTTAAAAAAAGCCACATATTACCCATTATTGTGCAAATTCCATTCTTTTGACTTTCACATAGGTTTGTAAAGTAATTCACCTTGTCTAGTTTTAGGAAAGAGAATCTGTGACCCAGTTAATAGGTGGATGTAATATGTGCTAAATGATCCTAAATGCTGTCTTGAAGAGATTCATTCAGTAGGTTCATGGGGGACGCATTTCTTAAATTCTATATCCTTGATCCGCTTCATGCCTAATGCTATCTACACACCAAACGCGGGACATCGCGTTATGGGACATACACACCAAACGCGAGTTCAACGATTTGCGTGAGTAGATTACATGCAAAGTCAATGCAAAGATGCGATCAGATGCGTCTTTGCATGGGGTGATGCGAATGAGGCGATATGGGCCACGCGCTATTCGCTGCAAACACGTCTTCGGTCTAAATAAAAATATTCAACTTAAGCGAAAAATTCGCATGACACAAAGTTAAATCCCGCGAGTAATCTAGATTGAGTAATGCGATGCCCTGCGTTTGGTGTGTACGTAGTAGGGATGGGCACGAGTACTCGATTGCTCGAGTACTCGAACGTGGCATCGATGATCGATCACGATTCACGAAAACGATGATCATGTGGGTTTATTTATTTATTTATTGTGGATATGGCGGCATTTGGATGTCTGGTACGCGTTACAAGGGCATGTGGTAGTAAAGACTGAGTATGGAGATGCGTGTTTGACGTCGTGTCGAGCTACGCAGACCGGCGTATAACATCAGATTCAGTAACATTACCATGCGTGATTCAAAAACAAACAGATAATTCCGCGCGACCGAGCCGCAGCAACCCGCCGATCCGCGCAATGCGCGGCAGCCCGCCGATTCCGTTAAGCCGGCCAAACCTCACATCACTGAGGCACTATGGTTTAAAAGGATGCCGTGACTTCCGGAAATACAGTTAGTCAGGTGCAAAATGTATCTCATATTTAAACATCAAATGTCAAGAGATACTAAAGAGCCATACGAGCATTAACATTACATCTTGACTGAGATAAAAGGACGACACGACACAGCTAATCGCTAAAATGATAGCAAAAGACTTAAAGCTGCTTAATGTTATGAAGCTTGTGCTTTGACTAGAATTGTTTAAAAGTTCGCTGTTTATGATGCACATCCACAAAGGGAGTAAACTTTCTGTACATAACTTAGTTAATAACTTAGTTGAAGTCTTGCATTTTATGCAGATAGATGCACGTTGTACATTTATGTTATATTATTATGCAGAGTGCGTCATATAGAAAGCGCTTCGGTTTGTGTTTATTAACCCTTTAGTTTCACGCAGCTATTCCTGTAAGGGGTTTCTGTTAAAAACATTTACTTCATTAATAGTCTAGTATGTGTTCATTGTTCTGTCATAGTTTCTTCAAAATTAAGCTTTATTTGAGTGTTTTTAATAAAAATATTTTCATTTTCACCATGACGTGTACGCCCCGCCCCTTTGATTGCCCCGCCCCCAGTTAATCGAGTACTCGTTCTATGGATTAATCAAAATGAAAAAATGACATAAATGCACATCCCTAGTACGTAGCATTACTTGCTCTGGGATTTCATTTTTCGCTCGAGTTGAATAGTTGTCAAGTGTTTGAGGCGAATAGTGCGTGTTTTCGCGGCAAACGCGCCGCCCATATCAAGTAATTCGCATTGCCCCACGTGGGGACGCGTCTGATCGCGTCTTTGCATTGACTTTGTATGTAATGTACTCGCGCAAATCGTTGAACTCACGTCTTATTCACGATACAGCACTTGCCTTGAGTACCTTATTGCTTTTATAAAACGGTTACCACACAATATTAAAGTGTATAAAATATTTATTAGTGCAACTTTAATGAAGTTACATCAATAAAAGCATTCCTTCTGCTAGAAAAAAATGTGAACAACAACGTTCCAATGTGTAATATGCATGAGAGCTCAAATAAAACAACAAACCTGTGGTTGCTACGGGTGTTGCTATGTGTAATATGCATGAAAGCTCAAATAAAAACAACAAACCTGTGGTTGCTAAGGGTGTTGCTAAGGGTGCAGTGATAAATAGAACCGTTGAGTGAAGCGGTCATAGCCGTGTTTTATCGTGAATAAAACACAGCTATTTACCAATCAGAATCAAGGATTGGAACTAACCGGTTCCATAAAGGACATTTAATATCGACAGAACCCTTCTGTTGTACAAATGGTTCTTCAGTCTATAAAGAGATAAGAAAAGTTTAACTGAAAAGTTCTTTGGGGAACAAAAACGCCAAATATGCTTTATCTCATTACCCTATTGATTACATGTTAAGGCGAACTCGTGAATTTGCTAATTAATGTATCCGAAGCAAATAATAACCATAATACAATTTCTTTGGTGGCAGGCAGCCCTTCTCATATGCCAATAGTTGACAAGTCAAGTTTCTTGTCAATTGATACTCTAAATCCAGGTTGTGCCTGTTTTTAGATCACCTCTCAAGAGTATTTTAGGAAACAATGAACACATTTTGTGTCTGCTGTCACTGCTGTGTGAAGCGGCAGCCGTCTGACAGCCTTTTAAACGTATGTCACTCAAAATACACCACGGGCACTTTAAATTTCAACGCTTGAGGACATCTGAAGACATCAGTTAATACTGCAAAACAGGACTCAATTGAATACCGAAGTCTTTGATTGGCTGAATACAAGGCATGGTTTTCTTTCCCAATTCGCCTTTTATTAAACACTACAAAGATTTTAAATGTGCTGTTAGACTGAGTGCAAATGAAACACATTAATATTTTAACGTCTTGCATTTATTTTATACTTTCACACATACCAACGAAGTTGCATGGTTCTGTACATGGCATATCTGTTAACTCCTCTAATCAAAAAGTGGGGCATTTAAAAAAAATAGCCCCCAGAGTGGACTCTCAATGGACTACACTGAATCAAGATCAGTCAGTGCTGAATATAGAATTATCTTAAATGAGGTACAGTATGACTTTAAACCCTATAAGAGTTTGGAGAGCATCTGTCTAATTGTATTACAGATGTTTTGGAGTTCATTTCTTCTGCCCTTTGTTCATCTTGACCGTGTGCCAGCGACAGTTGGCACAAAATGAAGAAATAAGGATTCAGGAATGCTGTTTTTTTCTGGCTGCTTCTACGGACAATGCTTTCAAAACACTTCAATGTCATGCACTTTTAAAAATCAAGATGCTAAAAAGAGTTTTTCTCAAGTATATACTATATCAGTGGTGTAAATTTTTGTCACTTTTGCACACGTTACACACATAAAGAGTGAAATCAAACAATAAACTTAATTTCTTGCATTTGCAACCCACTGTCTTACAAACTATTGTCCTATTTTCCATATTTGCAATGTCATTTTGTTATCATACCTCACTACAAATGTGTCAGGACATGGCATCAAAAATGCCCACTCAAACCATAATCCCCTTTGAATGACTGTAAAACAGAGACAGATAAAAAACTTTTAAACTCGAGTCAGAAAAGACACTGTTATGGCTGGATATAATATTGGCCCCTCTGGTGCCTCACTGGCTCCAACAGAATCACTCTTGTCCCTCGTGACCCCTTCGTCCAATCTTTTATGGCACCAGACAAGTTATTGGGGGTCACCTTCAGTTCCACATTTTATGGTTATGTTGCAGGTTTATGAAGACCACACTGCGGTAATGTATAACGTTTAATGCTCTTTGGTGCACACAGTGTCGGCCCCATCCAAACCATTACAAGAGATACAAAACTGTCATAGGTCAAGTTATATTTCAGGCAACGCTTTATAGCAAGCAAAGGTGCAATAACCAATCGTTCCTGTAATTAAAAGCAACGCTCATTCTCAAAAGAATTTTAAAGGGAGTGAGAGGACCAACTGTGTCCTGTTCTGTCCTGTTTGGCACTCCTGGGCCCTGTCCTCCAGACATGTCTAATAAGAAGGGAGTTTAATTAAAACAGAGGAAGAATACATTTGCATGAGGCATATTAATGAGCTGCAGAGGGTTTATCGAATATTTAGCAGTGATAAAGGTGAGCAGTGACTGAAAGTGTCAGTGGCCTTCGATTAAACTGAAAGATTTTATTCCCATAGGGGAAACATTGGCAGCAACTAAATGCTAAAAGGGTTTTTATGAATGCTACCAACTAGAATGACTTTTTTTTCCTTAAAAAAATGTCCCATTAAAAATAAAAACACCTTTTGAAATGAATGAACAACCCATTTACTTTTTCCTACTATTAAAGTCAATGGTGCCCCAGATCTGCTTGGTTACAAACATTTTTCAAAATATCTTCTTTTGTGTTTACCAGAGCAAAGAAATGTATACAAGTTTGAAACCACTCGAGAGTAAGTAAATGATGACAGAATTTTCATTTTTCAGTGAACTATCCCTTTAAACGCATTCTCACACACTCCAGGTCAAACTATCCATTCAGTAAGGTATTCTGTGAGACTAATGGCAGATCAAATCCTCTACAGGGAAATCAATTGAAAATGCAGTGACAGCACTGAGATGGCATCATACAGCGATCAATACAACAACAACAACTAGACATAACCGCACAGCTTTTGATCACAACACCTGCGTGTGTGCCTTTGGCCTCATTCTGCCAAGGATCCTGACAACCTGGCGGAGGTAAAAGAAAAGGACATGCCATGATTCGGTGCGCTTCTGACTTAAACGACACTCACATATGCACCTCTCGCCTATTTCTAACAAACATGACAGCTTGACATTGCACCTGGTATTGGTTCCTTTGGATCAGGTCCCAGACAAGTGTGAGGAGACGAGAGACAATCCGAGTTTACGATGCTGCTACAGTAGTAACCTTGTAAAGGTGCACAGTTGCATTCGCATTTGAAAGAAAAACACCACCGTTTTTCAATATTTTACTATGTTCTTACCTCAACTTAGATGAATTAATACATACCTATATTTATTCAATCCGTGCACTTAATCTCTGTACGTGGCTTCTAAATTCATCCCTGTTTGGATCCTAAGGAATGAATGGGGCTAGGCTAAATGCTAACACATTCACAACGCGCTGTACAAAGATTAAGGGCACGCATTGAATAAAGAAATGTATGTTTTAATTCATCTGTTGAGGTAATAACATAGTAAAATATTGAAAAACTGTGGTGTTTTCCTTTAAGTATAGACATATTTATTCTAAACATGATAGTGATAACTAAACAAGGTAACGTTAAAAAAATTAAAAATTTAAGAGAATTGCAGGCTACATCACAACGAAAACGATACTAAGGATTATATTTTTGGGTTAACTTTTAGAGCCGATAATTGATAAAACATTGACACCCAATCAAAATCTGTTGAACTCAAAGGTCTCGCGCATTTAATGTGAAACAAGCTCAGCTGCGCGGGGCAAATAATGATAACAACATTGACGTTACATTGGTGTGGACGATACACCTGAGGACTTGCATTTCATGAATCAAATCACTTCAAATCTTTACCGTTTCACTGAAGAAACAATGTCACCTTCATCTTGAATGTCCTGAGGAGGGTGAGTAAATTAACAGCACATTTAATTTTTTACGTTACAACTTACCCTTTAACGCTCAGTTTGGTTGCAGCTGGTACCTTATAGGCTAATGTACAGTGTGCGGCCACACATTCACACCCTCTACCTCGAAGGTACTTCAGGCTGTTTGATGAGATTCCGTTGCCATGGAGACAGCTGAAAGTGATTGATTGGCCGGGTACCTGAAAAGTGCTCGACGAAACTTCTAGATCATCTCGTTATTTTTAAAGGGCCCGGTGGGAAATATCGGCACGAGGGATGTACGGATCTGTCAGAAAGTTTGCTGTCGTGACACGCGCTCAAGGTCATTGCAAATTAAAGACGGATCTCACATTAGACAAAATGCGCGTTTGTGTCACGTATTAATGCAAATGGCGCAATTTAATTGTAATATGAACACTTTGCATGTTTTAATGTTACTAAATGTTTTAATGTTACGTAAATCTAGAAGTATTTCTGGGTTGAGGTGGGAAACATAAATCCGAGTTGTCTGGAAATGTGGATACCGATACCTGTCCTTTTACACACAACAGAAGGGAGTTAAAGGGATAGTTCACCCAAAAATGAAAATTCTGTCATAATTTCCTCACCCTCATGTTGTTACAAACCTGTATTAATTTCTTCTGCTGAACACAAAGAAAGATATTTTGAGTAATGTTTGTAACCAAACCGTTTTTGAGCACCATTGACTTGCATGGTAGTATATTTTCCTATGGAAGTCCATGGTGTTTCTGTTTCCTGCTTCATTACAAATGTAAGTGTTCAACAGAACAAATAAATTTATACAGGTTTCTAACAATGAGGGTGAGTAAATGACATAATAGTAATAACTGTTCCTTTACTGTAATTCATGTCCAAAATAAAGGAATTAAGATTTTATTATATCAAGACTAATTCCTCAAGATTCAATTAAATGGATCGTTTCATTTTGTGTGAGCAAGTTTTATTGTAAAGGAAATCTTTTAAAAACTACTAAGAAAGTATCTTTATTGAGTAGTCGTCTGCCAGTCCAAATAAATCACAATTCTGTACACAGTGACAAGAACATATTGTCTCTGTTACAGGAGTAAACTTGACTCTATATTACACGCATACGTCTGGGGTCTGAATATAAAGCTAAAAAAACTTTAACCATTTCATGCGATTTCTCAACATCATGAACAGAATACAAAAAGCAACAATCATAACCGTTCTTCAGTGAACTTTTTTCTAACTTTAAACACATTGTGCCTGTGAGTTACGAATTACTGCAAGTGATTATCAGTAGTCGTATGTCCAATTAAAAATCTGTGTATTTTTAATTTAAAGGGGGGGTGCATGATTTTTTAAAAAAAAGCTTTGGAAAAGGGAGTCAGGCCAACTACCAAACACACTGTAGCCAATCAGCAGTAAGGGGCGTGTCTACTAACCGACACCGTTGCCTGGGTTTCTTATGTGTGGGCCAGATTCTATTGGGGTAGGGGCGTGTTTATTTAGGTGATTTCAAATGTCAACATTGGCTTTTCAAGCACCCCGCCTTTAACATATAGGTTTACCTATACGGCTGTAATGGGAAAGTGTTAATATCCCATGTACACAATGCATTACAAAATAAAATAAAAATATGGTTTTAAACTCCTCTTACATAAATATATTACACTCGATTTGTACTGCAAATGTTTGCAAAGCACTTGGCGTCCAATCATAGTTTTGTGTTGACCTGCAATTATAATAACATGTAGCATCGCCATCCAGTGGACATTAATAAAAATGCAGCCATTCATCACTAAATTTCTGCAGTATATCGGTTTTATCTGAAGCAAACTTTGAATATTTCATGGTCTAAACCCCAGGTAATACTTAATAAATAAATTCTTAAAAATGTAATAAAAGTTAGCATCGCTTTATTAAAAAAAAAAGGTTTAATAAACTCATATATTTAAGCCTTAATCTGAGTGTGAGATTTCATGAATCACCAGGCATAATAAAACAGTCAAACAAGTACACACTTAAATTAAAAAAATCTTAAAACCTTATTTCTGTCTCATTTTTTTAATATAAAGCTTTTGCCTTTATATAAACAAAGACATAAGGCTTTTATCTTTTTACATAAATTACATTTTCAAATAAACAGCAATACTCTGATATTGTCAGATTGTTATTGCTAATCAAAAAAACTCTGCTACTAAGAGTGAAGATTAAAACAATTAAAATGAGTGTTAATCTGTTTTCAGATCAAATAGACTATCTGTTAATATTAACCAGAATACTACAAGAAAAGGTGGATTACAAGAGTTTTATACCAATAACCTTTAACTTTCTATTAAAAGCCCTCGTTTATAGAGAAGACTCAATATAGTGCTGTATGAAACAGACAAGGAAGAGATCACACGCAACAATACTGCTAGTAAGATCTTTTCACATGGCTTAACCCGCATACCCTGACTACGGTAGATACCGGAAGTTAATGATCATTTTGGTAACCAAACATTACCAGGATTCAAACTGACTTATGAGGTAAACCGCTAGCTGAACATTTTTCAATTTAATTTAATTTTTCAAGTAATCCTAATGGTTAAATGTTTTATCCTGTGAAGGCCAAATAGTTTTTTGTTGTTGTGTCACATCCTGCCTGTGATGATTACGTTACAAAATGTCATTACAAAAAGATTCACATCATTAAAGTAAACATAAAACCGCCTTTACACTTATACTCAACATGTAATAGTGTGAGGGCAAGAGAGAGTAGTAAAGGGAGATCTTGTTTAAGATCGAGAGAGAGCTTTTTGTGCCAGCTTTTAAATCTTGGTCTATGGAAAGACATCTAGCTGGTTATGTCAGCCTAGCTGTACATCCATGTCCATGGGACACAGCACATATCTGGGATCAAGTTTCGGCGTGAAGTCATTGAATTTTTTAGAAGCTTGGGTCCCGAAACTATCGAGCACTTTTCTGTTCATCAGAGCAAACCTGGACAAAGAAAGCAATATCTTGCTGTGGTCAAGAATTAAAACACAGAGAGATTTATGAATCATCTTTCTCTATTTATACACACCTGCCTTTGGTCAACCGCAGCAGAAACTTCCAGTATGATGGTCTCAGATTTTGCACTTCCATAACAGCCTAAGATGACCACATTATCCACAATAGGTTATTGACAAAGATTCGTTTTGTGAACAATCACATAAATTGTGTGTATGTGTGTTCTCTGGAATCAAACCCATGACCTTTGCATTGCTAACACAATGCTGTACCCTTTGAGCCACAGAAACATAATTTCAGCTTCATAACTACTAAAAATACACTTAAAACTATGAATGTCACAGCTATCAGATATGAACCCGAATGACATCTACACACAAAAATGGTTCCAATATCTCTTTTTTTGTGGATGTAAATCACATTAACTGGAAACACAGACTGTTAAAAATAAACCAAAGTGTGTCAAAAATGGCCGCTACCGTTTGCACCGTTGACGTCATTTGGAGTCTGCGCAGTAGCAATTGTGAGGTGGAGTCAACGTATTAAGGCTCGCCTATTTTTCCATTCAACACAAACCCACAAATGAAGTGGTCACACCCCCTTTTAATAAGAGATGCACTGATATTAAATGTTTCCGCCGATAGCCGATTATTCTAAATGATATCTGACTATACCGATAGTTTTGTGGTTATATTAACTTGAATATTAAACATTAAACTAATGATGTTACTTCACAATTTTTTTTTTTTTGACAGGATATATCACCCATGACAATCGTCTGTTTTAAAACCATCGGCTGATAGCAAGAAAATTGCTTTTAGCGACCGATACTGATTATTGGCCGATACATCGGTGCATCTCTACTTTTAATAGCATCTAATATCCAACTCAAACCAAACTTATTAGAAAAACAAACACTTAAAATCAGTGTTGGGAAAAGTAACTTTTAAAAGTAATTCATTACAATATTAAGTTACTCCCCAAAAAGTAACTAATTGTGTTACTTAGTTACTTTTCATTACTTTTAAGTAAATTTTTCTTACTTGTTTTTCTATGACTGAGAAGTTCTTCATTCAAGAAATAATTAAACTGAAAAGTAACTTGCATTACTTTTTTTAAAAAGTAACTAAAATATGAATGTGTACATTTATAAAGTAATGCGTTACTTTTAGGGATGATCTTGATTTTTCATGGCCGGTTTTTATACCGATTTTCTTAACCAGCAAATTGGGCGATTCGGATCAGATTTTTTTTCTTATCAAGCAACAAACAAGAAAGAATGAAAGTATACATAAACAATATGTTTATTTGGTATTTAACAGGCTAAACTTGGTTTGGCTATTGAAAACAATAAATGTAACCATCTAAAATTAACAGCAGTAAGTGTGCAGTAGGTTACATTCAATACAAACATAAGTGGTTAAATGAGACTATGACATGGATGGTTGAGTGAGGGTTGATGGTCTTGCCTGTTTTGCATTATCAACAGACTTTTGATACTTATTGCGTTCTATCAGGTGATGAACTTAAATGTCTGACCAAGTTTGTTGTGGTGAATGCAGGGCTCTCAGGTTTTATTTAAAAGTTTGGAGTGAGATAACATCTGTTAGGGGAGGGGGCCCTCTGCCCCACCAAATTCTCAAGTTTTTGCTAGCAGTTCAATGTTACCTTTATTCATAACTGATATATAAATTATAACAATTGTTAAGTCTGATAAAAGACAAAAAAACGTATCCAAATTAAATAAATTGCTCTACATATTAAAAAATACAAATGTATCAAAATTAAAATGAAATCTGTATTATCTACAGTAGGATTGCAGCACTTGCCATCAGCATGTATTTTAAGCTGTGTTTAAGAGAGAGTTAAGGTTACATCTTCAGTACTACATGGCAATAATAATGAAATACATCTCTGGTCCATTCATTAATTTCAGAAGCCTCTACGTTAGTTTCGGGTAAGCTAAAGCTTCTGATTGCAAAGCAGTTGGGGAGTTTTTTAATAAATCAAGCATAATTTAACACGTATTTGGCTATATTCAAGAAACCTGCGTTATTTACAGCATTTATCAGATCTTGCTCTTCTAACTTTCAGTCTGTGCGTGCACGCGCCGCGCATCCAAATGATTGACATCAGAGGAGCGCGAGAAAAACTCGAGACAGCTAAACTCGACAGATAACTTCCCTGCGCCTCGCCTATTAATTGTATATAGCAGGAAAAGTTCTCAGTCTCTTAGAAATACAAGGAGTGAGTGTGACTGAAATGCGTGTATCTCACAGTGAATGCGTGAGAGAGCCCTGTGAATGTACTGTTGTTAATCTCCGCGATTAACTTGTCCTTTACAGACATTGCAGCTTGCAATCTTCGAAATGCTTTTACACAAAACACATGCTTGCGAATGATAAAAATGTAGTCTTTGCATGCGGGTGCACTTCCGGAAAAATCGGCCGAAAAAATACAAAAAGCAGCCGGTTGCCGATCGCGCAAAAAACGTCCGGTTCCGATCTCTGGCCGGTCAACCGGTGCATCCCTAGTTACTTTACTCGTTACTTCCAAAAAGTAATATTATTACGTAATGCACGTTACTTGTAATGCGTTACCCCCGGCACTGCTTAAAATACATCAACATGAAAAGAAATAACTAAAATAACAAACCACTGTTGGGAAAAAATGTAGCACACGTGACTGGAAGTGTGATAACCAAAAAGTGTCGAGACAGGTTTAAAACCGCATATTTTGTTTAAATGTTTTGTTTTAATAAACTTTTTTTTCAATATTTAAAAAAAAATTAATGGGATCTAATTTTATAATCAAAAATTCACAGATGGCATTGGCCTCTACAAGATTCTGCGTTTCATTTTTTTGTACTTTGGTGTGAAGTGTCCTTGTGCATTTAAATAGTGCTTTGGGTACACTTTGAAAACATTCAACTTACCGCTTGGAAACAGATGGCGGTGGAGATGGCATAGATTATTGTGTCAGCCTCAGGGAAGTATGGAAACCTGCCTGCCTCAATGCCTTTGAAATACAATGTCTGAAGACACATAGTGAAGGAATTCATAAAAAAAGTATTACATGTGACCCTATTCTGTAAAAAATATCGACAGGGTCGCATATATGGAGCACACAAAAAGTAAACAAATACTTTGTAATATAAATGGCTAATGCATATCTGGAGTTTTACAGGCACTGGATCATTACAGGTACTTTCTGATTTGTGAATTTTTATTTGGCATGTTGTATAACATCAGAGGACCACATAATGCAAATGCTACTAGTAAATGTAGTTAATGATTACCTCCACTAGTTTGGAAAAGAGGTACATGGAGATTGAGGTGCTCTTGTAGAAGAACATTGAGGTGCCAGCAAGAAACCCTGAAAATATAATGGTAATGAGAACCTCTAATGGCTGTGCAAAATCAGAGTCCAAAACACAATTTACCTGCAATGAGACCATGGAGCTCATCATCCAGGTTACGCATCCATCGGAGTAAACAGCTTGTGCCCTGTCATTAAAAGGAAGCGAGATGGAGAAAATGCTTTTAACAACTTCACAAAAGCTAAAAACAAAACCCATTAAAGTTTCAGAAACGAGAAAATGCACTGGATCGAAGTACCTTGTATATACTGACGAAAGATCCCAGGAAAGCTCCTAGCTGGAAGTTCTCTTTGTTGTACAGCAGCGAGAGCAGGCGAGAAGGTTTTGTGAAGACATGTCTGAATGTTGATGGAACCTTCAAACAGCACTGAATGAGATAACCCATGCTGAACATCCGAATGAAACCTTTAAAAACACAGACCGGAGCATCAGCATCCATGTAAAGAACGGAGAGCACTGCTATCAACGTCCCCTTTCACCCAAATTAAACTCTTATGCTTACACATACCCAAACACAAGCTCTCAGAACAAACAAACAAAAAATGGTGACAACCAGATAGGAGGTCTCTTACTTTAACACAGTAGGAGATGCAGTTGTCCTGATTGTGTTTGCAACATCTATGCCTGGGTCCATGTTTGCATCTGAAGTGCACAATACACACAGAATGAATGCTAGCACATGACATTCACCCATATATTTTTGTGCCACAAATATCATAGTACAATGTGCAACTTTGCAACGTACAAAGAACGTATCTGACACTCACATTGTTTCTAGCAGTCTGCGTGCAAGTGATCTGATGCCGCTCCCTCTAGAGGTAGATGCGTGTCTGTGATCCGCCAGTGTTGTGGGTCTCTCCAAACCTTGTGGATTTGTGTTTTCGGCCAGAGAATGTGTAGGGATCTCCTCTTTACCAACTATAAATCTGGCACAGCCACACACATATCAGTTTTTAACAGAACAACTGCACCGAACATGGTGACTTTTGTGGTGCTATGGGACTAACAGTAAATCTTTAGTAAATAAAAAACTGTTAAAGTAAAAAACAGCACTTACTTAAGGGCAGAGAATGCAAAGCCATTCAGACTGTCTTTACATCTGAAGAAAACATAAAAAATTATTATTCTTTTTTTAAATATTCATTTTTGATGATAACTAAATTAAGGGTTCTGTGTATAGATTTTAGTGGCATCTAGAGGTAATATTGCAAATTGCAACCAACGCTCCCCTTCCCTTTGAAAACACATAGAGAAGCTACGGTAGCCGCCACAGGACGAACGTGTCATCGTCTGAGACAACGTAGTAATAATTCTGTTTTTAATTTCACATTCATATAGCCAATCCCAGTGTTCATCAATTAAGCAATACATGTGTTTATAGTCAGGGTACCTTTAAAAGCAAAAACATGACCAACTAACCTGAAGAAATACATGTAGAGAGACGCAGTCAAGCAGAAGAGAAGAACCTGAAAAGCAAGAAGAGATTATGAGATATATGTGATATGTCATCATCACAAAGATCCAAATCTAGAATATTTGTATAATGAGTTCATCATGACTAGTTTAAAGGAGAACACCACCGTTTTTCAATATTTTACTATATTCTTACCTCAACTTAGACGAATTAATACATACCTATCTTTTTTCAATGCGTGCACTTAATCTTTTCACAGGGCGTCGTGAATGTGTTAGCATTTAGCCTAGCCCCATTCATTGCTTAGGATCCAAATAGGGATGAATTTAGAAGCCACCAAACACTTCCATGTTTTCCCCATTTAAAGACTATTACATGAGTAGTATGGTGGCACAAAATAAAACATGGCGATTTTTTAAGCGAATAAAAGTGAGAACTATAATTTATGGCGGAAGAGCACTTAGTTCGCCTTAAAAAAATCACCAAGTTTTATTTTGTGCCACCATACTCGTGTAACTACTCATGTAATAGGGAAAACATGAAAGTGTTTGGTGGCTTTAAAATTCATCCTTGTTTGGATCCTAAGGAATGAATGGGGCTAGGCTAATGCTAACACATCCACGACGCGCTGTACAAAGATTAAATGCACACATTGAAAAAATATGTATGTATTAAAGTTGAGGTAAGAACATAGTAAAATATTGAAAAATGGTGGTGTTTTCAACAGTAGCAAAATACTTATTTTCACTAGCATAATAATGTAATAAAGCTCCAGAAAATCTGGGAAGGAAGAACCTCTCCATGCTTCACAGGTTTAACTAGACCTCTTGTGACAGCCATCCGAAAAATTGTCTCTGTTGCCTGGAAATGACAGAACACTTAACATTAAAATCAGCCTCGGTTTGCTTAAAACAGACAGTTCTGACCACCGCTTTCCATATAAAGCATCATAAGTGACAGATAACAGATGTGATGCTGACTGCTGCCAGGAAATAATCATGAAAGTATGAAAGAACCGTCAAGAAGACTTAATGGAGTGGAACCGAAACAAAAAATTATGCTAAAATCATCAACTTACCAGGTTTGCCATATAAATTGTTAGAAGTCCTCTCCTGCACAAAAAAAAAAACAGAGAAAGATCCTAGTAAATGTCTTTGCGCAAACATTTACATAATTTACTCACCCTCAGACTTATAGGAACATAAAATGACAGCCTTTTATATACGTTTTGTCATATACATCTGTCGCATGGCACTGCTCACGTCTGGTGTAGATACCGTGTAACATGAAACATCACGACTGACCTGCTTTTACGCTCTATCAGTATGGCGATATATGAGGCAGGCAGTGCCGCACCAAAACCAGCCGACCAGGAGAAAAAACGTCCCAACAGCTTTCGAATAAGAGAGGAAAAACAGAAAGAGTGGAAGGATAAATGGACATTAATAATCAGAATACCAGCATAAATAAGCCCAACAACAAAGGACTGAAGCTATTAATGGTGCTTTGATAATATTAGAAAGTAATAATTCAGTTTGACAGAATTTATATTGAAAAATTAAGTACATTCCATTGCCTCCACTAGTCATGCAGAATACCAGTCATAAATCCAAACTTTATCTCAGGACTGTCTCAGGACCAACAAAGGTCTTAACAATAATTTATTGATTGTAAAGTTCTCATGTGCAAACTTTAAACGCCTGATAGCCAAAGGGATTCAAAGGTTGCTGTACAGTTCATGTTTGAGTGTCTGTGCACGTGGCAAGTGACCTGTGGCAAAAATTTACAGAACAAACATTTCTCAGAGTTGAATATTACGTATTCGTTTTACCGAAGAATGCAGAAGAATGCAATGTACAGGCCTCCATTGGCCGTCAGGAAAGATGTGGACTGCAGGATTTCAGGAATCAGCCTTTTCTTGTAATAATCCTTCTTCCTTCTTCTTAGGATAGCTGCAATCTGAAACAAAAATTTATTTTAAAGTTAAAAAAAAACCTCAGTCATACTGTTTAAATTTGGGTGTTATTTCCTTAGACAAACGTTCCCCCCTTAGTTTGTGTACTAAGATTTTTTTTTTTTTTTTGCTTGTTATTTTGCATATTAGATCATTAAAATGTTTTCTGTAAAGCTGCTTTGCAAACATGCACATTTGCTATAAAACATAATTAAATTAAATCCTTTACTGCTGTACACTATTGTTCAGTTATTCAGTTCACTATTATTCATAAATCAAACTATGGAAAAATGCAATATGCTATAGAAATATGCTAAATAGAGCCCGACCGATACGCTTTTTTTGGGGCCGATGCAGATATTAGGGGGTAAAAAAAGACTGATAACAATAACAATATATCGGCCGATTTTCTTTGTGTATATTATAGTACAGTACACTTATACTAAAGTACACATACTACAGTACTGTACATAGAATACACTATATACATTAACCGAATATCCTACTCTATATAAATAAATAAATGTTTTGCAATGATCACTCACAAATGTGGTGATCAAACACTTAAAAATGACAAAGATAGGTAATTTGTGTTTAACAATTTAACAATAAACTTTATTATCCAAAATGAGCCTGATATCAATGCATAAAACAGTAAACTTGACTTATTACGTGACTTCACAGCAAAAAAAAAAAAAAATAGGCGAACAACGGGCATAAAAAAATGGCATTAATACAATAGCCTGCTTTTTATATTTCTGATGTCCATCTCACTTTGGACTGTGCCTGCTGCGCCATGACTGTATTTGTTATGGTTTCATTTTTCATCAGCTCGCTTTCTGATTGGGTATCGTTTCACGTGACAATCTATAGCGTGCGTGTGCGTTTGTCCTCGGGGTTTCCCCCACACAACAAGATTTCTGATTGACATGTTAAATATTTGCGATCAGAGCGGCTCCAACTTGCTTCCGAGCAGATTCAGACGCGCTTAACACACTGCGCACCCCAGGAAAATCGTACAAGGTAATCGGTTCAACCACGAATGCGATCGAGGCCACTTAAAGGATTAGTCCATTTTCTTAAAAGAAAAATCCAGATAATTTACTTACCACCATGTCATCCAAAATGTTGATGTCTTTCTTTGTTCAGTCGAGAAGAAATTATGTTTTTTGAGGAAAACATTGCAGGATTTTTCTAATTTTAATAGACTTTAATAGAGCCCAACATTTAATACTTAACTCAACACTTAACAGTTTTTTTCAACGGAGTGTCAAAGGACTATAAACAATCCCAAACGAGGCATAAGGGTCTTATCTAGCAAAACAATTGTCATTTTTGACAATAAAAATGACAAATGTGCACTTGAAGCACAGCTTCTCGTCTAGATCCGGTCATGATGCGCTAGCGTGACCCGACCCAATACGTCATCATGTCAAGAGGTCACAGAGGACGAATGCAAAACTCCGCCTCAGTGTATACAAGTGTTAAGAGGACCGTTCCTACGTTGTTGTATGTCAACTGATACTAATTAATGTCTTTGTGTCAGTTTATTGTTTACAATGGTCCGCAAATGTGCGTTTTATATATGTAACACGTGACCTCCCTACGTCACTACGCATTTACGTTAGGTCGCGCTGGACCGGATCTAGACGAAAAGTTGTGGTTTAAAAGTACATATTTTTCTTGTCAAAAATGATTTCGCTAGATAATACCCTTATGCCTGCAATGTTTTCCTCAAAAAACATAATTTCTTCTCGACTGAACAAAGAAAGACATCAACATTTTGGATGACATGGTGGTGAGTAAATTATCTGGATTTTTCTTTTAAGAAAATGGACTAATCCTTTAAGATTGCCGTAAGGGGGAAAATCTGCCCAAATTGAGCCAGATTATCTTGTGGTGTGTACCCGGCTTTAGGGACAAAACACGCTGTGTAAAACAATTAGTCTTTTTAGGGCTACTGCAGAAACATGGCGGTGCAAAATGGCAACTTCAATGTAAGGAGACCCACGGTGTATGTAGATAAAAACTCATTCTAAGGTAATAAAAACAATACAGTTCATTATGTAAGGTCTTTATACACCACTGATAATATAGTTATGTATTAAATATATTGCATTTTTGACAAGAGATCATTGTAAATGTCCCACTTTGACTGACATTACAGCTTGTGAAACAACATAAAGTGATTTCCCAGTAAGACTTCAGCAGTAACTCAGGCTGTTGCATTATTTCAAAACTAGGTAACATGATCACCCTCTCAAGTACAAAAGATCAATGCTACTCAAGTATTTAATAATCAGATACCAACATTCATTTTTTGCAAAAAATACGGCACTTGCTGACAATGCATTTAACTCTTCAGACATTAACTGTTGTTTTGCAATAAATGCTGATGACAAAACCAAGGTTGACACTATGATGCAACACTCACCGTATAATCTATAAGGACATACATACAGCTGGTGCTGAGGAACCACTATCTACAAATCCATTTGTCATTTAGTCACCATAGTCAGTGTCCTCCTGTGCACTTTTTACAGAGAATTGTGCTTGATAGTGTTAAAAGCTCGGAAGGTTGCTGGTATTACATGCCAATATCACAGTGCCCTTGATGTTTGTCTACCTAATAATACAGCAGGTTTTCAAGAGGTGACATATATACCGGCAACATTACGTATTTAAAAAGACAATGATGTTAACCTCCTGCCAGATTATAACCTATTGCAACCTTTTATTTGCTAGCCTAGATGGTATACTACGAAGAACAAGGAAATCCCAAGCCATTTTTTTCACACTGCTAAAATCACAATGCAACTGAATTGACCAGTTTAACGACAAGTATCTATATCAAACTTAACATCTCGTCAAGTCCTAAATCTAGGACTTCTGCTTTTGCAAAATATCCAAATCTGACTTGCTGGCCAACTGTGGGCACTTTCGGTTTTATAAACATGATTGTGCAAAACCAACCAGTCAGTCTGTCATTCACATTATTTAATATCTACTAATTTAACGACCCACCCTGACGTTTAACCTCGTGCCAATACAAACATTATGCATAATAATGATGGATGAAATGCGTAAATAAAGAAACGGCACAAACAAAAGTATTTGACAGTTGAATCAGTTTTACGTAACCGATTATCAGATCATAGCATCGGCCTATCAAGCTTTCCTGACAATATAAAGGCTAATAAATGTAACCGTTAGAGGTATAAAACATGGATTAGTGTAATAACTACATAATAAACACATAAAGATTGTTTGACATCATACGACGCTGCGCAGACCGATCGACTCTGACATCAACTACCGCGAGATAACGATTTGTCAGGAACGCTCTCGCGGTACTTTGATGCAATATGCCGATAGGTCTGCGCAGCGCTGCGCGAAGTCGAACATGGCCCTCGTATCTCCCTGCAGGACTCTCGCGTAGCAGTCTGGCTAAGTCCGCCCTTGTGCTAAGGAATTAACGTTGTATTAACAAAATTACACTGACCAGATAAAGAGGTGCATATATTTTGAAGGAGACCTCCAAAGCTCCGGCTGTCACCTGCAGGGTGGAGGACGTACATGACGGATTCCATGTGTGCCCGATCTCATAGCAGCTGTGCGGTATCGACTTGCTGAGAGCAGCCATGTTTAACCACCGGTCCGCGGGAGCGCGCGTCCACTAATCACGAACACAGGAGCACTCCCGATTGAAGCCTGCTCCAGGGAATTCACATAACTTTTGTGAACTTTTGAGCTTTTAAAACGTTTTAAAAAACTCATGTTTTTTTTTCAACAAAAGTACCGTACACAGTATCCATTAAAATTACTACGTTTAATGTCACTATCCGCCACAGTATAAAAATATATAAATAAAATATTTTAAATAACACATTTAAATTATAATTATATAATTAATATAAATTAAATGTATAATAAATTAATAGTCGTTAATAAAAAAGTATTTGGAAGGAAATTGTGGTTACTATGGTTACTATTGTAAATTTTGTATACTTGTGACGTAGATTGGTTTGGGCATAATGTTGGGTCCTTAAATTACTTTTACCCATTGATTAAATATAAACCCACCAATTTTATATATGATCTGTACTAGCACAAAAGTGTAGTACTCGAGATGAACAGTTGAGGGCATAAGTACACACTTTCATTGTTTTTACTGACTGAAAATAATTTGTAAATAGGCAAATTAGTGTCATGTAATTATGCTAAATACAAAAATATAAATTTTCTTGTTTTCTTTTCAGTTTACCAAGTCGGTAGTTAAAAAACAGCTTAGGGTGCAACTCACTAGGTACGAACAACTAAATGTCCTAAACTAAAATGACAAACATATTAACTAGCTTAAAATGTGTTACAATTTGCCAGTCTGAATGCAGTCGCACTTTCATTTATGGATTTGTCTGACACTTTTATCCAATGCGAATTACAATTAATTTTAAAAGTACACATTTATCAGTATGTGTTTCCTGTTAATCAAACCCACAATGCTTACACAATTACAGGTTTTGAAAAATTATACACATACTTAAAGGGAAGATGAATTTAGTTTAATGCAGAGATCACTAAAGAAAAGAGTCATGCTGACAGCTCAAGTGCCTTTTATTGGGACCAAATAAACAGCTCAAAGCCACGCACTGTTAACATGTATGGCTTCTCCTAAAAAAAATACAAAAGAATAGGGCTTGATATTAAATACACAACACTTGAAAAGCTAAGACAGTTAGGAACAGACAGAGGAACTCGCAGGTTAACAGCATCATTCATCATCATCCCAGTCCTTCTTTCCTTGTGGAGCTTTGGGTCCTCCAGCTGGCTTGGCCATGATGATCTGCAGGAAGATATAGACATATTTAGTCACTTAGCATGAGGCAGTCATAATAGTGATTTAGTGCAATGTTAGCAGTGCTCTGGGCCCTCCTGGGCAGAAAAAGTGCATTTAGTGCATGCTGCATGCAAGTAAACCGTGCCAAAATCTCTAGTTGACATAACAAACAACTTCAATTGTGAGCGTTAATGCTTTAAAAACAGACAAAACAATGCATGTTTAAAACAAATACAATGTAACGGTCAAAATCTAACAACAGGTGAAGATTAGAAATGCAAACAACCTCTGAATTATCTTCTTTTAAGAAACTTTAACTAGTAAAATCTCCATAGTGCTCATGCAACACCCTTATCACACCAGTGGTTAAGCACTCCAAAACGTGGCGTGTTTTTGGGCACCTTTGCTATCATTTTTGATTTATCAATGATGTGTATCAAATTTGTCTGGCGCCTCGTCCCAATCATCCTTGTCCCAGTGTCCTTGCTGTTTGGGGGCTTTGGGTCCCCCTGCTGGCTTTGCCATAATGATCTGGCATACACATTATCACATTATAATCCAGAATAAGGGGTACACCTAAATTGACACATAAGGGAAAACTATACAGACACAGAAATGCAAAGAACTAACCTGATCTACACGAAGAACAGTAATGGCTGCGTTTGTGGCCAGTTTGATGCCCCAGTGTTTGACCAGGTAAGGCTCGAGGATACCAGCCTCCTTCATGTCCTTCAAAGCAGGCCCCTCTCCCTGAAACAAAGTTTAAAAAGCACACGTTAATAAATGTGGCTTCTTTTTCTACGACTTTTACAGTGATAATGTATTGTTAAATCGTCACCTCAATGTCAAAGCCTATGTTCTTGTTGCCCTCGTGGTGAGCAGCGTACAGTTTGGAGATCAGCTCGTTGCCCTTCACACCAGAATTTTCTGCCAAGGCACGGGGCAGCATCTCAAATGCCTCGGCGTACTTCTTAATGGCATACTGCTCCAGGCCTGGACATGACTTTATGAGAAATTAAAAGATTAATAAGAGGACAAAGTGAGTGACAGAATTAAATTACGAAATTTATGAAACTTTACCTCTCCATAGGAGGTTATGTGTTTAGCCAGCTCGATTTCTGTGGCACCTGCACCTGGACAAAGACGCTTGTCCTTGACAAGAAAGTAATTTAGTTAGCATCACATTTTCTCATGATGTGTGTGTGTGTGTGTGTGACCTTGTCTGTGAAATCTGGGTTAAAGTTTCAATATAATTATGAGATTAGAAGCATCAAAGTTTGATTTTAACAAGTGATATCACATTAATTTCAATCTCTGATATGGCCTCACTCTGTCAATATTATCGATATCAACGTTGTATTTTCATTAAAAATCACTTAAAGGAATAGTCTACTCATTTTCAATATTAAAATATGTTATTACCTTAACTAAGAATTGTTGATACATTCCTCTATCATCTGTGTGTGTGCACGTAAGCGCTGGAGTGCGCTGCGACGCTTCGATAGCTTAGCCCCATTCATTCAATGGTACCAATCAGAGATAAAGTTAGAAGTGACCAAACACATCAATGTTTTTCCTATTTAAGACGAGTAGTTATACGAGCAAGTTTGGTGGTACAAAATAAAACGTAGCACTTTTCTAAGCGGATTTAAAAGAGGAACTATATTTTATGGCGTAATAGCACTTTTGGGAGTACTTCGACTCGCCTGAAAAGTCCGCTCCCCTTCTCACTATCATAATGGGAGAGCGAGGGTGTTACTGCGCCGAGTCGAAGTACTCCCAAAAGTGCTATTACGCCATAAAATATAGTTACTCTTTTAAATCCGCTTAGAAAAGCGCTACGTTTTATTTTGTACCACCAAACTTGCTCGTATAACTACTCGTCTTAAATAGGAAAAACGTTGATGTGTTTGGTCACTTCTAACTTTATCTCTAAATGTACCATTGAATGAATGGGGCTAAGCTAAATGCTATCGAAGCGTCGCAGCGCGCTCCAGCGCTTACGTGCACGCACACAGATGATAGAGGGATGATTCAACAGTTCTTAGTTAAGGTAATAACATATTTTAATATTGAAAATGAGTAGACTATTCCTTTAAAATGGCTTTACCTGGGTTTTCACAGACTGGGTCACATTTTTGTGGAAATGGTTTTGGAGCTCACCTTGACAAGAACTTTAAAGGTGTTTACTCCATCATCAATGGCACGCTCAATATCGTCCATCAGATTGTCTGTGGATCCGCGAATTACCAAAGTAGAGATGGCGCCATCCTCTTTATCTAGTAATGAAATAAGTCAGACTGTGTGAATCATAACTGTGTGTCATCATGAACGGTTAAAAAATATTTAAAAACCTCTTATTTAATACAAAAATTCTTACCATGTTTAAAGACCACGACCTGAGTGTCTCCAACCTCTGATAGGTAAACACTGTCACAGTGGCCCATCTCTTCTGGCGTGGGTGCAGTCTGTTAAATTAGAACCAAAACAACATTAGGACAGAAAAAACCTCATTCACACAGCACAATGATCCCAGAATTGTCCGATAAAATTGCCTGCGTGCTTTCTGTGTAAACGCAAAAACGTAACTGATTCTGGGATTGCTCCCATAAAGGGAACCTAGTACATTGCCGGAACGCGTCCTGTGTAAACAAAAGGCAGGAGAAATGCCGCAAGGGGCGTTTCGTAGTGAGGACGCGTGTGTTATTACAACAAGAAGTTAGATCAACATTCACGCCGAGAAATGTTTGCAAGCTGAAATGAAGCAGATATCAGGGGCCCCTCACACTGAAGCTGAGATTATTTGTCACGTGTTTTTCAAGAGAGAAATTGTGGATAAAAAGCAAACTTAAAGTCTATGTAAAGTGATTTTTAACATTTGTCACACCATAGAAAAATGTCCAAGATAAAAATAAAAAAGCCAAGTAAATAAAACAAGTTCAGTCAAAGTCTGGGAAAAAGAAGCAACATTTTCTGTTCTTAAACCCTGGGGGCGTGTCTGCTGTCAGTGCTGAAACCACGCCCACTAGTGTGAAAGCTGCTGTTGTCAGCATCTATCAACTTTTAAATACTGCTACAACCTGAATGGATGCTCGTGATTGTGTTAGGGTCGGGGCCATGATCGGTGGCTCCAGTGCGTCATTGAGTCAACGCTTTAGCCCCTGCCAAATAATTCTGAACACAGAAATATGGAAAGGCTGTTTCGTAACGCATTTCAGCAGTACATTTCTAACATTTATAATGTGTTTAGAAACAATTTTCTGAAATGACTTAACACAGACACTGGGACAAAATCCATCAATACAACACGCATCACGTTATGTCTTTTTCGAGATCTTTACAGGATGTCGGAGACATTCCAGAATATGAATGGCAGTGTGAGCGAACCAAAATCAAACGATCCCGACAAATCCTGCACACCGGTTCTGTGTATTGTACATAATCTGTTTGTAAAGGGATAAAGATTGAAAGAATCCAGCTTGAAAAGGTACAAAAGAACAAAACTCACCAGTCTGGGCAGTGCAGTGGCTCCTACAGTTTTGCATAATCTTCTAAGGTCCCATTTTGAGTTTAGCCTTGGTACAGAATAAACAGCATTTATAATATATATCAGATATGATTATGTTTTGTTTTTCATTTTACAAACTGAATATTTGCTTTTATAGACTGTTTCAGCAGCAACAACATAAACAAACAGCTTTTTTAACCAAACTTAAATTCCGGTAGACTTTCACAAAGAATCAATAACAACCCTGGAGTAGATTATTTCTGATAAAATGCTAAATAAATTAACCAGTTAATTATCATAGTTCAAATCATAGCTAAAGTGTATCAACTGTTACACTGCGCTAATGTTACTGTTTAAAATAATGTGTACAATGTTAGCTACAAGTCCTTGAATTCTTGCCTGGCTGCCAAATCTGCAGAGTGGCGATCCATACTCACCATCTCCCCTCATCTTTTGAAAACTGAAACATTTTTATTTTCCACAAGATATTCATTCCAGAGGTCAGTTTAGTTACTAACCAGACCAATAAACAAGCACAAACCAGAAGTTATCTTCAGGACATGCGCATAACCAATAGATGGTAAAAAATATGGACGTAGCGTCCATGACGTCACCCATAGGTTTGTGAAGAGCTTTTTTTAATCTTAAAGTAGGCTGTGTCTGCCGTCGCTATCTTGGCCAGCCTCTAGCGGCCAATCAATGAATTACAGTTTAAGTCACTTCATCAGAGATCGAAGGGTTTGGTGTAACCACTGCAACGCGCGTGTGCCCGATGAAACCGTCTATAGAAGAACTGCACAAGACAGGAAGTGATGTCGCTCACCTGACCACCATGAGCTTGTATTTGTTGGCATAATGAAGGGCCATGTCAGCAACTTTACCCCCAGTAACAATCACATTGGCCCCAGAATCAGCGATAGATTTGACCTGGGCCTCCATCAGGTCCTCCTCTCCTTTACTAAAATTCATCAGCTCCTCTGCATTCTTAATCAGTACTGTACCCTATGAGACATCAGGCAGAAATATTTCATTAAGGAAAACTAATAGCTATGTGCTAAACAAAAAGCTGCACAAATACAAATGAAATTTTCTTGTACCCTTGGTTTCAGTAACCATGCTGTCGAATAGGCAGGAGAACACTGCTATCTTCGCATCTTTGACTGATGTGATATCTCCTTCAGTCTCCTTTTTAAATACCATTCCATGAAGCACTGTAGAAGAGTTCAGCCCACAACCCTAAAGAGAAAAGGAAATATCTGAATCTGCCCCAGATACACTTTAAAATTGAATAAAGCTTTACCCACTTACCAAAATTTTGCAGACTCTGACATTATCAACATTGAAATGGCCGGACTGAGGGAAGATGGAGACTAAAAAATAAAAATAAAAAAACTGGTTACAAAGGCCAGCAATACAAAGGACCTAACATCTAATAAAACTAAACACATTATCATTCTTAGAGAATGCCAAAGGATTTAAATTCAGGTTTTACCACAAGCTTGCGCAATAAGGTTGGCCAGGAAATCTTCATTGCCGTACTGTTTGCTCATGACAGCTGTGCGGATCATCGCCGTGGCCTCTTCCAGATCATGCAAGTTTTTAGCCGAGGTGCAAACACAATCAGGCAAAATCTCCAGAGCTTTCTTACTTGCCATCTCATATCCCTCAATCACCTGGATAAACAATCATAAAATCATAAATTATTCAGACAGAAAACAGTGAAGGACCCAAACAGAAAGCAATAAATATTACAGTCCCTCTCAAAGTATTATAAATAAGTAATGCAAAAAATTAACATAAACCTCTACCCCAAAATAACATTTACTAACCTCCGACACAGACAGGCCCATCCTCAGCAGCTGCTCTGCCAGCTCTAAAAGAGCACCAGCAAACACCAGCACAAAATTCGTCCCATCACCAACTTCCTGCTCTTGCATGTGAGATGCCATTACAATCATTTTAGCTGCTGGATGTTGAACCTAAGAAAAACACAAACACGCTTTTAATGTAAACGTTATTTGCAAATTATCTAAGCTTATTCATGACATTAAAAAAAAAATGCTAAAGACCGCACACTGGTTATTTTATTTAATAATTACCTCCAGCTCTCTGAGAATGGTGGCAGCATCATTTGTGACAAAGAGTTTCTCAAGGTGGTTGATGACCATTTTGTTCATACCTGTAAAGTATTTAAGAAACAATTCAAGTGCTGACACTTTAGTTTGAACTGTTTCACTTCAAAGGACTAGTTTACAAAGGTAGAAAGTGTTACCGTTGGGTCCATATGCGGTCCTTGTGGTCAGTGCTAGTTCTTTACAAGCTTGAATATTCCTGTAAACTGCCTCCTCAAGACCAGAATAGTGCTGATTGGAAACAAATTAAGTTGTTATGGTGGACACAGACAAACCCGGATATTAAAATACAGCTTGTGTGTATGTGCTATTATTAACCCAGATTATGTTTTGACTGGAATAAGATACATTTAATTGTTTATCTAAAAAGCAAGAAAGAAATACTAGTTTAAATCACTTTAAATACTACGATAAATCTGACCAAACGAATAACTGGCAACAGAAGACAATGCAGAGATTGCAAATGAGGAACTGCTTGCATTATTCATTATGTTAATAATACATTTATTAACTATATCTAGGTCGTATTTAACAGGCTTAGTTACTTTGAGTCAACACAAACTAAATCCTAATTAATAATAAATGTAAAATTGTTTAGAAAAGGACTCAAAGTTGGACGTCAGGTGAACAGTATCTGTCTGTCAGTAATACTAGTATATGCCGCACATGTCTTCAGCTAGCATGCTAACTTCATTTATTTAATCACATTCTAATGAACATGTCAGTGTAAAAGCAGGGATAAGTTCGTTTCTCCAGACATAATAAATAGGATCTTTCCTAAACTACAAACTCGTCATTTAACTGCTAAAGCATGATGCGTTTTACCGGTAACTGGAGTGACTCGAAGGCCTGTTCTAGAAATATCTATATGAAGCTGATGGGTGTGCCTTAAAAGAACACAACAGAATAAAATAATTAATTCAAAAGCCCTACCTTCGCACCATCCTTTAACATCTGAGCAAAGCCCGGTGCTTTGGGGACGTGAAGGGCCATTTTGAGCAGATATTTGGATGTTACAGTGAGGCTGCGATGAGACTGCAGCGCTCGAGAAGCATGCAGCTAAGAAAGAACAGGCGTGACTGCAGAGAACAGACACGCGGATCACGAAAGGAAAAACAATCAAACGCCGAGCGAGTCGATTGATCCACACCCTTCTAGAGAAGAAAAGTTATACAGCTACGGCCAAAATATCGTGCAGTCTTGCCGGATGAGCGCTCCTTGAATCCAATCCTACCCCCTAACCTAACCATAAACCCAAAATGTTACGGGATTTATGCTTTAGTTGTATCATATTTAACAAGAAACGTTGTTTTTCATCATAATCCTACTCACAAATCTAACTCTAAACCCAACATCTCGCGAGATTTCGCCGTAGCTGTATCCCCTCTAGTCAAACCGAAGAAAAGTCATCTCATGTTTTGGAATCATTCATGTTGGGTTTTAAGAATTGTCGGAAAAAAAAGCCGAATTGTATAAAACTAAGGTACATTAATTCGTCGATTTGATAAGAAGTAGGTCACTGTATAATAGTAATTATAATGTAATAGTTAATTTAATAGTAATTTTGAGATGCTAATAACACATAAAATAAAATTTTACAAATTAAAACATATATATATAACGCGTATATTTGTTTAATAACAATAAAACAATTATTATATTTGCATTATAAAGTACATGTTCAATTGTACGTCTTTTTATTGGTTTAAAATGGATAAAGAATAATAAATAAATATTTTTAATTCTCTTAATAAATAAAACGTGATTATATAAATAACCAAAAACATATTTTTAAATAACAATAAAAATATTAGATTCACATTAAAGTAAATGTTTAATTCTAAGTAATCTATTTAATGTTCCATATATTCCTAATTTTTTTATTTTTAATATATAACATATAATTATATAAACGTATATACAAATATAAAATATAGTTTATTTAACACTATATGTTTTACTTCATAATGAAATATTATTTTTTCGTACTCTCACATTTTTCAAGTACTGACTGAATAATTTCATGTACACAAATGACGTCAAAACAAAACTCTCAATCACTAGCTTTACTAACACAGGGACATAAAGCAGAGAATACAAAATTACTATCAATGTAAAAACCGAGGCATTGTTCAAGTTAATGTCTGGGTCACTCAACCCTGATTGGAGAGATGGACATTGTTCTTATGTAAAGTCATCTGGGCCATTTAATGGGCGTCCGGCTCGTGGTTCTCCTCTTGCGCTGAAGAGCTGTGATTACTTTGGCTGTGTTTCGTAAACCTGCTGTTGGCTTCTCAGTGTATACTACGGGGATTATAACGAGGGTTTAACAGTATAAACACGGTACGGAAGATCTACACGAGTGTCAATGGGGCGCCTGTAGCTCCGCGACTCCTCGAGTTCCTTTCAGCGCGTGATTTGACTCTTTTCGATAAAAACGTTTCTATTGGCAGGTAAAGTTTTTTGTTTCTTTTATACAGTCATATGCAAAATAAACAGATTTTTAACTTGTTTTAATTTACATTTGCATTGTACAGCTTCTGATTTGTTCTTTTTTAACACAGACCATGTCAGAAATATATTTATAGTTTGTCTTGTGTTTACATTTAACTAACACTTATTAATAATCACACATTACAATTTAAATGCTTTTAAAATAACTAACTGCATTTAAAAAATACTGATATGTTGCAAATTATGCACAAAAATAATTATTATTGCAGACACTGCAGCTCTTGTAGACGTATGATCTCATTGGCTGGGACTGTTTAATCTCTGGTGCAAGTGTGGGCATGTGATGAAACTTATTCATAACCATTGAAATGCTGGTGAACCCATACTTTAATCAGCTAAAAATAAGGGTTTACATAAACTGCTGTTCAGTCTCTGTTTGCTCCTTAGGAATAAATGATCACCTCAACAAGACGAGTCTCTGCAGACAAACCTGAAGTACAAATCGCATTCAGGCTCGACGAAACCTCAGGTAACGTTATCCGCAATGACAAGTTTACACATTTGTGACAAAGAGACTGCCACTGAGAGACTAAAATAGATGCGTGACTTCTACCAAAATGGCAACCAACAAAACCCACGTAAGCCTCTCGTGTAGGATCAATTCAGCTTCTGCCATCCTTTTCAGGTGCCCCCTCTATTTTAGTTGATCTCTGGCATCTTCAAAACAAGATATCTACCTAGCCACAAAGTCAACAGCACTGTCAAAGTGTTTTACAGCTATTCATGCAAATGCTTTGATGGCAGCTGCTGCCGGGACATTGCAGCATCAGGTTTCCTTTTTTAATACCTCGCTGCTGCATGATTCACTCATTTGCTTTTAGAACACTGCCCTAAATTTAAAAGCATTTAATACTTCATGCTTTGTTCCTGCCTGTAGGCTGTGGTAAAGCTGAATGCATGGAACCAAAAACGTAAAAACTTAAAACTTGTTTCATCGAGTAAACTGGTGTGCTACCAGTCAGCCAAAATAACACAAAACATTCACCCCCACCAGCTGCATTCAGCAGGAATTACGTGAGATACTTAATTTGAGTAATGGGCCTATCAGGTTTAAGATAAGACCCATGTGCAAATTTCGTGCACATATATATACCAATCTTTTAATTGGCCTTCTGGTTGATGCGTGACTGTAAACAGCCCTGTTTTAGCTGATTGCATCAGAGGATTCCCAGCATGAGTGAGTGAGCCCCAGTTGGACATAGCTGGCGTGGCGGGAATCAGTGCAGACAAGCTGTCTGTCAAAGTACTTGTTAAAGTCAATCCATCTGAAAGAATCTGGGCAATAGTTACTTTCAATCTGTCGTTTAGGATTATGAAGTCCATGGCCGAACAGGTGCTGCTTCAATTTGGCCCGATCTGGGACCAGTTCTTTATGTCTCTCTTGTGAATTCAACGATTTATGTTTCTGCCAGAGAGGCTGGACCTAGATCAGTATCTAACATGACCTCAGACTGTAGATGTGATGCTGTCATTCAGGTGCAATATGAGATGTCGTATGGTGGAGTTGATTAGATGGATGTAGATGTCACCACTGAGGCCTTGGAGTATAAAGATCTCAAACATTGGTTGCATCTTGTATCCACATACCAGACATGTTGATCGGGTTTTCTTTTCCTCTCAGAGTTGAAAGATGCAGAAGATCCCCTTCCAGCTTTTCCTCACCTTGAGCAACGGTTACAGGTGACGTTTATTAATAATCTATTAACGCAGTAGCATGCTTTAGGGTTTGAATACACTAGCTGTTTTTTTTTAATATAGATTCAAGCTAAACATTAGCTGGTTGGACAGAAGTTGATTTGCTAGACTCAGCTTTTTGCTAAATGGGAACATCAACAGAGGTCTTGAGTGTTTTTTTAGGGCATTGACCCCTTAAAGGGGACATTTCACAAGACTTTTTTGTAAGATGTAAGATAAATCTTTGGTGTCCCTAGAGTACATATGTGAAGTTCTAGCTCAAAATAGCATATAGATCATTTATTATAGCATGTTAAAATTGCCACTTTTGTAGGTGTGAGCAAAAATGTGCCGTTTTTGGGGGTGTCCTTTTAAATGTAAATGAACTGATCTCTGCACTAAATGGCAGTGACGTGGTTGGATAGTACAGATTAAGGGATGGTATTACCCCCTTGTGACATCACAAGGGGAGCCAAAATTCAATTATCTATTTTTTTACATGCTTCCAGAGAATGGTTTACCAAAACTAAGTTACTGGGTTGATCTTTTTCACATTTTCTAGGTTGATAGAAGCACTGAGGACCCAATTATAGCACTTGAATATTGAAAAAGTAAGATTTTCATGATATGTCCCCTTTAATGGATAGAGGGGAAGAGCAGGGACCCACAGTACGTGTATCAAATAAAGACTGGATTTAAAGGTGCAGTGTGTAATTTTTAGAAGGATCTGACAGTAATGCAAAATAATTTACAAAACCATATTATCAGGGGTGTGTAAAGACCTTTTTTAATGAACCGTTATGTGTTTATTACCTTAGAATGAGACGTTTTTATCTACATACACCGAGGGTCCCCTTACATGGAAGTCGCCATTTTGTGCCACCATTTTTCTTCAGAAGCCATTCATGGACAAACTTTTTTACTAAGTTGTCTCCGACTATGACATGTTTGTCTGGGGGTGGCTACCATAGCTTCTTTATGTGTTTCAAAAGCGAGGGGTGAGCAGTGGACTGAGCCGTTAGTTGCAATTCGCAACCTCACCACTAGATGTCGCTAAAGTTTACACACTGCACCTTTAAGTACATTACAAAGATATTAAAATAATCATTTTTTGGTATACACAAACCACATACCATACTGTTGACATACTACATAACATTTAAATTGAAATGAGCAGGTTTTAACATGGGAACTTTATGCTCTGCATTTCAATCAATTGATTTATTATTAGACTGTCTAATTATTGACTATTATTACTATTATTTTGTTTGATTCCTTATTTCATAAAAAAAAATAATTAAAACAATATTTAAAGCAGTGATTCTCAAACTTTTTCCGCGTGCGGCCCCCCTTGTGTACGGTGAATTCCTTTGCGCCCCCCCCCAAAAAAAATTATGACAAAAACTGTCCTAAAATGTAACATTTTAATTAAACAAAACATATTGAGTTATACAAAGTAGTGCTGTTGGTTTTTTAGGTTTAATTACACAGAATTCATGATGAATAAATGTATTAATGTTATAAAAGTGGGGCCCCCCTGGCACCATCTCGCGGCCCCCCTGGGGTCCCCGGACCCCAGTTTGAGAACCACTGATTTAAAGGACCCTCTGTAGTACCCCCAAAGGGCCCTGTAACCCCTGATCTAGAAAGTTTGAAATTATCATTCAATTGGTGGCATGGCCTTATCAATGATCAATGAGCTTCTTGCATTAAAGCCGTTGTCCTGCTCTGATCTGTCCCAAACTTTTCCCAATACAATTGCAAAGGCACATATGCAGACGCCAGTTGTTATCATGAAAACCGTGTCAGAGAATTTTACATTATAAGCACTATTCTGTTAGGGAAATAGTGTCTTGCTGCTTTATACTGATTATTATTAAAACTTTAACTTCCTATGGACATTTATAAAAAAAATACCTATTTGACTATTTTTCCAAACTGTCACACACCTTAACACTAAATGTATCTCTCAAAACAACAAATATTCACCTCAGTAAATCTGTAGTAGGAACACAAGGGGACAGTAGTCAGGGTTTTACAAGGGTTATGACAACATATAGGATTTCAGTATTGCATTGAACATTAGTGTGGTTTCTAGGGAAGTCTATGTCATTGATAGCAGAGACTGAGACTGAGGTATTTTTAGGGGAAAACTAGTATACAGAAACTCTTTTGTTCCTTTATCAGATAATAGGTCAATTTGGTAATTTATCATTAATGGATAAAATTAATTACATCTCCTATATCTTTGATAAAAAAGACATATATATTCTGTTTTAGATTATGGTTTGAACAATTGATTGGGTCATGTAGACCATTTGGTAGAGCATTGCGTAATTAGCACAAAGGTCATGGGTTTGATCCCATGGTACATAGATACTGGTAAAATGTATTGATTGAATGAACACCGCGGGTTGCTTTGGATAGATGTCTCCCCCAAAATGCATAAATGACTGATTGTTACCTGTACATTGTTCTACCTGAACATTGACTAGACATACACATGACATGGGGGAGTTGAGGGGGAAAATTGGGAAAAACAGAAGTGGTTTGTTGTGGTAATGATATTCTATTGAACTGATGTGAGTCATTGCGAAAGAAGAAGTTTCTGACACAAAAGGAATAAAAAGCGTCAAGCGCCTCACTAAATGTTTCCACTTGTCAGACATGTTACAATGTATAATATAATTATTGCATCATTTAACATATAATTCAAATACATGCATTTGACAGACACTTTCATCCAAAGGGATTTGAGTGTCATTTGCGCTGCTAACACAATGCTCTACCACTGAGCTATAGAAATTATGCTGTAACTTCTCAAAGAGGAAAAGATAAAAGTGACATTATGTTATAATAATAACAACCATGTATACGCATAATAAAATCAAACATATTTGCATACTCAGTTATTAAGTAAGGAATAATTGATGACGGGTGTTGAATTGAAAATAATGCACACACATGGTGGTAATGCGGCACGACGTGAAGCTTGCTTTACACCACGGGTGTGCATTATTTTCTAATAATTCAAATGACCCAAGTTTTACAGAAAATGAATTAACACCCATGAAACAATTCTTAACCAATCAGAATAAAGCATTCAACAGCCCCTTTGTATAAAAAGACAATAACTTAGGTTAGTATTAGGTTAAATTAAACATGCTGATTTGTGAATTATAATGTGATCATCTGTTTTCCTTATTCTTAACAGCCAGTCCTGCCATGTCAGTCACTCAAGGAGTCGGTAGATGTATATAAAAACCACTGCAAGATGGCCAATGAATTTAACCAGGTCAAACATGAGATTGACATACTGGAGGACAAAAAGTAAGCCTTTAAAATTACCACTCTAAACAAAGTCAAGCTATGTAAAGTATATATGATGCTATTACTAACTATTTTTAATTCAGAGATGTGAAACTTGTTATACTACAACTACAGTACTGTGCAAAAGTCTTAGGCCACCATCACCAGCTTTGGTGTTTTAGCAAAGTTTCAATGTCCATCCATATTTATTTTTTACTCTTTTTTAAAATACAAACAGAAAATACAGGAAATATGTACACAAAATTAAAATTTTCAGGACTAAATGTCTTCTTCAGGCATCAGTCAGTATTTAGTGTGACCTCTCTTGGCACTAAACACATCTCAAGCTTTTTGAGGAGACTGAAGTACTGAAGTCATTCAATTAGAATTAGAAATTACGATTTAATTTCATTTAGGTTTAAGAGATCCTGCAGCTGCCTGCTATTTCTCAAGTGGAAGGGGAGTTGTTCACCCTAAATACTTGACACTTCAGCTTATACTTTTATACAGTTTTTAATACTACATACACATTTCCTGTATTTTCTGGTTGTATTCTAATAAAGAAACTGAGAAATATTTATATATGATCACTATACGATTGAAGTTCGTCACAACATGTATGTAGCCCGTCGTGTGTGTGGTTCCTTTTTTCAAAATATGTGTTCTGCGTGTCGAGAGGTCCTGTGTGCATCACGTGTTTTGTCAAAACAAGTGCCTAAATGCGTCTAAAGGGCTTATGATAAAAGAGACACTCACGTCTGCCAGATATTCGCACAATCTCATGCTTAATCAAAGTTTACTGTTAAGGGAGTGTCTTGTGTGTATTTTGTGATACTCTTTTATCATAAACGGTTTTGACGGGTGTGCAGCAGGCACTTATTTTGACAAAACACGTGATGCACATGGTTCACATGACGCAACAAACACATATTTTGAAAACGCAGCAACACACATTACACTCCGAACACTTATTTTGAATTTGCGCCCCTCGGATGAGCAGTCACGGGCCGCCACTGGTAAATATAACTAAATACTTATTTTAACTAAATATATTCTGGTATACCGTAAATAAATACAAGTTTGAATACAATTGTTCAACGTACTCTTTGTTAATATGGGGATTCCTTTCAAAGTCATGCTGCTCTGCTGGTTTTAAAAGGCCTATGTAATGATGACAAGACCTTACATACTGTATTGTGGTATGCAAGGCTTTTTTTCTGAACAGCTTTGCAAAACCACACTGTGAAAATGAAAGTCCATGTCTGTGTATTTGACATTTTAAAGTTCTCCTTCACGTGAACTTAGGGAATTGCACAGATTTTAAGAAAGCATTGTTTTTTGTTCAGTTAACCTACAAAATAGTTTTGAGCTTACAAGAGCTCTCAAAAAACGAAAAGCCAAAATTTACATAGGGAAATATTCATGCCACCCATTTCTGCTGATTGTAAGTTTTATTACTACGGAAATTTTGTAAAGGGCTCAATGCAAGGTTTATTTATGTAGGGAAACACAAGGGCTTTCTTAGTATCTAAATGCCATATGTACATTTCCAGTGCTTGTTCTCTTTCAGTTTTTCTCACAGATAGGAAAACACAGGCAATTTCTCGGGTACGTTCGGGTTAAGATAAAGCAGGTGGTTCTTTAGGAACATGCTTTAAACCACATGAGCTTTCTGTGACCAAGTACAGGCACTTTTACTATAGAGATTTATTAATGACTCACGTCGAACAGTTTGTTGACGTTCCCTAGTCACACAGATGTGAAACGTACAAGTAAACAAGGGCAAATACACTTTATTTTTTATTTTTATCCTTGTTCAGTTACTAACAGTTTTAACCCTTAGTTTGCACTTCAAATGTTAAACCTCATAAAAACCAAACAGACGCGTAAATAACACACTGCCCCGCCCTACAACAACCATGCTTGGATAGTTAACAAAGTCTAAATGTGTAGAGGATATCAGTCATTGAGTCAATGCCATTTTGGATCACAGCCCACGGCTCGGGCCAGTGACCTCCGTGTCTGCGGATTTGCTTATAATTATAGATTGAATATCAACCCAAGTATCAAACTGTATGATGGTGGTGGTGGTTCTGTTCCTTACATTTTTTATGAAGTCAATACAGACTTGTAGTCATCCAGGACACGTCATATGTTATTTTGGGCAAACTTCCTCGGTACGGTTTAATAGAATCATGTGCCAGTTACGAGATGATGTAATGAAAACTAATGAAGTTTAAGGTGTTGTTTTTACCTTGTTACCACAGGAAAGAACTTATCGCAGAGCTATTAGAAGATGAAAAGGCGTCGATGGAGTATGCACGGCTAGAGGAGGAATACAGGATACTCACGGAAGAGAACCGGAATCTGATTTCGGTTCACAGCGAGCGTGCCAGACAGCTCGAGACTCTCAGAGTGATCAGTCAAAAGAGGCAGGGCTCCTCATGACCTCACTGGCTCCTACTACCACTGTACTTACAAACATCTTCTTTCTGTGATTATATAATGATGGGGAAAACTGATCCTGAATCAGTCTCATTAGACTGAGGCACTTAATGTATGTAATATATGTTAAAGGAGTAATGTGGGGTTTTTAGCGGCATCTTACGGTGAGCCAACCTTAATTTCGAAACACATAGCTGCCACAGGACAAAAACATGTCATCGTCTGAGACAACGCACTCTGTAGAACAGTTTGTCCATTTAGGGCTACTGTAGAAACATGATGGCGACTTCATGTAAGGGGACCCGCGGTGTATGTAGATATAAACGTCTCATTCTAAGGTAATAAAAACAATACAGTTCATTATGTAAGGTGTTTATACATCACTGATAATATAGTTATGTATATTGCATTTCTGTGAGATCCTTCTAAAAGTCCCACATTGCACCTTTAAGCTAATAAATTGGTCATTTACAGGACTGATGGTCCAAACTTATTAAGGGTCACCTTACTTGTATTTGTCTGGCACAGTTTTCTAAATATATACTGTACTACTTTTCTGTTTGTGTTTAAAGGGCGTGTTTGTTGACAAATGTGCTTCACTGCCTATTGTACAGTTGAAATTGTGTCTGTGTTACATCATTCGAAATGCTGTGCTGTGAAAAAGTAAATGTTTCTCTTAGTAAAATGTTTTACGGTTGTCTCTCGCTTACGTAAATAAGGGATTAAGGAACTACATTTCTGATTAACTATTCAAGTTCAAGCAAGGTGACAACAGACGTATGACTGCACACTATTGTTTACTTACTCAGTAATAGGGAACTTGGGTTTCGAAATGTGATCTGCTCATTTTAGGATTGTGAAACTCTTTAAAAATATCAATGGCTGACGAACAACCATTCCATGTTGCTAAAATACAAGCAGTAATTTAGTTCCCAATGTGTGTCCTCAAACCAGTTTAACAGCAGTAAAGTTAGCCCATACTTGTTTTAAAGTTTAATAGTCAATTTAGATTAACTTAATTAATATATTAGGTAGTATTATTATTATAGTTTTTAACAATTATAGGATTGGGACCTCGTTTATATTTATAGTGGGGCTATAAATTATGAATTATCTATGTTGAAAAGTAATAGTTTAGGGCTGGTTATAGTTATTTATAGTTATACAGTATTTATTAACTAAAATATTTGAAACATACATAATTCATGCTTATACGTTTTTTTGTTTTATTTTATTCTGGGATGTAATAATAAAAATAAGAATTTGGTGCGCACAAAATATTGACTTATAGTATAAATTATAATAAGTATCTAACTAAGGAAGTGGTGACGTTTGTGACAGACAGGACCGAAGACCAATAAACGTGAGGTAGTGTTTGAGAAGGCGGGACAAAAACAAATTTGGTGTAAGTCACATGATGTCAGAGTAAAACACACGCGCCTCCTATTTCATAGTTACAAGTAAGCGCTTTAAGAAATCCTAGTCAGTATGTTGTAACAATACCAACTTTTACTATCACTCTCCAAATGACAGGTGAGTATTAACAGGCTGTGGGCTTATATGTTATGTATGTTGATGGAGGCGGAAAGACACGAGCAAACTGAACTTTACAGGTAAAGTTTAAAATCTAACTTTAATTCAAATCTCAAAGCGATCTTCTTCAGGAAAACATTTATTTTATTTCAATAATCGCAATCCTGTAATCGTATTAAAACTGATATTTTCATTATTTACATTTGTCCTCCGACGGAGCTTGTGTGAGTAGCATATACACCATGTTTGGAAAGTAACTCGCGTTTAAAAGTTTGATTTAATCATCAGTTTTGATACAGCCGGAGTGTTCATCAAATCCGCGTCTTTTGTTTACACAAGTTACATGTTTTAAGGATGCGGGTTCGTTACTTTCCGTTTAATATACATCTATTGTAACCCGTACGCTTGGTGTAAATCAGATTTGATCGACGGAAAAGGACATATGAGGAAAAATGCCTACTCATCCTTTATCAGCAAATGCCACTGACTTGCGTTCAACTTCATGTAGAACGATTGGCGTATGACATCAAGTACCGCGAGAGCGATAAGTAAGCTGCGCTTCTCGCGGTACACTGACGTCATAGGTGGTTCTATCAGCGCAGCCGTTTCTTGAAGTCGAGCGCAGCCAGTGAGTCAGCAGAAGGCGCACACGCGCTCCGTGCATGACTGGGACAAACTGCCTGTACACGGTTAAGATAAGCAGCTTCCGTGTGAAAAGACACGTACTCTTAGGAGTTTTCATTAGTTGTGCACCATTTCAAACATTTTCTCCCCCAGGCGCTTTTGTTTTTTAAGGTCAGAGATCCGACCTAGATAGTTCCTGAAGAGCGAGTTTGCGCTCGTTACTCTGTATGACATGCCGCGTTTAATAAAACCATTATGGGGATATCCACTAGCTATAAATGTATTTATTATAATAATACGAATATTCATATTTTAATAAATAATATAATTAATAAAAAATATAATTAATTGTTTAATTGTACTTAATATTCCTATATAGTGTTTTTAAGCATTGCCATAGTAAATCATGAAATATACTATAGTATTCACTATATAGTAGTTTATACTGCAGCACACCATAGTTTAACATTAACAATAATATACTACAGTATGTATACTTTTTTGCTAGCCACTTACTTTGCAATAACAAAAAGAGTACACACTAAGGGCATAGTATAAGAAAACAAAATAGGGACGCTGTCGGTATAAATCATACTCGAAATTGTAGTTTGAATATTCATGCAAATGCTTTTGAATAACCAAAATTGTCACATTTATCGCTTTTTTTATCTGCATGTTTTGAATGTATTGAAATACTTTTGACAGTAAAATGATAACTGTTTTTGTGATGCAGATTAACTCAACATGTCTGTGGAGAGGTCGAAATCCTCGCAGTTTACCTTCCAGTCATCTGTGCACAGTTCTCACGTTCTGCAATGTCTAAATGAGCAAAGGAAGAAAGATCTTCTGTGTGATGTCACGGTTGTGGCGGAGAACCACAGTTTCCGAGCCCACCGTGCGGTACTGGCCACGTGCAGTGATTTCCTCAGTGCTCGTGTATCTGGTATTACCACGCCCGAAGGACTTGTCATCAACCTACCTGATGAGGTAACAGCCAAATCACAGGTCTGAGATGATCATGGATGAGTCTCTCTGGCCAAACGTGTAATTTTGTGCCTTATATTGCAGGTGACTGCAGAGGGATTTGAACCCTTACTGGAGTTTGCCTACACCTCTAAACTTACCTTTACCAAAGAGAACGTGCTTGAACTTCGTAACTGCGCGTCTGTCCTTGGTTTCAAGAACTTGGACAAAGCCTGCTTCGACTTCCTTCTCCCCAAGTTTTTCGACAGCAGCAGAAGTGCGTCCAACATCCAGAGGAAGCGATGCTGCAAGACCAAATGCTGCAAAGGGCGGGAGGCTTTGGTTAGCGGGGATGACGTCATCGATGAAGATAAAACGATACTGCAGCCCTCACAGTCTCTACTTCAGGAAAAGGAGGCATCACGTCCTTCTTCTACGCCTATTGAGGATGTAATAGGAAATGACAATGGCCAAACTGAGAAACATACAACCTACTCCCTCTTATGTCCCAAATACAGAAAGTTTCAGATAGCTTGCGGAAAGGAGCGATCGTGTCCGGATGTCTGTGGCTTGGAATCCGTCCCCACGTCTCTTGCGAGACCAGAAGACAATTGTCCACTAAGCTGCCCTCCTTGCTCAAGCAATGGAGACTGTAGCCAATCATCACAATCTATTTGTGACTTGGGTAATGAAGGAATGTCCTCTGTCTCAGGAACGAATGATGTTGCGATTAACTACAACAGTAACATTGAATCTTGCCCATCGTACCAAAGCAACACCATTAGGAGCAGAGAAGAGATAGAAGTAGCCAAACAGCTCACGGTCTGGCCGGATGTTTGTCCCACCCAGGCGTCTCCGTCCAACCTAGACACGGTGGAGAAAACTTCCAGGTGTCAAATGAACTGTCACCTGGATCCAATGACAATGGAGTGTCCTTTTCTGCAGAGCTTTGGCGCTGTGGGTGCTCAACTACACCATGTTGATGTCGGAGCCACGTCACAGGGTAGTCCTTACATGCACTCCAACCAATCAGGGGAGGACTCTGATAGTTTTGACACGGAGGGGGACAGTGAGTCTTACAGCAATGAAAAACTATCTGAGGTGAGAGCTGATTATTTGTAATATTTACACTAATACAAGCATATTACGCATATTACGCACACAGCCTTGCAAAGGGTGCACACACATACTGATAAAATGTATACCATGAAGTCACTTTGGATAAAAGCATTTGCCAAATGGCCACCTATTAAAAGGTAGTTTCCATGAGATTTTTATCTGGGGCACTAGAAGTTGTGTCTTTTGACTTGGACCAATAAGCAACCATTTCGCACCTGTGTTGAAATGGGTTACTGGGGGTAGATTGGTTAATGTTTGTTGGACTTGTCTTGGGCAATACGCCCAAAACTCCCTAAGGGTCAAAAGTACACAGGTTTCTTGCATACTCATTTTTTTCGTTCAACTTCACACTATATATCTGTACAACTGTAAACATGACTCACTTTTGTGGTCTTCGTAGAATTGATGTAGATGAGTTGTCGAGCATTTTTGTTTTTCTCCTCCAGATGGCTCTGCCGTTCTCTGTAGAGCAGATCGTGTCGCTGAACAGGAATGACTTTCAGCAGATGCTGAAGCAGCAGTGCTTGACACGGGAGCAGCTCGATTTCGTGCACGACATCCGCAGGCGGAGCAAGAACCGTATTGCGGCCCGTCGATGTCGCAAGAGGAAACTCGACTGCATTTACAACCTCGAGTGTGAAATTCAAAAGCTGGTAGGTGTCTGAATCTTTCTTTGATGTCTTGGTTGTTTTGAAAGCTCAAAGTTAACACAAAATCTTACAGAAAATGTTACAAAATTCTATTTTGGTTAGAGAAAACAAAGCCGATTAGTAGATCTATTAACATTTATTTTGTCGTACTATTAATTTGGTGACATTTAAAGGCGGAGTCCACGATGTTTGAAAAACGCGTGGGAAAAGGAGACGGGCCGACTACCAAAACACACTTATAGCCAATCAAATCAAATCAAATGCCGTGTTGCGTATGTGTGGGGCGGGTCTATCAACAGAAGGTCCAGATTCTATTGGGGAAGGGGCGTGTTTGTTTAGGTGATTTCAAATATCAACATTGGCTTTCAAACATCATGGACTCCGCCTTTAAGTCCCTCCGCAAATTCTTATTATCATTATGTTCCTAGATGTCTATTCATTATTTCTTATTTATACAATTTTTACTGCTATAACACAAACAAATAAAAATGTTTTTAATTCACAGCAGCATACTACTGTACACTTTGACCTTTGTCCAATTTACTTAAATGAAACAAGTTAATATAACACAATTTAAAAAAAATTTGTCTCAACCTAATTTAATCATGTTTAATCCACTTAAAGGCGGGGTGCATGATCTCTGAAAGCTGATGTTGGCATTTGAAATCACCTAAACAAACATGTCCCTACCCCAATAGAATCTGGACCGTCTTTTGATAGAGCCGCCCCACACATACGCAACCCAGGCAATGGTTAGTAAAATCGGTTAGTAGACGCCCCTTACTGCTGATTGGCTACAAGTGTGTTTTGGTAGTCGGCCTGACTCCCTTTTCCAAAGTGTTTTCCAAAAATCATGCACAACGCCTTTACATTTTAAAACGTAATCATTTTAAGTTGGGGCCGACATGAATGATTTTTGTTGCTATTACTAACTAGGCCGTGGATCTGTACTTTCCCAGCATGCTTTGCATGCAACTGCCTTTGAAGTATTTTTTAAGATTAAAGAGCAACTAAACCCTAAACCAATTTTTTTTAGTTAATGATCTGTAAGAATGGGGCTTTAATAGTGCTGTTCATTGATTTGAGTAACTTTTTTACATTTGGATATGAAATGTTTCAATGCTACAATATATGGTGTAAAAATGGTGTAAAAATATGAGCACTAACTGTGTTAATGCCTGTCTGGAGATCAGTCTCTTCTCACATGCCCATTCAACGTACCATAAGTTATTATTATTAGCATGCTAACATGTGCTTATGCTAATTAGTATGATATAGAAACTGACAGTTGGTTTAACAAGACATTTTTTGTTTAAATTAACTTTGTTTTGTCCTTGTTGAAAAGACCCGAACTAATTGCATGGAAAAGTTTTCCTTAACTGAACTAACTCTTTATTATTTATGATAAAAAAATATTTTATTAAGTTGGTGCAACAAAAGATTATTTGTTAAAATGAACTTATTCTATTCTTGTTGTACAAGCCTAAACTAATTTTGTGGAAACGTTTTTCTTTATAAAATAAAACGTAGCGCTTTTCTAAGCGGATTTAAAAGAGGAACTATATTTTATGGCGTAATAGCACTTTTGGGAGTACTTCGACTCGGCGCAGTAACACCCTCCCTCTCCCATTATGAGAGTGAGAAGGGGAGCGGACTTTTCAGGCGAGTCGAAGTACTCCCAAAAGTGCTATTACGCCATACAATATAGTTCCTCTTTTAAATCCGCTTAGAAAAGCGCTACGTTTTATTTTGTCCCACCAAACTTGCTCGTATAACTACTCGTCTTAAATAGGAAAAACGTTGATGTGTTTGGTCACTTCTAACTTTATCTCTAAATGGTACCACTGAACGAACGTGCACGCACACAGATGATAGAGGGATGTATCAACAATTCTTAGTTAAGGTAATAACATATTTTGATGTTGAGAATGAGTAGACTATTCCTTTAAGGCAACCTGGTAACTTACTTTTTTAAAGTCACCATGAAATGGAAGTAGCTATCGTCTTATTTTCCCAGTGGTGACGTATACTCTCATGAAATGGCTTTTGAAATAAAAAAGGTAGGGCTGGACTTGAATTCGTCCATCGAGAATTGATTGGATCATTTGAAATTGGATCATGTTGCTAATTGCTAATCACTGCGATCTTTTCCCGGACCCCGCCCACCAGGAAAGGGGTGGAGATTCGCTTTTTGATGAAAGATTATAAGGTTAGGCTACATGAATTTAAAAAAATTAATGAAGCACACAGATAAGTAATTTTTAATAAATACCACAATATTCCCCCAAAAGTTTTTCATTTCAATTTCATTGTTGAACCGACAAATCTTTTTGGGTGGGTTATTTTTCCTCTGCTGTTTAATGCCCATTGTGTACTATGTATGTCTGTGTGACATTGTATGTATGTTTGCTCTGCAGAGGAACGAACACGATAAGCTGACGGCCGAAAGGATGCAGCTGAATCAGATGAAGCTAAAGACCTGGCAGTGTTATTCCGGTCTGTATGATAGGGTTTGTGCCGAAGCAGCCCTCAAACCAGAGCAACTTCAGGTGCTGGCCAAATATTCCTCTCCAGACTGCCCACTGTCAGCCTTCCTCTGCCCCTCCTCAGACCTCTCTCAGAGCCCCGACCTCCAGCCCCTGACTTCAGGCTACTCCCCGCATTTCTCTGCACGCACCTGCTGCTCTGAAGCCAACGCACCTGTCGGTTCCTTAATAGAAACCACAGCTGGTGTTTCTCAATCAAGCTTTATAAACCTCTTGCCTACAAGGCCCACCGAATCTCAGTCACAAACCTGTCAGGCTAACAGCTCACCTTCAGAGAAAACTGCGTGCGGTTCAATCATAAAACTTAGCACGGATCTAATCAACAACCAGGAAACGGACGAATAACCAAACAGATGCAGGTTGAAGGACCACAAAAACTCAATGAAGATTTTATTTTTAGATAAACAGACTTTTTTGTATAAATCACGCAAACTCGACGCAGGTACATTTAACAAATGTGATATCACTACTGTTCTTGTGTGATCGCATGTTGTACATCTGATCTTTCTTACTCAGCATACACTTTTGTGTGCACTGTATGTGAGGTATTTCTCCACGTAAATCAATCATGTTTTTAGTCTTAACACACACATCAACAGAACACTTAAAATAGTGACCCTGCCTGTGAAAACCCAGCTAAAGTCATTTACTGTTTTCAACATAAAATCATTCTGTGAAAATATAACCTTGATATCTTTAATATTGACTTAGGTCATGTCAAAGATTGAAATGAAAATGAAATCAATAATTGAAATCGAACTTTAATGCTCATAATCTCATTTATTTATGAGACTTTAGTCTAGATTGCACAGACAGGGTCAATTCACAGGATAAAGATTTTGGGACTCAACACACCTCAATATTTCTCTCAATATTTTCTTTATGTTCTCAGGGTGACACTGCATTCCAGGTAATAGGTGCTGTAATAGGAACCAAATATCTGTTTTGTTGAAGCTGTGACGTTAACCAAATCATAAATTAGGAGAATATTTACTGTCTTAAAGTGAATGCGGAGGTGTCAGAACTGCACATGCTGTAGTTTCTTTCAATTATTGAAGATGATGTACATATTACAGATTTACAAACTGGATAATTCCACTCTTCATTGCTTGGGCCCAATTTATATAATCCCTCGGTTTCACAGACAAGGCTTAAGACTAGTCCTAGACTAAAACACATGTTTAAACTGTCTCAACTGAAAATAACTTGCACTGACCGAGCTTAAAAATTGCAACTACCTTTGATTTGTCTTAAGATACACACCAATAATTAGGGCTGTCCAAAAATATCGATACAGCTATCGTGATACATTTTTTCATGATAGTGTATCAATATTTCTACTAACAATATTTAAAATTCAAATCCCTCTGTGTGCGTCAAATGACCTCCGCCGCCACTGTAGTTGTCGCTGTCCATTTGTCTGTCATATACGACCATTCGGCAAATGTTTCAGAAGTTAGCGGGAGTGAGAAAATGGCAGAAAATGTGTAAAATGCCTGCAGCTTTCAAAGCCGACGTGTGGACGCACTTTGGCTTTAAATTTTGTTTATTTTTACATTTTTGATAAAATGAAAAAGTATTGCAATGCATTGCAACGTATTGTATCGTATCGCGATACATTGCATCATGCATCGTGATACGTATTGTATCGTGAGGCCCTTGCCAATACCCAACCCTACCAATAATGTCTTTTTCTAAGGCCTGTTTATAAAAGATCAAAATTTAACTAAGCCCTAGTCCTGGATTTAGCTAAGCCTTGTTTATGAAACCAGGCCAATACCTCTCCAGCTTAATAAATGAAGTCAATAAATCAAATGTGTGAGTTTTTCCTACTGGATGCTTTGATATTTATGTGTAATATTCAGGGTTCCCACAGGTCCTTGAATAAATTTGGGGGGGAAATCAAGGCCCTTGGAAGTTCTTGAAAATATTCATACATAGATACAGGTCATTAAAAGTGCTTGAATCTATTTTATGCAAGAATTTTTTTGAAAAAAATCCATTGTAGGAAAATATAAAATTCTAGACTTTTTAAGCACACGCGCTAAACTATTCACTTTAAATGCTTATATCTTCTGTATGCGAATGTTGATTCATACCAAAATGTTTTTTTGCATAGTTGTGTTTGACACATGAAAACGTCTCGGGTAACGTAAGTAACTGTTGTTCCCTGAGAAGGGAACGAGACGCTGCGTCTCCTTTGCCATACTTCCTGCGTCCCTGTAATGCCGTCTTTGGCAATATTTCAGATAGCGATATACTTCCTGGCTCCCGCGTCACCCTGTCTTTGTCCTTAAGCCTCACCGTTGGTTGAATTTGATATACACATTCAGACGCACTTACCCCTGGAGGCGTCCCCAAAGTGTCACCGCAGTGACCCAGCGTGAGTTCCCTCGAAAAGGAACTGTAACAATGTATCTTAAAAGGTAACAAGATGTAACCTTGCTCTCACTTGAAATGTGTCCCCACATTTAGTCCTTGAATTTGAGGGTATTGGACCTGGAAAGTCCTTGATAGGTCCTTGAATTTGAAGTTAACTACAGTGTGGGAACCCTAAATATTTTTATGTACATTCACCCTATAATGATTCTAGAACTAAGGGGGTGTCTAAATATTTTTGTTTATGTAGTGTATTAGTACAGTATTGTACATTACATTAGTATACATGTAGCTGACATTATACATGGTCGGAAAAAGTGGTCCGTAGCTGTCATATTACAAACGGATAAATATCTATGGTACATATTAGGACCATTTTAAAGAGTAATGCCCCAGTGACAGCCGGGTACCAATTTCGGTCCATTTTGTCTGACAGTGTGTAGCACAAAGTGCCCAAACTTCGTTATAAATTATTGTACAAAGATTATGTTTCTGCAGTGATGTAGTTTAACCAACAGATGGTAGCACTCACCCATAACAGTTCAAAGTTTACGTCCCTCATGGAGGATGGGATAAACTCTCATAACCACAGCACCTGTAGTGTCCAAATGGGTAAACACTTTCCAGTCTACAGAACAAGAACAGCTTGAAGACAAATTTGCAGAATAACGTCACATTACAAGTTGTTTTCTAACAGATTTAGGAATGGGTGCTGGAATAATTGTAGTAGGCCATGAGGCATTTTTCATCATTTTGATGCATCTATGCTGTCTGATTGTCAGCTATAAAACAAAAGTGTGTTCATTGTTGTGTTTTGATCCCTTGGGTTAATCTAACACGCTCATCGGTTTCATCATCAGACAGCTATCGGATATCATTCGTCTTCACGTGACAATCCAGATGTCACGTCCTATCAGAAAACAGATCAGTTTACAGTTACTTGATAAAACATCAAATGTTTTGAAACATGATTTAATCAAACTGGTACAAAGTATAAAATCGAATGACTTGGTAAGCTTTATTATTGGACAGATACTAAATCACTTTTTTTAAACGGGATAGCTCATCCAAAATGTAATTTACTTACCATTACGGCATTACAAACCTGTATGTCTTGCATGGAACACTAAGGGGTGGTTTCCCAGACAGGGTTTAGATTAATCCAGGACCAGGGCTTAGTTATATTAAGACATTAAAGTAGTTTTTACAAACATAAAAAAGCAATAATGGTGTGCATCTTGAGACAAAACAATGGCACTGATTTATGTTAAAGGATAAATCTAAAAAAAATTCAGATAATTTACTCACCACCATGTCATCCAAAATGTTTATGTCTTTCTTTGTTCAGTCAAGAAGAAATAATGTTTTTTGAGGAAAACATTACAGGATTTTTCTCATTTTAATGGACTTTAATGGACCCCAACACGTACCAGTTTTAATGCAGTTTAAAATTGCAGTTTTAAAGGACTCTAAACGATCTCAATCGAGGCATAAGGGTCTTATCTAGTGAAACGATGGTCATTTTTGGCAAGAAAAATAAAAAATATGCACTTTTAAACCACAACCTCTCGCCTTCCTCCAGTCCTGCGACGCGCCAGCGCGACCTCACGCAATTCGTCATCACATCAAGAGTTCACGAATGACGTATCGAAACTACGCCCCAGTGTTTACAAGTGTGGAGAAAGAGGACCGTTCCGACGTTGTATTTTGAATGATACTAATTAATGTCTTTGTGTCAGTTTATTGTTTAAAATGGTCCGCAAATGTGCGTTTCATATATGTAACACGTGACCTTTCCACGTCATACGCAATTATGTGAGGTCACGCTGGCTCGTCACAGCCGGAGGAAGACGAGAAGTTGTGGTTTAAAAGTGCATATTTCTAGTTTCTCTAGATAAGACCCTTATGCCTCGCTTGAGATCGTTCAGAGTCCTTTGAAACCGCAATTTTCAACCGCACCAAAACTGCCAAGTGTTGGGGTCCATTAAAATGAGAAAAATCCTGGAATGTTTTCCTCAAAAACACAATTTCTTCTCAACTGAACAAAGAAAGACATCAACAGTCTGGACGACATGCTGGTGAGTAAATTATCTGGATTTTTTTTACGAAAATTGACTAATCCTTTAAGATACGTCAGTACAAGGTGTTTTTAAATTTAGGCAGTCCAAACATGCATTTTAGTCTGGGACTACACTATCTGGGAAAGCGCCCATTAAATATCTTATATAGGATGTCCATACTGCTATTATCGATAAAATGAAAGTGCATGGACACCAGAGACAGTCATGGTCACCATTCATGTTTGCGGTATGGGCCAAAGCATCTTGAACAATCTGCTTTGTGGTTAAATTTCATGCAGTTGGTCTGCTGCAAAAAATAATAAGGTCACTGGTGCTTTGTGCCAGAATTTTGAGTCATAACACACAATCATAAAACAGAGTAGGATATCAATGTCACTTGAGCAAACAAAACAACAAAGACCACAGGTGCATCCCTCTGTAAAACAGATTGATTTTCTCGGTGCTTAGTAGCTTCTCTTTATACCCTGTAAATCTCAAAGTGGAATTTTGAGGGACCGCACATTTTCCTAACTGTTGTGAGATAGCATCCCAGTAAGGATTTCCAGGTAAGATCAGATGAAAAGGTCGACTCGCGATGTGTAGAATATCACAAGCTCATCATCTGAGATTAGTATTCAGCAGGACAAAAAAAGAAAAAAATTTGATTAAGAGTTATGGGGTTAGCAGATTAGAGACAGGGAAAACAGTAAACCGAATCCCAGAATTAATCAAAATCCTAAAACCAAAAAAAAAAAAGAGAAAACCTTAAGCTGGCAGTAGACATCATCACATTCAGCAGTCCTGTTAATATTAGGCCATCTGTGTGGATTAAGATAAAAGCCCTAAAGAAGTGCAAACTCCGTATTCACTATCCGTGAACGGGCTGAGATTTTTTTTAATTTTCTCTATATTTTTCTCTTTCAAAACGTCACCTCAATCGCACGCTGCGCAAAACTGTCTGTGTCGCATCACTGACTCCACAAAAATGGCCATTATGAACCCGATCCAGTGAAGCAGATCTTCAATCTCCTGAAAGTCCTAGCTCATGAGTGAAGCAATAATTTCACATCACCCAGGATACTAAATATCTAAAGGTTAGTTAGTTAGTTAGATAACAATGGACCATTTGTTCTTACTCACCTCATTCCTCTAACCTAGCTTGATTTTGCTCGAGTCTGGACTTAAAGATTAAAGGCACAGTCCTGAGATTTAAAGAGAAATACAAAATATAACCTTATTGTAAACTAAAAAATTAACAGAGACCAGGCGTTACAGAGCTATACTTTTAGAAATGATGTGTTGTTTCAATCCATAATTGAGTGAAATATGGACAAACCCATCAGTTGGTTTAAATCAGTGGCGGCTTGTGACTGCTCATCCGAGGGGCGCAAATTCAAAATGTGTGTTTGGAGTGTCATGTGTGTTGCTTGTGTTTTCAAAATATGTGTTTGTTGCATCATGTGTGAACCATGTGCATCACGTGTTTTGTCAAAATAAGTGCCTGCTGCAGACGCGTCAAAAGCGTTTATGATAAAAGAGACGCTCACGTTCACAAAATACACGCTAGACACTCCCTTAATAGTAAACTCTGATTATGCATGAGATTATGAGAGTATCTGGCAAACGCAAGCGTCTCTTTTATCATAAACCCTTTAGACGCATCTGCAGCAGGCACTTATTTTGACAAAACATGTAATGCACAAAGGATCACTCGAAGACACATATTTTGAAATGACGAACCACACACATGACGAGCTACATACATGTAGTGACAAACGTCGCATTGAGCGCCTTCGAAAAAAGAAGTCACCGGCCGCCACTTTTTTAAATTACCCTAAATGTCCATTTCCAACCCGAACATAACAAATCAGCCTTTTAAGTGTGAAAAACTAAAAAGAAAAGGCTGAAAGTAAAAAAATGTGAAAGAGTCTTTTGATGCAAGATTTCTAAAGGAGCCAATTTTGAATAATTTGCTGTTTTTGCTTAACTTTGCATGAGATTTGAGAGCCACTGCGAAGTAAAAAATATCTAAAAATTCTTAAATCAAGATGTATTTTCTTGATGAGCAAAATGACCCAAGAAAATAATACTAGTTTTTAGACAATAAATATACAATTTAAGTGAATTTATGCTTAAAAAAAAGCAAAAATATCTGCCAATTGGGTGAGAAAATTTTACTTGAATTAAGTGTTTAAGAAAAAATAAATCTTATTTTACAATTTTTTTTCTCACCCCATTGGCAGATAATTTTGCTTGTTTTAAGGACAATTTCACTTAAATTGTATATTATTTGTCTTAAAACTAGACTTATTTACTTAGGTCGTTTTGCTTATCAAGAAAAAAACATCTTAATTTAAGAATTTTTTGATATTTCTATTGAAAACAAGACAAAAATACTAAGTAAGAAAATAATTTTTTGCAGTGTAGACACTCCCTTAACCGTAAACTCTGATTATGCATGAGATTATGCGAGTATCTGGCAAGCGCGGGCGTCTTTTTATCATAAACCCTTTAAACGCATCTGCAGCAGGCACTTATTTTGAAAAAACGTGATGCACAAAGGATCACTCGGTGACACATATTTTGAAATTACGAACCACACACATGATGGCCTACATACATGATGTGACGAACTTTGCATTGAGCGCCTTCGGAAAGAAAAGTCACCGGCCGCCACTTTTTTAAATTACCCTAAATGTCCATTTCCAACCCAAACATATACAAATCAGCCTTTTAAGTGTGAAAAACTAAAAAGAAAAGGCTGAAAGTAAAAAATGTGAAAGAGTCTTTTGATGCAAGATTTCTAGAGGAGCCAATTTTGAATAATTTGCTGTTTTTGCTTAACTCTGCATGAGATTCGAGAGCCACTGCAAAGTAAAAAACGTTTAGCAGATAACATCTCCATATGTAGCACCTGGTTACTGTACTTTCATTTGGTACAAAAAATATTTCTTTCTTTATGTGGCCTTTTTGTGGTTTTGGACACATACAAGTGAATATATGCTAAATGATGACAACATCTGAGTTTTGAAGTGAACCCAATAAAAGCCACAAAAACAGGAACTGTTCGAATATCATTTTCTTTCAGTTACAGCATGTGACGATCTCTCATAATGCAAGGACCATTAACTGGTCCAGCACATGGACTTATCTCTCTCACAAAGGTGATTATTATTTGGCATAAGTGGATGGTCATTAGGTCTAATGGAGTAATTGGCCTTATCTAGGTAGCCCTCAGTGGTTAAATCACCTCTTGAGAGTTTTTCTCGTTCATTTGAGAGTCCCTGCACCTGCAGCCTTCATTTTAAGTTTATATTCACACGCATACACAGAATGGATCTATCACAGCTGAATGGCTTAGGTTGTGTGTGTGTATGCTGTGGCCATTAGTACAGTGCATTATAAGGGCTTTAATGGACATCTTATGCTGCGACACAACACACCAGCTTTCAGCATATGTTTTTTTTAGATGTTCGACAGCAAAGGTTTGTTGCTTACGCTTTTGTGGGCATCATTGGAGTGTGATCTCTCATTGAAGTTCATTTTAATGACCATAAAATGGTATTAAATGATAAATGGGAACAAAAGTTGCATCTCGGATTTGGAAGGATACTGCACTTCTGAAAGCAAACCAAATATGAGGTTAAAGAAATCGTTCACCCAAATAATAAAAATGATGAAATTTGTGATAAAAACATTTTAATATACATTATATCATCCGGTTTTAATGCAAGCACTAAAAGTAAAGTTGTTTTCAATGGCTCTCACTTGTTCAATGATCTTTTAAGGCTTTAAATAAGACGGCTAGGCCCGAACAGCTTTGAGCAATTTGAATCTTTATATCTACAGTGTGTGTAAATGACTTTCAGCTCGACTGAAACACTGTGATTTATGTATTGTTTGTTAATAGCTTGTGAGTTTCTCCTCGAAAATACACACATTGGACTCACAGCACTATAAAACATCTTTCATTTCAAAATTTCCCTAAAGCCAAAATTTTGCTAGAAACTGCATATGCTATTTAGGATTGGGGGCTTATATATTGTGAGATCCACATTGAAAATCAGGTCATAAACCTGGAAGTACACAGAACTGTTAAAAGGGAAATATTATGAAAATCTTCTATGTTTAACCCTCATAAGCCCCTATATTCCTGCATACGTTAGAGTTCCTTGGGGGTAATGACCCCAGAAATTAAAAGAGTGATTACAAAAATATGTACATTTTTAATGATACAAATAATATATAATTTTTTTATTTACTTCCCATCTATACATTACTGCTGTGTTTTGGGAGATAGGAAGTACTTTTGTACCTGTTTACCCCTAAAGTCCTCAACTACACCATTAGCTTGCTGTAAAATATCACAAATTATTAAATTTGATTTAAATTGTTTTTAGATATTGATATAGGTGTTATGTGTTAAATTTGGTCATCTGGTGTTTAGAAAAAAACATAAACGAATTACAGTTTAGGAAATAAGCAGAGGCCCATAGAGAACCATTCATTTTGCTGGATGTGGCCAACTGCTCAAATCACTACTTTAGTGAAACATTTTGTGAATTTATGTATATATAAAAATTAGAAAGGACATTAAAATATATATATTATTTCAAATAGTAGAATTCTTTGTAGTTTTTGATGCATTTTAAAATGTCTGTTTTTACAAAATGCCACAAAAATTTGACAATTTAAGTGTGTGTGTCTGTGTGTGTGCGCGTGCATGTGGGTTTGTGTCTTTATGTGTGTGTGTGTGTGTGTCTTTATGTATGTGCAAGTTTTACTTTGACTTTGTGTGTGTGTGTGTGTGTGAGTCTGTGTGTGTGCGCATTAGAGCACACCAATTTACATCTTTGTTTTGCATCTGTTTTTTGCCAAATTCTGTAAAAAATGCTCTCTGTGGCAGTCATACCTTTGTGTGTTTGTGTGAGCATGTCTTTTCTATGTTGCATTTGTGCTCTAGTACCAGCCCTACTTTTCTGTGTTTAAATTTTCAGATTTATTCTAGATTATTTTTAATGACAAAAAATTTTTGCATTTCCCACTCATTTTCAATTTGGGGTCATTTTTACCCCCAAAGGGCCTCTTTTGGTAATTTTTTTACACATCTTTAGAAAGGCCGAATCAAGCCCAAGTTTTTTTTTATATGAATATTGACAGATTGTCTAGAAAAGTCACAAAATCTTATTTCATGAGATGAAGGGAACCATGTTTTTTAACTAAAGAAAAGTGGCTTGGGAGTAAGATTGACCCCAAGAGACTTATTAGGGTTAAGTGCTATAATTTGGTCCCCAGTGCTTCTATCAACCTAGAAAATGTGAAAAAGATCCTCCAAGTAACTTAGTTGTGGTAAATCATTCTCTGCAAGCATGTGAAAAATTTGTCTCCCCCTGTGATGTCAGAAAGGGATAATACCGCCCCTTAATCTGCCCTATCCAACCACGGCACTGCCATTTAGTGCAGAGATCAGCTTATTTGCATTTAATAGACACAGCCAAAAACGACACATTTTTGCTCACACCTACAAAGTGGCAATTTTAGCATGCTATAATAAATCATCTATATGATATTTTGAGCTAAAACTTTACATACATACTCGAGACACCAAATATTCATTTGAAATCTTTAAAAAGTCTTGTGAAATGTCCCTTTTAAAACAAAATAAAACACAATTTTATGTCACTTATCAAATGAGATAACTTTTTATAATGTTCATATTTGTCTTTTACTAAGGACACAAGATGTTTTTTGGAACATTCTCAAAATAAAATCTGCCTACCCCAGATTTAGTCCAAATACGGACATTAAAAATACCAAGACATTGTTTGAAACCAAAACATTGTTTTCCAAATTTCATTAGTGGTCTCAGAGCTTTGGACTCTACTGTATGTATAATCTGATTTACATAAAGCTCAAGAGGAAACCAACATAGGCCATTTGCTCGTATATTTATTTTGGGAAATGAGTTATTTTGAAATCTATTCATAACACAAAAATCTGATTAGGAAGATCTCAGAATGATTTTTGGTGCATTTTCTGTCTCCCACTAAGACATGTCTGATGTATTTCTGAGGCATTTAATCCAAAGAGCAATTTATCTGGGTCATGGAGTAGGTAGATCTTGAAGCAGATGCTGACCTTTAACCTCGATTTGATGGTGCCTCAGTCTGAGCCAAAATACTTTGGTCGGTCCCTTGAGGCTTATGGTTTGTGCGTAGTAGACAGAATGTCTTGAATTGTTAGGGTCAAAATGAGACAAAAGTAATGTTTAAACAGTCATGCCTCACAGATAAATGAACCCATTAAGCAATTTTGCCTTTAAAAATGTCTAATAGCCATCTAAGCATCCCAGATGTCTAGGCAAAAAAAAAATTTAAACAAATGCTGGAAGAAAAAAATAAGCACTAACAGAGCTAGTGTAAAATATTTAAGCTTTTTATTTATATTTTGTAATCAAGGACAGCACAAGAAAATGCTACCATATTCAGTACAACGTAATGTGCTCTTATAAGGTAATAAATATATCTCAAAATAAATTCTTTCATTTTTCAAAAAAAAAATTTTTTTTTTATAAATAATACAAGATATTACCAAGACTTGTGTACATTTGACATAAAACAAAAAAATAAACCCAACTCACACAGCATTTTCTTTATCAATTGCTTTGTATTTTTTTCCTGAAAATAAAATATCTAAACATTTTTAAAACAAGATAAACAAATGGTGCTAAATAGCACCAAAAGCTCGTAACCATTTTAAGTGCTTTATAGCACCTATGAAGCATCCATGAAGAACCATACGGGGGTCATACAGCACCACTATAGCACCACACATGGTTCCACACCGGTGCCACACAGGTACTTATGGCACTTAAAATGGTTCCATTTTAGTGCTATTTAGCACCGTCCGTTTTTCGAGTGTGCATTTAATTGAATAGCAAAACTTTGTAGCTGCATTTTACAAAAAAATCTAACAAATTTAGTACAAATTGCAACGCTATTTCAAGAGAATTCTTACATATTTTACGAGTTGGCTAATTCGTATTAATTCATCAGGGTTCCCACACCTAAGTTCAAATTCAAGGACCTTTCAAGGACTTTCCAGGTCCAATACTCTCAAATTCAAGTACTAAATGTGGGGATTACATTGTGTTAAGATACATTGTTACAGTTCCCTTTCGAGGGAACTCACGATGCGTCACTGCGGTGACACTTTGGGGACGCCTCCAGGGGCTAATGCATCTGAATGTGTATGGGTGATTCTCACGAAAACTTGGTTTTAAAAATGTCAAGCATGAAAATGTAAAAATTGCTTAAATTTACTTTTTTCCCACCAGACATTGAAAAACAAAGTCTGAAGTAAATGGGAACATTAATTTAAAAACTTTTACTTATCATTTAACACTTTTTGTAACATAATTTAAAAAACGAGTCCTAAAAAATCTCATTACCGCAACAGTCAGAAAACATCAACACTGACATATTTTCAAAATGACATGACAAACCTGAAAGAACATAATTTGGAGATTCTGCACATGCATTTAAAATCAAAGTATTATGCTTCTATTAATTAAATTAACATTTAATAAGCATCTGTTGCGGTAATGATAATCAAAATGTCGTTTAAGCATTCTGACAAGACAATATTTCAAATTAACTGTAAAAAAAATGATCTTACCTGGTAGCCATCTTGAAGTAACTGGTCCATGTGCTTGGTCACTCAAAATCAAACTTTATTTAAATTCTGTATGTGTGCTTAAACTGTTCTCAAAAAGTGTTGCGGAGGATGAGAACATCAGGCATGGACACATAATTTTCCTAATTTTTCTTCATTATTATTATACATGAATATTCAGTAAATATTTTTTCTGTCATCTAAAGTAGTCTAGCAAAACATCCATTTATTTTTTTCCTAATATTTTTGTGTTAATTTGATTAAATTACAACATAACGCGTGTTCAAACACATTGCGGTAATGAGAATTTCAGCAGAAAATGAGATAAAATTTACAATTATAAATTCTTATGTTGAAATCACACATTGTGCAAGGTAGAACACAATATTGTGTTAATTCTGATGCTTTTTAATGTTACTATATTACACATTTTAAAGCTAAAATCATTAGTGCCGTGGTGTTTCAATGGTTTCGTGAGAATCACCCGTATATCAACCAATGGTGAGGCTTAATGACAAAGACAGGGTGACGCAGGAGCCAGGAAGTGTATTGCTATCTGAAATATTGCCAAAAACGGTGTTACAGGGACGCAGGAAGTATGGGAAGGGAGACGCAGCGCCTCGTTCCCTTCTAAGGGAACAACAGTTACATACGTAACCCAAGACGTTTTCATGTGTCAAACACAACTATGCAAAAAAGCATTTTGGTATGAATCAACATTTGCATACAGAAGATAAAAGCATTTAAAGCAAACAGTTTAGTATGTGTGCTTAAAAAGTCTAGAATTTTAATTATCCTACACTACACAGTAATATAATATGATAATATGGATTTTTTTCCCAGAAAACTTCTCGCATAAAATGATTCAAGCACTTTCAATGACCTGTATCTATGTATGTATATTTTCAAAAACTTCCCAGGGCCTTGAATTTTTTCCCCCGGATTCACAAACTTTCAAGGATTTCAAGGACCCATGGGAACCCCGATTCATATACGACCACATTCGTAAGTTTTGGTCTGATTTGCCTTGAACCCTGTGACTTTGGGGTTAGGGGTTGGGTTTCGTTGTTTTTTTTATGACAATCGTACAATTTTGCACGATTAACTTCGTATGAATTGATACGAATTAGCCAACTCGTAAAATATCTCATGTTATCTGTCTCCTCGGTTAAACCAAACTCAATATTTAAATATTTTTCAAGAAAACAAGACAAAGCGCTGTTCAGTAAAACAGACTTAAAACAAGAAATCCGACGGAAAAATGTCCTTGGAAATTCATTTCAATGACAGGTATGCCAAAGCAGAGCTGCCTCCCGTGTGGCTGTTAGAGGCAGATCTAAGTCACTGTCTCTCTCCTCAGGATGCGTTTAGAGTTACATAAGACTCCAGACAGGCCTGCTTTTTCTCGGTGTCTGCCTCTCTTCCTCAATGCCTTTTGGCACCTGAGGGATTTGCCCAGGTCTTCCATCACAGCACTGAAAGAGACACACTGTCAAAAAAAGAACACGAGGGCTTGCGTGAGACTCCACACACACATGCGCTCGTGGCTAGCACGACCTAATGCTGTCCGGTACGCATCACACATTCGACTGCATGCATTGGCTTGATATCTGTACTGCACTATAAGGCAGTCAATCTATTAAGTTTTATGTTTTTACTGAGAATCATGGCAGACAAATATGCATCAGATAAACAGAAAACATCCCATAGACTTGATTCTCATATCTAATCACTTATTTGACTCGTGGCAATGTACAGATGCCATGTGTGAGGCCAAAGCAGCCCCGAGCCATATCCACACGCACACCAGAATAATATATACAGATGGGGTGGAGGTGTATGGAGGTCTTGCGTGGGACCCCCAGCATTATCTAGGCACCAGAATGATATTGCAAATGCATTACAATTGACACTGTTTATTATGAGATGGATGTTTAAATACAGCTTAAGGCATTTGGACAAACGCTGCACAAAAACTGTCACTGGGGGAGGTGGGAGACAGATAAGCACACTTTCACAGTGTGCAGTGAATAAACTCCTGGCTTATTATAGTCATCCACTGAGCTTATTAACTTGGGCTTTTAACTGTACTTTCTTTATAAGGGCCGCTGATCAAGTCATTATGAAAACTTTCCTTTTCATCTCAATGCCAAATACAGCATGTGAAGGTTAATGACATTTAAGAGACTGATATCAGTGTTTCTTTCGTACTTACTGTAATGCCAGGCTTTCCTGAAGCGCAACTGGTAAAGCAGGGTGCTAGATATGCCAAGGTCATGATGAAAAAATGGTACAAAAGCTGTCACTGGGACGGCACCCTTTAATAAGGTCCCAATATGTGCCATTTAGGTACAGATTTGTACCTATGAGCTACCATATGTATGTTTTATTGAAAATAGATACAAAATAGCAGTGGCGGCTCGTGACTGCTCACCCGAGGGGCGCAAATTCAAAATATGTGTTCGGTGTGTCATGTGTGTTGCTTGTGTTTTCAAAATATGTGCTTGTTGCGTCGTGTGTACCATGTGCATCACGTGCCTTGCCAAAACAAGCGCCTGCTGCACACATGTGAAAATTGTGTATGATAAAAGAGACGCTCACGTTCACAAAATACATGCAAGACACTCCCTTAACAGTAAACTGTGATTGCGCATGAGATTATGTGAGTATCTGGCAACGCGAGCGTCTCCTCCATCATGAACCCTTTAGATGCATCCGCAGCAGGCACCCACCTCGACAAGACACGTGATGCACATCACTCGACGCACAGAACACATATTTTGAAATTACGAACACACACATGATGGGCTACATACATGTTGTGACGAACTTCGCATCGAGCGCCCTCAAAAAAAGAAGTCACTGGCCACCACTGAATAGATCATTATACACATATGCCTACATATCCTCACCACGTGGTCTAAACTTTTAAGATCATAAGAGGTCAATTTAGGACATCAACTATATAAATTTACACTTAAATTTAGCCTCAAATAGCAATAAAGTTTCTGTGTGCACTATATTTCTTATCTGTTTGCACACAGGGTGAGAAAGAAATGTGTTTCTCTTCTCCCTGAAAACCATACTTAATTTCTCAGTCGTATGGGCATGGGATTGAGGTCGAGGGTTTGGGAAGGCGGTTCGAAAGTAACCAGTTGGTGCCGAATGAGGGAGTTTATTTTGGCCTTTTGAATGACAGGCAGCCCTTACAGATATGAGCTTGTGAGTGGCTAATGTGAGGAACATATGTCATCCCCGAGGAGCCGCCCGCTCTCTAAATCTGTTGATAAGGAGGTGCCAGTGGAGGAGATGGAATCGCTCCTCTCCAGCTGCTGGGATTGGACTCCGTAAAAGAAGCAGAAAGCCTTGCGCATGCAGATCAATGATAAAAATAAAACAGAAAAACAAAAGATGAGATCAGTGACATGCAAATGATCCAGTGTTAATGTTATATATAGTGTATATTAGATGCTGTGATAAAGGAAAATTGTCCTTTAAGTGGAGTTAATATTTTAAAATCATTTTACTCGTGCAATTTAATTTTTATGCTCTTTTTTATTTAAAAATAATAAAAATAGCATATAATGTTTTTTGACAAAAATAATTAAATATTGCAGATTTTCAATTGCATTGTTTGTTTCAAAATTCTATTCATTCATTTTAAAGTCACCTAATATGAAAAATTTACTTTTATATACTGTTTTAACATAATTGTGTGTGTACACAACCACTCTGTAATGATAAAAATCTGCCCACTCCTTTTATTTAAATCCCTGTAAAACCCTGGAAAGTGTTTAGTGTTTTCTAACCAAAGTGATGTCACTTTGCACAGGCCCCACCCACAACCATCCAAAGACCACAGTTAGGTCATAATTTCTATTTTAAACCTTCTTTACATTAGTTAATTATGAACAATGAAGTAAAGTGAGCGTCTTATTAACTCTTTCCCCGCCATTGACAAGTTATCTCGTCAATTAAGAGAAAACATTTTCATGAAAAAACGTGTTCCCGGTGAGTTTCTATGTTAATCTGTAAAACAGCGATTATCCACTAGATGGCACACTTACCCAATTTATAAAAAACTGAAGCAAAAAAAATATTTACTAATTTTAAACTCTGTGTATGTTTTGATAATCGTTCTGAATTTGACCTCTAACAAAATTCCTTCACAAAAATGCAATTATTTCGGCTTTTTGCTAAAAAAATTATTTTTGAAGAAAAATAGCCATATTTAAGAGTTTATAAAATATAGATAGGATGAAACGTTTTTTCCCCGTTTGTTTGTTTGTTTTTTGTTTGTTTGAAAGCAGAGGGTTTGTTCCTTCATCCGATATATCTGTATGTTTATATATTTTTAGAAGAAAATTTTCCTGGAAGGTATTTTGTGAAAGTTTTGTGAAAATCACAAAAAATGCAGGCGGGCAACTTTAAAAAAAAAAAAAAAGGCTGGCAGGGAATGAATTAAAAACTATGTATGTTTTCGGTAAAGATAACAGCAAACATGAGGAAAGCAGCGAACCGGCCTTTTTTAAGCATGGTATAATAAAGCAATAAGCCCCAAGAAGCAGTGGGTAACCAGTGCATTTTATAACAGCTAAGGGGCGTTGTTAGGCACGACGCGAAGCAGAGTAACCCCACTGTAACCCCACTGCTTTGCGGGGCTTATTGCTTTTATAAAACGGTTACTTCATATGCATAACGTTAGCAGGATTTCATAAAATAAAACACAAATAAGTTGTAATTATATTAGTACAGATATTACTCTTCCGCCAAACGAAGTAGTTCCTCAGAATCAAGCGTGGCTGCAACAGAGTGCAGTTCCCAACCAACACAGACGCAGCAAAGACACAATGAAAATATGATTAAAGACTGTGGTGTTTACTTTATAAATCAACATTCATCTAAAATATACCTTAACATTTATATCGTGCAACTGTTGAAGTGATAATCAAATGCGTGAAAGCATGCTTAACTTTAACTCTTTCCCTGTCAGCGTTTTTTTTTTTAAGTTGCCACCCAGTTTTAGTTGAAGGCCTTTCATAAAAATTTTCTTCTTTAAACAAACATAAAATATCAAATGAAAGAACAGACGCTCAGCTTAAAAAAAAAAGTTTCATCCTACCTTTATTTGTTCTCTTATCACCTCTGAAGTTTCAGGTAAAATAATTCAATTTTTGTGAACAACTTTTGTGAGATCAGATTAGAGCCATCAAAACTTACACAATGTTTTTAGTGTTAAGTGAATGCGTCAGTGTTTAAGTTGAGTAAGATCACCATTTAGTGTATATAGCGGACCTATGAATTTAAGGAATAAACTACTCAGGAAAGCGTTTTCTCTTTATTGACGAGATGACTCAACAATATTTATTGACATTTATCTGGATATCGCCATTAATTGTGCAATTGTAGACAAATTAAAAATATGATTAAAGACTTTGGTGTTTATTTTCATAAATCAGTAAGCCTACGCAGCAACATTGGTGCAGTGATACTTATGTAATGCGGTCTGAACCGTGGGGTTACCGGGGTATTTTATCACGGCTTGGAATGAGTTTCAACCAATCAGAATGAAGAACCAGAACGGGTTGTTTTATAATAAATGATCTATATGGTATTTGGACCTGAAACTTCACAGGCACGTTCTATGGACCTTGAAAAATAAGACATTTTATTAATAAGACATATAAGACATTCCCAAATCATTAATATTGTTTTTTCATCAAAAGTTTTTGACCAAATAAAAACTTTTTGTTTGTAATGTCATTGTTGGAATTAACACTGATGTCAAAAACGTGAATATTCTGTAACAAATACAGTAAAATAAGACGTGCACATGCAACCAAAAAAAAAAAACCCAACAATGCAAAATATGCTTAATTATTCTGGTCACAAACATGCATGCAAAACAAGTAAGCTAACCAAAATAATTTCGAAAAAATTGTATGATAAACAGGGATTGCATATCGAAAACATGTTCCTGACCAGCAGGCATCTGCCAAAACTCCTGCAAGACTTGCATTTACATGGCTCATTTCCGCTGTTAAACGGTATAATTAGCACCTGCATGACTGAGATCCCGTAGGGCGTCTCATTCAGCCCGTCACTCACCTCTTCAATGTCGCTGTTTTTGCGTGACTTGTAGACAAACTCTCCAATGGCCACGAACACAGACAGCACAAGACCAGCGGCCAGGACGATGAAGATCCCTCCGATGTTCTCCACACCCAGGGCACTAGCCTCTTTGTTGTCCTCCTCAGGGCATCCATTACCTCTCCACCATTTCTCCTTCATCATGTGCAGCTTTCCTTCCTCCTGTAGCTGTAGGATGGCGATGGTCACCCTGTCTCGGTAGGGCGAGCCTGCATGGGATCAGATGTAAAGGCTGGTGATGTTTGATGCTGTTCTGGGAAAACCATTTGGGTGATTCTCACGAAATCCAGATTTAGAAGGTGTCCAGCATCAGAATTTTTAAATAGCCCTTGAAGCCATTTTTTTGCACATATAAGATTAAGGTCTAAACTTACTTTAATCATTATTTTTAGAGGATTTAAAAAATATTTCCTATAGAATATTTACTAAAATTATCATTACCGCAACATGCTATTACATTAAATATATGCATTTACAAACTCATGTTTCGGTAATGAGAACTAAAACGTTTGAAACAAAATTTCAACTTTTATCTGGAGAGAAATAAAGAAATGCTTACCTGGTAGCCATCTTGAGTGTCACAGTCAATTATGTCCCTTCCAACAATTTTTTAAAAATGTTAGTTCCTTGAAGGCTTAAACAATTATTGAAAAATGTTGCGGAGGATGAGATTTTTTTTGACACATTTATATTCCTTATTATTGTCTCTACATTTACCATGATCACCAAACACCACATGTTTCTTTACTGTTAATGTTTATAGTATAACAATCACTGAAGCTTTTTTTATTTATTTTTATTCTAAATATTTCCATGTCAAAGAACCCAAATCCAGTCATGGACACATTGCGGTAATGAAATTTTTCCCCTTAAATGTAGAATAAAATTGGTTTGTATGATGTCATTTGAAATTATGTGCAAAATAGTACATAAAGAGATGTTTATAATTGAATGCTTCTTATTGTGATACTCTTACTTGGCATTTACTTTATCAAAATGTTTCATGACATCTCATAAGTCTAATTTCGCGAGAATCACCCATTTGAGCCCTGTTCTAACAAAGTACGAAAATTAACCATTTACTACAAAAAATACTATAGTAAAACCACAATTACTACAAATTAACCGCTTTCCTAAGCTTTTACTATAATAAAATCATACCTCCATCCCCAATTCAAAAAGGTGGTCAGGATCAGGGCGATTACGCCATAACTTTTTAATGACTTTCTGGCAAAAGAAACAAAGTGCATAAAAGTGCATACTGGAGTAGGACGGCCCACATTCAGCCTCAGGCTATTCTGCTAGGGGCTTAGGGGCTTAGCAATCTATCATGCATTATGTAAGACTCTTTTCTCTATAGAGTGCATAAAGGTGCAGGTCCTTACCTATGGGGGTCCCAACTCCGTAGCCCTTAGAGTCAATCAGTCCTCCGACTTGGGTAAGGTTACAGTTTCTCTGGGTGATGTACTCTATACTGGTGGACTCCATGAGGAGGGCATAATCAGTGGTCAGGACTCTTGTGATCCCTTCTTTGTTATTCTTCACCAGCGCTGTGTTCTTCCTGCTGCTCATGAATGCCCACATCTTCTCGTACGTTGAGATTTTGGATTTCTTAAAGGCAAAGATGTCAAAAAGTAGACTTGGCTTTTTAAACTTTTAAAAGGTCGATTCTGAATCGATATTTCTTTCTCGTATACGGATCTCATCTTTAAGTAGCTTTCAGTCTGATCTTTTTTTACTCTAGGGGGAAAAGTGGTGTAAAATGTTCAGAATAAGTGTGTCAGGGGACAGCATGGGCACTGTAAATCCCTCACAGCTGATTTGATTTGGCAGGCCTTTGTTTTGTAATCACAGCCGACAAACTTAGTGGATAAAACCCATTGGGCTCTTTTCTACTGTATCTGTCTCTAAATAATGCACGATGCATATGTGTGACCCATGTGTACAGGAAAGTCATTGGATTAAAATATATGGATTACTGGCGTTCCTGGAATTTCAGATGGCTGGACGGTTGGAGGTGAATGAGCGGATTTGCAGACGTAAACATTGAAGGCATTAGAAGGGAGTCTGTGGCAGGGATATTATCAGAAAATGAAAAGAATAAGACCATCTGCACATTGAGATAAACCGCTTGTGACTGTGAAATTCAATGGAGAATTTACTAAGAATGACTAGTGTCTGCTTATGAAAGTGATTTTTTGTTAAAATACAACTTGAAAATTCACAACTAACTGAAAAGAAATGTATGTGCTGCGATTGTGGTTAACACACTGCAAAAATCATCCGTCTGTGACTTTGAATCAATTTTATTAGTTTATCTTATCATGAGACAGACGCAAAAGATTGATCGTCTCTTAGCTTCCGGCCAAAATCCAATATATTTACTCATAAATGCCCCGTCTCGTGTGCATGTGGAAGGGGGGCTCTTGTAAAATTGATATTTTGCTTGAGTCTATTTGTGAGTTTTTGGATTACAGCTACCCGCTTCTGCTGTATATTTTAATAGTTTTGTTGAAGCGCTGGGGCGAATCGATTCAGTTACCTTAAAGAAAGTCATTGTGGATCCATCTCTTACTGCTCCGTATTCGATTCTGGTCTGCTTGGCCAAATCGTCTGCAGAGTCGATGGGGGAGTCCATTCTCTCCACTGTGAGGAAAGCAGCCAGGTTGGCCGTGTAGGAAGATATGATGATTAAAGTGAAGAACCACCAAATCCCTCCCACGATTCTGGTGGACAGTGCTTTGGGCATCAGTTCAGATCCTATCAAACACGTATTCAGAGTATCATAAATAGTAGTAGTTCACTGCTGTTTAAGTCTTTATACAGAAACTGTAACCAAGTCTAAATAAAAAGCTAGATTGCAAAAGTGTCATAATGCAATACAGCATACATAAAAATGTCAACTGATCAACATGGGGCTAAAGGTGCAAGTCATTGCATTTAAAATGCCGCTAAAAATCTACACAGTTGACCTTAAGTCTTCATGTAAGTAAAAAACCATAGCAATGGCAAGGTTATGGGTTTGACTCACACAAAGGGCATGGACTGATAAAATGTACTTTAAGGGGCAATTCTTTAAGGGGCGCTCAAGTTCATTATTTCAAATGTAGGTGCGCAGTATGCGCGCTCATAATGGAAGCAACGTGCACGCGGTGCAGCGCGCTAATTTTTTCCAGGATCGTCCGCACCGCATTGAAAAACAAAAACATTTCAACTTTTCAAAATGCCGCAGGTCATGTGACAAGAACCAATTAATGGTCGCGTTTTCCATGGGGTTTTAGACGTGAAATGTGAACCGCCCCTATATATACTGTATTGAGGCCTATCTTACACACCACGCAATGCAGTGTAATGCTCGGCGCAAGTGTCTCTTGTTAGTTTGAACCCGGCATAATTATCATTTACACGTTTAGCACCACCTTGTTTAAATAGCAAATGCACCCAATTTTGCGTTCTGGGCTGAAAACGAGGTGTGTTCAGGCGCATTGTTGGTGCATTGCTATTTTGAGTCTAATGCTGCGTTCACACCAGCAGCGGTAGAGGCATCAAGCGCGAGTGATTTCAATGTTTAGTCAATGTAAAGAGGAGTTGACGTGCGTCTGGAGGTCTCGTGGCGCGAATGACATGACGCGTTAACCAATCGGGGGCTTGCTCTAGTAGTGATGTGATTACAGGAAGTGAGCGGAGTCACAGAAGCCCCTCCCATGACGCAAATTTCTGCGTGAATGTCTCAATGACTAGAATTTCACGCGCCGCTTTCACGCGCGAATGAAACAAGTAGACTCAAAATGTTCAAGCTCACACGCATCTGGTGTGAACCCACAGTAAGGTTAATGGCGCAATAATAATGAGTGCGTTAGTAATATGCGCCTATAAACGGGACGACAAATCCCGCTTGCTTATCACACACATGGATGCGCAGCAGCACATAAACTTTTTTAAATATGAAAAATTAAAGGATTAAAATGTAAAATATTATTATTGAGTCTCTTGGACAGAAATGAGGACCGATTACGAGACGTTAGAGCTGCTTCCCCTGTTGCCTGGTAAGTAATGAAATGTTTTATTTTAAACAAATGTAAATATTGCATTGTTACGCCAAAAACACACCCATTACTCATTACGAGAATAGGAACAACCCTTTTAGACTGTGTGCTTGGCGCACCAACCATTTTTCCCGTTATTAAATTAGCAAAAGTGGATTCGGACACACCATTGACTGTGCGTCGTGCGCTTTAAACAATGCGCTAAGATCATTAAAAAAGGGCACTTTAGGTTTCCCGCTAAGACAGAAATAATTTAAGGTGGGCAAAGTCTGGATGCAATGGACACAAGTGGACTATTACGGTTTTTTATTTTAATCTTTGTTTTATCGGACACACGCACACAATGCCACAGCTACCTGGCCAGAAGTTAACTTTTAGTCTCTGTATGTTAGCTAGTGAATAAACTAAAATCTGAAACAAATACCTTGTCGAAAAGAAATTTTTTTTTGCTCTTCTAAAGATGAGGGGAGAGGGCGAAACCATCACCTGAACTTTATATTTGTCATTATCTAACAACAGCTGGAATCCTCTAGCCTTGAATGATCTTTAGTGTAACTGGAAAGCATTGTCACCATTGTAATAAACTGTGTGAGCTATTAAGATATATGAGTGGGGAGTTTCCTTGATTCATTATTATCTGGTAATTTTTTAGTTTAAAAGACAGACCACTGATACTGATTTATGATCCTGAAGAGCCACTGATTGTCATTTATGCATGAACACGCAACGCAGGTCAGGTTGGTGGGAAACGATAGCACAAATTCAAACTGCGAGTGTGTGCGCATATGTATGCTTGTCCATTCAACTGCAATGTAAAGCGCAACTGATTCCAAAGTCATCTATATATTAAATAACATTGTCATGCAAATAACAATAGTGAGTATCAACTAATGTTTTTTTCAATCATGTAGTCATGTGAAAATAAATGTATAGACAATGTCTTATGCTGTGGTTTTCTTTAAGAATGATAAAAAAGCATTTATCTTCAAATGGGATCTGTTTGCTTTAGTATAACTGAAAGATCAAAGTTTGAGTAAGAATGACAAAAGCTATTTTATACCAATTCACTGATGTCACTCTTCATTTAGCAACCATCAGATGCCATTGTTCATCTCTGTACACTGTCACACGTTACTTTAAAAATTCATTTGAAATCAAAATCAAAGTTATTTGGCTTTTATGAATATTTGTGGTCCAAAACATTAACAAAATTCACATGTAGACAATATATGCATTCAAAACGTTCAGCTTTTTACTCTTGCAAAACAGATCAATCATTTTTTGACATCATTCTGCACTTCAGCTTCTCATTAGATTTTAGGATATAAGATGAACTAAATGCTATTGGCTATTTTATAAGAGGAGGAGCCACTTAGCATTTTCCACCCCAATTTCCTGTCACATAATCTTTATCGATTTCAATCCAAGATGAAATGGATCACCACATCAATCACTAAAACAAATACATAATCCGCCTTAATATTGTTCTGTCACCTTAAGGGCAAAAACAAACGTCAAGAATCCAGTTTTGCATTTGTATTCCACTGAATGCATTAATTGATGAGACGTCAGGAAAAGATAACAAGGTTTATTCAGTAACCTTGTGTAGGTGGTTTAACTCTGGCAGGTAATAATGCACGAATATGCATGCAAAGCGATATGCGTGCATATTTGTCAGCCTAATTCAGACTAACTGTGTGGGTTTCAAAAAGCTTTCTCATATTAAAGCGGCCATATCATAAATATGTTTGGTATTTTTTCTCCAGGTCATAATAATATTAGCCAAAATATAGTTTTCAACCAGCATTTTCCACCTTCTCTCTCATCCACAGAATTAAAATCAAATGACATTTATTTAAATTAGTTTCGTTTAGATTTAATTCAATAGGCTTTTTGCCCAGCTGCACTACTTCTTGAACTTCAGCCAGCTCCTTGTTTCCTGTCTGCCATTATTGGACAAACTGATTAATCCAGGTGTGTCTGATTATTGTTGCTGTGACTACTGAGGTCAGGCACACCCGGATTAATCAGTTTGTCCAATAATGGCAGACAGGAAACAAGGAGCTGGCTGAAGTTCAGGAAGTAGTGCAGCTGGGCATAAAGCCTATTCAATTCAAACTGAATTCAAATCATACCATCATAGCGCTTTTTGACAATGTTTCATTATTTTAAAGCATTATTTCTTTGTTTTGATTTTAAAACATGAGAGAATTTAATATTTCAAACATTTTACATTTATGCATTTTGCTTTTATCCAAAGTTAGTTAATTCAATATTAATATCTTTAATATCTGTGCGTTCTCTGTAAGCCAAACCCATAACCTTGACATTGCTAGTGCTGCTTGTGCCATGTCCTACCCTGAAGCTACAAGAACTTTCTAAAGTGAACTCAAAATTTCCTTCATGGTTGAACGGTCTCTCTGATGTAAATAAGATTTATGTAATATTTCAGAAGAAACTCTCTGGAATGTGAGGTCAGACTATGTTGGATAATGATTCGTCCGATTCGCCAGTGCTCATTAAAACTGCTCTTGGTGTTTCACACTTCCTGCGCACCTGACAGGTCATCCATTTTGGTTCATGCCTTCTGTAAAGGGACCTACAGACCCTGCTTCGCAAACTTCACACCCGTTACATATGAAAAACCTTGAATAAAACTCTGCAAGCATGAAATATTCATTTAACATCAAGTGGTTGGAGCTTATGAATGTGCCAGTGATAATTTTGTTATGTTTAAACCATAAAAGTTGTAAAACAGGGTTTTTCATAATAAACAGGGTAATATAAAAAAGTATTTGGACATCTGATTTCCAATTAAAAATCTATGAATGTCGTTGCATTATACTGTGTAACAAAAACAACTAACTTGGCTTTTCATTTTGCAAACACTCTTACGCATTTTTAGGGGACATATGAAGTAAACACATCATATTTAAAGCAAACTCATCATATTACACAGATTACAGAGAAGTTTTTTTTATGTTTGACAACCGAAACATTTGCTGTTTTGTAAAATGTTAAAATAAATGCTACTTAATTTTAAACTATATTTTCAAGCTATTTTTAAAGAGGACATTTCACAAGACTTTTTTATGATGTCAAATAAATATTTGGTGTCTCCAGAGTATGTATATGAAGTTCTAGCTCAAAATATCATATGGATAATTTATTATAGCATGTTAAAATTGCCACTTTGTAGGTGTGAGCAAAAATGTGCCATTTTGGGGTGTGTCCTTTTAAATGCAAATGAGTTGATCTCTGCACTAAATGCAGAGACGTGGTTGGATATTGCCGATTAAAGGAATAGTCTACTCATTTTCAATATTAAAATATGTAATTACTAGGGCCGGGACTCGATTAAAAAAATTAATCTAATTAATTAGAGGCTTTGTAATTAATTAATCTAAATTAATCGCATTTTAATCACATATAAATATTTGACCTGAGAACATTAAGAAGTAATTTTTTTACACTCTTAGTATACACTCTTAGAAAGGATGGATATGTTAATTGTTTACACATCATTGTGCGGTAAGCTTTTAACACATTATGTGTAATTTTAACACATTATGTGTCATTTTGTGTTGATTTTGTGTTCAAGTATAACACATGTTGTGTTAAAAGTATCACAAAATGTGTTGTTTCAATAATAACACAGAGATTCCAGGATAACGCAGTTAGTGTGTTGTGTCAGAATCAACACTAATGTGTTGTTTTTAACACATTCGTTCTAAGAGACCATGAATAATGACTGAATACATAAGCTTAAGCAACAAAATATTGTTTATTTTTGTTCAACCAAGTCGTTGTACCCGGAGTCGGGCTAATGTCCACGCTAGCTGCTGCTGTATGTTTTGCATTGAGATGATACTTGAGGCTCGATGTGCTGCGGTGATATGTGAATTCCTTGTTGCATAGCTTACACACAACCATGCTCTTATCGACGCTTACCAGTGATGCGCGGGTCAAAACAACCAGAACCCGACCGAGGTTTTCATCTAACCCGCCCGCAAACTCGGACCGTAAAGAAAAAAAAAATATTATACCCGAACCGCTTCCTGGCCCGCATTTCTTAAAGTAGTCATTTTTTTAATAATTGCAGGGTTCGGGATTCTCGGGTTTTGACTGTCTGTGTTCCGGTACCTATTTGCGCGGATCCCCCACCTCACGTATAAAAACAACAAAACATATACAGCCTATATTAAAATATATAAAAATATGTTATGCACATTTTTAACTTCCACATTATAGTTTTCTTAAGTGGGATTCGGATGTGAAAAGTGCTGCATAATGTACGCGCCTTTAGTCTTACCATTGAAACTTAACTAAATTAAAAAATAAGAGGTGATATATAGCTTTAGCCTACATAAATGCTTATTGCTTTAATGTTGCGAGTTCCTCTTCAGATTTTCTTGCTGTTATGTTTATAATAGTTCATTGTTCAGAGTTCATATTGATGATCTTATAGTCCATTTAAAAAATTTCTTACAAACTGACTCTATTCGTCAGAAAAACACCATTTAACTTTTTTCCTTTTCCTGCCGTCGCTGTTCTCTGTGCTTGTCCTCCGTCAAAGTAGCCTATTAAAATTAATATGAAGTTGATTTTTAAAAGCCTTAAGAACACCGCAAATCAAACGTGCTGCTACATTATGCTCTAAATGCGCGTGTAAATTTAATTTCTGGGCACTGCCAGGCTGATTTTTTGAAAAGTAAATGATTTACTCACTGCATGTTTTGGCATTCGGAAGCATATGCATCAATGAGATGCACGGTGTTGCTTTTAATGTTCTTTTTAATTTATATTCACAAAACCTAACAACAAAACATTGTTTATAATTACGAGACAAATTATTTGAAACGAAATTCGTTTTAAAGTAGCAAACAAAACTTAAATTAAACTCGTAATAAGCTAATTAAATTTAAACAAAACAACATTACAACAATATTTAAACCCAACAATACTCAAACATTAACATATAACAGACATTACACTACATGTTAAAATAATCTGTAGTTTGTTGGTAGATGTTTATTGGGCAAAACCTCCGTTGCAAACCATTGTTACTTTGAAATTGATGCGTTGTCACGTTAAAATCAGCTGTTCGTTTAGGTTCCGTCTACTTTTATTTACACTGCAGCACAACCCCGGAGTTCTCGAACTAAAAGAGGGTCTGTAGCATTTACGAATGACTCCGTTAATAAGTGCGATTAAAATGCGTTAAAATGTTTAACGCGTTATTTTTTGTGTAATTAATTAATCTTAATTAACGCGTTAAAGTCCCGGCCCTAGTAATTACCTTAACTAAGAATTGTTGATACATCCCTCTATCATCTGTGTGCGTGCACGTAAGCGCTGGAGCGCGCTGCGACGCTTCGATAGCATTTAGCTTAGCCCCATTCATTCAATGGTACCATTTAGAGATAAAGTTAGAAGTGACCAAACACATCAACGTTTTTCCTATTTAAGACGAGTAGTTATACGAGCAAGTTTGGTGGTACAAAATAAAACGTAGCGCTTTTCTAAGCGGATTTTCTAAGCGGATTTATGGCGTAATAGCACTTTTGGGAGTACTTCGACTCGGCGCAGTAACACCCTCGCTCTCCCATTATGAGAGTGAGAAGGGGAGCGGACTTTTCAGGCGAGTCGAAGTACTCCCAAAAGTGCTATTACGCCATAAAATATAGTTCCTCTTTTAAATCCGCTTAGAAAAGCGCTACGTTTTATTTTGTACCACCAAACTTGCTCGTATAACTACTCGTCTTAAATAGGAAAAACGTTGATGTGTTTGGTCACTTCTAACTTTATCTCTAAATGGTACCATTGAATGAATGGGGCTAAGCTAAATGCTATCGAAGCGTCGCAGCGCGCTCCAGCGCTTACGTGCACGCACACAGATGATAGAGGGATGTATCAACAATTCTTAGTTAAGGTAATAACATATTTTAATATTGAAAATGAGTAGACTATTCCTTTAAGGGGCTGTATTATCCCTTTCTAACATCACAAGGGGAGCCAAATTTCAATGACCTATTTTTTCACATGCTTGCAGGGAATGGTTTCTCAAAACTAAATTACAGGGTTGATCTTTTTTACATTTTCTATGTTGATAGAAGCACTGGGGACACAATTATAGCACTTAAACATAGAAAAAGTCATGATATTTCTATAATATGCCCTCTTTAAGGCTTTTTATGGGCCTCTGTAGACTTTATCTATAATCTTATGGCACACCACATGGTTTAGGGTTGGTTCCAATTTCTTAAAAAAAAAAATAACGCCCACAAATGATTTTCTCTAATAATGGAAAAATCCCATATGAATAGTTTCATGAGATTGCTTTGGTAATTAACCAGAATTTACTTACAGCAGTTAAACATACAGCAAGTTCATATGCTGAAAAAATGCTACAAACTGAAATGTGTGTTGCGTGTAATGTACCTTGACGCATTAGAGCCGCGACTCCAAACCATAAACTATTCAGCAGTGTAAAGTTGTTCTCGATAACTTCAGAGGAAGCGTTGCAGGGGTGGGGATTATACCATTCATATGGAGTAAACCTGGAGGAAGGAAATAAACAGGTTTACTACAGTACAGTCATCTGATACATCCCTGCCTTTCTTGTATTATCATTGTGCTTGAAAGGCTCTGTGTTTGGTTATTTCAAAACTGCTTTTGGAGAACAGCTAGAAAGATTTTTCTTACTACAGGCTATCGATAACAGCTCTGTCTGAAGATTATAACTCAACCCATTTAATGAGAAAACTCTTCAGTTTTTTATCTTTTCGCTTTTGCAAAATGAAGGAAAATTGGGAAGTACTTTCAAGTATTTAAAGTAAAAATGAAACGGAAGTAGCAGCTGTCTTATTTTCCCTGTCGTGACGTATATCAGAGTAAAACAGCTTCTGAAATGAAGAAAAGGTAAGGCTGGACTTGAATTCGTCCATCGAGAATTGATTGGATCTTTTAAAGTTGCGTCATGTTGCTATTTGATTAAAGATTATGAGGGCACATTAATTTTTAAAAAATAATAAAGCTCACAGAAAAGTCATTTGTAAAAAAATACCAGAATATTAAAAAAGTTTTAATTCCAATTTCATTGTGACTTAAGTTAATCTACAAAATGTGTGTCATGTGGTAGTATCTAAAATTTGTTTTTATTAGCCAAAACCAGATCAATCTAACTACATTAGCTTACACCAACTGAAGCATGGCTGGAAAATATTGACCAAAAGCCATAAGTATAAGTATGTTTTTATTCAGGTAAAAATAACTCCACTAAACAGCATGTTAATTTTTATAGCAGAAATTTCATTTCTAATGGTGCACTCACACCAGCCGCGGTAAAGGGCGGCAAAAGTAGCGTAGTTTGACGCTTGAACATTTGAGTTTACTCACTTCATTCACAAGTGAAAGCCGCACGTGAAATTGTAGTCATTCAAGACCATTCGCGTCATGGGAGGGGCTTTTGCGACTTCACTGAGACTCCGCTCACTTCCTGTAATCACGTCACTACTAGGGCAAGGTCCTGATTGGTTAACGCGGCCCGGAAATCCGCAATGTTTAGATTTTTCAACTCGCGCGTTTCCCCGGCAACGCTCAATTTGCGTGAAATGCGCCATCCGTGCCGCGCCTTCCGTGTCGCGCGTACTGTGCCGCAGGATGCCTAATCGCGTCTTTGCGTTCACTTAACATGTAAATCACTCGCGCTTGCCGCCTCTACCACATCTTGTGTGACCCTGATTACAACTGAAGAGTTCACAAGCAAATCCCTCTAAGAACGACTTAAATGTTTTCTTGTAAATTATTTTTATGTTCAGTAATTTTACTGTAATGGGAATGAATATCTTATTGAAATTAAGAAATTTTCACAAATGTAACTTTAATCATTTATTGGTATATAGCAAATTGGTCTTTCGCTGCAAAACCCTCTATGTTCATAAAACCTTTTTTGGACAAAAATATCCACTTCTTTGGACATGACATAGTAAATAGTTGCAAAATCACTAAAGATGCAACTAGAAACATTGCATATGATTAAAGTCAGAATGTAAACATGAAAAAACTGAAACACACATTAGGAGAATCTGTGATGCATGTGATATTCGGGTTGTATTCAGCAGAGGTGGCCGGTGACTAGGGCTGGGTATTGTTTAAAATCTTTCGATCCGGTGCCTATTTCGATACCTCAGTTTCGATTCCGGTTCCTAACAATACTTTTTTCGATACCATACACTGTAAAAAAATTTCGTATAAATTACAATGTTATTGCAGCTGGGTTGCTGGTAATTTACCGTAGATTTACATTTATGTTATTTACTGGCAAGAGTTTGTTCAAAGTTAAATCAATTTTAAATATTAACAAGTCTTTATCTTTACAGAATAAAATTATACAACAACAGCCTCATGCAAAGCATTCTGGGAACCAGAAATCATAATCAACCTTTTTCTGTTTTTTGCTTCAGATTATGTTTCTCAGAATGTTTTGCTTGATGCTGTTTTTTAGTTTTACTCCGTAAAGACAAAGACTTGTAAATGTTTAATGTTCATTAAACTTTGAACAAAATGTTGCCAGTAAAAAACATAAATTTCAATCCACGGCAAGTTACCGGCAACCCAGCTGCAATTTCTACGGAATTTTTTTACAGTGTATGTTTTAAAATCCATTGAAACATTAACAAAGATACATTAAACACAAAACTTTTATTTTTCACCTTAATTTAAACAAATTCTGCTAACACTTCTCACTTTAGTAACATTATTAATTAATCTGGTTGTGCTTGTTGGATAGGGGTGCACCAGCAGACACACTTATCAGTTTTTTTATGAAAATAAGGAAACAAAAGTAAAGAAATTAAGAATATAATTAACACTGCTTTATTTTATAAAATGTAAAATGGTATTTAGCTTGGACAAACAGTATTTAAATAAGTGGGTTCATTATAGCTGCAACTTTGACAAAAAGTTAAAATATTTTAATGGGTTTTACTGGGAAGATTTGTATACATGTTTGTTTTAAACAATACTCAACTTCATAATAATCAAAATATTAAATACATTTGGGATTTTTTAAATGAGTAGAAAATGCATTCAATGTCACTTCATTCAAGTGAAATTAGCAAACCAGTTAAACGGAATTTAGTTTGTTTTAAATAACGAATCAGGGTTGTAAGCAGTGTTGGGCTGCATGTGTGCATCAAGTTTAAACCATAGACTGTAAAAAATAGGTTTAAACGCAATGTCCATTTTGGGAGATGAGGGCATGAAGGCTTTGCGATGCGGAGGGACAGGCGCGAGTATTTCATAAGCATTGAGAGACACAAGGTTCACGCGTGGGTCAAGTTTAAACAAACATCGAGACTGTTGTGGAAGATGCGCGCACGAAGTCTTGCCATGCGGTAACAGGCGTGACTAAAACAAGCAGAGACACAGGCTGCGCGCGTGCTTTAAATTGAAACCCCTCGTCACTTTAGGAGAAGCGCCTTTTTGATTGACGTGCTTTTCACAGAGACAACACGGTCATACTTGCGCTAACTCTATTGGTAAGACAACTGTCACAAAGTCTTTCTGTATATTTCTCATACTACATCCTTTCTACACTTGTGTTGGGTGACTGCGAGCATTTTCAGAACTCCTCCCGGTCACGGGGTGGTGGACAGCCAATCGCCGGCGCATTAGGTATTAAACACGGCTGCTTGGCTTTTGGAATCGAAATTTGGCACCGAAAGATAAATCATTTTCCGATACTCAAAGTATCTCAGTTTCGTACCCAGCCCTACCGGTGACTTTTTTCGAGGACGCTCAATGAGAAGTTCGTCACAGCATGTATTTAGCCCGTCATGTGTGTGGTTCCTTTTTTCAAAATATGTGTTCTGCGCATCGAGAGATCCTGTGTGCAACACGTTTCTTGTCAAAATAAGTGCCTGCTGCAGACCCGTCTAAAGGGTTTATGATAAAAGAGACGCTCGCGTTTGCCAGATACTCGCATAATCTCATGCGTAATCAGAGTTTACTGTTAAGGAAGTGTCTTGCGTGTATTTTTTGAACGTGAGCGTCACTTTTATCATAAACTGTTTTGACGCGTGTGCAGCAGGCATTTATTTTGACAAAACATGTGATGCACATGGTTCACATGACGCATCAAGCACATATTTTGAAAACACAAGCAACACAGGTGACACTCTGAACACTTCGGATAAGCAGTCACTGCGCCACTGGTATTCAGGTCCAAGTACTCACAAGGAACCCAAGTTTGAAATTGCACTTAGAGGACTTTGCAGAAAAATCTATAAAAGTATTTTATGAGCAACATATAACACATGCAAAAGCATTTGGTCAATATCATTATCTAATTTCTGCCGGAGTTGGCGTTTAGCGACTTTTGCATCTGAGCTCTTCATTTCTACAAGAGCGTTTGAAAGACACATCCACTATTTAAACACCCAAATAATTGGGTTGTTTATAAAACCAGCCCAATGTTAAATCAATGCCTGATCAGAAGGTATCACAGGACTCATTTGTCAAACCTTACGGTGTGTAGATACTCACTCAATAAACTGCACCGTGTGCCAAGTTTCAAGATCACTGTTTCAAAAAGCTCCCTGCTCGCTCTATCTCCGAACAAATGGGGGACTCGGTGCGCATGAACCCACAGTAATGCTCTGACCCCACCAGATGTCCATTACACCGAGTCCGACTTGACAGCATGTTTATTCTTATTTGCATTTTAATAGAAGCAACCAATCATTTCTGCTCTGATTTGGTAGAGTGATTGACTTGATGTTCTCTTTAGGTATACACACATGGATGTCTGCCCAAGGCTTCGGCTCATGAACTGGGGTGTAATACCTCTAATAACTACATTTGGCTCGCTTATACAAAATGTTTCTGAACTACTTAAGAAAGTGTATTAAGCATTTATGAGAAAACAAAGTGCATCAGAACAACCCCACGACATGAAATGATTATATCATTAATCTATGATCCGACAGCAATGTAAAACTGTTAAGCTTTGTTTATTACTTATTGATCTGTGTCTAAATCAAATCCGCATTTAGACTCTGGTAAGTTTAACAATACCCAATGTGAAAAATGCATTACTTTAAATGCACTCATAAAAAGCAACGTGATATCAGTACGTGCAATAAATCAGCCATGACAGCAAAAACTTCCAAGTGAAATGTGCAAGAGAAACAAAAGATTAAAAATTACTATAAGACGTTCCCTTAAGACACAGAACGCAGCTGTATTCTTTAAACGACGTGTGCCTCATTATGAGATTTCACATCATAAAACATACTTTTGAAAAATAGGATCATTATTTCTAGATGTGTCTCGGATTGTCATCCATACCTGGCTATTACAAAGAGTACACAGCTTACTCCCAGACACGCCAGCAGCACGTACATCCAGATGTCAGGGGTGAGAGGGTTAAGGAACGAAAAGACCCCTGGGTTGGTGCCATTTGGTTTGCGGTAAAGTATGCTGATACCCAAGGTCATGAAGGGTTTGGAGAAGTCAATGACTTTCTCTCTGACGTAAGTGATGGTCAACGGAGCCACTGCCAGGTCAGCTATCTGGTTAAGGAAAGATAAAGTTAAGCATTTAAAAAAAATAGGAACTTACTTCAATGCAATAAATATTCTGTATTAAGGTTTACAAGCATATGCCACTAATATTAAAATTCAATCACACAGATGAAAACAAGTGCTGCCTGAAGGCACGAGTCCTACAAAAAGGCTTTTATGATAAATAACTGCGTACTATAAGATTCCTGTTGCTTTTTTACACTTGTTTAAACTAAAGACGTTCAAGCTGGCTTTTCATATATTTTGCAGACGTTTTATGTGCACCACCGAGGTTGTGGATTGACAAAGGTGTTTAAAAGAAAAATCATAGTGTTAGCACAAAGGTATTTGTGATTAATTCAAAATCATAGACTCTTAAGGGGGTCGCACACTTTTTTTTTGAAAATATGCTAATTTTCCAGCTCCCCTAGAGTTAAATATTTGATTTCTACCGTTTTTGAATTCATTCAGCTGATCTCCGTTTCTGGCGCTAGCACTTTTAGCATAGCTTAGCATAATTCATTGAATCAAAAAGTTTGGATATTTTTCCTGTTTAAAACTTGACTCTTCTGTTGTTACATTGTGTACTAAGACTGACAGAAAATTAAAAATTGTGATTTTCTAGACAGAAATGGCTAAGAACTATAATTTAATTATGGCGTTATAATCAATGACTTTGCTGCCGTAACATGGCTGCAGGAGGCGCAATGATATTACGCAGTGCCCGAAAATAGTCCCCTGTTATTAAAAGATACTAATGGGACTATTTTCGGCTGCTGCTTAATATCATTGCGTCAAGTTTTAAATAGGTAAAATATCAAACTCTTGGGCTATTTTTGAGTGCGATGCTAATGGTCTAATCAGATTCAATGGATTGTGCTAAGTAAGGGTGTCACGATTTCGATTTTAAATCGAAATCGATCGAAATTAAGTCACAGCTCCGAACTTCGAAATAAAAAATGGGATCGTCGATGCTGCCACGCCCCCATTTCACGTCTGGTCGGCTTGGCAAGGAAAAAAACTCTCAGAGATGCCTTTAAAAACATCTGTCCAGCAGAAAGCGATCATATTTTAAACACGAGGGATGTAAGTTATTGCTACAACTCCTTGAAATGCATATCATAAACAGGATTACGTGATCTGACTTTGGACAGAGCGCAGCTCTCTGCACGTGCGCGATAGTGAGGAAGGCGCAAAGATGCAGCGGGTTATATTTTAAACAAAAGGATAGTTTGCCTCAGCTTGCATGAAACGCATAAAACTAAACAAATACACTACTTTAGTTTATGTTCAGACTTCGGACAGATGCGAGAGCGCATGCACACGTGAGACAGAGAAAAGCGCAGCTGCTTATGATGATGGATTTATTTCAGATGCTATGAGTCCAAGACACGCGCATTAAGTCCATGTGCATTAAGTCCATGTTAGAGATGCGCGGATGGACTATTATTTCATCCGCAACCGCATCACAAAACTCATCATCCGTCCACCATCCATCCGCACCGTTTCTGACCAGTTTTCAAAACCGCACCCGCCCGCCATCCGCTGACTGGGCGATGCAAGACGCTGCTGATGACAGCCGCGAGACTAGAAAGCTCTAGAAAATCAGCAGTGAACTCCGTCTCCGATCGGCGCACAGGGACAAAAATAAATAAATAAATAGCCTAAATTAAACGCACAAATTACATAGCCTGCACTGGTGTCATCCTGATTTACCACTTTGTAAAACTTATTCCAGGCAACCCTTTTCTAACATTCTATTTCCTTTGTTTTTAATTCTCATTTTTTGAGTTTGCCACGTTCCTCCTTCGCTGGCGTTGATAAGAGCTGTGTCAAAATGCATCCTCAACGAATGGATCCTTAACAGCCGAGGATATCCCAAACAATTAAAAGCTTTATTAAATAAAAGTGTATATTTATTAGAAAACTTTTTCTTGTCACTGTTTTAGTATTATAAGTTATGTTTTGTGTTAATATTATTCTGTTTATGTTGCGTATATTTCTAGGTTGATTATTTGATATGCTGTTGAATAGATTAATCTACATCAATGTGTCATATGTTCTAAAATAAATTAATATTTTTCTGATTACATATTTATTTTAATAAGTCAGAAATGTCTCCGCTGTTTTCTGCTGACAGGCGCGGTGGGCGCTACTGGGGGCGTGTGCAGCAGGTGACGCAAATTGTGGGTCCTCAGAAGGCTAGACCGTCTCATTTCAGTTCTCTTCTTGAACTTCTGTGGCTGCCACTATGAAAGGCAGAGAGGTCGCGTGCTTAGAAGGACACAGCTAATAACAAGCAGTCGACCGAATTTAATAAAAAAAAAAATTTTGTCACGTCATCCGCCCGATCTGTGTGTGCAAGAAGCAATCCTCTCTCTACAAGCTCTCGCGTTAAGTGAAGCCCACAAACCCCCATGCGAGTTGTGCAATGTGCATGTTAATGTTAAAGTATTATAATAATAATAATAATAAATAAATAATGGCATATAATTTTTGTCTAAATTATATGCCATATAAAAATATGTAAAAATCGAGAATCGGATCGAATCGTGTCCTTAGAATCGAAAATGTAATCGAATCGAGGATTTGGAGAATCGTGACACCCCTAGTGCTAAGCTATGCTAAAAGTGGTAGCGCCAGACTTGGAGATCAGCTGAATGGATTCCAAAACACTAAGAATCAAATGTTTAACTCTAGGGGAGTGAAGTGTCCCTTTAAAGGCGGAGTGCACAATGTTTAAAAAACACTTTGGAAAAGGAGACGGGCCGGCTACCAAAACACACTTGTAGCCAATCAGCAGAAAGAGGCGTGTCTACTAACTGACATTCTTGCAGGTGTTGCGTATGTGTGGGGCGGGTCTATTAAAAAAAAGGTCCAGATTCTATTGGGGTAGGGGCGTGTTTGTTTAGGTGATTTCAAATGTCAACATTGGCTTTCAAACATTGTGCACTCCGCCTTTAAGGGGCTCGCAAACTGGGCGAGACGTGCCGCACTGCATCGCGCCATGTATCTATAAATTAAACGCGTCATTTTCTACGAAAGTACACCCACCGGCAGGGTCTGACGGCGACTGTTCACTGTGACTCTGGACACTGCTTAAATCCCTGCCGAGAAGGGATAATCCTATTTGTCCTAAATAGTTATCGATTAACATAGCCTGCTAACGCATATTTTGCATCTTGAAGTAAACTCTGACTAAGCTTGTGCTATTTAAAGCGTAACTATACCCATGTCAAAAAAGTAACTAAAATCAATGAACAGCACTAATAAAGCATTATTCTTACAGATCATTAACTAAAAAAAGTTGGTTTAGGGTTTAGTAACTCTTTAATGCGTATGGCCACTGTGCCAAAAATACAATGGGTATGGGTAAAAATTATTGATTTTTCTTTGTGACAAAAATCATTAAGATGTTATGTAAAGATTATGTTCCATGAATATATTTTGTAAATTTCCTACTGTAAACATATAAAAAACGTATTCATCATCAGTAATATGTGCTGCTAAGGACTTCATTTAGACAACTTTAAAAAATCTTAATGTCTTTATAAATCTCTATCTGTCTAAATTTCAATTTCAAAAAATAGTGGTACAGGGTCACACTGTATTTACTTGTGTACTTACATTATCCTTAATGCTTCCATCAATGTTTTAAATTTACAGAAATTCTCTAACATATTAGCATACTTTACTATATTACAATATGATTCTTACTTTGATCATTAACTTTTAGCTATGTGATTTTGTCGTAGTTCAGTTTTGTGGCAAATCACTTACGTGGTCGATTAATTCCCGAACCATGCCATTCCATTCTCCTTTATCATTTTGAGCACCATATTTCCCATCAGTGACCAGCTTGACTTCATACGTGAATCCCAGAATGTTCGAGAGCTCTTTCAGCAGGTCTAGACAGTAGCCCTCGAACCGATCATTCCCATATAGCACCTTGTCTGACTTTTTATACATAACATATGGGTTTTCCTGTGCACATACAAAACAAACATGTAAGATATTGCCACTCATCTTAAACAAATCAGCTTCTATTTTTTGGCAAGGCTTAACAGTACTCTCAGATAAAACGTACAGAAGCTGTCAATGGGGCAGTACTCTTTCAAAAACTACACCTTTGTACCCAAAGAGTGCATACTGGGACCTCAAAGGTACATACAGTATCTGTACCGAAGTGGTACATATTAGGAGCTTTTTAAAGGGTACCAGTGACAGCCTTTGTACATTAATTCTGACAGTGTGGGCCAGTGCTGCGCTGACATATCTCATGTTTATTGAGCTTGTGGAAAGGTTTTATGCCTTTCAAATGTTTGATTTTCTGTCAAATTTTTTTATTTACAGGATTTTAATGACTTCTGTAAAGCTTTAACTAAGGGGTTGAAAATGTCTTACCAGTAATGTTTTGAATGATGCCTTGTTCAAGCAAGAGCGAGTTTATTAATATTACAGTAAATTAAAGCTGTATAATTTTCAGCTATCAATGCCAATCAAACATAGCAATCTTTTCTGTAAACAAACCCTAATGCTGAATGAAAAATATCAACACATTTTATTGTAAATTACTACATATTAAAACTGATCTGCCTTACCAGGATTGTTGTAACAACAAGTGTCCTGTTAGCCAGCGAGTCTGTTATGTTTTTGTTGTCTTTCCTCTCGGTCAGATTGAGGCCTGTGTAAGAATTCCACACGCCAATCTAACAACACAATGTATAAATCAACAAAAATAAATTAATACAACCATAAAGCTGGATGTGAATTTCTGTTTGTGAGCACATGAGATGATGATGAAAGGGAATAGACTGATTCTAAAATGCATCAGGAAGAGAATCCCTATTTAATACTAATAATCAATTAAATCCACCTCCCCCATTCAGTAAAATGTATTTAACATGTGGCCTACAAATTCGGAGATGTGTGCTCACATTTAATAAATCTTTTGAAATAAATGCATGAGCCCTTAGCAATCCATTTGCTCTATTTGTGGTAACTAAAGAGAGAGAGAGAGAGAATGCAAGTAATACGATTAAGTCGTTTAGTTACGGTATGCTGCATTTAGTTGAGATAAAAATATGCTATGGTTACATACAGGTACAATTTATATTTCAGGTTAAAGAGCAGTGAAATTAGTTATGCAAAACATTTCTGCCATAAATACAATTATTTTATAATCATAAAAAATGGGCTGTAAATATAGGTTAACATAGAAGAAAGAAAACACATGGAAAAGGTAAAGACATTCGGAAAGACAGACTTCTGAGGTACCAAAAAAGTGACAAATGTGTCCACAAAACCAGTCAAAAGTCTAATGGTTATATTTGTAGCAATAGCCTGCAATACATTGTATGGGTACATTTTTAATGCAAAAAAAATAAGCAGATAAAGATTATGTTCCATAAAAATATTTTGTATATTTTCTATTGTAAGTATATACAGTAGGGGTGCGCGGAGCAAAAACTAACGCAGGGTTAGTTGTAACATGGACCGTTTACATTGTTGCACGTGGTTGAGCGATTTGTTTTTCACGTAATGTTTTCACGCTGCCAAAAGACGGTCTCACGCAAATTCATGGAACGGTATAATGTTTTTCCATAGAGTTATTGATGAACAAGTGTTTTGGTGGCATGTCAGTAATTTTTTTTATCATATCTTTTTTTTGGTTTCTGAGTTAGGTGTGTAAGATACCAAATCCAATGCTATGTCATATTAATCAGTGTCTTGTTGACTAAAACATAGCATCGTTTTGAAATATGTCTGCAGTTCTTAGCAATTTTTTGGTGGGCTCGAAAATATTTTCACCCAGCGGGGTTAATTGTAACGCTGTGTTACAACTAACCCCTCAGCACTTACAATATGAAAATCGCTAGCGTTAGCATAATTCTTTCCGTTGTTTTAAATAGGCTACACACGAATGATTGCTGGCTGCCAACAAAATAAATAAAGTTTGTCTTATCAAAAATTGTGTCAAAATTTATTTTTGTTCATATCTTTAATATTGATTGAATAAGGTCACGTCAAAGATTGAAATCATAATAAAATGAATGGCTAAAGTCAAACTTTGATGCTCATTATCTCAGAATTTGATTTTGAAACTGTAGTATGGTTTTTACAGACTGGGTCATATATAAAAAATATTTTTTTGGTCATAATTGTGCTGCTTTTTCTTACATATATAGACATTTGTATCCATTTATAGTTGAACTATTGTTAGAAAAGGGCTGGATGAATGAATACAGTGTGGATACCTGTCTATTATAGACAGATATATAAACAATATCCACTTCAAGTATATAGACAAAATAGTCTTAAAATATTTGCAAACTTAATTTTTAGCAAGTGTTACCACTAAACCCCTGCCTTTTACAATTAACCCTACTTATGGGGTAAGTTGTAGCGTTTGCAATTCTGTCATGTTTGGTGTAATTGTCCAAGAATGGTAAGTAATAGAAACAAACTTAAAATGGTCATTTGTAGCAGAGATGTGTGTGTTGCTTGTGTGAAAATAAAATTAATAAAATTAAAAAAATTAAAGATTGAGCAAAAACCAAAAAGCGCTAGGTTGTGCCCCGCTCTTCCCTATATAAAAAAAAAATTCATCATTAGTGTTGCTAAGGACTTAATTTGGACAACTTTCAATTTTTCTCATTTTCTTTGCATCCTCAGATTCTAGATTTTCAAATAGTTGTATCTCAGCCAAATATTGTCCTATCATAACAAGCCATACACCAATGGAAAGCTTATTCTTATTTATTTATAATGTATAACTCTATAAAAAATACTCTTATGACTGGTTTTGTGATCCAGGGTCATAAATGACCATTTAGTTACATTCAGCAACTGTCAGCGTTGTCACTTCTTACGTTTGTTGATTTTTTCGCATTATGACATCAGATATCTGAATGCATGACCAACCGCATAACATCTCCACAATTTAGTATTCACAAACATAAAAACTTACTCACAGTTAAGTAATAACAAGGAGAAAGTAGGAGAAAGGCTATTATCCTAAACTACAATGTGAATTAATGATGAATAAAATGTCTGTCTAACCATGGCTGTTTCTGGCTGTGTGTAGCACACAAGGGATTTTAGTGTTATGAGAGTGCCTGACGTTTCTTTTAAACAAGGTTTTAACAAGGTCCCTGCTCATTTCAGCTCGACCTTCACAGTTTGTGTGGCACATTGTTTAGAGAAGTTGAAAACTGCAAACCTGTCGATTGTGTGTACTGTAAATAAGCACAGCATTACTTCTCATTTTTCATTTAAACATGACATTTGTTGCAAGTTGTGGGTTTGATCCCACTCACATACTGTACTGTCATACACACGCAAAGTGTTAAAATATGTTGAATAAGCCGTAGGTTGCAGAAAATTTATTTTTGTTTATTTCAAAACAGAAATAAATAATCATTTCATTAATGGTAAAATGAAATGTGTACAGAAAAACTTAACTAGCAATAAATTAATACAACAGCCATCCAGAGGGTTTGCCTTTGTCTTTGAGATAAGCCATTTTGTTAACCAAAGCCTAATATACTCACTCTATGTATAAAATTTGTCTTTCCGCTTAAAGGAGTTTGCAAAGAGAGACTTATTCAAATGAACTTTAAAGAGTAGATTAGAGCTGCTCTCTAAACATCTGCCGGTGGATTAACGTGCATTTTTCGGCACACTTGATTCGGCTTACGGGGGAGATGTGTGAGGCGAGAAGCATTGTGAACAGTGTTAAATATTAAGCGTGCCGACTGGCATCCCAGCAAGACGTTCTGGCAAAAGCTACTGGCAGAAATCTCTTTCCATAAGTGCAGGGAAAATCTACAGGGAGAGGAAAGCTGATGAAATGGCATTAAGTTGGTTTACTGAAGTGATTTCACACAAGGGAAGAAAATTCAAGTTCTCCACAGGTCTTAATCACTAACTCAGGGAATTGACTGCAACAAACCTTTGTCCACAATTTAGTGGGTCGTGACGCACCGTCGGGCATACGCTTTTAGAAAGAGTTGAAGAGTTGAGCAGTCAGAACAAGATCAACATGGTCAATGCAAAATTATCTGCCTAACCCATGTAAAAATAAAGTATACTTGAATGTACTAAAACATACTTCAATAACAACAAGTACTTTTGAAGTTAACAGTTATTTTTGTACTTAATAAAGGCAGATTTACTTAACAAAGCAAATTAGCTTATGATCATAATTAAGAAAAAGCACAGATGGGACTGGAAATTTGTTAAACCTAACAGTTAACTTAACTCAAACCATTTAAGTAAACCGGTTGCCTTTAACCATTTAAGTTTTAAAACACATAAATTTGAGTACTGTGAACTTGAGTCATGTGCAATTATGCACTTATATTTAAGTAGTGTGAACTTAAATATAAGTGCATAACTGCATATGACTCAATAAGTTCACAGTACTCAAATGTATGTGTTTTAAAACTTAAATGGTTTAATGCAACCGGTTTACTTAAATGGTTTGAGTTGAGTTAACTTTTAGGTTTTACAGTGTGGAGGTGATTTACTGACAAGGTACACAGGCAAAAAATTCTCATTTCTGTCCAAACCTTTTCTTTTTTCACCTTTCCATTTTTCACTGCGCGTCTTTAGTAAATTCTGACAGTATTTTTTTAACAACTAAAGATAGTTTGTAAGCTGTTTGTAAATCTGGCCAATAAGTGTAAAGGTAATACATAACAAATACACAAATTAAAAGTATAGTTGTACTTTAGTAGTGCATTTGAAAAAGTTAATTGAAGTGTTTTGATATAAATGATGCCTCAAAAGCAAAGTAGAGTACACTTAGATGCTCTTAAGTTTATCTTAAAGGAATAGTTCATTTTCTTAAAATAAAATTCCAGATAATTTACTCACCACCATGTCATCCAAAATTTTGATGTCTTTCTTTGTTCAGTCCAGAACAAAGCCCAACATTTAACACTCAACTCAACACGCAACAGCCCTCTTCAACGGAGCCTCAAAGGACCACAAACGATCCCAAACGAGGCATAAAATGACGATTGTCATTTTTGACAAGAAAAATAAAAAATATGCACTTTTAAACCACAACTTTTCGTCTAGGTCCGGTCCAGCGCAATCTAACGTAAATGCGTAGTGACGTAGGGAGGTCACGTGTTACATATATGAAACGCACATTTGCGGACCATTGTAAACAACAAACTGACACAAAGACATTAATTAGTATCAGTTGACATACAACAACGTAGGAACGGTCCTCTTTCAACACACTTGTAAACACTCGTTTTTGACGTCATGACGTATTGCGTGGGGTCACGCTGGCGCATCACGACCGGATCTAGACGAGAAAAACTGTTAAGTGTTGAGTTAAGTATTAAATGTTGGGCTCTATTAAGTCCATTAAAATGAGAAAAATCCTGCAATGTTTTCCTCCAAAAAACATAATTTCTTCTCGACTGAACAAAGAAAGACATCAACATTTTGGATGACATGTTGGTGAGTAAATTATCTGGATTTCTCTTTTAAGAAAATGGAATATTCCTTTAAGAAGTACTAAAGACATTTTTTTGTATACAAGTAAAATTAGTGCATGGAAATAATATATTTACTAAAAGTTAAGTTTACTTAAAGGGCACCTATGGTCTGATTCAACCGAAAGTGTGAATTAGTCTACCCAGTCTCACGAAATTATGTACCTATAGTCACGTAATTTTTTTTATTCTTTTTCGTGATACTGTCACAAATTTCCGTGTTTTATTGCAATCATATCACAAATTTCTGTTTATTTGTCATTGTCACGTATTGGTTACTCAACAGCCTTTTCCTATTTTCAAACCATTGACGTTTCAATTAGGGTTAGATTTGGTGTTTGCGTTAGGATGTCACTTTAAGTATTGATTTATACAATTTTTTTTCTGATTTATTTTTTTATATTTTCTGATTTTTAAACCATTGTCGCCTGGTGTTAGGGTTAGAGTTGGGTTTGTGTAAGGATGTCATTTTATGTAAATCTAACCTTCACTGAAGCGACAATGGTAAGAAAATAAGACAAAAGAGCTAAGCAACCAATATGTGACAACGACACATACAGAAATTTGTGATACGATCACGAAAAACATGAAAATTCGTGACAGTTTCATGAAAAAGAATCAAAAAATTATGTGACTATAGGCACGTAAATCCTCTCGCTTTGACTCATAGCCTGTAAGTTAACTCCTGTTAGCATTGCATTGTGAGCGAATCTTTCGGACATGGTGGGGGGCGTCGCATTTCCGGCTGACGTCAGAGGTATTCAAACTAGGGCTGAACGATGTGAGGAAAAGTTGCGATGTGCGATGACATTGTTTAATGTTGCGATGACGATGTGAGTTGCGATAAATGTTATTTTTTTCCTGTTTTAGGGGCCATTCACATGTCGCGCCTAAAAACACGTGGAAAACACTAGACACGTAGGTTATTGTCACATGACCTGTACGCTGCGCTTGTGTCATTCTGAAAAGTTAAAATGTTTTTGAAATACCTGGAAAAACGAGCGTGTCGCGACCGCGGTGCTTCCAGAGCACACATACATTTGAAATAATGAACTTGAGCGCGCAATAGACGCAATATGAGAATCACCGCTCCCACAGTACCTGTGTTTGCGGCGTCATCTCTCCTAAATCCAAAATAATTCCATGATATAGCTGAAGTGCTGTTCATTTTCACCACAAGGTCTTCAGAACACAACACAACACATTTTCCTCACTCTTCTCTCCTTCCTCTGCCATCGTTTTTGCTAACAGGCACAGCGTCGCAACTGACACACCTCACAAATCAATCTGAGCGTAGCTGACTTGGGGGTTCCCCTGATTGGCCTATAGCGTGAACGCGCAAACCATCGCTGCGTCCGAAACCGCCTACTTCCATACTATATATAGTAGGCAAAGTAGTGTTTTTTGCATACTATATAGTATGGTAGTAGGCGATTTCGGACGCAGCACATGTCTTCAGGACTAAACGTGATAGGTCAAACGTTTATTACATGCGCTTACTGTTTTCCCTTCATTCATCGCGTCAAGGCTGTCTGTTGCGATGTGTTCATCGCGTGAGTTCAAAGCGCGATGACGATGAAAATTCGATGTATCGTTCAGCCCTAATTCAAACCAATCACAACTTACAGATTAGCTGGCCAGTCAGGGCCACAGCGCTTTTCAAAACGATGAGTTTTTTACAAAATTAGTGCGTTTCAGGAAATTTTGAGCTACAAAAATGTACGGTATGTGGAAAATAATGTGTTTTTTAACCATAAACCACGCAAACACATTGTATTATACCAAATACACAAAATAATTTTTTAGCAGTGAAAAGGTGCCCTTTAAATAAATTGTATTTTAGTGTTATTTTTTCACATGGGAATAAATATTTTTTTGGCTTTCAAAAAGCAGATTTTTGGAAAGTACATTTAAAAGGCACATAAGTAATTAAATGCACAATAAACAAACTGTCCAAAATATGTTAAAAATCTTGGCTTAAGGTTTCAGACACACTGCTTGGGAACTCGTATAAATAGTTGCAAGGTTAACAGATTAGACAGCCGAACGGTTTCTCACCGTTACCTTAACAAACATCTCCGACTCACCTTTGCCGCTCCGTCCTCCTTGAGGCTGATCAGATCTAAGTTGAACTCTCTGCGCAAACCATCAGTCTTGTTAAGGACTATTCGTCCTGTCAAACCATCCCATTGTGCCTGAGGGCAAAAACAGTGTACAGAAAAAAAGTGCACAGTATTTGGTTTAATGCGGTGTCTTTCAGTCATAGCTATAATGGCGTATTGTGTTGCCTGAAGGCATGTGTGTCTATTTAACACAAAGACCCGAAAAAATTCAACCAAACATTTTCCTGGAAAATTGCATTTCACCGGAAAAAAAAACATAAATCAATGATCTCCTCAATATCTCATTTGCTTATTATAGAAATGATGCTAAAGAATGCATCTTAGATTTTTCTCCAGAAAGTATATCAATAATATCTTAAATTGTGCTTCACATTTTTGTTAGGGTCAAATTATTAGAGCTGTGCTATCTACATTCATTACAGAACTATGTTAAAATGTGGTTTTCTTAAAGGATTAGTCCATTTTCTTAAAAAAAAATCCAGATAATTTACTCATCACCATGTCATCCAAAATGTCTTTCTTTGTTCAGTCGAGAAGAAATTATGTTTTTTGAGGAAAACATTACAGGATTTCTCCCACCCTAATGGACTCCAATGGACCCCAACACTCAACAGCTCCAATGCAGCTCAAAATCGCAGTTTCAAAGGACTCTAAATGATCTCAAAGAGGCATACGGCTATTATCTAGCGAAACGATTGTCATTTTTGGCAGAAAAATAAAAAATATGCACTTTTAAACCACAACTTCTCGTCTATCTGCAGTCCTGTGACGCGCCAGCGCGACTTTACGTAATACGTCATCACGTCAAGAGGTCACGGATGACGAATCGAAACTACGCCCCACTGTTTACAAGTGTGAAGAAAGAGGACCGTTCCGACGTTGTTGTATGTTGAATGATACTAATTAATGTCTTTGTGTCAGTTTATTGTTTAAAATGGTCCGCAAATGTGCATTTCATATATGTAACACGTGATCTTTCCATGTCATTACGCAATTACGTGAGGGCGCGCTGGCGCTTCACAAGACCGGGGGAAGACGAGAAGTTGTGGATTAAAAGTGCATATTTTTTGTTTTTCTTGCCAAGGATGACAATCGTTTCGCTGGATGGGACCCGTATGCCTCGTTTGGGATCGTTTGGAGTCCTTGCAGAGGCTGCAATTTTGAACTGCATTGGGGCTGTTGAGTGTTGGGGTCCATTGAAGTCCATTGAAGTGAGAAAAATCCTGGAATGTTTTCCTCAAAAAACATAATTTCTTCTCGACTGAACAAAGAAAGACATCAACATTTTGGATGACATGGTGGTGAGAAAAGTGTCTGGATTTTTTTAGGAAAATGGACTAATCCTTTAAAGAAATAAATGAAGAATCAGCCGAGACTAAGCTGATACATGATTAAACCAAAACAAAGCAGGCAAAAACAGAAACAATTTTAAAAAAGTAATGCTTTGGCACATACATATTATCCCTAAAAACAACAGCTAACAAGTATACATTCATCTTATTTCCAGTAGCTATTTTATCTGAAATTGTTGTACTAAATTCAAACCAGAGAGCAGACAATCCCAGAATTCAATTATCCAGGGAAGAGTAATAGCCCTGTTCAATCCACTGCCTTTGACATGTCAAGTGAGATGTCAGAAAAAAACTTCCTATCTTCAAGGTTGAAGTGTTTCTCAAAGCACATCTCAGAATGTATGAGGAGACACCTGACTTGATGCTCACCTTGATATGGACCATTAGAGCCAAATAAGTAAGCTTCAATGACCTGGCTATAGTTAGCCAGCATCCTGGTGAATTAGCAGAAATATAAAACGTATGCCAAGGAACATCTGGACATCTCGACAATAAAAACATGTGTTAGAAACGTAAAAGTTCAATCCACACATGCTGATACAAAAAATTATAGATTGAATGCACTGTAAGTCGCTTAGTTAGGATAAAACCATCTGTAAATAAATACATGTAAAATTACTTCTTACTTATTTGTCATACTTTAATTCAAAGTCACTTACAGGAATACAATTTAAAAAGTCTGCATTACAGCACCTAAAAAGCTAAGGTAGATCAAGTTAATACATTTCTAATGTTTTTTTTTCTTTGCATTAACATGCATGATTCATCAAAACAGGTATTAAATGGAGTAAACAGGATGAATTTTAATGTTGTTTTTGCGACACTGCATTTCTTGGTAGAAGCAAAAGGTTTTTGTGTGTTTCCCTTCGGGTATAATTTGATAATGGCAGCACTTATTTCCTTTATTGGTTTTGAGAAGCAGTAGGCGGCAACTGTAACATATGGGGTCGCAAACACTTCCATTGCCAAAAATAAAATAATGATACTTAATTTTCACTTCAACCCTACAATTTGGCACCAAGCAGATATAAACGTAGTGAAAACCCCTACGCACGTCACTGTGTATCATAAAGATGTACTTTCTTTATAAGGCATACCTTGATCAGAACTGTTTTGCACGTAGGGTTAAATTTAGTCTTACACAGTGTAATATAATTAGTGATACCTAAGTTGTCATTTAGTGTACAAAAGCCATGTAATTTTTAATTATATGGCGATGGCACATAATACATTTTGTTATTTGTTGTGTTGTTTCTTCAAAATCTACTATAAGCAAAACGGCACTGATGATCAGCATCTATTACCCACCGGCTCAACATAAACAAATGTTACATTTAACAGCTGTTCAGCATTCTGGCAAAGTTGATAACGTATCTTACAGCACATTAAAAATAGTTTAAAATATAAAGATTTCTATTTGTCCTAGCAATAAAAACTAATACTGTTTAATAGAGCTGGGCAAAAAATTTTTTTTCGATTAATCAAAGTTTTTTTACATGTTTGATTCAAAATCGATAATCAAAGGCCACAATACGTTGTAATTTTTCATATATATTTTTTTCAAGGAATGCAACTGTTCTGACTTTTTTCAGCATACATTTCATTCATATTGCATTAAAATTTTATTGAATTTATCATAATTGTATGCATTTGAAAATTAGAGATGGGTTCTGTTTTAATGTATTCAAGTGTACCTAAAATAAAAGAGTTTAATGTACTGGTCTGTGGCTCTTAATTTTTTTTTTTAATTACTCACTTGTAAACTTATGTTCACTGTTCTTTTTTATAAATATAGTATTTGTATTAAATCTATATTCAATGAGTTGTCGATTCAAAATCGATCGATTTGATAGCTTGTGAATCGAAATCGAATGGATCTGGAACATCTGAATCGATACCCAGCCCTACTGTTTAAATAAAAAATTTCAATGGGTACATATGCAGTAGCCTAAAAATATCTAGCACATTAGAAAACGTGAGTAATTTGTGTTGCAACACAGTGTTTTATGGTTTTAATGGTGTTGTAATACAAAGTTTATGGGCTGTTAAAATGTAGCATCTGGACTCATTAGCGCATTTTCTCTATGCTGCCATGTATAAAAAATAACACCAAACCATCTCAAATCTATAACACAGAGTAAGGCAAAAGCTTTGTCTGGATGGATCCCACCTGGCTTAACCAGCAATACAGTAATTCTTCAAGTTCATCCACAAGTTTAATCAGCTATAACCATGTAGTTTATGGCAATACTTGTTTTCCAGCTAGGCAAGCACCAAACAAATACAAACCAGCATAATGTCACACCCTTGTGTCCTCTCTCCAAAACCCTGCCCTTCAAAAACAATGACACCTATTTCAGCAACACCTGTATGGCCACCAAGACAACACAACAAAACAACATTATGATACAAGAGCAAGCTGAGTACCAAGGACTGAGTGAACTCAAATGCACTGTTGCACAATCCAGCATTAAAGACCAACTGTGAAGTCTGTTCTATTTCTAAGACCTGAAATGTAACAATCACGCACTCAGACAGTCTGAGCCATTATAGAAGTGAATCTGAAAGCATATCTACAGTACAAATTCTAGTAAAGGGGTTATTCAGAATAAAGTGCAGGAGCTTTCGTTTCTCCTGAACAGGTATTTAAGTGCTATCAAGGCCATTCTCATGGTGAACGCTGAGACTCACACGCTCTACACTCAGACATACAAGGTGAACGTTTTGACCCCAGAGGTAGAGAGCATCTAGCAGACGTCTTGGGAAACACAGTTTTGGTTGTAAACCTATGTTTATGTAACCTACAAATCACAAATCTGACTAACAACAACTTTTTAAAAGTTCAGAAATATTCATGACATCATATGAAACAGTGTGTGTTATTTCATTAACATTCTATAGCAAAATGAAATATACTGTAAATCATTGCTAATTAAGAAAATCATAAACTACACTGTAATGAGAAAATCTCAAATCTCTTTAATCTTATTCCAGCAAGATAATATGATATCAGTCAATTTCAAAAGCAAAAAATATTAGTTTTTTACTAAAATACTACAAAAAATACTAAAAGGGATACTCCAGCAAAATATCAATATTGCCCCATGATTTACTCACCCTCAAGCAATTTGAGATACTTAGTTAAAGAGTTATTTTAGTAAATGCCCTTGTTCTTCCAAGCTTTATAATGGTAGAAAACAGGGATCAGGGAACAGCATCAAAAATAAAGTGCATTCATCCTTCACAGAAGTAATCCACAGGGCTCCAGTGGGTTAATAAAAGCCATCTGCGGGTAATCGATGCGATTTTGTAAGAAAAATATCCATATTTTAAACTTTATGAACTGTAATAACTAGCTTGCGATAATGACAGCATTTTGGACTCGTGTTTCACGAGAGTTTTAGCGTAGTGAGCGTTGGTTGCCAAGGGTACGTTGCGCAGCGACGCAGTGATGGCATGAGTCCAAGATGTCGTCATTACCAGAAGCTAGTTATTATAGTTTGCAAAGTTTAAAATATGAATTGTTTTTTACAAAATCGCATCGATTACCTGGAAAATACCTTTAATTACCACTGTGGGCCGTGTGGATTACTTCTGTGAGAGATGGTTGCACTATGTGGGGTTTAAAGTCAGAAGTTGTTGTATGATCCCTTTTTTCTACCGTTATAAGCTTGGAAAAGCAAGGACATTTACTAAAATGTGCTCGTCTGAAAGATGATGGACATATTTATCTCAAATTGCTTGGGGGTGAGTAAATCATAGGATAAGTTTTATATTAGGTATGTCAAATTTTGACATATCATAGTCCCCCTATGTTAACTAAGTATAATTTCACTGCTGGTTACAAATCTATTTTAAACGTATTAAATGTATACTGAAAAACATGTTGGTTCTACTTAAAAAAGAAAGTTACCTGGTTTAGTTAATTCAACTTAAAAACATTTTCAGTTAAAGGGACACACATTCGATTTTTATCAGTTCGAAACCCACCCAGTCAATCCCCGGGTCTGGCGTTACCACTTTTAGCATAGCTTAGCATAATCCATTGAATTTGATTAGACCATTAGCATTGCGCTAAAAAAATTTTCCTATTTAAAACTTGACTCTTCTGTGGTTACATTGTGCAATGATATTACGCAGTGCCCGAAAATACTCCCCTGCTCTTGAAAATTACTAAGGGAACTATTTTCAGACGCGGCGCAACATCACTGCGCCTGCTGCAGCCAGGGTACAGCAGCAAAGTCCTTGATTATTACGCCAGAATCAGAGTATAGTTCTTAGCCATATCAACCTAGAAAATCACAACTTTTAATTTTCTGTCGGTCTTAAGCCTCATTCAGACAGACAGCGGCGTTATCGCTGTGTGTCACCCATCTCTTTTAATGAGGTGTTTCTAAATCTGCTTGTCATAAAGAAATGAGTACCGTCTACTCCAGTAACTGATGAGAGAAAGAGGAAGTGAACTCCACTGCTTCGTTCTCATTGGTAGTCGCTCAACATTTGCATAAAGTTAAACTTTTCTTAACTTTCTCGCGTCGCTGCACATGCCCATACGGCCGCCAACGATCACTTTCGCTCGTGCCTCCTGAAGTCGCCAGGTTTCAATTGAAATTAATGAGATTGCGTCGCAATGTTACTGCTGGTCGCTGGCTGTCTGAATGGGGCGTCAGTACACAGTGTAACTACAGAAGAGTCAAGTTTTAATTAAGAAAAATATCAAAACTCTCTGGTTATTTTTGAGCGTGATGCTAATGGTCTAATCAGATTCAATAGATTATGCTAAGCTATGCTAAATGTGGTACCGCCAGACCCGGAGATCAGCTGAATGGATTGCAAAACGGTAAAAATCAAATGTTTAACTCTAGGGAAGCTGTAAAAATAGTATATTTTCAAAATAAGTAGAGTGTCCCTTTAACTAATATTTTTAAATTAAATTAAATTAAATTTGCAATGAATTTTAAACTAAAAACTTCATAATTTGTTTTGAAATATTGTGGATTTTTTTTAACAAATGGCTTCATTTTTTTTTTTTAATTCATGTGCCCTCATAATCTTAAATCAAAAAGTAAATCTCCTCACCCCCTCGAAAAAAGATCTCTCTTTACTTTAGGTCATCTGGTATGGCAGGTGGACAGGGTCGGGGAAAATATCGCAGCGATTAGCAAATAGCAACATGACCCACCTTCTCGAATTAAGTCCGCCCTACCTTTTTATTTCAGAAGTGGTTTCACTCGGATATACATCACCACGGAGAAAATAAGACAATCGCTACTTCTGTTTTATGCCGACCTTAAAATTTTAACTCTTTCGCCGCCATTGACGAGATATCTCGTCAATTAAGAGAAAACGCTTCCCCGCCTTTCCGCAATACCGCTATTATCCACCAGGTGGGGCCCTTCCGCAACTTTTTAAACCCGGAAGTTTTTCCCTATGGCAAGCGGCTGCATGTCCGTGTCTGTTTTAAAGATCGCTCTGAATGGGATCTCTATGAAAAGTCCGTCACAAAAATGGAATTATTTCTGCTTTTTGCTCAAAATGTGGTGTTTTTGCAGAAACCTACCCATATTCAAAAGCTGATTACAAAAGAACCACTGAAGGTAGGATGAAACGGGTTTTTTTGTTTGAAAGCAGAGGGTCTGTTCTTTCATTTGATGTATTGTATGTTTATATTTTTAAAGAAGAACATTTTCTGGAAGGCATTAAACTTTGGTGAAAATCATGAAAAACGCTGGCTGGCAACTTTTTTTAAAAACGCTGGCGGTGAAAGAGTTAAGGCAACCAGGTAACTTACTTTTTTAAGTTGAACCAACAAATCAGTTTTTTTACAGTGTATTGCAAAGTCTCAAGTTTACAATTCCAGTCAATAAAGACGAATTTACTAGACATAGGGTTGTTTCTCACCTCTTTAAACAGGTTCATGAAGCGCGGGCCATACCTCCAGGGCTTGTGTCTGTGGCACTGCAGGGAGCTCACGGTCATCTGCGTTGCCCGCTGAGACGCCACAGCGACCATGAACACTGCGTCATACATGAGGGCAGCTTCTGTCTGCACACCCAAATCACATTACAAAACATCAAACATGCTCTAAATATTATCTGCAAACAACTGCTTTTATATACAACTGAAAGAATGTTTTGTTATTTAAATAACATTAGAAATAACAAAGCAATATTTAATATTCTGCACTATTTCTCAGTCATACATCATCCATCTATCCGTTCCCTACACCGCCAATCCTTAGAGGTCATTAAAGAAATGGTAAACAATTCTGTGACATTGACAATGTTAATTCCTTTGTGTCAAAGCTCAGATGTCCTTCCCTTCAAGAACAGGATGCTCTATGGACATTCTCAAAGCATACCGAGTTCAACATTTCCACGTTTTGCATAATCTTGTGCCCCCTGACTGAACTTTGCTATACAACTAGAATGTCATTCTGTTTACCAATCATACCATACTAAAAATACAGTACTTGGAATTGTAGTTTATGTTTTATTCACATATGATCAAGGAAGAGAGACCCCACCCACCCGCCTTATGTTTAGTGTTGTTGTGTAATTCTAAGCGCATATGTGACCTGGATAGTAAAAATAGATTTTGAATAAATCTGCCAATGCTTTCTGCTTTAAGCCATCTATCCATGCTTAATAAGACTGAGTGTGCTGGCAATATCTACAGTGCCTTCTGTAGTATGGGTAGATTAGTGAGCATCAATGTGAATTAATACCGGTTATATATTTTACCTATACAGCAAAAGCTTACTGAGAGAAGTTAGGATCTGGTTTAATTTGAGGTCTATATGCAAATGAGGATCAATATGCCAATCTACACTCACCTAAAGGATTATTAGGAACACCATACTAATACTATGTTTGACACCCTTTCGCCTTCAGAACTGCCTTAATTTTACGTGGCATTGATTCAACAAAGAGCTGAAAGCTTTCTTTAGAAATGTTGATAGGATGGCATCTTGCAGTTGATGGAGATTTGTGGGATGCACATCCAGGGCACGAAGCTCCCGTTCCACCACATCCCAAAGATGCTCTATTGGGTTGAGATCTGGTGACTGTGGGGGCCATTTTAGTACAGTGAACTCATTGTCATGATCAAGAAACCAATTTGAAATGATTCAAGCTTTGTAACATGGTGCATTATCCTGCTGGAAGTAGCCATCAGAGGATGGGTACATGGTGGTCATAAAGGGATGGACATGGTCAGAAACAATGCTCAGGTAGGCGTGGCATTTCAACAATGCACAATTGGCACTAAGAGGCATAAAGTGCGTCAAGAAAATATCCATTACACCAGCCTGCACAGTGGTAACAAGGCATAATGGATCCATGTTCTCATTCTGTTTACGCCATTCTACCATCTGAATGTCTCATCAGACCAGGCAACATTTTTCCAGTCTTCAACTATCCAATTTTGGTGACCTCGTGCAAATTCTAGCCCCTTTTCCTATTTGTAGTGGAGATGAGTGGTACCCGGTGGGGTCTTCTGCTGTTGTAGCCCAACCGCCTCAAGGTTGTGCGTGTTGTGGCTTCACAAATGCTTTGCTGCATACCTCGGTTGTAACGAGTGTTTATTTCAGTCAAAGTTGCTCCCTTTTAACACTATTCTTTGTAAACCCTAGAAATGGTTGTGCGTGAAAATCCCAGTAACTGAGCAGATTGTGAAATACTCAGACCGGGCCGTCTGGCACCAACGACCATGCCACGCTCAAAATTGCTTTAATCACCTTTCTTTCCCATTCTGACATTCAGTTTGGAGTTCAGGGAATTGTCTTGACCAGGACCACATCCCTAAAGGCATTGAAGCAACTGCCATGTGTATGGTTGATTAGATAATTGCATTAATGAGAAATTGAATAAGTGTTCCTAATAATCCTTTAGGTGAGTGTATATGCAAATTCTGGGTAGTGCGATTGGCTCATATCCTTACAGTCATAATGCCGCTCATCAATCCGCTCTCAGGTTTGGGCGGGGTCAGCTGACGCTCCATGGACCACTTCTGGATCACGGATGCCACAAACGGATTGTCCAGATTCAGGAGGCGGAAGGCCGTCATGTTAACCCCACTGTAACGGTACGGCTCGAGATCCAGAGCAAACAAATCCTGCAAGATAAAAAAAAAAGATAATAAATATTCTCATTATTAATATTGGACAAATATCTAACACAAGATGAATCCACTGAATGTAAAATCCAGGCCAAAATCTCATAATAAAATGACTTCATGACTGGATCACATAAGACTGTACTCATCATCAAATGTGTATATTGCCTTAAAGTTGTTTTATAGTAGCATATAACTGCTTTAAAGCTAACAGACATTAGCTAAAAGCTATAAAATTGGATTGAGATTTGTCTATAAAGCTAAGTACACTTTGCATAACAAAGACTCGTCATGTCATGCAATGCATAAAAAGGCCTTTGTGATAATACAGCTCCAGTCACTTTGCATAAAATGATATTTGCCTGCTCATCACCCAATCCTATGAAAAAACACTATTATGAAAAGCAAGCAGCAGGGCGTTTCAGGCACTCACCAAAGTGGTAAAGAAGAAATGATAGTATTCAGTCATCATACCCATCGACATCAGCTGCGGGGGAAAAAACAAAACAAGACATGTTTTTGTACTAATCCGGAAAAGAGAGAAAAGCAATGAAGGGTTGCGTTTCAAAAAGCATGGTTTCAGCAGTATTTAGAGATGAAGAAATTATCTCAGCTCTGAAATGCCTGCTGGGTCACAGCATGCAAAAGCACTTCTGATCCATTTCTAATTCATATCAGTCTGCGTCATATAGCTTGAGTTCAATGAAAGTTTAAAACACGCAGTTGCCGTTCACGTTCTCCACCTGTTTGAGAAGTTCGGCGGCTACTTGGTAGGAGCAGTCGAAGATGATGTAAAACTCCTTTTCCTTCTTCATCTCTTTCAGTAAGGGGCGAGAGTCGCCTCCTCCCGAAGGCAGCTGGCGAATCCGGATCTTGAGGCTGTTTTTCGCCGGTGCTTTGATCAGCTCCTGCATGCGCATTAATCCTTTAAACGACAAACAGAAAAGTGTTATCGAAGGTGGGCTGCAAGGCAAGACAAGAGAAACCTATCACTAGCTCCAGTAATTACACCTTTTGATTTCCCCAGTGTGGTGGCAGATGTTTACGGGACCATAAATTGGTACTTGTTTATCCCGTCGCTACACAACAATCAGATTGGGGTTGGCTGTCTTTTATCAAAAAGGCAACTTGGCCTACTATGGTTCAAAGTGATGCATTAAAAAGCAGTGGGTCAAAATGATCCCTGGAGGTTGAACAGGCAAAGCATAAATAGACCTGTAGCTCAATTGGTAGTGCATGCTGTTAGCATTGCAAAAGATTGTGAGTTCGATTCCTATGGAACACATATGCTGATAAAATGTAAAGCTTGCATGCACTGCAAGTCGCTTATAGTGATGAAAGCATCTGCCAAAAGCATAAACATCCACAGAAATGTAAATTGGTGGTAATTAGGGATGGAAATCACAAATCTGATTCTGCCTAATGATTCTGGTTTCTTAACAATAACATTAACATTTCTTTAGTCATTTACAGCAATTAAATGACTAACAGTCTACTAATGAATACTAAAAAAATCTTCTGATGCATGTTTGGTGTCAACAATAGGACAATAATTAGCAAATTGTGTTGCTTACTCATTGTCTTATTATGTTGTGGCACATTTTTTTCTCTTATCACATTCATTTTAGACATTAATTTAAAGGATTAGACAATTTTCTTTAAAAAAAAATCCAGATAATTTACTCACCCCCATGTCATCCAAAATGTTGATGTCTTTCTTTGTTTAGTCGAGTTTTTTGAGAAAAACATTTTTCTAATTTTAATACTTTATTGGACCCCAATAGTTTACAATTGCAGTTTCAACGCAGTTTCAAAGGTCTCTAAACGATCCCAAATAATGCATAAGGGTCTTATCTAGCAAAACGATTGTCATTTTTGGAAATAAAAATAAAAAATATGCACTTTTAAACCACTACTTCTCATCTTGCGTTGTGTGACTCGCCAGCGCGACCTCACGTATTTTCCGTAAGCACGTCAAAAGGTCACAAGTTACATATATGAAACACACATTTGCGGACCATTTTAAACAATAAACTGACAAAGACGAATGAAGATATTTTGAGAAATATTTGTAACCAAACCGTTTGTGGACCTATTCCCTTCCATAGTAGGAAAAATAATACTATGGAAGTAAATAGGGTCCATGAACAGTTTGGTTACAAACATTTCTCAAAATATCTTCATCAGAACAGAAACAAGAAATATATACAGGTTTGAAACAACATTAGAGTGAGTAAATGATGACAGAATTTTCATTTTTGGGTGAACTATCCCTTTAATCAGGGTTCCCACGCCTTAACTTCAAATTCAAGGACCTTTCAACGACTTTCCAGGTCCAATACGCTCAAATTCAAGGACTAAATGTGGAGACAAATTTCAAGTGAGAGGTTACATTGTGTTACCTTTTAAGATACATTGTTACAATTCCCTTTCGAGGGAACTCACGCTGCGTCACTGCGGTGACACTTTGGGGACGCCTCCAGGGGTAAATGCGTCTGAATGTGTATATCAAATTTAACCCATGGTGAGGCTTAACGACAAAGACAGGTTGACGCGGGAGTCAAGAAGTATATCGCTATCTGAAATATTGCCAAAGACGCTGTTACAGGGACACAGGAAGTATGGCAAAGGAGATGCAGCATCTCGTTCCCTTCTCAGGGAACAACAGTAACATACGTAACCCGAGACATTTTTATGTGTCAAACACAACTATGCAAAAAGGCATTTTGGTATGAATCAACATTCCCATACAGAAGATATAAGCATTTAAAGCGAACAGTTTAGCAAGTGCTTTAAAAGTCTAGAATTTTATTATATTATCCTACACTACACAGGAAATTATATGGATTTATTTCCCGAAAATTCTTGCATAAAATAGATTCAAGCACTTTCAATTACCTGTTTCTATGTATGAATGTTTTCAAAAACTTCCCTGGGCCTTGAATTTTTTCCCCTATTCACAAACTTTCAAGGATTTCAAGGACCCATGGGAACCCTGTTTAATGCACTTAAACAAATGAAATTCAATGCACAAAATGAAATACTGAAATACCCAAAGTCCTTGCTTTTTAGTGCACACCTTTTTAAGTCTGAGCCATTTCTATAACCGTAGGATATAACCCGCAGGTATGAGCTACCCCGAACAAACCCCAAAGCACTGAAATCATTTTTCTAATGCCGTTCAGCCTGCCTTGTATTGTTGGGATTTAAATATAATCTAACTGTAGCATAACTACATTGGGCCATTCTTAAAATAGATTTAATTATTTATCTCTACAGCCACTGGAACTCAAGGACACCCTAATTGGATAACGAAATGTTTAATATTCTTAGGGGATCAATCAAATGATCCTCAGACTAATATTTTAAGGCATAAAGTTCTAATTAGGCAGTGCTACAATAAATGACGAAGTCATTTGTCTCGCAGTAAAGTCTCCCAAATTGGCTAATAATAATATTGTCCATTCACAGTTGTTAGAAACAGAACAGAATCCTTCAATCACAAGCAAAAGTTCAATTTCTGTGATGCACAATAACAACAAAAATGTGGAACCTAGTTTAGTTACAGGCAACACTGTTATTTGTTTTGATTTGGTTTTGGCCATATAATGATGACACACTTCCAAGCAAGTATTAGATTGTAAATCATTTTTATCAAACCCAATGATGTTACAGGAAGAAGGTACCGGTTGTACGGACATACACACTGAAAGTTCTGTGTAATTTGCTTTGCGAAAAACAGGTTGCGGTATTGTGAAATAAATTAGACTATTGTTAGCCACCCGAGCTGGTGTGATGTCTAATATTAGAAGTGTTATACTGTGGTAAATTTGGGCCGAAAATTGGGCATCTGTTCCCTGACCCCCCTAATAATTTGGATACAAATCACTGCCTGTGACTTGCACACACTGGTTCATTTGATACGCACCTTCTCTGTTAAAGCAATTCTTGACTTTTTAGAAATACTGAACCCATAGATCTCATTCAAGCACCACAACACACAGTACAAGGCCACGGACGTGATGCTACATTTCTACAATTACAATTCAAAAGATAATTCATCTGTTTTTCAATTGTATTAACATGAGTGCTTCAAATCTATCTCTAGTCACTAAGTGGTCTCTCATCTTTTTAAAAGAAATAATAAGGTTTCAGAAAAGTTAAATGTCACTTAAACTGACACACGTGCCATAAACGATGAAATACACGTCTGCAATGACCAGCAAGATGAGAACAAAACAGTTTAAATAAGATTTTTTTTACGGTAGTTTAATATTCAAGTCAATATTTGACTGATTTAACATCAAATTTCAGTCAGCACTTGGATAACCACAACCTTTAGGTTCCGAAGAGGCCAAGAGATCAAAATGTCAAATTCAAACTACGATATTGATTAGATGCTCAGTTTACAAGAAATAAACTAACAAAAGGCAAGGGCAATGTAAATCAATCCTGCTTAAAGTCAATGCTTCTGTTCTGAAACGAATGCTTTGTAACTGGTAGAGCATAGCACTAGCAACACCAAGCTCACATGTTCGAATCCCAGGGCGCTGCCATTAGGGAAATCACAACTACTTATCTAGAATTGGCTTTTGGTTGACGAGTATAAAACACAAGCTGAAACAGTGCCATGTAAAACTATAACTACACAGCTACCAGAAGAATCAATCCTTATTGAATGTCATTTAAAGGACAACACCACCGTTTTTCAATACTTTACTATGTCTCACCTCAACTTAGACGTATAAATACATACCTATCTTTTTTCAATGCGTACACTTAATCAATGTACAGCGCGTCATGCATGTGTTAGGATTTAGCCTAGCCCCATTCATTCCTTAGGATCCAAACAGGGATGAATTTAGAAGCCACCAAACACTTCCATGTTTTCCCTTTTTAAAGACACGAGTAGCTGAGTAGTTACACGAGTAAGTATGGTGGCACAAAATAAAACGTGGCCATTTTTTAAACGGATAAAAATGAGAACTATATTGTATGACGGAAGAGCACTAGTTTGCAGCACTTCGACCTCAGGCGCAATAATATTCACAGAAAGTTTGAGCGAGAGGGGGATGTAAATAAATGTTTTGTTTTGTGCCACCAAACTTACTCGTGTAACTACTTATGTAACAGTCTTTAAATAGGGAAAACATGGAAGTGTTTGGTGGCTTCTAAGAAATGAATGGGGCTAGGCTAAATGCTAACACATTCACGACGCGCTCTACAAAGATTAAGTGCACGCATTGATAAAAGATAGGTATGTATTAAATTCATCTAAGTTAGGCTAAGAACATAGTAAAATATTGAAAAAATGTGGTGTTTTCCTTTAAACGACACAGAGGGAATATTAATCTATTCCGAGAGCACAACAGCAGATTACTTTTTTGTATTCAGTTCCAATTCCCACTTATTTCAAATAAATGCTAATACATGTGAGATCAAATAAATATATGAAATTGTTTAATTTATGAGGATCTCAGTACAACGTTATGGCCTGTAGTGTCACTTTATAAAACCCTGTGAAGCATAAAGTTGTGAAGATACCACTTCAAAAAGGCTTTCGACACATTGAGACGCCTTTCAAAAATCGATCTGTAAAAATCCTATACCCTTTCTCATCCATAACAGTCACTCACCTGTGCTGTCCTCGTACACCACAGTAACAGACTTCCATTTGTAGAAAGTGACAATGTCCAGAATAGCCCTGCTTATGGAGGTGTACTCAGGGTAGAGGTTAATGTAAAAATTGTCTTTATTGTCCACAGATGGGTGTTTCCAGCGGGTCTGGATGTGTGGCACCTCTAGGGCATTGCAAATGGATTGGACGGCGCTGACGGAGGAGCTGTGAGCGGGGCCGAAGACCGCCGCAACCCCCAGGGCCAACTGGTCACATACTGAGAGAGAAAGAAAAAAGGACAGACAAGGAATGGAAAACAAGTGACATTAGACGATAAGCGGTCCTGAATTTATCACCTTATTCGTATTTAAAGGGACACTCCACTTTTTTTGAAAATATATTCATTTTCCAGCTCCCCTCCATTCCTTGTTTTGGAATCCATTCTGCTGATCTCTGGTTCTGGCGCTACCACGTTTAGCATAGCTTAGCACAATCCATTGAATCTGATTAGACCATTAGCATCGCGCTAAAAAATAACTAAAGAGTTTCGAAATTTTCTGATATTTTTCTCTCATTCAGGCGTAATAATCAAGGAATTTGCTGCTGTAACATGGCTGCAGCAGGTGTAGTGATATTACGCACTGCCCGAAAGTGGTCCCCTGCCATTGAGAGTTACTAAGGGGACTATTTTCTGCTGCTGCATAATATCATTGTGCATCCTGCAGCCATTTTACAGCAGCAAAGTCCTGGATTATTACGCCAGAATGAGAGTATAGTTCCTAGCCATATCGGCCTAAAAAATCGCAACTCTTCTGTCAATCTTAGTACACAATGTAACTACAGAAGAGTCAAGTTTTAAATAAGAAAAATATTGAAACTCTTTGGTTATTTTGTAGCGCGATGCTAATGGTCTAATCAGATTAAATGGATTGTGCTAAGCTATGCTAAAAGTGGTAGCGCTATACCCGGAGATCGGCTGAATGGATTCCAAAACAGTAAAAATCAAATGTTTAACTCTAGGGGATCTGAAAAATAAGTACATTTTCAAAAAAAGTGAAGTGTCCCTTTAATACTTGTTGTGCTAATATTTGTTGTGCTTCAAAGCCTCGTACCTCTTCGTGAGGCCTCAAAACTGTCAAAGAGATTTACTCTCTGGATGTCGTAGGTCAGCGTGGTGTTTGGCATCAAGGTTCGGTTTCGGTTAATGTTAGTAACAGCAAATTTAAAGGCGACTTCATCCATACTCACAGGTTCGTTCTCCCGCGTCTCAAAAATACCTCCTGCAACCAAAACAGAGGTAAACAACAAAAAGTCTTTCACTTACGATTAAACACTTTACTGACTAAATACACAAAAACACTTGTTTTCCTGTAGCTCAATTGGTATAGAATTTATCAAGCAGTGCAAAGGTCATGCGTTCGATACCCAAGGATTGCAATTGCACATACTGTTAAAGGGGTGGTTCAATGGTATTTCAAGCATTCTGACTTATTAACACAGTTATAGAGTTGTTTCATCATGCTAAACGTAGGCAAAGTGTCAAAAAAGCATTTGGGTGTGTTAGTATTTCTGTGCCGAATGCACTTCGTCAGGGTTCGTACAAGTTTTGGAAAGTTTTTTCGATTACAGGTCCAACTGACGTTTCAGGGGTTTTCTATACGTATCACTTCTTTATATGGGCACTTCCCCCGGAAATCCCCGCCCACCCGTCAATCAGCGGGAGACGCTACAACTTGCAAACATCTTATCACGCGACACAGCTTTGTTTAACTTCAAAACTCAACAATGGCATGAAAGAAGAAGTGTGTTTTTGGATGTAAGGAGAAGAAAGCCAGCCTTATGAAAACAATTGATATAGTTTATTATCCAGGGTAGCAGCGGAGTTTTGCGTGTGTGTTTGATGCAACCCGGTTTCCAAACCGGGTCATGAGTTGCATCCGGTAAGTAAGACTTCTGTCTTATGTTGGAAATAGTCGTGTGCATATTATATAAACAACACGAACATGTAGTGAATCATAAGTTAAAACAGTGTTGTTTATTGTTGCATGACTCATACTCGCTCCACCCGCGGTAGTAACTCTTCCTTCTTCATTTTTTCGTACGTTATCGGAAAAATTCGGTAAAGTTAATCTTTCTTTTATAAATCTGATTAAACTAAAGACTCTTCGGAGATATAAAGGATGTCATACTACTCTATAGGTACTCCAGATTAACATCAGAAATGCAGAAACAGCGTGTGTTATGTGAGCTTTAAAATGTATGATGTGAATGCATTGCAGCATTAAACCTGAAGTAAAGTCTATTTTTTATAGTAAATCTCTTTAGTAAAGATTGCTTCTAAGCAAAACACTTACATTTTTGCATTTTCTCGACGCTTGCAGTGCACTGAAGGTATACAGTTTTAATTAGCATACAGTATGTCTGCTCCACGGGAACCAACTCATGACCTTGGCATTGCTATGCTGTGTCAGTCGAATTATAGTAACGCATCTTGCAAAAGCAATGACTATTTTATGAATGCATAATCTTAATAATTCATGAAAAAGTCCAATTTAAAAAATGATCAGAAAAATTTCACGCAGGGATATACAATAGCTGCTTGCGCTTTTGAATAATTTACACTGCTATTATACGATACGCCTCTACATGTCACTACTAAGTATGTGATGTCAGTGCTAAACAGGTTATACCGGGTTATTTAGCAGTTCTCATATCATAACATAAAAAAACTCAAATGGCAGATTTAGCAGCTTAACCAGAAATTGGGCTAATTGGCTGATGCTGTGTTCGACCTTTAACTTGCCATTTTTAAATCGCCCCCTTGCAGTGAAGCTTGTTGTCGCAATTATGCGAGGTTAATCTGGATTTAGTGGCCAGCAGATAACATCGCATGCATTTCAGACAATAACCAAGATCAAAAAAAGACGGGTCACACTTAAATCATCAAAGGATCTTCAGGCTCTCTCTCAATATGTAAATCTCAACCTTGCATAAATGTCTGCACTAAGTGTGCATTTATCTTGAGAATTCTGCATGAGCATCTGGTACCAAATGTATTACTTGTAACGCCACAGTACTGGGGGCAACAAAACAGACAAATACACAAAGAACGGCGAAGATCTGTCTGGAAGACATCCACCTGAGATTGAGCTCTAATCAAAGAGCGCCAGCAAGCGGGTCTCAGCAGGATATAATGGTCCATTGATTCACCAATAAGCAGCCAACCTTCAACATTGAATGTGACAGATTGTCTCTTTAATGAAAATACTGAATGTAGATAAGAATGATTAAATAGAAATGTTAATGTGCGGAAAAAATGAGGCTCTGTGCGCCGATGCAAGGTTTAGTGAAACCAGGTTTCAGAGCTTGTTTTGGCTGAATTAAAAGGGAAAAACTTCAAGAAAAGCCAAAAAGTCCTGCTGTGGGCAACACACTTGATGTTCAGATAGTCCCTCGAGGAGAGCAAGAACTGAACGCGCCACACAGGGAGATTTAGCCTGTGAAAAACCCACTGCTTTTATACAAAGCGAGATGGCCAGGTTGGCTCCGATGGAGGGTTAGAGATGAGAACCAAGCCTCAAGCTTTTTTAGACAAGACGTGTGCACAAAGTTGATAACATTTTTTCATGGCTAATACTGAAAGGTCTATTAATGCTCGTCATCGTCCATTGCTATTCTGGAAACACCAAATCAATTCAAATTACTGTGAACCTCACAAAGGAGCAACATATATTTCATGTCTTCAACAAGAATTAGGAACCCAATCGAAAGGAAAGCATATGAAGTGGCATGTTGGGTATCTGTGTCCTTCTGACAGGCAACATAATGCTTACTTGAGCATGCTTAATGCTTTATTTCTATTCATTGGAAAACGGTACCTTGGGGACCCAAAGCATTTGCAATTCACCTCTGAGACCAGAGCTTTAATGAATGTTGATGTTTATGTCATTACATGCATTTTGCCCTTGCAATAAACATCTGGTGAGGCACATAAATTAAGCAACATTATTTCACAAATGAACAACTTTAATTTATGGACTCAACTCAAGGATTTTTTGATAAGAGGCGCTTATTATGGATTATTATAGCTCATATTTAAATGGATGGTTCAGCCAAAATTGAAAATAACCTCATGATTTACTCACCCTTAAGTCAGACGAACACAATCATAGTTATATTAGAAAATGGAAGTAAATGGTTCGTATGATTTAAAGACCAAAAAAGTCTATCAATCCTTTACAGAAGTAATCCACACGACTCAGTTACTAAAGGTCTTCTGAGGGCAATCGATTTTGTAAGACAAATATCAATATTTAAAACTTTACAAACTAAAAGTAAGCTTCCAGTTACGACCCACACATGTTCATCTCATCTCTCTCGACTCATCTCCACTACGTCTTGTACGCTATGTCCTACGCCGTAAAACCAGGACATTTTGTAATATGACTCTAATTGTGTTTGTCCCTTTAAAGGGATGTTCACCCAAAAATGAAAATAATGTCACCCTCATGTCGTTCCAAACTCGTAAGACCTCCGTTCATCTTTGGAACACAGTTTAAGATGTCAGTGTTTCCCATACATTGATTTATTTGTGGTGGCCCACCACAGAATCAATACTGGCCCCCACAAATAGAGTTTTCATGATTCTCATTTACATTTTTATTTCACTATTTAAAACAGCTTAATTCGGCTTAAAATACAATGTAATCACTGATCTATTTAAATGACTGGATTGCGCATAGAACGCTTTACGTAACAGCGTGAGGTGAAGCCAGCGCAGAGTTCGAGCCGCCATCTTGGCATACCCAACCGGCAGACTTGACTTCCATTCAAAATCATGTTTTAAATTCACCCGCTTTACAGCGTATCAGTCACGCAAGATTATTTTTAGGATATGTGTAGGTAAATTAACTGTTATTTCTGGTGTTATTTGCAATGTTTATCCTTTAATCGGGCAGGAAAAGGGATTTATAAAAAAACGTTAAGGTGAGTGTGTCTGCTGCGTTCTGTTAATGACACGGGTATAAATAAAGTTTTTTTTGACATTCAGCTATACGGTCAGCGTTGTTTCTCTAAATATAAGTTTTTGTAACTTGTAAGTTTAGATAACATAAAACCAGCAAATTATTGCATGCACATACGGTACAAAGTATGATTATTTATTTAGATTTCAGAATGAGCACGTTTGTCATTAATACTTAATATGTTGCGGTCTGTCTGCTGATCTGATACTGCAATAAAGATGAATGTATAATAACTGATTAAAAACTAAAATGTACAACTTTCAGTAAATAACTATGTACATGCTTAGGACGTTTGTGTTGTTGTACAGGGTAACTTCAGATATAAAAAAGAAGACTAGTAAAGTGATGTTTTATCATTAAAATCTGATCGCGTCCATTGATTTAATAGAATGTTTGGGTATACCAACATGGCGGCGCCGTGGCTTCACAGTTGTGACGTCATGCGCAATCCAGTCATTTATATAGATCAGTGAATGTAATACATAATACAGATCAAATACAGATACAGATCAAAGAGTAAAAGTGAAACATATTTCAGGTGCCAACACTAGATCAAACGCAAACACGACACGATGATGTCACATATATGCTAATTGGCGTGTGATGTCATCACCACCACAGTCTCCTCAAAATCCTGTGGGAAACACTGGATGTTTTATATTTAGTAGGAGAGCTTGTTGATCCTTCATTGAAAATCTATGTACCGTATACTGTCCATGCCCAGAAAGTTAATAAAAACATCATCAAAGTAGTCCATGTGACATCAGTGGGTCAGTTAGAATGTGTTGAAACTAAATCGAAAATACATTATGGTCCAAAAATAACAAAAATTATGACTTTATTCAGCATTGTCTTCTCTTCTGCGTCTGTCGGGTAGCGCATGCGCAAGACTAAAGTCACGTGACTGCAGTAATGCGGATGATTCTGTCTGTTATACTCAGACATGTTTGGAACGTTTTTTTTCTTCCAAACTTACAGCATGCGTCTCCCTCATACTGTAAACTAAGCCCGGGCACACAAAACAAAACAGCTGGGGCGCACCAGATAACACGTCAGCCGCGTCACTGCAGTTATGTCACTTTAGTCTTGCGCATGCGCTTCACAACAGACCCAAGAGAGAAGACAATGCTGAATAAAGTCATAATTTATGTTATTTTTGGGCCATAATGTATTTTCGATGCTTCAACACATTCTAACTGACCCACTGATTTCACATGGACTACTTTGATGATGTTTCTATGACCCTTCTGGACATGGACAGTATATCGTACATAAATTTTCAATAAAGGGTCAAAAAGCTCTCAGACCAAATCCAAAACATCTTAACATCTGTGTTCCGAAGATGAACTTACAAGTTTGGAACGACATGAGAGTGAGTCATTAATGACATTATTTTCATTTTTGGGTGAACTATCCCTTTAAAGGCCAATAAGAAACCAACCACTTACACTAAAACACCCTTGCAACCTAGCAACCATTTATGCAGTTTTCAGACACTAGTCAATTAACTCAAAGAATACATTTTAACAAAGTGTTTACTATAAACCCCCTGATCTTGCACCTTGCTCCAGGAGTTGTGCTATAGGAACACCAAGCCACAAACACGGCACAGTCAGGCACTTAAGAATGTCTTCAAAAGCTATAAAAATCTGGTTTAACCTGAAGTCTCACAGACAGTATCCAGAGAAAGATCTCTTTAAAGGTGGCACCGCCACCACAACAGCTGAGTACAGTCTCAGGAGATGGTTCATTTATGCAGTTCACGAAAGTTTAATGGGGAACATGTCAACCCAGACTCCAGTGGCTGACACAAATTAGGGACTACAAGGCCACCTCTTGTCGCAATTGTGATGCAATGTAAAAATAACAAGAAATTACATTGCAAATATGCTAAAGTGGCAATTCAAGTTGAAACTGCCAGCAGGAACACACAATAAAAGCAATACATTGCAAAAGATAGGAAAATATACCATTACTAGTATACAATGAAATGTTTATGATGCACTCTTTTAATTAACATTTTAGTACATTCAAACACTGTTTGTCTCTTGGTTTAACATTAGTAGCTTGTTTATAGATGTCAGGCTACTGCAGGCCTCTTATGCTGCGTTTACACCAACCGTGTTTCAGGCGTCAAAATCTCGTCTACCGCACCTAGTTTGCAGCTTGAACAGTTTTAATGCATTGGTTAACGCGGCGCGAAATTACGCCAAAGTTAAACATTTGCGCCAGCCGCAAATTCGCATCAAACGCAAAATGCACAAAAGCACCTTTCGCGCATACCGCGCCAGGCGCTCAATTCGCGCGAACTAGACATGTGCATGATGCGGAAACGCTTCTTCCATGCCGCGCCAAACGCCTCATTTGCACGGCAAGACCTCCAGACCCGCTTCAGGCCTCTACCGCGGCTGGTGTAAACGCAGCATTAAGCAGCGTTCACACTGTCAGAGACACACTAGACTTTAGAGGAGGGGTGCATGATTTTTGAAACACACTTGTAGCCAGTCAGCAGTAAGGGGCGTGTCTACTAACCGACATCATTGCCTGGGTTGCGTTTGTGTGGGGCGGGTCTATCAAAAGAAGGTCCAGATTCTATTGGGGTAGGGGCGTGTTTGTTTAGGTGATTTCAAATATCAACATTGGCTTTTAGAGATCATGCGCCTTTAAGCATGCAAATATTTTTTGGATGTAGCTGCAAATATGGACAGGGAACGCTTGACGCCCATGATGTACTGATTTTCTACTGGTCACGTCTTCACGTAATACGATTTCATCAGACTTCAACTTTGGTACGCAGTGTAATGCAAAATATCTTTCCACATGCTTGTGTTTTTGTTGGGTAGAAATATTTGCTTTAGTTTTTGTCAGCATTAATATTCTGTACACATGAACAGTAAGAGTGCAGAGGTTGAGCGGTTTTTAAATTCAAATTGAAGAAAATTAGCTGAATTATGGGTAATTGTTGCCATTCCCAGTCTGTGCCCCTGGATTTATCTTTTCACTTTTTAGCTCACAGAGTCTTCCTTTCTCCTTCTCACCCATTTATTTATTCTTACTTTCCCCCGGAACGGAATGATAAAAGAGTTGGCCTTTTCATTCGTACAATGGTAGCTTAAGGAAAGAATATAAAGGAGTAGTTTTTTTTTTTTGCTAAAAGCTGTAATATATACCCTGGAAAAGCATGCTTGCAATTACAGTCACTTTCTACATTTCTCAGCTTTTCAACATTTGACAAAAAATGAACATCTCAAAAGCGTTGTCTCAACCACTTAAGCTTTACAAAGACAAGTTCAGTCATATTGCTCGCCTGTAAGTATCAAATTTTTCCTCAAATAATCAAATCAATAACCTTAAATAATTGAACCTTCATGTCAGAAGATGGAAGTGAAAATGACACAACATGTTTTAGTGTTGATATAACTCACAAATGGTTGAACACATATCAGGTTTAGTGATGTAAAAATCTTTTGTGAGTTTTATAAGATGTATAACCTGTTTTTTTACCTGTACGCGAACGCACGGTCAAATGCACAGCCTTGCAAGGGTATAGTTTATTTGACTCATAGGTATACACATTCGCTCAACACATGCGCATTGCGACAAAATGCAATGCATCTCCTGGTCTCCATACACGGCTATGTACCATAGACTGTAAAAAAGATGGACGACGCGATTGTAATGAATTGAAGCCAAAAATATCTGATCATGGGTGCTGCCATGTTACATAAAAACGTCAGTCCGTGGAGCCAGAAGCGGAGCCCAAACATTTGCCCACCCAATTCAACCACACCAATCATAACAATACACCCCGTTCTATTGCATCAAATTACTAGCTAAAAAAAAACTAATCACAAAAATGAACAATTGAACATATATCAGCGTGATAACAACTACCTTAAAGGACCAAAACCATCTTTCGGACAATTTTATTGGATGTAAAATTTATTTTTTTATTTAGAGTCGCGTTCGTTTGCATGGAGAGGGCGGGGTTTATGACTTGTACTGCAGCCAGCCACCAGGAGGCGATCAAAGAGCCAGCGGCTTTACTTTTTAAGATGTATGAGGCACACTCGCTATATGATATTTTATTAACGTAGTTCAGGTAAAACATGTTAAAATAAGCTACTCAAGTGTCACCGGCTGTTTACAATCAGTAATCAACATATCTACCCAATCGGTACAAAGGCAAGCCCATATATAATCAACAGTCAAACTCACCTAAGGATTCTCTACAGTCTTCAGAATCCCTCCACCACCCTGTCTCCTATCACTTACCAGTTTACTTATTAAACCAAGGGGGAATACTCTGCATTTGGGCCAATTACCAAGCTCATAGCCATCTCCCCGGACAGCACGCGAAATACGTTTACCAATTTAAAGGCTCTCTAAGCGAATAATGTGCGACATCACTTCCTGTTGATGTTTGAACTGTTTTCAAACAAACGGAGCGTAGCTAACGCCCCCTTCTCCCTCTCCCGTCCGTGCTTTCATGAACGCGCCCAACCCCCACCCCCAAATCCTTCTTGTCGTTTATTGGCTGAAACACTTTGTTATGTTTTGTTGAGGTTTGACCACTATGTTGATATTGCCGTTTGTCGAGCCTGAGCTGTCTACAGAGATCGCGTTTTTTTACAGTTTGATCAGCGGACAGGCAGCAAGCAGATAGTGAGGAGATGTTTGCTGTATGTAAAAAAAAAATTTATGGTCTAAAACGCGTCAATTCGCTTAGAGCGCCTTTAATCTATTCAAATTATTTGTAAGTGTGAACTCGTGAAGTATGCATGGTTTCAAAAATCCGGTGGTGCACGTACAGTACATGCGCACTCTTCTGATGACGAAAATTGGACCATCGCGTATGCGTAAAAAGTGTATCATGCTTTGGCATTTAGCCTGAGAGAAAAGTCCACAGAGGACTGCATTCCACAAAATAATGAGTTAAAATGAGAAAAATATTGTTAATTTCAGGAAATGCTCATTTCGATGTCAGAATCCGGTGTGGTATATCTGACAGGTTTAATACAACATCATCAACCAACCGAATCTAGCCCAATGATCCGAGCAAGAATAAACCATAAGAATAAACTGAATACAACTTCAACTTCAACAGTTTATGAAAACAAACATTCAGCGGAGGGCATAACATGGCTGATGATTAACTGAATGCACTCTCAATTGATTAAAAGAAATATTTAATGCCGATGATGAGTTTCATCTTGCATCCACTCATTGTAATTCTTCAAATCCGGCTGAGACAAAGTACAATAAATCATATGGAGTTACAGATAAATAGCTTTGTCTTATGAAACCTTTTCCATCATAAACATTCAGGACACAACATCAATACACACGTCTTCTAGACACACGATTCAAGATTAATCACCAAAGTCACAAGTCTAGAAACTTTTATTATGTGCATGGTGATACACAAGCACAAACCTGCAATACAGTACAGGGTCATTCGTTTTGGACACGATATCTTTTCTTTCTGTCCCCGTCTATGATGAATTCCACACACTATTTATAAAGACATCACAATGATTTCTGCAAACATGCAGGCCAAATGCATCATCCAAAAAAAACTTTCTCTCTCATTCAAATTCATGAACTCTTGTTCAAACACATCCCTTCTGACAACACACGAAAACAACAAAGGGGATCAGAAGCCAGCATGCATACTAATGCCCACTTCACCACAAAGAAAGTTCTATTGTCCGCTGTAATGAAACATTTTGATTTTATTATTATATTACATTTTAGATACGGACGTCTACCAAATGCATAAATGTTAATGTCTTATGAAAATCATTTTAATATGTATTAAATGTTTTTTTTTGTATAAATTTTTTGTTACTTCAAGCTCAGGCAGGCTTAATTAAAGTATGATGTAAATAATAGAATAAAAACAGAATTATTCGTTCAAAAACATCCACTGGGGCTTGGAAACCAGGCTCTGATGTTCCCTAATTCACCGTATCTATAGAGAGATGGGGAAATTCTGCTGACGGTCAAAGTGCAAAGCATTTCACAGTCCTGAACATCCATCTAAGGCCATGCGGATCCAAATCTAAAAGGATTAATTTCCCCTCATGGCCTGTTTAATACTTCCACCAGCACTGCATATTGCTTCACAGTCAACACTGCAACATTTCAGGAGTGAAATAAGCTGATGGGGTTCCTAACAAAATATTTTTTAAGATTTTGAAATAACAGTAATTCAAGCAGAAGGCAGAAAAATATCTGTTGATTGTCCTCTCTTCACTTTTGGACCAAAGCTAACACTAACCAGATTACTGTCATGCTGTCAAATAATAAGTGCCAATGTAATAAATGGCATCAACAGGCACTCTTGGACACATTAACATTTTAATATTCCTGTAGAGAGGTAAACAGGTTCTGCTTATTTGGTTTTCTTGAAGTCTTTATTTGATCCAATCATAAATTGCTAATATTAAAACACGTGTTGTATTTCCTATTGACAATACAACTTATAATGAAAAAATAAAGCAAATCTTGTTCTTTATTATTCCCATTTCTTATTATTCATATCCAGATGCATTGTAGATGAAATCCACAATGCCATAAAATAACAATTTTTGGCTGAATGGTACCATAAAAACCTGTAACATCTGAACATTTTGGCACATATATGGGTAATTCTTGCGAAATTAGATTTATGAGGTGTTAAGAAACATTTTGATAAAAAGTAAATGCAAACTAAGGGTATCAAAATAAGAAACATATAGTTACAAACATCTCTTCACGTACTATTTTGAACATGATTTCAAAAGACATCATACAAACCAATTTTGTTGTTTTTTCCACATTTAGGGGAAAATTTTCATTACCGCAACATGTCCATGACTGGATTTGGGTTCTTTGACATGGAAATATTTATAATTAAAAAATCTTTAAAAAAAAATAAAAAGCTTCAGTGCATGTTATACTATAAACATTTACAGTAAAGAAACATGTGGTATTTGGTGATCATTGCTAAATGTAGAGAAAATAATAAGGAATATAAATGTGTCCAAGAAAAATGTTCTCATCCTCCGCAACAATTTTCAATCATTGTTTAAGCCCTCAATGAACTAACATTTTCAAAAAAAAAATTTGTTCGGAGGGACATAATTGACTGTGACACTCAAGATGGCTACCAGGTAAGCAGTTATTATTTTTTCTCTCCTGATAAAAATTTTAATTTTGTTTGTCATAGTACCAAGACAACTTTTTAGTTCTCATTACCGAAACATGAGTTTGTAAATTCAAATATTTAATGTAATATCATGTTGCGGTAATGATAATTTTTGATAATGATAATCTAAAAAAGTTAAATAATTCTATAGGAAAATTTTTTTAAATCCTCTAAAAATAATGGTTATAGTAAGTTCAGACCTTAATCTTATATGTGCAAAAAAAAATTGTCTTTAAGTTTTTTTTTTTTATTCTGATGCTGGACACAGATTTCGTGAGAATGGACACTGGATTTCGTGAGAATAACCCATATGATAGCACTAAGGCATTTTCATATTAAATTATTATTAATTTGTTTTCAACTGAAGAAAGGAAGTCAGATGTGAGCTTTAACATCTTGGGACTTACAGTATATATTTACATTAAGTAATGGATATTTTTTTAAAGACAACTTTTGTTTTTAGCCAAAGAAGTGAGGGTAAATAAATATGAGATTATTTTCATTTTGGGGTGGCCTATTACTTTCCATCTTTAATGATGTAAGTTTTAGATGGCGAATGGCGTACTGCAAAGTGGACTGACAGATGGATTCACCTGTATGAGAGCACAGCACGGATGGTGGCCCACCATCTCTCCAGCCTCCTTAATAGCAGACATGAAACGTCCAGATTTACGTGTATGTGCGAGCCTGCGTGCTTATCTAATAAAATGATTCATTGCATGTCTATTTTTAAGACAGATCACTGTGTATCCAAGAGGACAGGACATCTGTAAACCTACAACATCTGATAAAGCTTGACAAATGTCTCCGATAAAGAGGCTCCACACATGCTGCGTTCTAAGCAGGGAAAAGAATTGATAAAATAGCTGTGCAATCGATGGGGCAGTCAGGAGGTTACATTGTGGGAGAAACCACTCTTTCATTCTGCTCAATACCCATATACACATCCAAGCCAGGGCACAAACTATAGTGCAAGAAAACGTTTGAATTACCAAGAAATACCTAAACGTCTGCAGTGATTAATCAAAATGGTACAATTGTAGACAAAAACTTTTACATTAAAACTGCTGGAGTTAAGACTTCCCAGGGGAGGCCACAAAAGTGAATGAACCCTTGAACCCTTTAATAGTTTATTTACAATCTCTTTCAGAAGCAACAACCTCCAAAAAACGTTCCCATACTGTAGCTGCTTACCTGCACAACATTCTGTTTCAGTCCATTAATGTTTCCACTCAGTTTTTTTTGATTGCACAGCATGCATTAGGTCATGTCACAACATCTTAATTGGGTTAAGGGAATAGTTCATCAAAATATGAAAATGTATAATTTACGAGATAACTCGTCAATTAAAGGCGGAGTCCACGATGTTTGAAAAACGCTTTGGAAAAGGAGACAGGCCGACTACCAAAACACACTTATAGCCAATCAGCAGTAAGGAGCGTGTCTACTAACCGACATCCTTGCCGGGTTGCGTATGTGTGGGGCGGGTCTATCAACAGAAGGTCCAGATTCTATTGGGGTAGGGGCGTGGTTGTTTAGGTGATTTCAAATATCAACATTGGCTTTCAAACATCGTGGACTCCGCCTTTAAGAGAAAACGCTTCCCTGCCAATGACTAGAATTTCCGGCTTTCCGCAATACCCCTTTAATTTAACTTATACAACCTGGAAGTAGCGCCTCGCATGAAAGAGAAAGAAATCTGTGTATGTTCTTTCATTTGATATATTGTTTGCTTATATATGTGAAGAAGAACATTTTCTGGAAGGCTATAAACTTTGGTGAAAATCATGAAAAATGCTGGCGCTGGCTGGCAACTTTTTTTAAACGCTGGTGGGGAAAGAGTTAAAAGTAATCAGTTATTGCAAACTATTGCAATATTCATACTGCCATATGCACATCTGTGATATTTTGCCAAAACACTCCCTAGCAGCCAAAGAGAGTACCCTAGCATCTGTTTAGCAAACCCTATATCTCTGCATCAGAACATCGTAGAGACACAGGGGTGGGCTCGTTTCACTTGTGGCTTGGAGTATAATAATTGATGAATGCTAATTTATTCCCTAGCAACCAAAGAGAGTACCCTAGCATCCATTTAGCAAAACCTATATCCCTGCATCTGAACATTATTGAGACACGTGGTGGTAGGGCCCTATAATTTCCGTGATCATGGAATCGCAGGCAGAATTGCGGAATTGGCAAATTAACACAGAATCTAGTGTTAACGCGGAATTTCATGGAATTTTACATATTTTGAATAAAATTCTGTTTTTGTGTATGTCTGGGGAAAGCAAATCTGGGCAACACACCCCCTCCCGTCATTTCAGACCCCCTCCAAAACACTGAAACCATGGCGAAGCAGCTTTCCACGACTTTGCTTTCGTCAGTAAAAAAATTAAGAAATTTGACGCCTAGCAATCAGTTCCGAGCAATTCCCACATGACTTTTATGTGACTGGAGAACTGTTATTTTGTAATTTTTAAGTGCATGTATCTTTTCGCAAAGATACATTCACTCTCTCATCCACGTCTCTCTCAGTGCACCTCTCTCACGTGCACGCGCTCTCGGATCTGTCCGAAGTCCGAACACAAATCCTCCGTGTATTTGTTCAGTTTTATGCTTTTCAAGCAGGCTGTGGCAAACTATTCCTCGCGTTTAAAATATAATTATCTGCATCGTGGCACCGATCTCCGTCTCTCTTTCGCTCGCACGTGCAGAGAGCTGCGCGCTCATGTTGTCCGAAGTCAGATCACTAAGTAATAATCCTGTGAATGTTTGTAAAGTTATATGCATTTCAAGCGATTTTTGCAAAAATTAAAACAGACAAAATGGAATTTGGGAGAAAAATAAAACGGAATTTGGGGAAAAAATAAAACAGATTTTATAGGGCCCTACCCAGATAGCAAAAAATATCCGCATGGCTTCTTTATGCCGCCAGCCCCAAGCTGTCGGCTATAGGTGCGTCCCGCTGGCGGGGATTAAACTTTTGCAGCCGAATACGTCACTCCCATTTGTTGTGAGATGCCCGACTGCTTAATTTATGCTTAACTTTTAAAAAGCGGCTGCCGCCGGCGGTCCGCCATCAGACCTGTTTGCGATTATGCCCTTATGACGCTTACTGCCTCCAGAGCACCGCCGGTGGTCCGCTGACTCATTGCTATCTGGGTAGAGTGGGCTTGTTTCACTTGTAGCTTGGAGTATATTAATAATTGATTGATGCCAATTTATTCCCTTGCAACCGTTTAGCAAGACCTATATCTCTTCATCAGAACATTCAACAGACATGGGGGTGGGCTTTTTTGACTCATTTAGCATTATATTAACATTTTGTGTTCTGACTTTACATTTTCTTCAGAAAATCTTGTTTCTAAAAATATTCAAAATTCAACCATAGTATAATCTTAAATGGGGTTAGACATCGCAATGCTTTTAAAAGCACATACGTCCATCACTGACGTAACATATTTTAAGTAAAATAGTAATCGTTTTCTTTTACAAACATATTGTTTAGCTTTAGTAGTCACATATCAACCGACTGTAGTAATTTGGATTATTTTAATAAAGGATGTATGTGATTTTTGGAGCATGAAACTTTTTAATATATAATTAGTTTGTGTTCAAATGAAGAAAGGAAGCCATATGAATTCAGGGATTGCATGAATAAGTTTGCTGCACCAATAATTGCAAATATTTAGAAAAAAATGAAATACTGTAAGTGTTTTCCAAATAGATGGTGTACAATCTATCCAACAGAAGCAATAAGCCAGGCTTTCTGTCGCAACTGAAGTCTTGTCTTTTGGAGAGGAACATCAAATCATGTCTTGGTTAGGAAAGAGGATTAATGTAGGTTGTTAAAACTGCTTTGGGGATTTACTGTGATGCTAAAATCAGACAGTAGCAATCATCAGACTGTACTGTCCTATCTCAAGCTTTCTCTCAATAACACACAGATGAAGAGAGTGAATGACAATCTCTCAAAGTCGAATCACAGTGATGATGACGTTGAGCTTAATAAGAAATTAGATTGTTTGCATTCAAGATGAGCCTAGTTAACTAAGAAAAGCCCATAAAGATATTTGTAATTTGTACAATTTTTTTCAGCAGGGTATAAGGATATACAATAACATGCACATGATGCATTCCTAAGAAAAAAATCTTGTTAATAACATAATGACCATTTATAGGACAACAGTAGATCAAGGAACACGTGCCTGTCCACAAAAAATGCAAGTAACCTGAAGAATCAAAGTTTATGAATTTAGGAGCGAAATAAAGTAAAAAAAAAGAGAAAGAATAATGACAATTACTTACCAATTCTCATGACTTGCTGGTCACTACGGTAAAACTTTGACATCAAGTATAAAAGGAAAAATAACAGTCGTTTGCGCTTCTCCATGGCGCCGTAATCACAACAGGTAAAAAACAAGAAACTTCCTGTCATAACACTGAATTGAGGCGCGTGCCACTCCTCAGCCTCCATTCATTTCCCATTGCGCACTATTGTGAGGATTTCTCGATAAAAATCCCCGAAGTGTTCAAGGAGCACCAGGTAAGACTTTGGTCGTTGTCGTCTGCTCATCGTTTGAAAGTCTGTGTTGCGCGCCGCGCGCGAGCCGCGAGGATGGTGAACGCGCGTGCCACTGACATACCCATCATCCAGACGGAGGATTAAACCAAAATCTGCTCTGCTTTCTTCCACTTGTTTCTTCAGTGCTCACAGACTTTGCATGTTTGTTACTTTATTGAGCTGCAGTACTACTAGTCAGAATTATTTTAACAGAATTGACCATAATCATAACGCATTTCTGACTCGTGATACCCAGATATTAAATTACTGTATGAAAAACAATACCTAGACTTATATAAGATGAGGTAAAGTTAGGTAAATGTTGTCATTTGAACTTAGAAAGTTGTGTATTACGTTTCAAAATGTACGCAAAGAGATTCGCGTTACTTGGATTTGCGAACGAATCGTTCACTTGAATCAAGACTCGGTCGAACCGATTCGTTTCTCAATCAAGGGATTTCACGCGATGTTTAGCAAACAATTAGATAACATATTTTTATTTTTTATTATTATTTTTATTTTTATTATTGCTATTAACTTTAATAATAGACTTTATTTTACAACAATGCGTTATTATTTACTTATATTTGCGTATTGTTTGTTACAGTGTTTAACTGTAATTTATATAACCTATAAAAAATGTGATTGACAGCATTACTACAAAAATTTAACGTAAAGGGGACTGCTGGAAACGTTTGAATGACGACTCGGTTATAAATTGTTTTTGACCGGTTCATTTATTCGAACCGTCTGAACGAACTTCTAAAAAGTGAATGATACAGCCTGATTTTCGACAAACTGTGGAAGATATCGACACCTGTTGGACAAATCCCCTAACAGCAATGGTAGCAGTACATGTTTTTTGTTTGCCTATATTAGACACACCAGGCTGCCCAGTATAATGAGAATTAAATTATAAATGCATTAATAACGTGATACACGTTCTTTCTGCATATCAATGAGCTAAAAAATACAGTTCCTACTTATCAACCAATACATGATGTTTTGTCCTATTTTGTAATGCATGCATTTATGCCTTTGTCTTGGCAGTATATCCAAACTGAAGATACTGTGGCTGGAGGAGGTCTCGGTGATGCTGGTTTCCACTTCTGCCCTCTGGATGAGACCAGACCAGCACTGCAACAACCTGGCCATGCATAGCAAACATAAGGCCAGCCAGCCCACAAACAGAGCCTCCCTCATGTGAAATTGAGCTCAGATCACGATTGGCATGCATGATGTTGAGTGCCATCCAGGACACAGGGATAAGGTTAGTGAGTGAACCAAACAGATGAAAAAACACACTGCTCTAATCAGGAAGTGTCTGGCACTGTCAGAATGGATGCACTGAATGGCCGCAAGTGAACTGATCCATGCAACTGGCAGAACCAAAGAGAGAGTTAGAAAGTAACACACTGACCACAGGGCTGGATCTGAATAGGCTTTGCATGATAATGAACTGGCATTTTGGATAAAATAACATTTATATAGTCCTTCCTATTCCTATTCTACAAAGTCATCTCTATTGTTTAGAACCTTAACCGTGATTTTTTTATGGTTTAATAATCATGTCAGATCTCATGATGAAGTCTAGAATAGATGCCAAGTTAATGTTTGTTACAATCTTCAGAGCTTATGACATAATGCACAATCACGTCCTCATTCAAGTGCATCCATTGACTGATTTATGATTTATTATTCATTACTATTAACTATTCAGCAGGCAGCTGTAGGCAAAATAAATGTAAATTGCATTTTATGCTTTGCATTTAAAATGTAAAAAAATAACCAAAACTTAATATATCAAACCATGCACAATTCATAATGGATATTAATATTAAAATCAAATCAGGTGCATTGCATCATACATAAATAATGCATAGATATTTACTCAAGTAGATGTTCATCATCATTCATCAGTGTCTTTAGTGCAACATTTGTATGAAACAATAATAGCCCTGACCTTATGATCCACCCCTACCTTTCACTTTCATGAAATCAATGCAATAAATTGTTGATAATTTTATTTAATCTAATCCTATTCCCCAAATTTCATTATTTTATAGCAATGTTATTTCAGGAAGAACAGAGATGGGACATGAGGTAAATCATGTTAAGCCACAAGGCATGAAATAGTTACTGAATGCATAAGACAATTTCTGACCTGCTGGTCAAAATGGTAAAATTTGTAATCTTGAGCAGGAATGCAAAAGCATGAACGTGTCATATTCAATAGATCAGCTTATGAAAATAGCTTTTAAATCCTCTTACCTTCATTCTTGACAGTAAGCAGCATTTCTCCAAATTGAATGAGAGCTGGACCAAAATGTCTAGAAAGAGTCATGGAAATCATTTTTATGAAAGACAAAATATGTAGTAAATTAATAAATCACTTTGTGATTGAAAAAATATATATTAATATCTCTTACTATGTTTTGGTAACATCAATTTCCTATTATCATTTTATGCCAAACTGCACACCAAATCTATATTTTCTTTTATGGGTATTATACAGCTTTGGGTTTTAAATTAATTGAAAAATTGTACATATTAGGTAAAGACTGATAATTCTTGTACATATTTAAAGCTCACATACACACACTGTTTCTGCTAATCTCATATTAATCCTTAGTACCTTTAGGGGCGGTTTCCTGGACAGGGTTTAGATTACTCCAGGACTAGGCCTTAGTTATATTAGGACATTTAAGTAGTTTTACAAAAAACATTACTGGTTTGCATCTTGTGACAAAATAATGACACTGATATATTTTAAGATATGTTAGTGCAAGATGTTTTAAAATACGGCAGCTTAAACATGCATTTAAGTCTGGGATTAGGTTAAGCCCTTAACAGTAAACCACCCCATATCATGAAATTACGTACCTACTGTATAGTCACGTAACATTGTGATTCTTTTCCGTGACACTGTCGCGTTTTTCCGCGTTTTTACGTGACCGTATTACGTATTTCTGTTTACGTGTCATTGTCACGTGTTACTCAACTGTTTTGTCCCATTTTCAAACCATTGTCGCTTCGGTTTAGGGTTAGATTTACACAAAATGACATCCCTACCCAAGCCCAACTCTAACCCTAAACCGAAGCAACAATGGTTTGAAAATTATGTGTGTGTGTGCGCTATTTTGGTTTAAGTGCCCATATAAAGACTTCCACTGTACTTAAAGGGGCCATGGCACAGACTTTTTTAACATGTCAAATAAATCTTTGGTGTCCCCAGAGAACATAATGTGAAGTTTTAGCTAAAAATACCATATAAATGATTTATTATAACATGTTAAAATTGCCACTTTGTAGGTGCATGCAAAAATGTGCCGTTTTGGGTGTGTCCTTTAAAATGCAAATGAGCTGATGAAATTCAAACACTGATCACAATGATGGTGGTTTGTTGCAATTAAAACTCTATTGTGCTTTTCTCTGCACTAAATGGCAGTGCTGTGGTTGGATAGTGCAGATTAAGGGGTGGTATTATTATAATAAGAGCTCCTTATGACATCATAAGGAGAACCAAATTTCAACAACTTATTTTTTCATGTGCTTGTAGAGAATGGTTTACCAAAACTTAGTTACTGGGTTGATCTTTTTCACATTTCCAAATTGATAGTAGCACTGGAGACCCAATCATAGCACTTAAACATGGAAAAAGTCAGATTTTCATGCCACGGCCCCTTTAAGCACTGAAATGGTCCATAAAAGAAATACAGCAAGATTATTACGTATAAATTTTTTTATGTTCGAAATAACTTTCTGAACCCTGGCAAAATGCATTTGCCACAGAAATACAGCTTTTTTGCCTATACTTTGCCTATGTTTAGCATCAGGAATTCAAACTGTGTTGATAAGTCAGAATGCATGAAATAGTTTTAGACCCCAAACAGGTACCATCTTAAAAATATGAACTAAACTGAAGCCCTGCTAGGCATAAATCTAATAGGATTATATGTACACATTCATTTGCTCTCCATAATATAAATTTACAATCAGATGAGACAAACCCATTTCTTTCTATTGCGCTTGAATGACTTCACAAATCTCTCACGAAGACTTCAGAAAATGAAGTTAAACAAAACGCGTTCAACGAGTATTAGAACAGCTATTGATTCAAACTGTTTTTGATGTATTAATGTACCAAAAGAAGAAACATACTAATAGGATCTCAGAGCTATAAAGTTTGGCTGGGCTTGAACACAGAAAGTACAAAAATAACCCAAAGGAAAGATGAAGAAACACTGGCCAACTGTTTGTGAGCTGTGACTCATCTGTATCACTTCTGCAAGTGGAAAAATGCAAGACGACATGTTTTGCTTTGCATTTTCAATGCATTTTCATAAGGAAAATTATGCTGTCTCACAAAACGGTCCAACACCGCCACCTTCTGGTCATAAGTGATAGGAAAGTACATTTACATTTATGCATTTAATCCAAAGCAACCCAGCAAACAATTTTGGCTAAAACAATGCTAAATTTCAATAGATTTGAATAGAAGAGTAGATTATACGTATACTTTAAACACCTTAAATGCCTGTTGACAAAAAAAACAGACCGGACAAAGTTATTTGGATAAAACTGCAAATATAAATTAGGAAAATTTATTTTAGGTTAATAAGTATTTCCACAGTATGAACATACACGGTTTCAAAAAGGCAGAGGGTGAAAGAAAAGCAGTCAAATTGTACAAACAGTGAAAAGGGTTTCATGGCTAAAGTACAAATGATTGTATTTCACAAGTGAAAGGGCATCTCTCATGTTTAAAATATATACCGTCATGGCTTCACCATGGCCATCGATATTCTTTACCAAATGTACAAAACATCAAAGATTCAAAATCCTAAAAAAAGTCATGTTCTTACCAAGTCTGCTACATACAGTAATCCAATAGTGAGTGACTGTTGTACTTTATATGGGTGTTTGATTTGTAATGCCTTACTTAACGTGATATTTGCAAGGATTATGGATTATTATGAAATAACATTATTGCAGTTCTTTAAAATTCAAGTAAAAAAACATCAGTGTTTATGCACAGCAATTTTTAATACTGAATTTCTGACCTATCAAAAGGGAATAAAGACAGCAAGCAAGCAAGCAACTCTTGGGCTTGTAACAGGGGGTGGCATTAAACAACTATTGTGACTTTTTAAGGGAATGTGACACTAAAAAGCACCTGCGTGTCGCCATTACAGTGAGACAGCAAGATTATATCAAGTGTTAAGTCACAATTTTCCTGAATAATAAGAGGGTGGAGGAGATATGAAGCACATGATAAACAAAAATAAGTGTAGCTGCCTGTTTTCTGCACGTGCAAGTCAGGCACCATATCAGCACAAAGCCTCTATAAATACATCGGCTGTACAGTCGGATGTTCTTGTGATGTCTGGATTGAAGTTGAGTTCAGCAGGATTGTCAGTGCATTGCGCCCATAAAGGCTTGGACTCAGTAGCTATCTGCTCCATTCTCGCATCTCTAAGAGTCAAAGTGTCATTTTCCTTTCTGCTCAGAAGATGTCACTGTTGCAGCCGTTGCTGAAATCGTCTCTGCGAACCCAAATGACCTCACAATCCCTCTCGGATGCGACGCTCTCCACCGCGCACTGCTTTTTTAGAAGGGTCAGCTTCAGAGGGGCGTGAGACATTGGAGACGGCTTGTCCTCCAGGATTTCATCCTGTTTTTCTTCGTCTCCCTCCACACTAAGGGCCTCCAAAGACTCCTCAAGGCTCGGTTCGGATGAAGGCCCCCGGACAGATTTGCAGTATTCGTCGTCGTCGCTGAGGATGTCCGTCTCCTTCACGTCGTCCTGGTTTTCGAAGATCTGCAGGTCGAACTGATCCTCCACCCAGCGGTCCGTGTCTCCGATCGGATGCTGGGGTTTCTGGAGCAAAGAGGACAGCTTTGACGGTGGAGAGTCTGTTGGGGTGACGGGGGATAGGTCTTGGGATGAGCCGTCGTTGAAAATCACATCCGTGTCTATGGTGAAACGGTTTCGAATCATCTTACGGCGACCGAGGGTTCGAGGTGGGTCCGAAACTGTGAAAGTAAAAAATAACTTTAGGATTGCAAAACCGGTGGATTTAAAATAAAGTACATTACATAATCATTCACCCTAAAGCCAGTGGAGAAAATTGTGATCTTAAAGGGATAGTTCACCCAAAATGAAATAATGTCATTAATGGCTCACCCTCATGTCGTTCCAAACCCATAAGACGTAAGACCCGTTCATCTTCGGAACACAGTTTAAGATGATTTAGATTTAGTTCAAGAGCTTGCTGACCCTCTATTGAAAATCTATGTACTGTATACTGTCCATGTCCAGAAAGGTAATAAAAACATCATCAAAGTAGTTCATGTGACATCAGTGGGACAGTTAGAATGTGTTGAAGCATCGAAAAGACATTTTGGTTCAAAAATAAAAAAAATTACGACTTTATTCAGCATTGTCTTCTCTTCCGGTTCTGTTGTGAAGCGCATGCGCAAGATTAAAGTCACGTGACTGCAGTGGCGCGGATGACGTGCTATCCTCAGACATGTTTGCGAAGTTTTTTTTCAAACTTACAGCGTGCATCTCCCTCAGACTGTAAACGAAGCTCGGCACACAAAAAAACAACACGCTGGGGCGCACCAGATAACACGTCAGCTGCGTCACTGCAGTCACGTGACTTTAGTCTCGCGCATTCGATTCACAACAGACGTAGAAGAGAAGACAATGCTGAATAAAGTCGTAATTTTTGTTACTTTTGGACAAAATGTATTTTCGATGCTTCAACACATTATAACTGACCCACTGATTTCACATGGACTACTTTGAAGATGTTTTTATTACCTTTCTGGACATGGACAGTAAACCGTGCATAGATTTTCAATGGAGGGTCAGCAAGCTCTCGGACTAAATCTAAAACATCTTAAACTGTGTTCTGAAAATGAACGGAGGTCTTCTGAGGTTGGAACGACATGAGGGTGAGTCTTTATTGACCTTATTTTCATTTTTGGGTGAACTACCCCTTTAAAGGAATAGTCTACTCATTTTCAATATTAAAATATGTTATTACCTTAACTAAGAACTGTTGAATCATCCCTCTGTCATCTGTGTGTGTGCACGTGGGCACTGGAGCGCTCTGCTGTGCTACGATGGCATTTGGCTTGGCCCCGTTCATTCAATGGTACCATTTGGAGATGGAGTTGGAGGTGACCAGACACATCAGCGTTTTTCCTGTTTGGGACGAGTAGTTATACGAGCAAGCCTGGTGGTACAAAACAAAACACAGCGCCCTTCCAAGCGGACTCAAAAGAGTAACTATATTTTATGGCGCAATAGCACCCCTGGGAGCACCTCGACTCGCCTGAAAAGTCCGCTCCCCTTCTCACTCTCATAATGGGAGAGGGAGGGTGTTACTGCGCCGAGTCGAAGTACTGCCAAAAGTGCTATTACGCCATACAATATAGTTACTCTTTTAAATCTGCTTAGAAAAGCGCTATGTTTTATTTTGTACCACCAAACTTGCTCGTATAACTACTCGTCTTAAATAGGAAAAACGTTGATGTGTTTGGTCACTTCTAACTTTATCTTTAAATGGTACCATTGAATGAATGGGGCTAAGCTAAATGCTATCGTAGCGTAGCAGCGCGCTCCAGTGCTTACGTGCACACACACAGATGACAGAGGGATGATTCAACAGTTCTTAGTTAAGGTAATAACATATTTTAATATTGAAAATGAGTAGACTATTCCTTTAAGGAAGGGGGTTTTGCAGAGACAAAGAACATGAGAAAGGAAAGTGCTGTGAAGAAAATAATCAATGTTCAATCTGCGTCAGAGATCTTAACCTACCCGCTCTGTTCATGATGGGTCGTGAGCCTTTTAGCGCGCAAAGCCGCTTTCCTCCGAAGGGAATATATTGCTGATTTGGAGGTAAACTATCAGTCTTCATTAACTCTCTGCGTTGTTTCTCTCTCAAGATGGAATGAACCGTCTTCAGGAAGTCTTTCTTACTCTCTGGAGAGCTGAAAAATCACATTCACATTTTTTACAGATGCCAAAAACTATTTAGTTTAGGTCTTATTTTGTTATATAACATAAAAGGCAATTGGAATAAAGCATCATATGAAGATAAGTCGTAATATCAGTGGCGGCCGGTGACTTTTTCAAGGGCGCATGATGCAAAGCTCATCAAAACATTTGTGTAGCTCATCATGTCAAAATATGTGCATCATGTGAACCTATGTGCATCTTGCGTCATGTCAAAATATGTGCCTACTGCAGACGCTTCCAAGGGGTTTATGATAAAAGAGACGCTTACGTTTGCCAGATACTCGCATCATCTCATGTGTAATCAGAGTCCTGCGAGTATTTTGTAAACGTGAAACCCTTTCAATGCGTCTGCAGCAGGTATACTTTGACATGACTCATAATGCACATGGTTTACATGATGTACCGAACACAGATTTTGACATGAAGAGCCACACGAGACACTCCGAACACACTGAATTGGTGCCGCTCATAAGAGAAGTCACCGGCGGCCACTGCCTAATATACATTTTGACATAGCAAAACTAATTTTTAGTTGAAGGGCACGAGCCAGAGAGATCAATAATTAACATGTTAACTTTTTTATTTAATACATTTACGTAATTAAAAGTAACCCTTTTGGGTCTTTAATATATCTTTTATTTATGCCCTGATGGTTTAAGCTTTGGACCTCAGCTCACCTGCAGCAGATATGGAAAGTCCTCTCTGGTCTTCCTTCAGATTCTGACCTCACGTGAACAATCTCACACATTGCAGATCCTTCTGAATCTGAAATTCAAAAAACATCAGGTTAACCATCTACTGTATGGTAGTGTAGATAATGCAATTGGAAACCCAACAGAAACATCTGTAGCAAATCCCACAAGAGTAGAACAGAGCTAATGTCCTTTAAAAGCACAGCCCCCAGTGCTATGAACCCAGTGCAGACCCCATCATCAACAGGGAATCAATGGAATCCCAACCAAAATAATTTTGTAAACAAACTTTTCGTTAACTCACTCATATACTGTAGAAAGTATGATAAGTTCTCATTGGACGGTTACACGCTTGAACTTAACATCAGGGGTCTCATTTATAAAACTGTGTGGAGGATTCTTACTAAAAGTCTATGTACACACAAAAGCCAAACATGGCATACGGCAAAAAATATTAAGACTTATAAAACAAAGCAACATGAATCATCCTCAGATCCCACCCTGCAAGCCCATTCTCCCATTAAGTTTGTTTTACGCTCCAGCTATGATATATTAACTAAGGTACTTTACTTCATGTTTATTTTGCTTGTTTTCAGAAATAAATTCTTTAAAAGGACTCTGTTGTTATTGATTCTTTGCATAAGATTATCGGAAGTTAAGTTTGTTTGTGTTGTTACTGCTGAAATCGTCTATATAGCAAATATAAAGTCTCTCTAGATCCATGTAAAAGTTGCAAAGCAGGGTTTCCCGCAGCACTTTTCAGTTCGGGCGGCCCACCTAAGCTGGGAAACCCTTCCACCTTAACAAGGTCGCAAAAAAAAAAATTTGCTGCACAAAAGGCTGTCAAGTGCATCTCGGAGAATAGCGTGGTGGCGCTTCACACCGTGAGCGGGCACGCGCCACATGGCCGAATTGAGAAAAATACATCCGTCACTGTCTGGAGGATAACTAGCCTGTTAATAAAACATTTAATTCATTAATAATCTAGTATGTGTTCATTTTCTGTCATAGTTTCTTAAAAAATATTCTTTTATTTGAGTGTTTTAAATAAAAATATTTTCATCATGACGCCCCTTGGAATGCCACGCCCCTGCCCCGCCCACCTGCACAACCCTACCACCTTAACTAACAAATTTTCTGCGGGAAACCCTGCAAAGCTCTGTTTGTATGAATGTGATGTTGCACACCTTCTCTGAATTTACTAACTAAATCACTTACTTGGGAGGTTGCGAACTTGGAGAGCGTCGGTAGAGATCATGTGTCTAAAGCGGAATGGATCTCTCTCATCCAGGACTGATGCTCTGTGAGATCCACCCTATAAAACAATAAACACGATAAAATAAACCATCACAGCAGCGATCACAAATTACATAAAGCGACCAGTAAAAAGCTTAAAATGTGGGACATCTAGTGGTGAGATTGTGAATGGCTTAGTCCACAGCTCACCCCTTCCTTTCGAAACGTATAGAGAAGCTACGGTAGCTGCGAAAGGACAAACACGTCATCGTCTGAGACAATGTAGTCAACAAAACACGCTTTATAAAACAGTTTGTCCGTTTAGGGCTACTGTAGAAACATGACGGCGACTTCCATGTAAGGGGACCCGCGTTGTATGTAGATAAAAAAGGCTAATTTTAAGGTAATAACAACAATGCAGTTCATAATTTAAGGTCTTAATACACCACTGAAAATATAGTAATGTATATTATATTGCATTTCTGTCAAGAGATCCTTCTAAGTGTTACACAATGCACCTTTAAAACAGGTCAGGATTTAAAATAAAAGGATATGCCACAATGCATTGCAGGAATATACTCTCCATATCACTGCTTGGTTCACCTACTGTAGCTAACTGGACTGTAATCAATGAGTCTGAAATGACCAAACTGTCCTAATAAAAGGTCAACCCCTTTTCACACTTGATAGTGTGCACTTCAATAAAAATCCTGCATCTCTTAGTCTGCGTGCACTTAACCTTACTGTGCATGACTACATGTCTGTCATTTTTCTCTTCCTGAATAATGAAGAAAGCAAAAAGCACTTACCATTTTTTTCTTGTGCTTGGAGCAGTCCTTATACACAAAGACCACCGCCGTTCTGAAAACTGCAGAGAGATGAGAAAATGAAATAAAAAATTTATTCAAGACTCACGAAACCGTCCCAGATCAGCATGTAACTTTGAACATTCACAACACAAAAACTCAGGGGCTCTTTTCAAACGTGACCGGGCGGTAAACTGCATCACTGTCAAACTGACCCATTTTTATAACATTTACAAGAATCCTTAAAATGTCTTTTGAATGCTGATGAATGCAAGTTTAATGCCTTAAGAGCCATGCTTCCTCTAATACCATTGTGCCCAAAGACACAGCTGGCATTTCTTATGTAGGAAACCATTACTGCAGAGAACATAGTAATGAATAAGAGAGCAGGACTCTATTTTTAGGTACGCTTCCACTTACTGAAGGCAGCCAGCTCCGGGTCTCTCTTCCCTTTCATCAGAGCAGACGGTGGGTTTATCCAGACCACCGTGTCGTGCAGTAGGAGGTCACCCATTGACAGATCGGCGACCTGCGAGAACACACAATTTGATAAGAGCAAAATAATGATTGTACTGTAAGATGTGAAAACAGTGACTTACCTCTTTTTTGTCTAAGCTCTGTTCATTGATGAGTTGGTCAAAAACAGCCCCATACTCCTCGTGGATCTTCTGCATCTCATTGATGTGACTGGCAACTTTGTTCATTGCTTTCATGGCAACTACAAAAGAGACAAGAGACTTAATAAACACAGACTGGGTCACATGTGAATAAAAAAAAATGTATAGACTGAATGCACTGCAAGATGCTTTGGACAAAAGCGCAGTGGCGGCTCGTGACTGCTCATCCGAGGGGCGCAAATTCAAAATAAGTGTTCGGAGTGTCATGTGTGTTGCTCGTGTTTTCAAAATATGTATTTGTTGCATCACGTAAACCATGTGCACAACGTGTCCTGTCAAAATAAGTGCCCGCCGCACGCGCGTCAAAACCGTCTATGACAAAAGAGACGCTCGCGTTCACAAAACACACGCAAGACACTCACTTTACAGTAAACTCTGATTACGCATGACATTATGCGAGTATCTGGCAAACGCGAGCCTCTGTTTTATCATAAACCCTTTAGACGTGTCTGCAACAGGCACTTATTTTGACAAGGCACGTGATGCACATAGGACAACCCGACGTGCAGAACACACACCTTGAACTCACGAACCACACACATGACGGGCTACATACATGTTGTGACGATCTTCGCATCGAGCGCCCTCGAAAAAAGAAGTCACCGGCCGCCACTGCAAAAGCGTCTGCTAAATGCTTAGATGTAAACAATGTAAAAAATTTAAAGTTAATATTTTAACATTTTTGTCCTTATTTTCACGGAAAATGTCCATATCGTTTATACACTAAGCAGGCGCTTTTATCCAATGCTTCTTTCACAGTACATTCAAAATCTATTCATTTTTTCAGAACTGTGCGTTCCTTTGAAATCAAACCCATGACCTAAGATTTTAAAACCTGATTTCAAAACCTGCTCACCTGGCTCAGCAGTAGAACTGCACAAGTGAGCCGTGTCACATTACAAGTAAATCCACCCACAGACGAATTACATTGAAAAACTCGATATTTACCATTCAAGTGGTAGTGTTCCTCGCTTTCGGGGTCAGTGAGAGAGTACAGCTCTCGGAGCAGCAGTGGGTATTTTAAGACTCTCTGAATAGGTTTGATCAGGTAGGACTCCAGCGTGGAGGAATGCTGTTGTCTGGGGTTCCTCTCAGCCAGGAACGCCTTGAACTCCGGGTCGGTTTTAGCTGCAGCGAAATGAAAAATTACAAGATGGTACAATATTTCAAATTCATAGACTTGTTTTAAATTCTAACTTGGAGAACACAAAGGCATCTGCTTTTGAATAAATCAGCACTTAGCTCTCTCATCTGTGTTAACCTTGTATTTTACTGTCATTGAATCTGCTCCACTGTTTCCACTAAGATTTAAAGGGACACTCCACTTTTTTATAAAACATTCTAATTTTCCAGCTCCCCTAGAGTTAAACATTTGATTTTTACCGTTTTGGAATCCATTCAGCTGATCTCCGGGTCTGGCGCTACCACTTTTAGCATAGCTTAGCACAATCAATTGAATCCGATTAGACCATTAGCATTGCGCTAAAAAATAACCAAAGAGTTTCGATATTTTTCCTATTTCAAAATTGACTCTTCTGTAGTTAAATCGTGTACCATTTTACCCATCGATATTACGCAGCAGCTGAAAATAGTCCCCTTAGTAACTTTCAACAACAGGGGACTATTTTCAGGTGCTGCGTAATATCATTGTGCCTCCTGCAGCCATGTTACAGCAGCAAAGTCCTTGATTATTACGCCAGAATGAGAGTATAGTTCCTAGCCATATTCCTGCCTAGAAAATCCCAACTTTTAATTTCCTGTCGGTCTTAGTACATGATGTAACTACAGAAGAGTCAAGTTTTAAATATTTAAAAAATATTGAAACTCTTTTTGAGGTTATTTTTGAGCGCAATGCTAATGGTCTAATCAGATTCAATGGATTATGCTAAGCTATGCTAAAAGTGGTACAGCCAGACCCGAAGATCAGCTGAATGGATTCCAAAATGGTAAAAATCTAATGTTTAACTCTAGGGGAGCTGGAAAATGAGCATACAATTAAAAAAAAGTAGAGTGTCCCTTTAAGGCATGGCCAACCGCTGTACATTCTCATATTACACACCCTAAATGGCATTTTTACAGTAAGAGAAGACAGCACTTAAAGGGATAGTTCACCCAAAAATGAAAATTCTGTCATCATTTACTGACTCATGTTGTTACAAACTGCATTAATTTCTTTGTTCTGATGAACACAAAGGAGGAAGTTTGTAAACAAACCGATTAGAGACCGTATTGACTTCCATAGTAGGAAAAATAAATACTATTGAAGTCAATAGGGTCTTTGATCAGTTTGGTTACAAACATGACTCAAAGTATCTTCCTTTGTGTTCAACAGGATTGTAACAACATGAGAGTAAGTGATGACAGAATTTTCATTTTTGGGTGAACTATCCCTTTAAGAACCCTAAGAAAGAAACGCTTCAGGGTACATAACTTGCACAAAAGAAAGCAAAAATGCACCAGTGGCAGGTGGTAGCAAACTCTGGAGTGCGTGCAAGCACTTAAACTTGCAAAAAATTGTATCCAAGAGACGTCAAATAACCGGAGGGTCGCGTACACTTTGAACAGTGCTGAATGTGCTAATGCTCTATAGATGCAGAATGCAGTGATTTAGCTTTTGAAAGCACCTTGGGGACTTTTGTGTGGCTGGCACAAAACGCACTGTAGATCTTAAACCGGTCTGCGTAGTACAGGAAGGACCCGCCAAGAGAAAACAGAACTTTCTAGATGTTGGAAGAGACCAAAAACGTGCAATTAACTTACATGTTTTTACTAAATCAAAAATATGCAGTATTGTGCAAAAGGCCACCATCTGCTTTGTTGTTTTAGCAAAGTTTTATGACCATCCCTTTTTTAATTTTCGCTCTCTTTATTAAAGGTGCCAAAGAATGCATTGAAATATTATGTTCAATTGTTCTCTCATATCTGGCTTTATTAAGTACAAAAATCATCCAGAAAGTTTATACATGTTCATTTAAAACCTTAGGATTTGCCTTCAGAATGAAATGGCCTATTATTGCCTTATTTGGGTAATGAATAATATAAGCTCTGCTCTGATTGGCTGTTTTTCAGAGCAGCTTGTTTCAGTAGCTTTTGAGTAATTACTGTATCAATTATTCTGAGATTGTTAATGGACGTTTCTGAGTGGTAGGTAAGATTGTGTTTTTTTTCTAGTATGAACCTGCAAAATGTACATGTAAAGTCAATAGTAGAACTTCAGCCTAAACATTAAAGGCGGAGTCCACGATGTTTGAAAAACGCTTTGGAAAAGGAGACGGGCCGACTACCAAAACACACTTATAGCTAATCAGCAGTAAGGAGCGTGTCTACTAACCGACATCCTTGCCGGGTTGCGTATGTGTGGGGCGGGTCTATCAACAAAAGGTCCAGATTCTATTGGGGTAGGGGCATGTTTGTTTAGGTGATTTCAAATATCAACATTGGCTTTCAAACATCGTGGACTCCGCCTTTAACATATACTGTAGCATTAAATAGCATATAGCGCTAACTCAGCAGTCACAACTTTGTTATTAGCATTGTAACAACACTGTAATTAGTTGAATGTGTAATTTAATGTTAAGGAGACCTGAAGTTATAAGAATAGAAGTAGAAAATAGGGTTTTATTTCATTTGGGTTTAAGTGAGCCTGCAATCACACTAAGTATTTGACACTTTAACTTAATGTTTTTTTTAAAACTGCACATAAATACTGCACCTGTAATTTCCTGTAGTATTCTAATAAAAAGGAAAAATAATATATGGTGACTGTATTTTGGTAACTAATGGTGGCCTTAGACTTTTGCACAGTACTTTATATGTTTTTTGTTTATTTTAAATACCATAAACTATAATTGAGATGATCATATTATATAACCGCACCTTGAATTGATCCACTCGCTCCAGTTTATCTAAATCCGGAAGTAGCCTGGTGCCATCTTCCAGAGTTTTGAGAAACTCCACTTGAAATTCAACCATCTCTGCCAAGTTCCCAAAAAGCACATCCAGCTAGGATAACACAGAGAACCCAAGAATAAATACACAGATGTTTAAAACCACATACAGTACACATCATTTACTTGTGTTAATAGACCATCAAACCATGTTTAAACAATGTAGCCTACTTTATAAATGATAATACAACATTTAAAGATGGATCTAAGGGAATTGTGGTAGCTCACCTCATCTTGTGAGAGGAAGCTTTCCTTCTGCAGAGGGTTCAGGTATCGCTCTATTAAAAAGTTCAGGTCCTGCAGAAAGACAAACAAAGACTTCATGTTCACATTTGGACTTAAAGCTGCAACTTAGAAGCAGATGCATTTTGTATAGATGTTAAATGCATATACACATTTGTAACACTGAATGTTTGAAAATCGAGCTAAAGTCATTTTTTTTGTCATGTACTATTTTCTAAATAAAATTATCCTACATTCTGTGAAAATATAACCTTGATATCTTTAATATTAACATGAGTAAAGCCAAATATTTAAATCATAATGAAATTAATTGGTTAAATCGTTTAGATTTTTGTTCTTTAGCCACAGATTTTTTTTTTTTTCACAAGCAGGGTCATATTTGACTGACACTGTTATCCAAAGTGACTTCAAATACATTCAGATATACATTTTAGGAACCCATGATCTTGACATTGCTAGCCTTAATTATATGTAATACAAGTAATATAGTGATATGCTGTTTTGATGCTGACCTTAACATAGGTCTTCTCCGTATCCACCAGCTCACTGATGACCTTGCGTAGTTTATCCGCATCAGAAAGCTGGCGGGGAGTGAAGAGCACAGGCGAGGGTGAGATGGGACTTGGCACGCAGGATGAAGATGAGGAAGATGTGGGGGAAAAAGAAGAACAGGAAACCGGTCCCTCAGGAGAATTCATATCATGGAGGTTACGGCAAAAAGTGGTCATCTGCTCTGTACTCTGCGGAGACAAAAAGTTTTATCGTACTTATGAGCATTGTTTTAGGGCGGAATAAAATGTGTATCAGGTCAGTGTGTATGAGTACAACAACTATGATGAGTTATAGCAAGTCAAAATGTTAAATACCAAATTAAAAAGACGTGTACAGCCAAATTAGATTAAACTTAAATTTCAGGGAGCTAAAGAAATTTACAATGTACATAAAATATAGACAGACACAATATCCAAAATATTCCCCCACGATACACCCTCCCAACACGCATACATTCACACGCATTGGTATTTGGAGCAAGAATCAGAAAGTTCAGGAACACACACAGCTAGTCTCAGCCTGAAATGCCAAGACAAGGCACATCATGTCTTGTGAAAATGGTTGGATGAACTATAATTAGATGTTTCTGTGAGATAAATAACTTTTAGGATGTCAGTCCTCTTAAAATGACTTCACACTAATTCAGTACTGAACAGTTTGTCTTCTTTGGGAGTTCTGGCACAAAGTGAACGTCAACAAGTTTTCCATGAGCAAACCCTCCCTTTAGTCAAGATTATTTCTGCATCATAACATTTCAAACACCTAATTTTTCTCACACACACACAAATGCACAGAAACTTCTTTTTACGAGCCTCTGTTTCTTATACCAAGACATACTGTTCCTTTATGATTTTTGGAAATACAACAAGAAGAGAGATACAGAAGCAGCACATTTAATGTCATGTTACTGTACCTTCTAGAAAACCTGATGCAAACTACAAAAATCCACCTACATGAACATCCACAAAAGTTTGTGTGTCAACATGACAGAATCACTTTAATGATGAAGTTTAAAGCCAGCATTACTTTGATATCACAGTCTCAGGGGGATGTTCTGAAAGAACTGGAACGGATTCACACAGACAGGGACAACGAGGGACAGATGATGGGATTTTCTGATAAACACGCAGTGACGGACTGACAAAATGCCTGCATATCCCAGCATGCCTTAACCATCGTGGACAGCCTGAAGAGAGGTGGAGCGAATGTGGAGAGATGGACAGATAATGCAAAGAGATTTTGGTTTAAAACTTATATGAATAAAAAAAATAGTTTTCTCTGGTATGATGATGATTATAATAAAACATTTTTGACAATAAAAGTCTATGGGGCAAGCATTCCTGTGGTTTTAAAAGCAGGATGTAACACATATTTCACAAATTTTTAAAGCTTTTACACAAATTATTTTATGAAAAAGTTGCTATTTGACCTTTAAAGTTTATATAAATCAAGAAGGACCAAAACATTTTACAGCTGATCCCTGTCAAAAAAGTAAGTGTTTTAATAATGCCATTAATGTTTATTTTTTTAATCCGTGTATACAACTAGTCAACTAAATAAATATAACATGGCGAAGATGAATACACATTTAAATATTGATTAAATAGATTTATAGCATTTTGGAAAAAAAACGCATACCCCCCCCCAAAAAAATGCAATAAATCCAAGTTTTTATAATAAATCTTTGAAAATCTAATTATGGGTTTGAATTTTTAATGTTATTATAACCTAAAGACGCTATGTGAACATTTGTAACAGAAAATAGTGTTTTCATCTCGTCACTTTCTTGGTATAGAAAACACGTTTTTACCCAAATTAGTCAAAATGGATTAATTGCGTTTTGGAACCAAACTCTTCATATATATCTATCTTTTCTAGTATTCTTGCATGGTTACTTGCAAAGAAACAGAGTTGTGCTTCTACAGAGTTGATTAATCTTAGTTCATGTTAATTTCAGCATTTTTGAGTCTTCCACATTGTAGCCGTTAACATTCATTTGTGCACCATGAACTAACATGAATATCTTTATTGACATTAACTAACATTGACAAGAATTAATAAATGCAAAAAAACTTTTTTTATATATTAGTTTATGCATTTACTAATATTTATTGTAAAGTGTTTCTGTTAAAATGTTAATGCTACACTTTCCAAACAGCATTGTAGTTGCATAATCAAACATTTTTAGGGTATGCTTGCCTGCTCTTGGCTACAATTCGTTGTGCATTATATTTACATTTATATTTACGCATTTTGTAAACAAACACCTTTATCCAAAGCAACTTACTGCACAGTGCATTCGAGGTATACATTTGATCATGGGATCGAACCCTTGACCTACACAATGTTCTACCAATTGACTTACAGTGATACTTTAGCCCAGTGGTCTCAAACTCCCGGCCCGCGGGCCATTTGCGGCCCGCCCTCCCCCTCTCTGCGGCCCGCGGCACCTTTCAACAATATAACATAATCTGGCCCGCAGAAAGATTTTTATTCAATTTGAATTTAAATGTTTAAGGGTTTGTTCACACTAAAGTTAAAACGGTCAAGGCGTTTCTTACTTTCTAAAGTGCTCGGGAGCGGAAGTTGCGCTCCGTGGCGTGGCCTCACCCGTTGCTACGCAACCATGAGCCGCGCGCGCGCTCCGTGACTACGAGGATAGCGGAATGCGTGATCGGACTTTAATTCCTCATCTGAAGTGAACCTCGCGTCAATCATATCATGCAATCAGTTAATCTGGACGGGACTTTGCAGTGTTTGTCCAGAGAGTATTTGTTACTTCCGGGTGGATATCAGCTGTTACTCAGAGAAGAGCCGCGGTGGGGTTCACATCAACAAGTCACCTTCTGGAGACACCGCATATGATGCAGAGCCGTAGATGTATTGCAACACATAAACTACAGATAAGAAAAAGAGCCATCTAAGTGCCCAGGTTAAGAAAAGAGGAAAGATGAGGAGAAACATACAGAGAATAATAGTATGTACTGCTACAATGAAGTATAATATATTATTATGTAGCTTACCATGCAATTACACAGGGCAGTATTATAATTTTTTTCTGTTAGTGTTTAACGAGCTTATGTAACATTGACTACCCATTTAAAAGTTTTAGAATCACTTTCACTTATTCATATTTTCCCACATATAATAGCAAATTCATTAAACTGTGGAATAACAAAGACGGAACATAATAAAGTCAATATTATGACTGAAAACAATCCAAAATAAATCAAAACACAAACACTTACTGATGGTAATTTTTTATAATAGTTTATAAATGTATAAAGAAATTTTATTTGTTAGTTTAGTGCAAGGTTTTAATAGGCCCTAGTATTAAAGTATTAAATCATTAAGAAATGATTTACCTATATGAAATGTATATTTAAAAGATAAAAACCACTGCTATTTTTATACATTAAATAATAGAATTTAAACAGTACATTTACAGAAATATTGTACTTTTTTAACCTTAAAATAGCTCTGCGGCCCTCCGATGAAATGTCAATTTCAGAAATGGCCCCAAGCCAATTTGAGTTTGAGACCCCTGCTTTAGCCTCTAAACACATTTTTGTTTTACTTTACAAGCTGATTGACAAGTCAGCAATTTAATCCCTTGCATCATAAAGACTGTTATATATTTAAATCCAGAATATTCTTTTAAATTGCACAGCTGGCACCATGCGTAACATTGATACAAACATAGTAATCTGCTAAATCTGACAAGATAATACACATTATAAAACCGAGCACTGACTAAAGTATAACACAGACACATACAGAAAAACACATATAGGCTCACCAACTGCAGCATATCATAGATGGACTCTGTGGAGCGTTTGGAGCTTCTCTGTCTCCAGAGCACAGACATCCTGCTCTCTCAAAGGCCACGGATGTCACAGCACAGCTCCCCCCAATAAAAACACAGGATGTACCTCCACCTTCACCTTATCTTTACGCAGAAGGCTAAAAGTTTTACCACCCAACCGTGAGAACAAGAACAAAATGACTCCAAACAGCTCAACAGAATCAGACAGAATGAGGCTTCTTCACCAATAACTCTGTGCAATCCTTGACAGCTTCCCTATCCATAAAGCCTCCTCCCTTCTTTCCAAGAATTTCTCCCTATGCTTGTCTGAGCTGGTTTTTAGCCGGATGGATGGAATGGGGCTCTGACAGCTGTGGTGGTACAGTAAACAAAGAGAGAGAAAAAGAAAGAGAGAGAGAGAGAGAGAAAATGGAAGAGAACATAATAATAATAATAATCTTGTCCTCAACAGGATGAGGAAGACACATGTGGAGGGGGCAGGCTAGAACTGCCAGTCATTATTCAGTCCCTTTGTTGGCACAGGATAACACAGCTGAGAAATGCAGTACAGCTCTCCCAGGTCTATAAGCCAGGAACAAAGAAGACAGATGTGTACAAATTCGGACTTGTTACACACCATGTTTGTCTTTGTTTGGCTGAATGTGATTGTAAAATAAACATAACAGAACATTTGTTTTGAAGAAGCAGCAACCTGCACAGACTCCTGTAGGTGCTCATCCAGTTGGCACAGGTTTGGGTTGCAACAAGGCCTAGCCTGATTCTGTGCCTTAGGCCCGGAGTATAGTTTGTTTTTGTATGCGAACGTATGGGCACAGCCTTGCAAAGTATTGTTTATTTGACTTGTATGGGTACGCAGAAACATGCGCATTGCAACAAAATGCAATATACATAGTACATTCTAATGTACACGCATACGCAAACTACGCATACAAAGTACGCACGTTTAGCATGTAGACCTTTGCCTAAGCATAAAAACTGAACTATACTTCTAGCTTTAATCTGCTTTTCTGTACCTCAACTGTTAGTGCATTGTATTGCAGCCCAGTCTCACGAAATTTCATGATTTAGTCACATAACTTTTTGATTCTTTTTTCATGACATTGTCACGAATTTCTGCATTTTTTTCGTGATCGTATCACAAATTTCTGTTTACGTGTAATTGTCACATATTGGTTATGGTTACTCAACTGTTTTGTCTTATTTTCTTCCCATTGTCGCTTCGATTTAGGGTTAGATTTACATAAAATAACATCCTTACCTAAACCCAACTCTAACGCCATGTGACAATGGTTTAATAATCAGAAAATATAAAAAAAAATAATTCAGAAAAAATTTTTATAAACCAATACTTAAAGTGACATCCTAACGCAAACACTAAATCTAACCCTAAAACGAAATGACAATGGTCAGAAAACAGGAAAAAGCAGTTTAGTAACCAATACGTGACATTTACACATAAACAGAAATTCGTGATACGATCACGAAAAACGCGGAAAATCGCGACAATATCATGAAAAAAAACACGAAAATTTGTGACAATATCACAAAAAAAACTTGCGGAAATTCGTGACAATATTACGAAATAATGTGGAAATTCGTGACAATATCACAACAAAAAACGTGGAAATTCGTGATATCACGAAAAAAGAATCAAAAAGTTACGTGACTATATCACGAAATTTCTTGAGACTGGGTAGCGTATTGGCAACGGTAAGGTCATGCTCTGCAAGTTACTTTGGATAAAAGCACCGGCTAAATGCATAAATCTAAATGCGGAAATTCGTGACAATATTACGAAAAAAACGTGGAAAATCGTCACAATATCACGAAAAAATGCGGAAATTTGCGACAATATCACGAAAAAAGAACCAAAAATTTACGTGACTATATCACAAAATTTCTTGAGACTGGGTAACACATTGGCAATGGTAAGGTCATGCTCTGCAAGTTACTTTGGATAAAAGCACCGGCTAAATGCATAAATCTAAATGCGGAAATTCGTGACAATATTACGAAAAAAACGTGGAAAATCGTCACAATATCACGAAAAAATGCGGAAATTTGCGACAATATCACGAAAAAAGAACCAAAAATTTACGTGACTATATCACAAAATTTCTTGAGACTGGGTAACACATTGGCAATGGTAAGGTCATGCTCTGCAAGTTACTTTGGATAAAAGCACCGGCTAAATGCATAAATCTAAATGCGGAAATTCGTGACAATATTACGAAAAAACTTGGAAAATCGTGACAATATCACAGGAAAAAAAACGCGGAAATTCGTGACAATATCACGAAAAAACACGGAAATTCGTGAAAACATCACGAAAAAATAATCAAAAAGTTACGTGACTATATCACGAAATTTCTTGAGACTGGGTAGCGTATTGGCAACGGTAAGGTCATGCTCTGCAAGTTACTTTGGATAAAAGCACCGGATATAAGCATAAATCTAAATGCGGAAATTCGTGACAATATTACAAAAAACCTGTGGAAATTCGTGACAATATCACAAAAAAAGTTACGTGACTATATTGCGAAATTTCTTGAGACTGGGTAGCGTATTGGCAACAGTAAGATCATGCGCTGCAAGTTACTTTGGATAAAAGCACCGGCTAAATGCATAAATCTAAATGCATTAATTTAAAAACGTACGAACACTTGTCGTCTTTGCTTTTTCTGTAATTTCTTGTCACTTGCTACTGAACATGAAACTAAAAAATATATAATTTTATTCTCCAGAGCTAATGCTTAATAAATAGTAGTTTGATAAGTTAATAAAGACAAACTGTAAAACATCGAAACTATATTTTTATGCTTTGTTTAACAACAACTCCCCAAACTTGCCCTACCACTGTAGAAAAGCATTACAGGACTAAACAAGATATTCACAACAAACCAAACGATTCCCAATGGAAAGCATACAGTTTACATGACATACCTTTATCCATTCACCTAACACTCATGGTCACAAGTCCTAACCTGCTTGTACCTTAAGACAAATCGCTCAGCTTTCACACAAAGTTACGCAAAGCAATAACCACCACACACACTTGTAGGGAGCATTTAAAGGCTCATAGACTCATCTTATCAATGCACAGGAGACAGGAAGTCATATTTCCTTCCACAGACAGCAAAGATGTGTCACCATATCATTTCTAAACTACATTCAAGTTATCATTGTCAAAACTGCATGGGTGTGTAAAAGAAAACGTTAAAACGCCTAGTCTTAAAACAAACCATCATAGAGTTTAAATGTTTTTTTCAACATTAAGCATGAACTCTTTTGTCGTTCTTAGCTCAGTGCATTAGCCGCACAAAAGGTCATGGGTTTCACAAACTGATGTATACATTGTAAGTCGCTTTGGATAAAAGTAGCTCATTGCTAATGACTGGTTTGCAAAGAGTTAAAGTTATTGAGGCGAGAAATACCTTCACTTATCCAATGTCTCTCTCCCTTTCACTCTTTCAACTCACGTCACACGTGGGCATGTACAACTAATCCAAGTTTCTTTTGACATTTCGTAGGACGCAGGTTGAAACATGCTGTGAGTGTCCTCGAATAATAGATCCCCTCCCTTCCACACACACCAAGAAAAGCCATGCTGATGTGAAAAGTCAATATTTAGACAGTCAACAGCCCAAATTCACGAACATGCATTTATTATTACTCTACAGAGTGATGACCTGAGGGCAAAGCTGCTTAACTGGCTGAACCTACATTTTGAATAAGTCTGAAGACTCAAGTTTTGGGTTTTGCAGGATGATGTATTCCCCCCACTCCCTGCGAGATACAGGCCGTGATTACGAAGCCTGAAGAATAATGAAGTCCTACTGTCCTTTGTCTTCCAGGTTGTCTGTTTCCTCCGGCGGGTCTCTCCATAATTTATCAGCGTTAAGTGATGTGAATCGATGTGCATAATCAAGCAATTAGAAAGCAGAGCTAATTAAAGGAGATGTCCCCGTCTCTTTCTCCCGCGCCTCAAAGCCGGGAAAGAAAAACAGAAGCGACGTGAGATAATAATGATAACCGGCCGTGTGATTAATCTGGGCAGAGGAAAGAATATGAATCCCATCAGTTATTGCCAAGCTGAATCAGCTCGTCTTTGTCTGTCGTTCAGTCAAACACAGAACCATGTCCGACTGCAATAAAAGACAAAGCTTGCCGAAGTGCTTTCAAGTTCTTAAATCTGTATAAGCGTCAGAGAATGTGTTTAAACTTCAAAAAATTAGCACATATTGCTTGAGGAAACAGCCAAGAAAAAGCTCATCTAATTTGTTTTGTTCTGATCAAGCCTGTTTCACTGCATATGTGAGAGAAAATCATATTTATTTCAGCAGGGATATCAGTTTAGCCCTTTCACACACATACAGTATTACAGACAGTGATATCTAGCCATCCATTCGTTGTTCAATCCATCTATCCATCATTCTATTTATCTATCCATCGTTCCATCCATCCATCCACTCATTTATCTATTCATCCATCAATCCACTCATCTGTCTATCCATCCATCCATCCATCCATCCATCCACTTATCCATCCGACCACCCATCCATCCATTTATCCATCCATCCACTTATCCATCCAACCAGCCATCCATCCATTTATCCATCCATCCACTTATCCATCCATCCATCCATCCACTTATCCATCCATCCACTGATCCATCCATCCATCCATCCATTCACTCATCCATCCATACATCATTCTATCCATCCATTCATCCATCCACTCATCCATTTATCCATCCATCCACTCATTCATCCATCCATCCATCCACTCATTCATCTGTCTGTCCATCCACTCATTCATCCGTCTGTCCATCCACTCATTCATCCATCTGTCCCTCCACTCATTCATCCCTCTGTCCATCTACCCATTCATCCCTCTGTCCATCCACTCATTCATCCCTTTGTCCATCCACCCACTCATCCGTCCACTCATCCATCCATTTGTCCACTCATCCGTCCGTCCGTCCACTCATCCGTCCACTCATCTGTCCATCCACTCACTCATTCATCCGTATGTCCATCCGCTCATCCATCCGTATGTCCATCCGCTCATCCATCCGTCTGTCCATCTGCCCGCCCATCCGTCTGTCTATCCGCCCGCTCATCCGTCCATCCGCCCACTCATCCGTCCATCCGCCCACTCATCCGTCCATCCATCCGTCCACCCATCCATCCACTCATCCGTCCATCCATCTACCCACTCATCCACTTACTCGTCCAGCCGTCTATCCATCCATCCACTCATTCGTCTATCCATCCACCCACTCATCCACCCACTCATCCACCCACTCATCCACCCACTCATCCGCCCACTCATCCGCCCACTCATCCGCCCACTCATCCGCCCACTCATCCGTCCACTCATCCGTCCACCCATCCGTCCACTCATCCGTCCACCCATCCGTCCACCCATCCACTCATCCGTCCATCCATCCACTCATCCGTCCATCCATCCACTCATCCGTCCATCCATCCGTCCATCCGTCCACTCATCCGTCCATCCGTCCACTCATCCGTCCATCCATCCACTCATCCGTCCATCCATCCACTCATCCGTCCATCCATCCACTCATCCGTCCATCCATCCACCCACTCGTCCACCCACTCACTCATCCAGCCACTCATCCATCCGTCTATCCATCCATCCATCCACCCATCCATCACTCCATCCACCCACCTGTCCACCCATCCACTCATTTGTCCATCCATCCATCCATCCATGTGATTTGTCCAGGATAATTTGATTTTGGTTCATTCACACCACCGGTGATTTCCGGAATTTGTACGCACATTCACATGTACTGCGTAAAGATCCTGTAGACATGACATGCATTGTATTTGCGATCATACACTTTTTCTGCACAATTTTAATGATGAGTATTTCCGGCTTTCCGCAATACCGCTATTATCTACCAGTTGCCGTTCTTTCGCAACTTATAAAACCCAGAAGTACCGTCCTAGGGCAAACAGCTGTATGTCCATGTAAGTTTTGAAGATCGCACTGCATCTGATCACTATCAAAAGTCCTTCACAAAAATTTTGTTATCTCAGGTTTTTGCTCAAAACGTGGTGTTTTTGAAGAAACCTACACATATTTGAGAGGTAATAAAGATAGAACTCATGAAGGTAGGATGAAAGTTTTTTTTTTAAAGCAGAGGATCTTTTTCTTTTATTTGATATATTGTAAGTTTATATATTTTAAGAAAATTTTCTGGAAGGCATGAATCATGAAAAATACTGATGGGCAACTTTTTTTTTAAAACACTGGCGGGGAAAGACAGTGTTTCCCATACATTGATTTATTTGTGGTGGCCCACCACAGAATCAACACTGGCCCCCACAAATAGAATTTTCATGATTCCCATTTACGTTTTTATTTCACTATTTAAAACAGCTTAATTCGGCTTAAAATATTATTTGATATATAATACAGATCAAATACAGATACAGATCAAAGAGTAGAAGTAAACATATTTCAGGTGCCAAAACTAGATCAAACGCAAACACGACATGATGACGTCACATATATGCTAATTGGCTGGTGACGTCATCACCATCCTGTGGGAAAAACTGAAAGAGTTAATGACTGATGGAGGGATTTCCTACATGACAGAAGGGAGATTTCGGGGGGTTTAGCATCCCAGGATTACAGCCTTCTGAATTCAGAAAAAGCAGTTGATCATGTTACCATGGTCCAATATTACCGATCCCAAAGTGGCTAATGGGATTAAAAACCAGCTTTGGTGAGAAAAAAAATTGTTAACAAGTAATGGCTGATACATTTTATTTCAATTAAAAATAAGGTAAAATAGAGCAATTAGTAAATATATTTATGGTCTGTAAATTTTCACAGTTCACTTGCAAATGGCCAATGTGCCAAAAGTTTGTTTTGGAGCATACAAGTGACCGTCCTGTTGCCAGACACAGCACAAACCGCACGTCTAACCCAGTGAGCAAGCAACATGACACTCGGGTGGGAGAGATGGGAAGTGAGAAAGAGAAATACACTGAATATGACAATGCTGTGGGTGAATTATTATTAGGGCTAAATGTGTTCCAGTAGCAGATGGTGTGTTGGAGAACAGAGCAGAGGGGCCGTGGATGGCTGACAGCATCGGTGTGAAAGACAAAGAGAGAGAGAGAAAGAGAGAGGGAGGGCAAAAGATGGCAAGACATCAGGTCAATAACCATAGAAAAACAATCAGGGTGACCTACAGAAAGAACACAGACTACTGCTACAAACACAATATTGTGTTGTGCACAGTCATGGCAGACACAAATTCTGAGACACAGTCTGGTAACCCTGAAAAACCCTTAACTGAAGATTCGACTGATTTTATCGAATATGACACTATCATCTAGGAGAATCGTGTCATTATGTTGGTTACCAGCGGACACTAGTTTTTGAAAGCCAGTCACGATAATCGAGATGACAAGCATGACAACTTTCTAAACGTTCCTGGAGAATCCTGGCAGGACAGCGAATGAGTTTAAAAATCAGACAGATGCTAGGATAGAAAGAGCATACTGTAGCAATTCACTACATTTGCTATTTCTCAAGTATGTAGCATGCATACTGTGCACACAACATGCAAAACATCAATAGAATACCCAGGAAATCTTCTACACTTGCCAAAACCAATATACTCCTGCTACTGTCAATACATGAAGTGTGTAGAGTACCCACCATGCAATACACTTAATTAAAAAAAAAAATGTTTGTGAGAAATAGCAGGAATGTTCACTTTTTAGTTTTAGGGACCATTTACATACCACCCATTTTAAACGATTCATCCCTGTAGATGAATGCGTATGTGCACAGGCATGCAGTGTTTTTTACAAAGTAACATCGTTACTTTAAGTATCACCTGGCATACTTAATACAGCTAAATTTTGGGCAGCACGCGAACAGTGCGCGTGTACGGCCACGGAGCCTCCTGATGACGAAAATGACGTCATGCGGACGGCGCGCATACGCGGACGTCCCTAGTATACATTTGGCTTTAATCGGATCTGTGTAAATGCAGATCTTTTTGACAGCGTTGTCGCATGTATGTGAACAGATGACTTATGTATGATGTCTGTGTGAACAGGCTGCAGGGAACACATACTATCATACCATTCAGACCGGGTGTGCCTCTTTGAGGCTGTTTACACTTGGCATTAACATGTGTTTTCGTTGATCGGATCACAAGTGGACGACGTTAATGCCAGGTGTAAACGGTGTTCAAAACGTTTTGAGCTCGTCCACTTTCGACCACTTTCAACCACATCCAGAGGTGGTCGAAACCACTTTCGATCGGATCGCTTTGGAGTTGCGGAACGCACATGTGGTTGAATGCGTTCGAACAGCCACACGCGACCGCCTTCTCTCCGCCCATTTATCTAATCTGAGGTATTAAACACAAGTTTTACGTCTTTTTTTACTTCTGGCGTGAACATTCGGTGAACAGCGCTATTTTTAGCCTTTCATTGATAAAACTAAGCGGCTGATCTCCGTAGTTTCGTTTTGAAAGCGTGTGAAAGTTGCGCGATCCTATTTCATCAATTGCGCTGAAAATTCAAAGAAAGCTCTTACATACTCATGTACAAAACACTGTGCAGCATGTTTACTTGCTAAACAAGCAGTGCACTCCGACATAATATTAGTTTGCGTCCATATAAACTCATAATTACTCCCGCTCGGGTTTGAATGACAGCAGAGAGACTCGCCCACCGTCTCACAGACCACCCCTTCACAGTATTCAGCACAGAAGCGGTCGAAAGTGGAGAAAAGAGACGGATTTAAATACCAGGTGTAAACGTAATGTGTCTCTCTCGTCCACTTGTGATCCGATCGATGAAAACACATCTTAATACCAAGTGTAAACAGCCCCATACATCTCAAAAAGTGAAGCTGCTGGCTCTTTGATCGCCCCCTGGTGGCTGCCTGCAGTACAAGTCATAAACCCCGCCCTCTTCATTCAAACAAATGGGTCAAAATAAAATAAAAATCGAAAGATAGTAGTTGTTATCATGCTGATATATGTTCAATTGTTGATTTTTGTCAGAAGTTTTATTTAAGCTTGCAATTTGATGCTATAGAAATGGGGTGTGTGATTAATGATTGACATTTGTGATTGACAGCTTCATTAAGCAGATTTTCTGAGCTTCAAGGGAAGATTGACAATATAACTATTTATTATTGACTTCTGTGTTATTTCACACCAACAAAATGGGTTTATTTCAGCAAACCAGTCAAATGAGATATCCAAGGGGCGTATTTGAATTGGGCGTGCAAGCGTTTAGGCGGAAGTTTGATACCGCGGCTCAGCCTCCAGGCTCTACGGACGATTCCTACTGCGTGTGTCCTGGTTCCAAATGGCCATGGTCGGACATTTTGCCTTCAATTGATTACAATGGGAGGAAGCGACTTTGCGTCATCCATCTTTTTTTACAGTCTATGATTCAGACCGAATGCAATGACTGAACGAGCATTTTATGGTCCCACACCTTCCATAGAATTTTTAAGTATTAAAAAACATTTCGATCACTTAATATAGTGATTGCTATTAAGATACAAGGAGACTTTAGACCAGCATAACAAAAATGTTTTTGAAGAGAATCACCTATTGCACCTTTAAATGCCCCGCTGACAGATTTTATGCATTCTTAGTTACATAGCCATTTCTGATCTCCTTGACCCCAAAAAACAAACTAATATGGCATCACAAAATCTCTCTCTCTCTCTCTCTCTCTCTCTCTGAAGATTCAAGAGGCAACACAACCTGTCTTCCCATCTGCTGTAGTCTCCAAACGCCTTCATCAAGCAGCCTTAAAATCAAAGGTCACGTGAGATCACATGACCAAAAGCTCTTAACCAGCCATCACATTCCTCTCGACCCCTGACCCCCATAAGACACCCTTCATATTAGAAAAGAAGGGACTATATTTACTCAACTGAAACAATGCCAACAACAGCGCTGCAGGTAATGGGATGTAATCACATGACTAAAATGACCCCAATACCAAAGAAAGTGGGGTGACATGCCCTGGGATTCAAAACCTAAACAGATGGATGAGCAATACAGCAAAGCCCATTTTGATGAATCTTTACGGCAGGTGGTCTCTCACCTTGTGTGAATCGGTTTCGTCCTCTGGGCTGTCAGCAGGACTCTCAGCTGCTAGATCTTCCCCTGTGTCAGTCGGGCTGTGCAGCACCAAGCCAACACCTTCATCCAAGATGTCCTCTAGAGGGAGCAAAGGAGGCAGATAGAGACTGGATGAGCAAGAGTATTATCTGTAAACACGCTTTTCTTGTCATTGTATAAATTAAATATAACTTTAAATAAAATTTTTCAATAAAATATCAATGTCATTGCTAGATGTTAAAGGGATAGTTCACTCAAAAATGAAAATTCTGTCATCATTTACTCAGTCTCATGTTGTTACAAACCCCTATAAATTTCTTTGTTTTGATGAACACAAAGAAAGATATTTTAAGGAATGTTTGTAACCAAACCATTGACTTCCATAGTATTATTTTATCCTACTACAGATGTCAATAGGGCTTCTGATGATCACTTTAACTTGATCAACCGAGTGACTTTGCAAAAACCTCTTTGTTACAGGAAGATGTGGATTAATCTTATGACCTTATGAAGTCAATGACGTTTCTGGCTTTTGGTTAATGTGTGTTAGCATTAACTGTATGCTGCTAGTGTACTCATAAACATTGATTAAATTTACCTTTAGCTTTAAAGGAACATTCCACTTTTTTGGAAAATACGCTCATTTTCCAGCTCTACTAGAGTTAAACATTTGATTCTTACCGTTTTGGAATCCATTCAGCTGATCTTCTGGTCTAGCTTAGCACAATCCATTGAATCTGATTGGACCATTAGCATTGCGCAATAAATATCGTTTTTTTTTCTATTTAAAACTCTTCTGTAGTTACATTGTGTACTAAAACCGACGGAAAATTTAAAAAGTTGCAATTTTCTAGGCAGTAATAATCATAACATTACGCACTTCCCGAAAATCGTCCCCTGCTACAGATGGTTTCAGCAGTAACAACATAAACAAGCGGCTGTCGTGGTCCGCACGTAACTTCCGGTAAACTCCGCTAAGAATAAATAACAACAAAGTTGTTTAAACGTAGTTTATTTATATAACAAGCAAAAAAACAACACATAGATTACATAGGAAACCAAAACGTGTTATTTTCGACAAGGCATTTGTTTAAGAGATCAGTAGTCAGGCCACTAAAAAAACAAAACCGGAAGTAAAGTTCGGATCCAGACGTGTATCGCGTTAGCGCACGTGCATCCGATGAAACCGTCTATTGAAAGTAACCAAGTAGACCATTTTTGGGCAGTGTCTAATATCACTACGCCTGCTCCAGCTATGTTACATCAGCAAAGTCTATTAAAAACTAATTAAAAAATTGCAGCTTTTAATTTTCCGTCGGTCTTAGTACACCATGTAACTACAGAAGATTCAAGTTTTAAATAGGAAACATATCGAAACTCTTTGGGTATTTTTAGCGCGATGCTAATGGTCTAATCAGATTCAATGGATTGTGCTAAGCTATGCTAAAAGTGCAGGGCCAGACCCGAAGATCAGCTGAATGGATTCCAAAACGGTAAGAATCAAATGTTTAACTCTAGGGGAGCTGGAAAATGAGCATATTTTCCAAAAAAAGTGGAATGTCCCTTTAAAAGCAAAAAATACAGTGTTGCTCTTCTGAGAACATGAACAAAAAGATTGATGACTCATCTTGCACTACATTCATATTCGTTCAATCAAATGATCTATAGAAAGAAAATTTCCTTCCCACTAATTCCACCTGCATCGACTAGCAATTAACATAAATGATTTCACAGCTGAATAATAAATACATTATCTAATATTTTATATATCTCAATTGATTCGCGTAGAAATAACGACACACTTTCCATTTAAGAAAAACATACGTGCCTTAATAAATAGTTTCTTTGTTGATGCCCTAGACTTGATCAGTCGCCTCAGAAACAAAGAAAATATGGTAATGAATGAAGTAAAGTTTACCTTGGCTCTGGGAGAAGATGTCAGTGCAGTATTCCTGTGCTCCGTCTGAACGGCGGGGAGGCTGCAGGCACAGCTGGTGTGGATCAGCGGTAGGCAGTGTACTGACAGTAAGGGTAAGAGAGGGCAAAGCGAACGCAGCCTGCATATCTGCCAACTCCAATGCACTCGCCGGTTTACTGTTCAACTTTACAATCTCATCACCCGCTCGCAGACCTAAACACACAAACGTGCAGATAATATCTCAAACAAAAGTGAACAAAAACAATGACATTCATAGATCCATCTTAAACCACACAAGATTTTTCATTGTGTTGCTGCTGAAAGGGTTAATTATTAACGTAAGATGTTAATTATTTCCATAAGCACAGGAAATTATTACACATTACTTTTCAATTTCTTCAAAGCTGATTTTGTATGCGTGTTGTTCATAAAAGGATGACAAAGACTAGAACTAGAAAGGTTGTTGTTTGCTCCGCCTCCAAATCCACCTTACTCTCTGTTTCTTAATTACCAATTACCAATCAAAGCCACTTAATTAGTTTCCAATAAGTGTTCCTCTACCTCTTGTGTTAGCAGCACAAAGGTCACAGGTTTGATCACATGCATACTGATTAAATCTATAGCTTTTAGATGTAAATTTAAACAATATCTGCCGCTTTAACTGATTATTGGCCTGAATTTTTTCCTTTGCTGTCTTTATAAATGCTGTATGTACACATGCACGCATGAACTCACTGCCTGAAGTGTGACCCAGTTTTGCATGGACCAAAATGTCAGCCGCAATAAAGGCTTTTTATTGGATGGCTCTGCACTGCTCCTGGCAATGAAGTGATGATGAACGTTGAGTGATGTCATCCGCAAGGGCTAAACAGTCCTGAATATTAGTATTTCCTTTGGCCAACAGATTTTATTGATCCTTTTGGACAGCTTAATGTCTTAATAATTTTTCATTTATGCATTTGGCAGACGCTCTTATCCAACGCGTCAGATTAATACAGTGCATTACAAGATATGCATTTTATTAGAATGTGGGTTCCCTGTAAGTTAAACCTATGACCTTTGCATTGCTAACATAATGCCCTACTAACTGAGCTACAGGAACATGAAATTTGTGTATTCAGGACATTTTCTTTAAAACAAAAAAAATGACTTTCCAAACTAGTATCATTTGCTCATTCAGACAAGCAAAATGTACTTCCTGTTTCAGAATAACTATATTTCCCTTTTTTTTTATATATATCAGGGGGTGCCAGCTGTTAGGAAAATTAGCAGGGTTAGTTACACAACTAAGGTTAATACTTAGAGGTTTAGAACAAATCCCCATCCCTTATAAAAATCGATCATAACAGTGACGCTTGCCTTAGCAGGCACTATTAATTTAAATACTTAATACCTGGACTTTATACTGTAATAGAGTTTGTCAGGACTGTGATCTGCTTTTCATGGATGTACTCATTTGGAACAGATATCATAGGCTGTGTAATGGCATTCATTTGCTCTTTTTGGTAATCCTGTACTCCTGTGAGCGGTTTCTGAATCATTTCCATCCAGTCCAGTGGAGATTTGGGTCAGTCAGTGCTGTTCTCTGCATAACTACTCCATATTCCCCTGTTAATTTCTCAGCAGATTTATGCACTACTGCAGGTGAACCATTTACAGTGTTGGACGGTAAGGTTTATTTTTGAGCTTGGAACCGCTCCTAAATAGAGGCTGTATAGGTTAACCAATTGCTATGAGGTATTGTTAGGGTGCTATGGATGGTTGTCATGTAGATTAATAGGGTTAGGTTTTTTCGGAGAGGAGTGCTAAATGGCTGCATGCCATATATAGTGCTAATGAAAGTGTTTTGATTGTTTTGAGGAAGGTGATTGCATTATATCTAAGGTAGTGGATAATGTCAAAGATACTGGATATAACAAGATTAAGTACTCATATTACTATGAATAGGGAACACTGCAACACTCAATATGGGCGCTCTGGCACTTCCAGAAACCAATCAACAATTAATAAAGACTGACGATTCAGCATCTGAAAGGCTTTGAATAAGTAGATAGAACTTCAGTCTTGTATAACTAAAATAACTGCTTTGCAATAAACTTAGCAAACATGGCCACCTAGTGACACAACTTCCCTAAAGGGACTTATAATGGATAATGTAGCCTAAATGTGTCAATTGTAATGAAGAATAACTATCTGTTTATTCACACACCTTTGGCAAATGCCAGACCCCCGGCTTTCACGTCAGTGATATGAACCTGCTGCCTACCGTCCTCCTCCACCACAGCCACTGAGAAACCTGCAGAAGACAAAGATAATTTTTTTATGGATGGATGGATACAGTAGATAGATGGATAGATACAATAGATATATACTGTATAGACAGACAGACAGACAGACAGACGGATGGACAGATATAGATAGATAGATAGATAGATAGATAGATAGATAGATAGATAGATAGATAGATAGATAGATAGATAGATAGATAGATAGATAGATAGATAGATAGATAGATAGATAGATAGATAGATAGATAGACAGACAGACAGACAGACAGACAGACAGACAGACAGACAGATGGTTGGACGGACAGACAGATACAGTAGCTAGCTAGACAGACAGACAGACAGACAGACAAAAATAGACGGTTGGACAGACGGACAGATACAGTAGATAGATAGCTAGATAGATAGACGTACGGACAGATACAGTAGATAGACAGACAGACAGACACAGACAGACAGAAAGACAGACAGACAGATGGATCCGATGGACAGACAGACAGACAGACAGATACAGTAGATAGATAGATAGATAGATAGATAGATAGATAGATAGATAGACAGACAGACAGACAGACAGACAGACAGACAGACAGACAGAGAGACACAGACGGATGGACAGACAGATACAATAGAATGAGATAGGAGATAGAATGACAGACAGACAGACAGACACACACAGACGATTGGACAGATACAGTGGATAGATAGATAGATAGATAGACAGACAGACAGACAGACAGATAGATTGGACGGACAGACAGACAGACAGACACAGACAGAAAGACAGACATACAGACAGACACAGTAGATAGACAGACAGACAGACAGACAGACAGACAGACACAGACGATTGGACGGATGGACAGATACAGTAGGTAGATAGATAGATAGATAGATAGATAGATAGATAGATAGATAGACAGACAGACAGACAGACAGACAGACAGACAGACAGACAGACAGACAGACAGATAGATAGGCAGATAGGCAAATAGGCAGATAGGCAGATAGAAAGGCAGATAGAAAGTCAGACAGACAGAGAGACAGACAGAGAGACACAGACGGATGGACAGACAGATACAATAGAACGAGATAGAAGGAGATAGAACGACAGACAGACAGACAGACAGACAGACAGACAGACAGACAGATAGATAGATAGATAGATAGATAGATAGACAGACAGACAGACAGACAGACAGATTGAACAGGTAGATAGATAGATAGATAGATAGATAGATAGATAGATAGATAGATAGATAGATAGATAGATAGATAGATAGATAGATAGATAGATAGATAGATAGATAGATAGATAGATAGATAGATAGATAGATAGATAGACAGACAGACAGACAGACAGACAGACAGACAGACAGATAGATCGATTGAACAGGTAGATAGACAGATAGACAGACAGACAGACAGACAGACAGACAGACAGACAGACAGATTGAACAGGTAGATAGATAGATAGATAGATAGATAGATAGATAGATAGATAGATAGATAGATAGACAGACAGACAGACAGACAGACAGACAGATTGAACAGGTAGATAGATAGATAGATAGATAGATAGATAGATAGATAGATAGATAGATAGATAGATAGATAGACAGACAGACAGACAGACAGACAGACAGACAGACAGACAGACAGATCTTTACCATAACCAATGGCACAGGACTCATCTCTATCAAACTGTATGACTTTGGTTGTTTTGGCACAGATTTCAATTTCTTTGTAGAGCTGAACAAAGAAAAAAGAGACACAAAAGCATATTGATTGCACTTTAAGGATGTACAGTAAATTACAGTATGACTTCAGAAAGTGATCACATACATCATTGCAAAAAAACAGTGAAATGTCTTAGTCTGCTAAAATCCGTGGCTTAAATACATATGCTAAAGAAAAATCAGCCCATTCTCGTGGGAGCCCGAAACAAAACTGGGACTTTGATCATTTCAGGGAGTAAAAAAGTAAGAGACAGTCAAGTTCTCTTAAGAGAGAACATAAAGAGATGAGACTTGGAAAGCACAAAGACCCTTTTAAAACGAGTTTAGTGTGTCATCTTAGAAGAACGACCATGAATTAAAAAAACCCTGGCAAAGTAAATTAACTTTTGAGGTTGCATAGATGTCAATGTGGTTTTCCCAAGACACACACAGCTATTAGAATAGGAGAACTATTCAAAGTACATTATGCAGGACTTGCATCTTCTCCATAATTCATAACATACGTACCAGTCGCAAGAGCATTGTAGATTTTAGACTTACTTCCCTAAACTTCTACACTCCCCAGCACACCACAGTCCATAGTTTTTCTCAGTTTGTCACATACAGTGTAATAAATTCACCCCACACTGTGTATCTGACCGCTAAGTGTTCTTAGCTGTCTAGTACACAGTGTGACCGCTGACAGGGTTTTTGCATTGGACTCACCAGGTCACACAGGTCCTCCTCAGGTTTGGGGATGTATAACCGCACTTGATTGTCAATGAGGACCTTTAACCGCAAATAGTACTTGGAATGATCCAGTCCATGAGTCTGAGAGGACAAAAAACAATGTTATATTAAAATTACAATTAGTCATAAAAAATATAAAGCATATTTTACATAGTATTTGCTGAATGGATTATGAATTTAAAGTTTTTTTGTGTGAACATGTAGTAGAAAAGATAAGAAAGGCTTACTTGGTTTAAGCATTCTAGAGAAATTTGGAGCATCAAAGTTTGCTTTCAATTATAGCTTTCACATTGATTTCAATGTTCCTTACTCAGTCAGTATTAAACATATCAAGTTTATATTTTTGGATAATGTTCATTACATTATGTAGAAAGATTTTATGTTGGAAACAGCAAATCGCAAAAAATGACCTTAGCTGGGTTTTCATGTTTTTTTGATGTATCCCCATTTTCTGCAATCCATTTACAGTACAAGTTGGCATTTAAACTGTGCTGTTACTTACGCACATCTTAAAAGCTAAAAATAAATTGTCCATGACAGAGTGTATTATGTATGTGGATGTACTTCACATGTGAATTGGTTAATATTCTATTTCAGCACTTGACAGAAAACCATTTATTGGATTTAGTGTAGCCACTGTACCCAATTGGGTACAATTTTATTTATAATTTTTTAGTTTTTATGCTACTCTGCTATAGACCATAGAAACCACAGAAGTGGTATTTGAGTGTGTAAGCATCTACACAAATCATTAAAAACATATTTACAATTATTTTTTAGTTCAATACGTGTATAAAAACTAGTGCCGTCAATTTAGGATCTTTTCACACGGGGTGAAAGCGTTAACGCTTGACGGAAGGCTTGTCTGAAGTGTGGCCAACAGCCAATCACAGTGGCCGCAGCACATGCTCCGGTCTTCTATAAACGTAATTGGCTGGCCCTGCCTAGGTTATTTGCATGAGGCAATCTGATTGGCTGACGCACGCATTGCCGCTTGAAAAGTTGAGAAATGTTCAACTGCAATGGCACTGACACGGCGCAGACGGATCCTCAATTCAGTCTGGCAACGCATGACGTCACCCATTAAAAGTTAATGGGAAGCGCCAATGCTTACGCCCCGTGAATGTACCGTTACTGTGATTAATTAGAAAGAAAATGATGTCATTAAAGGTCCAATGTGTACATTTTTAGAGGCATCTAGCTGTGAGATTGTGAATTGCAACCAATGGCTCAGTCCACAACTTACCCCTCTCTTTTAAAACGCATAGAGAAGCTACGGTAGACACAAACGGTTGCTGCCGTAACATGGCTGCAGTAGACGCAATGATATAACGTAGTGCCTGAAATTAGTCCCCTGCTATTAAAAGTTACTAAAGGGGCTATTTCCGGGCGCTGGGTAATATCATTGTACCTTCTGCAGCCATGTAAATGAGCAAAGGCCTTGATTATTACGCCAGAATGAGAGTATAGTTCCTAGCCATATCTACCTAGAAAATCGCAACTTTTATTTTTCCGTCTGTCTTAGTACACGATGTAACTACAGAAGATTCAAGTTTTAAATAGAAAAAATATCGAAACTCTTTGGTTACTTTTTAGCGCGATGCTAATGGTCTAATCAGATTCAATTAATTGTGCTAAGCTATGCTTAAAGTGGTACCGCCAGACCCGGATATCAGCTAAATGGATTCCAACACGGTAAAAATCAAATGTTTAACTCTAGAGGAGCTGGAAAATTAGCCTATTTTTAAAAAAAGTGGAGTGTCCCTTGAGTGAACCTTTAAAATCTATGCAAATATCACAGCCCCCTAACCCATATGTACTGTAAATACAATTGAGACATTTATCTTTCTTAGTAAGTCTGAATTCAGAAGACTGCACTGACAGAGAGCACACAATGAGAAGAAGCCATGCACTTGGCAAGTGTTACTGCTTTCAAAAGCACCTGGATGAAGTGGAACCGGATGCAGGGGTTCAGGAGTCATTTTTCAAAGATGAAACTATACTTGACACCTTTGACAAGAACTTTCTAGTGTGACTGCAGCCAAGAATGGACAGAAAACAGATCACTATTGCAGGACGGTTTGCCTTGGAGGGTTCATGGAAATGGGAAGTTCTCTAAACAGCCTCCCCCAATATAATAAAGTTCTTGAGAAAGAAGGAAGAAGGGTTTTTGAGAAATGTGTTATGTGAGATGTTAGTCATGATTTACATGAAAATTAGGATATTGTGTGTCACAATAATGTGATTTGATATGACAAAGTGAAACTTCTTGTTCAGCATGATACGATGAGAAGAATAAATGGAATGAACAGGAAAATTGTGTCTTGTACTGTGCCTTCGCTTCAGGGCATAAAAGTATGACTAAGTACAGGAAGACACACAGAAAATTCGATTTATGATTTTGCTAAATGTCTTACCCTGCACAGGGCTTCCAGCACCTCCATGGCAGTCTCGTCCGGCTGAATGATTGCCAACACGGGCCGGTCATCAGGTAAAGAGACCCAGGATGGAGTGAGGTAGTCTGGAACCCAAACGTCACTGTCTGTCTTGTGTTGGGGAATGCTTGACAATGAACCATCTTGGTCCTTCTGCCAAAATATAACAAAAATCAGGAATGTGCATAAAACAAGTCTTCGTGTTCGTAACTGATTTTATCCAGCAGGAACTGACTGGATCATAAAGACCTCTTTTAAAAGATCCAAGTCCACACCTACTTTAAAGGAGGCTTAAGGTCAAGGTTGACTTTCTCAACATATCTCAACAGCCTCTTGTAGATCTACACTATATGCAAATTAACCGAGGTGTCACTTATGCGGTGACGTGTGCGTCTTATCATACTTAAGCAGAGCCGTCCGAATCGATGCGGCATACAAGCATCAAGCCACCGAGGAATGTGATGACATCTAATCTGAGACAACTAATTAACTCGGCTCCACAGAAATGCGCAAGGCCTGCGTAACACCCAACGCCTCTCTCTGACAACGTCTGGCAAGTGATCGATGATCTGACATAAACCGGCTGGGCTGTGAATGGCGGGTTGCATTGTAGGGCTCTTGGGGTCTCTGGCCCCCAACGCTCTTTAGTCTGTCAGTGGGTCTGGCTGGCTGTCAGCGACGGCATGCTGCCTGGCTAAGATAGCTTATCCCCCGCTATCGAGTGACAGCCTAACACCCTCCCCTTTCCACTCAACAATCTGCCCACAGTGCGGCTATGATGGTGGTCCCCCATCACGGAGAGACAAGCAAGCCCACACATTGTGAAAGAGAGTGGGTGAGCGAGAAAATGGGTCAGGGGACTTAAACACTCATGCTGGAAAACACATGCACGCAATACATTAAACTTTCCAACATTCTGTTTCTCTCTCGGTTTTAACGCAAATGCTTGCACACACACACACACCCCTCCCGAAACACCCGCCATCTGCCTCCTCTTCTGGCTTTTAATGGATGCGGCGTGCGGATGAGGGGTCCGGGCCCCCTCTGCAGTCCCCTAAGGAGATCCCGAGCTCTACAGCCAAGCTTGGTTGCTTTAGCTCACACTAACTTTTAAGGTCTCTACATAGCTCTAACCTCCTGTTTTATTGTGCAAAGCATGCTGGGAAGTATTAGTGTAGAGTCTCTCTCACCAGGGTCTCCTTTGCAGTGTCCTCAAACATGTGATCAAGATTCCTCTGAACTGGCTCTTCACCGTCTACAAACACCTGCGGTTGAGACAAAGCTGGTGGTTAGAAATGAATTTGATGTTTTAATTAGAATTCACACTGAGAAATTCGGGGCTGTGAATTAATGTGTTGTGAAGAGAACAATCTGTTACGGACAGATGCTATAAATGAGCCGCAGTTGTGAGCCCACCACAACTGTGTAAACAAATCTGGAATGTTTTTTTTACTTTCCAATGTCCTTACATCACACATAAACTAAGAACGGCAAATTGTGTAATAAATAAACAAAGATCAGTTGTATTTAATAATAATATAATTTGACTGTGAGAGGTTTGCATAGCAGATGTCTAGCAGATGTGAACCTGGTTGATGCTGGGTCTGCCTTTGGTTTTCTTTTTTGAGGTAGTGTCCAGACCCCAGAGAGAGGAAAAACGGCTCTTTCGTTTACTGGAGGAGCGAGACAGAGCCTGAGTGCGTCTCCGAATTCCACCATCCGTTCTCGCTGCCACCTGCATGACAAAAACAATAAGTGATAAACATAAGATTTTTAAAAAATGTTTACGATTTCTTATTAAGAAATGGACCATTAGACAGTGAGGACATCCTATAGGATCACCCTTAAATTAAAGTTAGGTCATCATTTGCGAAAAGTACCCAAATGACCTAATACCTGCGCATAGGGGAGTTTCACGCTACTTTGAGATTAGCGCGAGAGTGCGGCTTCACGGTTTTAGCCTTACATTACTCAGTCTACCTATTAAAATATTAAAGTGACAATCCACTTTTTTTGAAAATATGCTCATATTCCAGCTACCCTAGAGTTAAACATTTGATTTTTACCATTTTGGAATCCATTCAGCTGATCTCCGGGTCTGGCACTACCACTTTTAGCATAGCTTAGCACAATCCATTGAATCTGATTAGACCATTAGCATCGGGCCAAAAAATAACCAACGAGTTTCGATATTTATTCTATTTAAAACTTGACTCGTCTATAGTTACATAGTGTCCTAAGAAACTGACAGAAAATTAAAAGTTGCGATTTTCTAGCCCGATATGTCTAGGAACTATACTCTCATTCTGTGTAATAATCAAGGACTTTGCTGCCGTAACATGGCTGCAGGAGGCGCAATGATATTACGCAGCAGCAGAAAATAGTCCCCTGCCATTAAAAGTTTCTAAGGGGACTATTTTCGGCTACTGCATAATATCATTGCGCCTCCTGCAGCCATGTTACAGCAGCAAAGTTCTTGAATCACAACTTTGAATTTTCTGTCGGTCCTAGTACACCATGTAATTACAGAAGAGTGAAGTTTTAAATAGGAAAAATAAAGAGACTCTTTATTCTCTATTTTTTAGCGTGATGCTAATGGTCTAATAAGATTCAATGGATTATGCTAAGCTATGCTAAAAATGGTACAGCCAGACCCGGAGATCGTCTGAATGGATTCCAAAAGGGTAAAAATCTAATGTTTAACTCTAGGGGAGCTGGAAAAGTAGCATATTTTCAAAAAAAATGGAATGTCCCTTTAAGATTAGACAAATAAAATATGAATCCTTCTTTTTCATTAATAGCTCTGACAAATTCATAATTGGCTCTGGTCTGCCCCCCTTCCAAACTCCGCCTATGTCCTTGCGGCAATATTTTGAAGTGTGCATTAAATTGACACTTTACTATTCAGTGAGCCCCCGGGACAGGAGTCACCCAACCAAAAAGAAGAAGGAGAGGTGTCGCCATATTCAAAAATGCCAGAAAGTCGGAACGTGTCTCTATTCAAATGGCCAAATCACTCGTTTAAATTGGCTCACTCGTTATGATGAAGTATGTCATGTGATGTATTAACATGGCAGATGAAATACGTCCAAATTTCATTCATACCATTTTCACACTATATAGTTGGTTTCATCGGATGCACGTGCGCTGACGCGATGCACGTCTGGATCCGAACTTTACTTCCGGTTTCGTTTTTCTAATGGTCTGACTAGTTGCTAAACTGATCTATTGAACAAATGCCTCGTTGAAAATAACAAATGTTTTCGTTTCCTAGGTAATCTATGTGTTGGTTTTTTTGCTTTTTATATAAATAAACTACGTTTAAAGAACTTTGTTGTTATTTATTCTTAGCGGAGTTTACCGGAAGTTACATGGGCCAACCACTTGTTTGTGTTGTTACTGCTGAAAACCGTCTATAGAACTTATTGTTTTAATGGTCGATGAGTAGGTACTTGGATCTAATTCTGTACAACTGCCATAGTATGCGATTTCGGACCTACAGAATGACTACAGAAGTGGCATGTTTTGCCCTGTACTTGCATCAGATAACATCAAAAGGCAGGAGTATTGTTGCCATAGCTCCACAAACCTTTCCTCCATTAGCACCAATATCATTGAACAAACTACATCATTAACAGTGCAAGGAAAGGTCAATTGGAAAAATAAGAGAAAAAACTGTGCCTTCATGCCTCGAATCAAGATCAATAATGGGAAAAATCTAACACTATGACAAATTTTAAAAGCAGCATACACATAAAGCGCTACAGTGAGCGGATGGTCTTCAGCTGTTCACACTCTCAGACATAAAACCGCACTGACGTTTCTGGGATAATAAACACTAAAGTCATACAGGATTTCCTCAGTAAACCTAAGAGTCGTACTGTTGGAAATCTACTAAAATCTCTTGGATATTTAGGGGATAAGTGTGGAATGCTGTCTTGGGAAGACAGAGACTGATTTTATGGTACTGGTTAGTGATACAACATTTTAAAACAAGGCAAATTATGTAGGAATATTGCTATGAGGAAGGGCAGCAAAAGCAGTTATTGATCCAACGCTTTAGTACAGTTGTTATATAAACGCTCCCTATTTCGTCATTTAAAACCTCAATGATTTTCTGTCAAACTTGCTCTTGTTTTCCTGAGTTACGCCACCATAGGAGTTGGTTTTCTATGCTTGAGTGACAGTATGAGATTTCCTGAGGTGGCAATTGTGGTTCTTCGTTTACGTATTACGCTATTCTGTACATTCCACATTGGACCACAGGAATGACAAATATACAATGATGTTGGCATGTTTTGTTACGCAGTTTCTGCGGGGACCAGGGCAAGACAAGCTGCATGGCAGCTCAGAGCTCACAAGCCTCTTGTGGTTTGGATTGAAATAAAATGAAGCATTTGAATATCCAAATGAAAAAGAGGAAATATTGCATAAAATATTGGAATAGGTGTAAAGATATATGCACAAGAGAAAAACATATGGGGGGCAGTTTTGTACACTATGTATGTGTGTGAGTGTATTTCATACCAGGGCATGGAAGGATGATACTGAAAAAATGCCCAGACGACCCATGGACAGCTTGGTGGGGCGGGAAGCCACCGCAAGCAGGCGTTTTGGATTTGGAAGCTCGCCGCCCTGCAGGCTGGATAGGTAACAACGGTACCGGAACTGATCCATATGAAACTGCTCCAAATTCTGGTCCCAGAGGAATATCTGAAAGAAAGATTTGACTCATATTTGAAAATAGCTTTACTGTTCTAATAGTTAAATGTGCTTTTCTGTGATTGTACACTGTTGAGAGCCCTTAAGCTGCTAACTATTAAAGTGTGGGCAGTGTTCTAGTACAGCATTGTGTGTTGGACGAGATTGCTGGGATATATCATTAGTCAGCAGCCCTCCTCCAAAGCAGCATGACCTGAGTCTATTCAGAGACCATGGAGGAGTATCTGCCCACCTCCACTGGAGAGGTACCCAACACATACAATAACACACTCTTACATCATTTTTTATGAACAATTAAATCTTCACAGAAAGACCAAATCTAAATACACACATAATCCTACTCCCCAATATATAAACATATCCCACAAGAAACCTAAACAATTATTAGATTATCTTAAAGTTGGCATGTAAGTTGAGAAGAACAAAAGCATCATTATTTATGTGGCTAATAAAAGCAAACTGCTGTTAAGGGATCGTTTTTTTTTTTTTTGAGACTGTTACAGAGAGTAGGCTGTTACAACAGGTGAAAGTTCACCCGAAAAAGATAAAAAAAACACGAAAGGAAAGTCATATGGGTTTAGTTGTGTATCTGGGTAGAAAAAGAGGGATCATTGAACAAAAGCCAAACCTGTGAGAACACTTACGTTAGTATGAAAAAAGCATATTTAGTCACTATATCCTTCAACGGCCAGGTTTAACCAAGCCTTGAAAAGTGAAGCCAAAACGTCTCAATCTCCCCCCAGTGACTAGTCTCAGTATAGACCTTTTGCGTGTTTGCAAACAGAGATGACGTTTTTTGTGGGCGGAGCCCAACTGGTGGCAGAAAGTGAATGCTTTTCAATAGCTGTGTGAAGTGTTTTAGCATTAAACTGTAATTTTTAAGGATCCGGTGTTCTGTAGAAGTCTGTTTCCCCTATATTTCTCTTAAGTGTAATGTTTCTTATAACGTTTTCACCAAGTTACGTTTATTTTTTAAATAAATTAAAAGTTTAAATGGCTTGGCTACTGATATGTGTGCATGTATGTAATGTACATGTATTGTTCTTTATTGGTAAATCAATTATTTTTAAAGTATAAATCGCTGAAGTACTTATAAGAGCAATACTATCATGTATTCTGTATAATTTCATTTATTAAATATTTCATCATTTCCTGTTTTCAATTTCTTCCTTATATTTTTAGCCTACATGTTTGATCTAAAACTATTATGTTTACATACAAATTAATTTGTATTTGTTTATATATTAGTAACACTTTACATCGTGTGTGTGTGTGTTTTATGTTTATATATTTATTAGTAAACATCATAATTTAGAACAAACAGGAAGAAGACATAGGCTAAGATAGAAGGTAAAAAGAAGTAATAGAATACGAAAACTTTAATAAATGGTAATATTATTGATATTATGAACTAATTAAAATCTTAAATATTTCTAAATAAATTATAAACTTAACGTGATGAAAACGCTATAAGAAACACATAGAGGGATCAGACTTCGACATAACACCATATATCTTCTATAATTATTTTCTATTATAATTATTAAAAGATTTCCAAATGATTTCATCACTCCAGTCTGTCCGGTTGAGGGCTTATTGCAACCATTAACACCTACTTTTATCTTCAAATGGTGTCTTCGACGACGGTATACTATTAAAATGAAGGTCAACTATTTTGGCATTCCTATTCTGACACTAAACAGCACAACAAGACATTTTCTAGTGAGTTATATTGTTCATTTGACTCGTGTCTCATTCATTTCCACTGTTTTTCTGCCACCACATTGCGCATGTGACGTAACTGTGACGTCGACTCGCAAAAGGTCTATTTAATTTCACTTCAATTATCTTTTTTCCGAAGCTGGTTTCTGTCATTAACTGTAGTTTTTATCACGCTGATGTAATTCAAGTGTTTGTTTTTAAAATAAGTTTGTTTTTAGTTAGTTATTTAATGCTATAAAAACGGTAGTATCACGTCATGATAGCTGTGATATGCGCAATCTGCGATGGCGGGGCCTTGATTTCGCGGCTTTACTTCCTGCTCACTACTGCGCAGGACTGGTCCCGAAATTGCTACTGCACAGACACAAGACACAAGATGTCAGTGCCGTATCGGGACACTGGCGGCTTCTCTTTTCACCAATGGAATAGAGCAAACAGGCGTCGTCCATCTTTTTTTACAGTCTATGGGTTTAACAAACTATGTTGACTCAAGAACATCTCTCACTTAACAAAATAGGATTAAGCATCCTTCATCATCCCTAAACTTAATTCAAAATACCGTTAATGGTGACTCTCCACCAATCTAGAACACATACCTGTTCCAGAATAGTCTTCCTCTTCTTTGCATCTGTGACAGCAGAGAGTTGCATTTCACCCATCTTCTTCATTTTCTCATCCATGTCGATCTTCTGCTCTAACTTTTTGATTTCGGAGCGCAGGAGTCGTACGGTGTCCTCGCGGTGGTGCTGGCGGGCGACAGCTGCAGCGCATGCTGAGTGGATGGCGGTTATCCAGTTTTCCAACTCTGTTTGACCTGAAGTCTGAAAACAAGTAGATCCAAAGAAAGGCGTCACCATTTTTCCTGTTATTGACATGATTCAGTTAAATAGCACCAATGAAAGTAATGCCATGCGGTAAACCAGAAGCATAATGGACGAGAAGGGATCATTGCAAGTAGTGGCATTTACTTGTACTTCTTATTACAAATGTAATACTGCAAAATGATTTACACAATGTACATTTTTGCCTAGGTTTAAGCCATATCTTCGACAAATATATATATATATATATATATATATATGTACATTTGTAATGTAATTTTAAAATGCTTTGTGTGGTCTGCACTGAGCCTTCAATATTTGCAACCAAATCGCATATACATTTGACTGTCCATCAAATATAGTTCACATGATGGTACCCTTTGAAAATGTCACCTGGTATGCAGGATGTTGTCACCTGTCACTGCATAAAAATGTCACTGAGTGCCAAAGACATTCAGAAATACACCAGCTTAGGATTTATTAAACAATGGACCATGAGCATCAGCTTTGCACAATTCTATGTCACTAATACTAAATGAAGATTGTTGGCAATGAGATCCAGTTAAAGTAAATTTAAAGACCAAAGGCATATTAAACTATTAGGTCTGTGATGAAAAATCATTGGATGAGAGCATCACCAAAGGTACTCAAATGTTTGCAGCACAATTTGAGTTAGGAGGAGTAACTTGATTTATGTGCAATAATAATATTAGATAATAATAAGAGATTCAGGATGACTTACCTGAAATAGGAAGGCATCTCCCAGTGCATTGCTTAAGCAAAACACAAAGTCTTTTTTGGGATGTTCTGGGACAGCCTGTACAATGCTGTTTTCCACCCAGACCGCATGTTTGTGAATGCTGTTATGGTCAATCCCCGAACGGCCATCCGTTTCATAGAAAAACAGAGTGCATCCTGGGAAATTAAAGAAAGAAGGAGGACTGTAATCTGAAACATGTAATCTTCAAAAGTTTTGGGTCGTTTATTTTTAAGAATGAATGCATAATGGGTAATAGGTATTTTAAAAGAAATGGGTCAGTGACAAAAAACGGTTTGGCAAGATGAGAAATTGAAAAATCTTTTTTAAAAAAAACTTTTAAAAGCATGCATCATTTCAATGCACATAGTGTTTTTATGTAGATTGTTTTTTTTGCAATAAAAAATTACATTTGCACCATTTTTATGAAAGTTAAGACTGAATAGACCTGAAAATGTCAAATGGTGTAACCGGCAATTGCGCCAAAGAATGAGATATATTAAATATTTTATCCACCTTGATGGCATATAAGCATAATCATCATCATCCAAAAAAAAATTATAATATCATTTTATTAGTTATTTCTAAATCTAAATTTTAATGCGTTTTTGTAATATTTGTCCTGAAATTTATGAAAGTTAAGACTGAATGGATCTGAAAATGTCAAATGGTGTAACCGGCAATTGCGCCAAAGAATGAGAAATATTAAATATTTTATCCACCTTGATGGCATGTATGCATAATCATCATCATCAAAAAAAAACATTTTATAATATCCGTTCATTAGTTATTTCTAAATCTAAATTTTTATGCGTTTTTGTAATATTTGTCCTGACATTTATGAAAGTTAAGACTGAATGGATCTGAAAATGTCAAATGGTGTAACCGGCAACTGCGCCAAAGGATGAGAAATATAAAATATTTTATCCACCTTGATGGCATGTACGCATAATCATCATCATCATCAAAAAAAAAAAACATTTTATAATATCCTTTCATTAGTTATTTCTAAATCTAAATTTTTATGCGTTTTTGTAATATTTGTCCTGAAATTTATGAAAGTTAAGACTGAATGGATCTGAAAATGTCAAATGGTGTAACCGGCAATTGCGCCAAAGAATGAGAAATATTAAATATTTTATCCACCTTGATGGCATGTACGCATAATCATCATCATCAAAAAAAAAAAAACTTTTTATAATATCCGTTCATTAGTTATTTCTAAATCTAAATTTTTATGTGTTTTTGTAATATTTGTCCTGAAATTTATGAAAGTTAAGACTGAATGGATCTGAAAATGTCAAATGGTGTAACCGGCAACTGCGCCAAAGGATGAGAAATATTAAATATTTTATCCACCTTGATGGCATGTACGCATAATAATCATCATAAAAAAAACATTTTATAATATCCGTTCATTAGTTATTTCTAAATCTTAATTTTGATGCGTTTTTGTAAAATTTGTCCTGAAATTTATGAAAGTTAAGACTGAATGGATCTGAAAATGTCAAATGGTGTAACCGGCAACTATGCCAAAGGATGAGAAATATTAAATATTTTATCCACCTTGATGGCATGTACGCATAATCATCATTATCATAAAAAAAAAACATTTTATAATATCCGTTCATTATTTTTTTCTAAATCTAAATTTTTATGTGTTTTTGTAAAATTTGTCCTGAAATTTATGAAAGTTAAGACTGAATGGATCTGAAAATGTCATGTCAATGAGAAATATTAAATATTTTATCCACCTTGATGGCATGTAAGCATAATCATTATCAAATAATAATAATAATAATAATTTTATAATATCATTTCATTAGTTATTTCTTAATGTAAATTTGAATGCGTTTTTGTAATATTTGTTCTGACACATGCGAAAGCAGCTTTGTTTTCTTAATAATCTTGTATGTAAAAAAATCATATTACACTAAACTAGATGATTATATTTTATTCCACGTTTTTTTAATGAATATATTTATATTTTCATTTTAAAAAACACTAGTTACACCAGTTGACACAGACCAGTTACACCACACTGACATTTTTGCCATTATCCCCCAAATATTCTTTCAAAATTAAATAAAACCAGAAATTTTAGACTTGGTCCTCAAAAAAAGAAAGAATGAATGCAAGTAAAAAGCAATTTTTTTTAGAAATTTTAACCCTTTTACATTTAATTGAACCATAATGACACAAAATAATTAACGTCACACCATTGACCCAGACACCATAATAGTCATAAGAAGATGAGGTCTTAGCTTTTAGATGTCAGAAAATGCAGTAATAACTTGATTTGAAGCAGATTTGATATTTCTGTAACTTTGGCAGTATGATCAAATAATTAATCTTGATAAACATGGAAATTAATACAATTGATATTATCACACTAGAAATGGTAGCATTGAATTTTGGGACACACATTTTGGCATATATAATAGGTCATGCATACAGAAGTGCTAATAAACGCTGTATTCGTGCTGCAAAATAATATGGTAGCTTGCTTTTTAAAAGTAGCCTTTGTCTCACCTTTGAGTGACACCCAGTACTGTTTCCACTTCCTTTTTGCTGCCGACTCCACCCTCTTATTCTTCTTATGCACCAGGAAGTTTTTCACAGCCAGTATGCCAGCCTTCCGCACCGTGCCGTGGGCCGTGGTGAGCAAAATGTCCGAGGGGTAAACAGAGCTGAGGGTTCCACTGCTCCGCTCATCGCTAGCAGCCGAACTTGCTTCTTCTAAGCAATCCCGCGTTTGTCTGGAGTTCAAGTCCAGTTCCTGACGAAAGTTCTCGTACACTCCTTGATCTCCACCCGATTGTCGCTGATCCCCTCCACCTCCGCTGCTGCTCCCGCTGTCGCTTCCTGCGAAGATGCTCTCGCTAGCAGTGGAGTACACGGAGAAAGACGCAGACATGGCCTTGCAGCGCCGCGACGAGTGTTCGACTTCAGCCAGTCCTCCGTCGATACCGCTGTCTCCATACTCGCTACCCTCACCCGCCGTGATATCCTACATGCATGTGTGGACACATAAACCCAAGTGCACAATTTAATAAGGATAAAACAAGACACTCCCTTTACAGTGGAAGAACATCATTTGGGACATCCTCTGCACAACCACTCCTCCAAATTTTACACCAAACAAAGGTCTGACGTTTTAGAAAAATGTCAACGGAAGCAAAACAGCTCTTCTTACTTTCCACTTTAAGCAGAAACAAAGAATGAAACTAATCTCTACTTGTTCTCAACTTGTTTACCTGTGCACGAAAGAGGAATTGAAAAAAGACGACTGCAACAGAGAAGGTGCGGCTTCCCTTTGCTGGCATAAAAAAAACACTTTTACTGTACCTCCTAAAGATCCTTTCAGGTTGATCGTGGGAAATATCGCATTTCAAACCAATCAAAAGTTCAAGGCAGGGGCCCGAATTTAAAGCTTTAGCATGACTCAGGGCTTTTATGTTAGAAGTGTCCCCTGAGACCTTCCAAAATTCAAACCTTTTTAAGAACACATCAAATATGCACAAAAAAGCTGTGTTTGAATGGAGGATCAAGAGATTTTTGGGCTTTCAGTTTACTAAAGATCCAGAATGATGGAGATGATATGAAGCTTTTTACAGGCTTTTATCAGCAAATCCCATAAGGACGTTGTTTTTATTCAGTTCTTGGGTCACATGACTCTTTTATTCTTTACTCACGTATTGTTCCAACATGTTGTTACTTTAATGGCACATTAAAGGAGAGCAGGAGAGGTTTAGGGTCCCTTTTCTTATCATACAATGAAGGTGAATGGTAAACAGGGGCTGTCCATCTTTCCTCAAGACTAATTAGGGTAATATTAAATTCAAATGTATGTCTATTCCTTACACAAAGCTATTGTATACCATTAGAATACATGCTATATAGTGCACCCTCTTTATGGACCGTTTTTATGGTACTTTTATAATATGTTGGGTAAGAAGCATAACTCACATGTGTCGTTTGTGCACGTCGGCCCTGCATACATGAACGGATGGTAGCCTTGTGATTGGACAGTCCCTCTGACAGGCAGTGGGAGCGACGACAAGGAAGAGTGTATGCTGCGTATCCATTCCCTTCTTCCTCTTCCGGAGACAAGACCTCTCCGTTCATTATGCCCCCTTTGGTCCTCTCGGGACCATGACCGTTATAGTGATGGTGGGAGCCATGAAGTGAAGGTAGCCTCTCCGTGCAAAGTTCATCTAAAGAGTTAGCTCTCTCTCCGGGATGAGACTCAAGCGTCCGTGGGGTGGAGGTGCGCCGTCTTCCTCCACATTTAGCGAATCCTTTATCTACAACCTCGGTTCTCCCGATGATCTCCTCTGTGCTCGTCAGATGCTCTTGGCTTAGATCCGAACATGAGAACTCCATTGAATCCTCTCTCCAAATATCTGCAGATTTGGATCGCTTCTTCTTGAAGCTACTTCCTTCCCGAGGACCATCTTTGGTTCTCTGTAGGTACGTGTCCTTACTTACGAAAAGTCTGGTTTCATCGCAGCTTTCTGGCACCACCGTGTCCATCTCTACGCCATCCTCAGAGCCTGGCGTGATGGTGGGATCCCCAGTGCTGTCGTGGAAAGAAACCGGTCGCAAATTCATAGCCATCCGGTCCACCCAAATGTTTCCTCCATAGCCCTTCAGAGCATCTGTTTTTTTAAATGGTTCAAGGCCGTTTTCACTAAGGGATTGTGGGATGGAAGGGGTGCTGCTGGATCTCGTGCTGGTCTCAGAGTCGCGGTGTTCACCCTTGTTGGACGAGGCTTGACGTGATCGGCGAGAATGCTTGATTCGAAGTGATCGGGTCATGTGCTTTCGTGATAGGTGGCCCTGCCCCTCACTGTAGTAGGTGTGGTCTCCATTTTGGCTCTCCACGTTTCCCATGATTTAACGTCTGTGAAAAACAAAAACACAGGTGGAGTGCAGATCAATAAAGATGTGTTTAAAAGCACATGTGGATTACATTGCTAGAGAGCCTGGGTAACATTTTAATGGTAGATTTGTCGGTCTTTAGGGCTCTTAAACCTGAATGACCAAAAAACACCATATTTGTAACTGACCTCATAAAAGTATTTGCAGCCCAGGGGCAGCATACCTGCTGAGATGTAAAGTGTCATTTAAAAAAAGTTTGTAAAGTTCACAGTGTACAGAGTGAAAGCAACTAAACCAAAAAGATGGAGGAGAAAATCAGTCTCACAGTTAGTGCTAAAATACATGTGATCAGAACCAAATTGATGCACATAAAGCAAGAGAAAGAGGGAGAGGCGGGGGAATGTGAAACCTTTCTGTAACCTCCATTAGACACTTCATGGTATGTGTGTTTCAGTTATAATCTGTTGAAATTGTTGGAACGAATTAATTCAAATATAATTTGTTACACTCCTAAAAAAAAACACAGTAATGTGATCAGATTCTGTATGTAGAACCCAAATGTTCTGAAATCATATTTCATTATTTAGGGTAAAATGTTGAATCATATATTATTTTGTCAATATGTTGTACACTGTCAAAAAAGGTAAAAAAAAATTACATCTTTCCTATACGGCAAAAAAAAGAAAAACAATATGCTAAATACATTTTGTAGAAAGTAAAGCTTAATTAAATATTTTGTTTTTATTTGAAAATATATTTAATTTTAACCTTCATATATTAAAACTTTTTTATGTATTTCAGGGCCAAAAAATACATTTCTGATTTTACAACCCATACGGCAAAAAAAAATAATTCCTGGCCAAAATATAAAATGTGTAAAGTATAAGTATAAAATGTATGTATAAAATATATATGTATAAGTAAATAAAATAAACATATATATATATATATATATATATATATATATATATATATATATATATATATATATATATATATATATATATATATATATATATATATATATATATATATATATATATATATATATATATATATATAAATGCTTTAAATATATATTTATTTTTTTAATATATTTTACAAAAAATACCTAAAAATATATTGGTGAAAATTTTTTTTTCAAACATGAATATACGTATATGCTTTAAATATATATTTATTTTTAAAATATATTTGAAAATATACAAAAAATTGCGTAAAATATACTGGTAAAATACTTTTTGTAAACATATTTAAAAATATATTTCAGCACCTATATTTTTGCCCAAAATTATATTTAAAAATAAATTATATTTAAAAATACATATATTTTTCCCTTATGGGTTGCACCTAAAGAGGTCAAATTAATACCTCAGACATACATACTGGTACCAAAGAGTGTATATTAGTACCTCAAAGTTACATATTGGTACCAAGTGTATACATATTTGTACCTAAATGGTACATATTAAGACCTTTTTAAAGGGTACTGCACCAGTGACAGCTTGAAACCACTTTTGGACCATTTCTAACAGTGTATATATTATTATGCATAATAAATATTTTATATTTGTGCAGTGCTTTACTGTATTACGTCATGTTTATGTGATCAGCAGCAGTACCTGAGGTAGAACCAATGGATCAGATGCATTTCCAGTGAACCATATTCCTATTTTTAGACCGCATGGTCCTGGTCAGCGCTATGGTAGTTTTCCCTGCAAAAAAAAAACACATACAATAGACGTTTATAAACAAAGGGAACAAAGATCGAATCAGATGGTTTTAGGTTTCTGAAAATGTAATAGGTTGATTACACAACACCTGGTCTAATATGCCGTCACAGATACACACACAACACTCATACAACAGTACTTGCTGTTGTTTCTCTTGTGCAAGACCTTTCATGCTGCATGAGAGGAAGAACTTTCTGAGATATATCTCAGTTCCTTAAGAAGCCAACAATAAGTTAATTATGACAGAAAATCAACTCAGTCTAGAAGTAGTCTTAAATCTGAACCTCGGTTACAATATGGATCTGACCTCATTTCTTTCAATGCAAAGCCTGCACAGAGAAAGAAAAAGGAACCTCATCTCCATACTGCAGCAGCAGGTATGAAAATGAGAAGATGGATCGGACGCTCCTGGCAAAGTTTATGGATAAGCATCAGAAAGACACCAGGGCTTCCTTAAATAACCAGAGATAGATATAGTGAGAGAAAAAGAGGCTGAAGAGAAAGTGTATTAGGGACAATTTCTAAAGTCTGGAGTTACTGAATACAGAAACTTTGGGACATGACCAGAACACCACTGTCAGACAAAATGGTCAGATATGGAACCTATGTGACTGGTACTTTCAAAAAGTACACCTTTATACTTATATTAGTGCCAAATGTATACATAGGTGCACCTAAATCGCACATATTAGGAACGCTTTGAAGGGTCTGCCCCAGTGACAGCAAGAAACCATTTTTTTGACCAGTGTCAGTGTAGGAACACCCTAGACCAAAACTTATAAGCAAACCCTATAGCAACATCCACAATATCCTACAATGTAAATAAAAGGTGGTTCAACTTTAAAAAAAAAAGTTAATTTTAAGTTAAAATTTAAAATATTAGTTGACAAAATTTTTTTTGAGTACGGTAATATTTTTATGTTGAATTAACTCAAACTTTTAAGACAACCAGGTAACTTACATTATTAAGTTGAACCAACAAATCTTTTTTTAAAGTGTATTTTTACATTATTGGGCATGTTTTCCATAACCAAGCACTTTTTTGTTTTTTACAGATAATGTAAAAAATCTAGTTTTATATTGTGTGTGTGTGAGAGTCTGTTGTTTCTCTCCGCCAGAGGGTTTGTGATTCAAACAATGAGTTTAACAGAGGCTAGAGATTGTGTGTGTTTATGTGTAGATCTCTGGATCAGGTCCAGCTTCAGCAGCTAGGGTCAACAAAACCTTAAGGGCAACAGAGAGACAAAACCAAAGAGAAAGACCCAGACGATGCTCTCTATTCTCCGGATGACAGTTTGCAGAGAAATATGCATGCTTGGTTGTGTACATGAGAGCAGCAATAGAAAAAAGCTCTATAGCAAGGTTGAGTGGACTTACTGCAGTGCAGAGTTACATAAACTAGAGCTGACCCCATTTTTTTTTTTTTTTTTTTTGCTATCTGGTTGTTAAGTCTGACGTTATGCGCTGCTTCCGGGTCCAACAGCTCACAGATGTCATAGAGAAATAACAAAAAATCACAGCTCTAATACACTCGTATCATAATGAAAAACACCTAATCCTAATTTTTATCTTCTTAACAAAATCCGAGATGACCAGACATGGATTCATGAACGTGGATTTTTTAAGAATAATTAATATATTGTTGTCTTTGATTCTGGGAGCCCAAGACTGCAGTTTACACTGTGAGTTTATAAAATTTTCGCTTACATGTGTGATATGAATAAATAATGCTCATAATCTGTTTAAATAATATCCTCTATTGAAATTAGTGGAGGTTTGGACCTGGAAACAGTATTCCTTACGTCATCACTTAACAACCGGATGCTCGGTTTGGGTTCCTTTCACTGAATGTTTAAGCTCCAGAACTTCATAGTGGAAAATGATGTAACTCTAACCCCATTTTTTTTTACAAGGTCTGCCCTTTACTTAAACTTTAAGTGTTACCTTTGTGCATATGCAGCTGTAGCATAACATAAAGTCCCGTCTTACTGATTTAAAATAAAGGTATTTCATGAGCTGGGGAAAATTGAAAAATATAATTTCGTCAGATGAAAAAACGCCACATATGATATATTTTTTCAGGTCACTTGATGTGCTTCACGAGTTCACACTTACAAATAATTCTGAACAGGGTTATTAATATGCGTATCGTGGGGAGAAGGGGAGGTGGAGGGATGCTGAACTATCTAGGTATGTGGGTGAGTTGATTTTCAGTCTATATAGGTTTATGTTTATGCCTATCAGGTGAAGACCTGATTGCTGATTGTCGACAGCTGGTCATAGTTACAAGGTAATTAGGTTGATTATTTGAACGTGCTCCTCCCGAACTTTGTTAATAAAACATAATTTAGTGATAACTAGGGCTGGGTATCAGCAAGAATCTTGCGATATGATATCACGATAGATGTGTTGCAGTGCAATACCGCGCCCGAGATCAAAGTGCTGCAAACTGTGCTCTTCCGCCATACAATATAGTTAAAAAAAATCCGCTTAAAAAATCGCCACGTTTTATTTTGTGCCACCATACTTACTCGTGTAACTACTCATGTAACAGTCTTTAAATAGGGAAAACATGGAAGTTAGGGGTGTCAACAATAATTGATTCGGCGATGCATCACAATGTGCGCATGCCCGATTCAGCATCGATGGACCAAAGTGCCATAATCGATTCTGTCACCGTGTATTTTCTGGCCTCGAGTGGACAATAAAAACACACCCTTTTCCATGGAAAGCAGACATATGTGCAAATTTTGGATTCTACGAAGTTAATGGGAAACTAGACAAGACTTTATGTGTTTGTAAAACTTCATCCCTGTTTGGATCCTAAAGGGGATCGCACACCGGCCGCGCAGCTCAGCGCGCCGCCCAGTGCCACGGCGTTCTAAAAAAATCGAACACATTGTTTTCTATGAGTATACGCACACTGGCGCCGCCAGGTGGCACCTGTCCGCGCCGCCCAGCTGTGACTCAGGAAGTTGTTCAAATCCCTGTCGCGCCACAGAGCGCCACTCACATAGTTTAACATTAAATAACATCATATTTGTCCCAAAACATTAACGACTAACATTGGCTGCTAATGTATATTTTGCATTTTGCAGTAGACGCTATCTGACGAAGCTTGCGCTATTTAATGTGTACTTCCGGTTTACAATACCTCCGAGTTCTCCTAGGCGCGACGCTCCTCGGCCGGTGTGCGATGCCCTTAAGGAATGAATGGGGCTAGGCTAAATGCTAACACATTCACGACGTGCCGTGCAAAGATAAAGTGCACGCATTGAAAAAATGTATGTATTAATGTATTAATTTGTCTAAGTTGAGGTAAGAACATAGTAAAATATTGGAAACGGTGGTGTTTTTTCTTTAAAGATGGCCTCCAGGTAAACTGACATGGCTAATAGGGATGTTGACCATCTTCTTTATGCAATGATTTTCACTGTGTTTCTCATGTTGCGCGTTGTGATGGCATATAAACATATGTGTGTTAATCAAACACAGATTTTATACCATCTGACACGATTCCATTAAATATCGAACCTTGGACTTCAAAAAAAAAAAAAAAAACACCACAGATGGAATATCTCAGCGGGAATCCAGAGCTAAAATGTCACTGCAGTCATAACTGAAAGGTTAGCGAAAATCGATGAGAAACCGCGAAAACGTGAGTCAGCGAATGAACCGAGTGACCCCCAGCCCACTCTCTCTCTCCTGCTCCTCACCTACGTGATATTCTTGTGCGTCCCTGGTGGGATTCATAAGTAATAAACTGTGATAAATCGAAGGGTAATTACAGAAAGCCTCACGGTGGCACAAAAACCTCAATGACGATTGATATGTAAAGCTCACGTCTCCGGGTTAAGACATCAGAAAAATATCATCTTGCTGCTTATCAATGTGCTATAGCCTTGAGCCGGACGACTCCTGCGGGGTGGAAGCAGGTGGAAAGGATGGAGGAAGGGTGTGAGATGGTGGAATGGCTTGCTGTGTCTCACTGTGAAACTTTAATCACAGGCACTTAGATGGACACCTCCTCCACTTTATTTCACGCACTATGAGGGATGTGCTAGCCTGGGCTCTGTTATTAAAACACACAGACATATTCTCTATACACATACCATCAGGTTTGTGGTCATACTCAAACGCACATGCACAAACATGAATATTGCTCCAAAAATGTATATAAAGGTTAATGTACAGTCAGCTAGTCCAAAAATGCTAAAAATAAATAATGACGTCATTAAAGGAAAACACCACCGTTTTTCAATATTTTCCTATGTTCTTACCTCAACTTAGATGAATTAATACATAACTATCTTTTTTCAATGTGTGTACTTTTCATCTTTGTACAGCGCTTCTTCCATGTGTTAGCATTTAGCCTAGCCCCATTAATTGCTATGGCTCCAAACAAAAGTTTCATTGTGTGCCACCATACTTACTCGTGTAACTACTCATGTAACAGTCTTTAAATAGGGAAAACATGGAAGTGTTTGGTGGCTCCTAATTCATCCCTGTTTGGATCCTAAGGAATGAATGGGGCTAAGCTAAATGCTAACACATTCACGAGGTGCTGTACAAAGATAAAAAGTGCACGCATTGAAAGGCCGTCTAAGTTGAGGTACGAACATAGTAAAATATTGAAAAACGGTGGTGTTTTCCTTTAAACGGGTTTTATTTTGCAATAATGACTGACTGACCAACACAATCTCATGGCAATTTTACAAGGTGGCTAATTCGTATGACCACATTCTTAAGTTTTTTATGATTTGCTTTCGTCCCTGAAATGTTGGAGTTAGGGGGAGGGGTTTGATTGTTATTTCTCTCCTTTTTTTTACAATTTAGTTTGTATGTGTTAATACAATTTATTATTAATAATATGCCACTAGTTAATTCTTGCCTTAGCTTCTATCTTAAAACAGCCCAAAAATGGCAAAAAGGCTTCAACATCATTTACAAAGAATGCAACTATAACTCTCTATAGCTCTGAACCGCACAGTAACTTCACTTTACCTTCTCTAACTCTATCAAAAGTGAAACGTGAACAGATGATGGGGAAGCAAGGCGGTGTGAAAACAAATAACAGACTTTAAAATTAAATTCTGCTGCTACACATCACGAAATCTATCATTATTGAAGTATAATCATCCAAAATGGCTTGGTATATCATATTATAAATGATTAAAGTACAGACAGGAGTGCTTAGAAATAACTCAAAATGGAAAAAATGGTGCTCAGAAATGAAGTCGAATAACTCGATTATGAAACTTAATTTAGGCAGATTTTATAATATCATACATTTTCTATTAGAAAATATTAAAAAGCACTAAGAGATTCATTTATGATTGAATATATTCACAAGACAAACAAAGAAAAGCTGTGAGCGATGCCATTTGTGGACAGAAAAAGCCAAAAGAAAAGCATTTTCCCTTTCTTTCCAAGTCCGCTCCCATTAGTCTAGTACTTCACGTTTTTTTGTCTATGAATGTCTTTAAAGCCTGGAGCAAAGAGCAAGGTTTAAAATCTCCCCAAACCCCAGCTCTGGTGCATAGAGTTGTGGGAAAGCTACAGGGCTTTTATCTTCCTCAATCAGAGAGAGAGAGAGTAAGAGTGGATTAGAAATGCTATCCATTGTTCTTTTAGATGGCATCTGTAATTTTGCATGTGCTCGATCAGCTCTTGTTAGTCTAATTGAGAGAGTACAGACAAAGACACATAGATAATCACAGCCCAGTCCGTCTCTGGTGTTCTCCACTGACTGACTATCCCATAGATATTTACATCAATATTGCTCAACATTGAGTCCATCAGGCAATTCTTCATCTTTAACAAAAAATTTATCATTTTAAATTAGAATTATAAAAATTTTACAATTAATTTGTTACTTAAACATTCAAATGGATTTTTTAAACCTAGTAAATCATTACGTAAGCAGCACAAATATGCCAGATATGAAATATAGATGAAATGCACTTTAAGCATAGCTTAGCACCTTCATTGAATCTGATTAGACTATTAGCATTGCACTAAAAAATATCCAAAGAGTTTCGATATTTTTCTTTTTTTAAACTTGACTCTTCTGTAGTTACATCGTCTACTAAGACCGACGGAAAATTAAAAGTTGCGATTTTCAAGACAGATATGGTTAGGAACTATACTCTCATTCTGGCGTAATAATCAAGGACTTTGCTGTTGTAACATGGCTGCAGCAGGCGTAGTGATATTACGCAGTGCCCGAAAATAGTCCCCTGGTATTGAAAGTAACCAAGGGGACTATCTTTGGGCAGTTTTAAATAGGAAAAACAATTGAAACTCTTTAGTTATTTTTTGGCACGATGCTAATGGTCTAATCAGATTCAATGGATTGTGCTAAGCTATGCTAAAAGTGCTAGCGTCAGACCTGGAGATCAGCTGAATGGATTCCAAAACGGTAAGAATCAAAAGTTTAACTCTAGGGGAGCTGGAAAATAAGCATATTTTCAAAAAAAAAACTAGAATGTCCCTTTAAGGTTCTCAGGTATCTGCTTATAATGGCCTTCTGTCATTTTCCTTCACCTCCAAACATGTTTCAACAAGGGAACAATGTCATCTCTCTCCTCTGCTTTGCTTTTCTATTCAGTACTCCTTAAATGTAATTGTGCTTAGTCAACATGCAAAAAACTATTTTAAAAAAGTGCTAGAATTAACTTTAGAGGAAATCCACAGCCAGCTTTTTCCAAGCAATGCTGATGGTATAAATGCAAATCTTGGGGTGTTATGGGAGCTCCATAAATCCACTTCCAGTGTAATAGTGTCGACCTTTGTGTCCGGGAAACTAATTTAAGTGCTTCCACATATACGGATAATTGGCGCATGTGATTCACTGACTATCCTTCTACACAATACCCACCACTGACCCTAAACCCTTTGAAACCAACCCCGGCCCAGGGGCGACTCTTCCCATTTCTCGCATTCTTTCACGGATTCCCGACAGGGGAATGACCAACTTAACTTGAGATGAGAGGGATTTAAAAGCCATAACAAAATTCCCTTGGGACTCTTGAAAAAGCAGTAGGAGAGATAGAACGAAACAGAATCAGATAGTAAGATTAAAGAAGAAGAGCTTAAAGAGAGTTCATAAGAAGTTTATCAGCGCTGTTTTTGCATGTACATGACGTGCAGCGCATGAAAACGTTATACAATTCAGAATAGAAAGATTAAAATCTATTCTGAGGAAGTAAGGTGGGCAACCTAAATATCTTAATGCAAAGATTCATATCAATGCAAAAAGCCTGCAATATGAAAGTACTGCTAACGGACAACAATAAGCATAGCCATCTTCTACACATCCAAAAGCAGGAGGTGTTATCATATATCCTTTGTGTGTGACAGCATGAAGACGCATTTCCGTATGACCGGCACTGCAGACAGGATCTTCAAAGGCAAGAGATATTACCCGTCCATTAATCCAAATGAAGTGACAGGACTCCTCCCTCATGTCCCCAGGCCCCTGACCGTGTCTGTGCTCGGCAGAGCCCAATAAGCCAGTAATGAGAGTTTACCGCTTTATACGCAGACAACCGGTGCTGACCCCCTCCTACCCAAGACAACCAGTCTTGTTTAATAAAGGGGCACAGAGACACTGTTGAATTATTATTTAGACTCTTATTCTGTTTACTTAGCAAATGGCTAAATATAGCTTCTGTATATTTAGACTAAAAATGTGATTCACTTTTTATCCAGCAATGAGTATATGGAATTACAATAACAAAAACATTGCATATAATGCACACTATACAGTAAGGTTGTAATAGTTAACAGGAACCAGCCTGATATTATGAGTGTTTATCGAGGGGCAACCTTCCGATCTCTCTAATGAAGCCAACACGGAAGTGACTTAAACTGCAATTCATCGACTGGCCGCTTGAGGCTGGCTTCAAAAGGGAGTCAATTCCCATAGACTCCCATGTTAAAAATGGCCAAATTTACAGTAGAAAATAATATGTTTACAGCCTGGTACAAAAAGTGTTTTTGGCCTATATAGCTAATTTTGCCCTTCATGACAACTGTGAGGGGGGTGAATTTTTTTGTAACTCATCCGTTTAGATTATATTAAGCCTTAAACTTCTGCATAATTAAGGGCGTGGCCGCTTGAGTGTCGGTTGAACAGCCATTGCTGTCACTAGACTCGCGCTAGGCGGGCGTGGTTTCACCTCAGATTCACCCATGTCCCGCCTCTTTACCCATTTTCGGTTTTCCGCGAGTAATTTGCGTGGATGCGCGGCCAAGATGGCGACGGCAGGCAACGCCTACTTTAAGCTTCAAAAGCGATCTTCACAAACCAATGGGTGATGTCACGGACACTACGTCCATATTTTTTTACGGTCTATGGTGTTTATATGTATTTTAGGAGTTGGCAAATTTTTACAAAGTGAATAGTACAAAACAAACGATTATCATAAAAAATAATAACGAAACTCCACCACCAATCCCAACGTCACGGGGCAAAAGCGAATTGTACATATACGAATGTGGTTGTACGAATTAGCCACCTTGTAAAAACGTACGAGTTGCTATGCGATACCATTGCAACTAACAATGTTAACAAGACAATGTTAACAAGACACTTTTTACAGTAGGTATTAATCTTGGTTACTTTCATTCTCCACACATAATACTAAAGATGTGTGTTTGATGACTTATGCATTAAGTAATTGTGTACTTATATATGACCATTAACCAAACTGAATAAATGCTATGAAAAATAGTTTATTTTTAGTTTATGTATATACGTATATAACCTTATTGTGAACTCTTATCAATGTCTATTTGCCACCAGTTAAAGTGGTGAAGGATTGTGACTACTTGCTCCAGCCAAACCAGTTTTTTTCTTTTGCTTAGTAATTCACTATGACAGGGAATGCTGAGTTATCTCAGTTCCTTTTGTCTCTGTATGAACAAAGAAAAAAGACTGATAATACACCAGGGTGAGATCCCATGGCTAAGATATCTGTTTAATAAATGGAAACTCATGTAGAATAGATTGGCTGCAAAGCAAAAACTTAAGTTACACTATAAGGGGTTAACAAGAATTGGTTGGATGTCTTTGAGGGCTTGGTTTGTGTTTCTGTGTGCACTGAAAACATAATCGGCACACAGCAGGGTTGTATTTTTATTAGTAAATGCATTAGCTAACATGAACATATATATTGTTTTTCAGCAGTTATTAATCTTTGTTAATATCAGCTAATGCTAATACCAATGCTCGTTCATTGTGGATTAACTAATATTAATAACAAAAGCAACCTTACTGTAAAGTGTCACCGTATAATCCAATTACATCACTGTAATATATGCAAACCATATCAATGTCAAATAAAACAACAGACATTTGTCACAACCTTTAAAGGGAACTTCAAAATATTTCTCACGTTAGATCCTTTAGATGAAGAGGGATCAAATGAAGACCTGCCGTGAGAGTAAAACGTCTCTCTGGACTACAAGATCCACATTCTAAAGTCTTCAAAACCTCTCATCTCCAACACAGAACTTAGCATCTCATCTTCTGCTCTTATTTAACACATTTAAACCTCTCAGGGGTGAAGCAGGGAGTCTGTGGTTCTGTAATTGTGCCAGTTAAGCTAACTGTGCCTGACCGCAGGGATCACATATAGACTCTTAGGGGACATGAAGCACTTTTGCATGTAAAGCATAAAGCTTGGTCTGTACTTTTGTTGATTTTACCTTTGTAAAAAGGTAATATGTTGACTCATATGATAAGCATTATATTCTATATGTATACCCTTACGAAAATTAACCATGGCTTTATTGTGGTAAAAGTGTAGTAAACATGTTTTTTTTTGGTGTATTGATTACTATCAGCAAAACCATGGATTTACTGCAGAAACCATGTTTTTTTGGTTTTAACTGTAGTAAAACCATGGTTAATTTTTGTAAGGGTAGATACACAAAGCAGAGTTACACCGGGGTCAAATAATTTAAAGGTTCCTATACACACATACTGATCATATTGTCACAGGCCGACTCATAGCCTGTGGCAAATAATGAGGGGACACAACTACAGGTATAGGCCACAAGGTATTTTCTTTATTATAAACAAAACTTATAAACTTAACACAAAAGAATGAAATGTGAAAATGTCATAATATAGGATGTATGTAAAGTGCATGGATGCATAAGTCTGTATGTGTAAACATGACTGAGTGAAAACTAAGTAAAAACTACAAAAGAACAAACAAACAGGATCATACCTGGAGGAGCAGAGAGAGAGAGAAAAATGGTTAGTGTGGCAGTTTAAATACACTGAGCCCAGGTGGCTCCAATTACCAACAACCCTCTGCTGCCTGCAGTAAGAACCACGCCTGCAAGAAAGGGGAGGAGCCGTGACACCCCCCTCCTTAAAATGAGGGTCCCACCCTCAGCCCAAAAAAAAAAAAAAAAAAAAAAACAAACAAGTCCCAGCTCCTAGTGGTTTCCCTGTGTCCCCCAACTGAGTGTCCACTCCTCCAACTCAGCAGCCCTGGCACCTAGGGAGCAATTCAAGAGAAAGGAAAAGACAGCAAGCAGGGGTCAACAGAGGGAAGAGATACAAACTAGGTTAAAGGAGCTCGAGACAAGGCATCTGCAATGATATTATCCTTACCACTAATGTGTCTAATATCAAGGTTAAATGGTTGTAAGAACAAAGCCCACCGCATCAAGCGCTGGTTGGGATTTTGCAGGGACTTCAGAAAAATGAGTGGGTTATGATCAGTAAACACCGTTAAAGGAGTCAAACCTGAACCAACATAGACTTCAAAGTGCTGTAGAGCCCAAATGAGTCCTAACGCCTCCTTTTTTTATTACAGAGTAGTTTTTCTGGTACTTATTAAATTTCCTGGAAAAGAAACTAACTGGACACTCAACATTGTCCTCATTTTCCTGGAAAAGCACAGCCCCAGCACCTATTTGACTGGCGTCTACCTGCAATTTGAAAGGTTTCCCAAAATGTGGTGCTGCCAACACGGGTGCCGAACACAAAAGAACCTTAACTGCATCAAATGCCTCTTGACACTGGGTGGACCAGATAAATTCAGCCTTGGCCTTTAATAGATTGGTCAATGGGGCCACTACTACAGAAAAATTCTTACAAAAAGCACGGTAGTACCCCACCATTCCCAGGAAGCGCATCAATTCTTTCTTTGAAGAAGGCTGTGGAAACTGCTTCACAGCCTGAACCTTGGCTTCCACAGGACAAACAAAACCCTGGCCAACAACCTTGCCTAGGTATGTAACAGTAGCTTTGGCAAACTCACACTTTGCCAAATTAACAGTTAACCTGGCCCACACCAGTCTTTCAAACAGGGCTTGAACTCTCTGGACATGGTCCTCCCAGGAGTCTGAGTAGACGACCACATCATCCAGATACACAGCACACCCTTCCAGACCTGAGACCACCTGATTCATCAGCCTCTGGAAAGTGGCTGGAGCATTTCGTAAGCCGAAAGGCATCACTGTGTAAGAGAACAATCCAGATGGAGTGATAAAGGCAGCAATCTCACGAGCCATTTTGGTAAGGGGTACTTGCCAATATCCCTTTAAAAGATCAAATTTGCTAACATACTTTGCTGCCCCGACTTGATCAATACAGTCCTCCATCCTTGGAAGAGGGTAAAGGTCTGCCTTAGTGACATTATTTACCTTTCTATAATCAGTGCAGGGTCTAAAAGTGGAATCAGACTTTTTGACCAGAATACAGGGTGAAGCCCAATTTGAAGAACTTGGCTCAGCAATACCATTGTCCAACATATACCGCACCTCGGTTTCCAATTGCTTTCTCTTCTCCTCAGATACTCGATAGAATCTCTGTTTGATAGGCTTAGCATCTCCAATGTCTATGTCATGCTCAATTAAATGGGTTTGAGATGGAGTGTCAGAAAACAAAACGGGGTAGCTTCTAATAAGAGATAACAATTCCTCACGTTTCTCAGAGTCTAAATGGTCTATCAAAACATCAAGGTTTTGCAAAGTCTGGGAGTTTTTCAACCGACCCTGTAAGACCTCATCCGAAACCCTAACTACCTCTTCTTCTCCACCCTCCACAAAGTTAATGCCATAAGATGCAGTGACTGAAGCAGCAGTCAACGCTGACCTCACTGCTAGAGTACCTTCCACTTTGCTCAAATCACGGGAATAATAACATTTTAGCAAGTTCACATGGCACAATTTAGAGGACTTCCTATGACCAGTGGTTTCAATAAGATAGTTCAAATCTGAAACTTTGCGCAACACTGTAAAAGGACCATAGTACTTTGCCTGAAAAGGTGAACTTACCAGAGGCAAAAGAGCAAGTACACGATCACCAGGACTAAACTCACGCAGCTCAGCCTGTCTGCCATATTTCTGTTTCATTTTCTTCTGAGCACATTGTAGTTTTTCTTTCGCCAGTTCACCAGCCTTATACAACTTCATCCTAAAACCATTTACATAGTCAATAAGGCTCCGAGGTGGTTCCTCAGGCAAACCACCATCCTGTAGTACCGCTAACGGCCCACGAACCTTGTGACCAAACACCAAGTCATTAGGGCTAAACCCTGTGCTTTCCTGCACCACCTCACGAGCAGCCAGTAGCAGCCAGGGTAACCCCTCCTCCCAATCTGCAGACAGTTCTGTACAGTATGCACGAAGCAAGGACTTTAACGTTTGATGAAAACGTTCCAAAGCTCCCTGGCTCTGGGCATGGAATGCAGTAGACTTGTTGTGTTTAACCTTAAGCTGTTTGAGAACCTGAGCAAATAAATGAGATGTAAAGTTAGACCCTCGATCTGACTGAATGATTTTTGGAATCCCAAATGTTGAAATAAATTGAGTTAATGCTTTAACTACTGATTTTGAAGTTATGTTACGCAGGGGAAAAGCTGCTGGATATCTAGTTGCTTGACACATAACAGTTAACAAGTAGCTATGGCCTAACTTGGACCGTGGTAAAGGCCCAACACAATCAATAAGAAGATGCTCAAAAGGTTGCCCTATGGCTGGGATTGGATATAAAGGTGCTGGCTTTACAACCTGGTTTGGCTTGCTTGTGCACTGACACGTATGACAAGTTCTAATAAACTGAGCTACATCCCGCTTCAAACGTGGCCAAAAGAAGTAACGGAGTATGCGATCATAAGTTTTACAAACACCCATATGACCTGCCACATCACCATGTGACGTTTGCAACACTTTATTTCGTAAAGTAGTAGGTACAACTACTTGAAAAACTGGTTCTCCTAGACCCTGATTACAGTATGGAACCCATTTTCTGACCAACAGCCCATCCAAAAGAAAATAACACTGAGCACTATTCCTCACCATTAAATCAGGAACCACTTTATCAAACAGGTCAGTCAAAGTAATATCTGCCTTTTGCTCAGCTACCAATGAATCTCTAGAACTAATCAATTGTTCTATCTGGAGTTTAACTGGCAACTCAAGACTTTCTGGCTTACTCTCAACCTCCTTACAAGAGGCAGAGCGGGTAACAACACAAACTGGAAATACCTCAGGAGACGCACTGCTGCAATCAGGAGCTACACTTGCACAGGACACTGAAGGTAGCTTCTTGAAGATGTTTGGTTTACCAACTGCCCACACCTTACTACCTGCCAAATCATTCCCCAAAATCATATGGATGCCCTCTACTGGCAGCTGGGGTCTAACCCCCACAGTTATATTACCCTCTATCAGACCACATTTTAGGGTTATTTTATGTAAAGGAGAAGAGAATGGAGTTAAACCCATGCCACATACCATTACACAACTGCCAGTATCAGATTCCTTAGAGAATGGCAAAACAGATTCTAAAATAAAAGAATCTAAAGCCCCCGTGTCTCTTAAGATTTTAATTGGAACATCTTGGCTGCCATCTACCAGGGACACTACACCATCTGAAATAAAGGCAGAAAAATCACCATGAGAAGACCGAGAACCAAACTGAACTAGTGGCTGAAAAAGCTCACATTGGTAGTCAGAAGCTGTAACGGGAGCTGCAATCACTGCAGGTTTAATTTGACCTGACTGCTTTGATTTAAGTAGAGGACAATCTTTCTTCCAGTGTCCTTCAACTAAACAGTAGCGACAAATATCATCAACTGAAGGTTTATATCCCCCAGAACCAACCTTCTGCTGCGGCCTTTGGAAAGAAGCTCCAGAAAAAGAGGACCTACTATTCCTAGGAATAAAATTATTTTTATGGTACATAGCACTATTTGACTCAAAATAGCTTTTATGTGTTAACCTGTACTCATCTGCAAGAACTGCTGCATCACTTGGAGACTTAACTTTACGTTCATTAATATATGTAGCAACCTGGTCCGACACAGAATCTTTAAACTGTTCCAACACAATTAAGTTAGCTAGATCCTCAAAAGTGCTAACTTCAGAAGCTGTATACCACCGATTAAATGCAGAAATTAAATCACGAACAAACTCAGAATAGGTTTGTGAATCTAACTTTTTCCTATAACGAAAACGTATAGCTCAAATTTACTGTAAGTCACTTTGGATAAAAGCATCTGGCAGATGCATAAATGTAAGTGCAAATGGGTTAAAGAATAATATGAAAAAATGTAACTGGTTAGTAAGCAGTGGTGCCTTTGTTATATTGGTGTCGCTGTTTTATAAAGCTATTTTTTCCGCATTACAGTGATTTTTCATTGTTGAATGGGGTTTTAACGGGATAGTTCACCCAAACATTCTGTACATTTAATCACCCTCAAGTTGTTACAAACCTGTATACATTTCTTTGTTTTGCTGAACACAAAGGAAGATACCGTATTTTAAGCGTTTTTCAGCACCATTGACTTTCACAGTATTTTTCTTTCCTACTATGGAAGTCAATGGTGCTCTTGTTTCCTGCTTGATTACAAATATATTCCTTTGTGTTCAGCAAAATAAAGAAATGTATACAAGTTTAACAACTTAGTAATCATTTTTGGGTGAACTATCCTTTTAAGGGCACTGTTTTGTGTTGTGCCACTGACTAAAACCATTGGTTGTAAAATCAACGTACCACAAGAACTCCTGTGGCTTTTGCTTAATTTCATCAGGTGTGTGTGTGAGAAAGAAAGCATTTTATGTATAATGGCCATGGTAATGCCTAACACACACACGCACACACACAATCACAAATCATCCTTATCATCCCAATTCATCTCGATGCAGCAGTCATTATCTGGTTAGAGGCAGTGAAGATGGGGGAAATGGAGTATAAATGGGGCTAATTTGTGTCCTCTGTCTGGGGAAAATGGAGTGATGACATGCAGGAGGAAAAGAGGAGGTAGAGGAGCGGTGCAGATGGGTCCTCTCACTGATCAGAAGGGCTTGAGATTTACACACTTCCAATGACATGCTTGAACAAAGAGTGCCAGTTTGGGGGAAATAAGAGAGAGGGAGATAGAGAGAAAATGGGGAGGGTGTGAAACAAAAGGACGAATGTGGATGAGTTTGTCTGGAAGGGAGATTGGTGTGCTTGCAAACCTATTGACAAATAGATAACTGTTTAAACGGATGCTATTACTATAAAGCTCAGAGTACATGTCGTTTTTTTATGTTTACACAAATGTACACGCATGGTTCAATGCATAGCCTTGCAAAGTATAGTTTATTTGACTTGTACGTGTACTAAGACATTGCACCAAAAGTCATCAGGGAAGATCATATCTGGGCAAATGAGAAGTATACTTTAAACATTTGTGACCCAGTCCGAAAAGTTTCCCATCATTTATAATTTGATAACATGTGTGTCTTTGTTTAGATTACATACAACTACACGTCTTCATTGAGAAATCTAAAAGCAGCACACAAAAAACACCAAATTATTAGGAGTACCTACATTAACCACTAATGCCGCTTTCCATTGCATAGTACACCATGGTTTGGTTTGGGTCAAGTCGGGTCAGCTCACCTCACTTTGCCTTGGTTAGCTTTTTCATCGAGTTTAGTAACACTTCTGAGTGGGAGGGATTATAGGCGTGTCGTCATATTTGCGCTGCCTACTGCTGTGAGATCATACAAGTGAGAGTGTCGTTGTACATTCCTATACATTTATTTATTTCTCAGTCTGCCACAAAATTAAAATTGACCACCACAAATAAATGTTTGCACATCGCGTTTATCACTACCTCTGTTTCACATGACAGTTTCTGTACAAACACCGTGGCGTCAGTCGACACGCTCCGCTGAGCCTCATTTAAGTTGCATTTAAGCATATATGCGGACGTGCGCGTCGCGAATGTGCCGCCACAAACTGCAAGTCTGAAAAAAAAGTTATTTTGTTTCTAATATCTCAACCTGTGGATGTCTTTCATAGCCAAAAGGGAGTTTGGGAACTTATAGCAGAGCACAGATGACAACATGTTTGCTCGAGACAGTGCAAGCTAGCATGAAGGTAAAGCTAATCTTATATTATCGCGATGGCGCTGGTAGTGACGATTCTCTCAGACCAATCAGTGATCTACAGTGTTTTCGTGTCACGTTTTGGTATCAGTTCGGGTTGCTTGAAACCCCAACCGAGGTGGTACTAAAAAAGTACTGGGTACTACATACTGAACCCAGTAGAAAAGCCCCCAAAAGTAATCTGACCTGACCCAACCAAACCGTGGGGTACTATACAATGGAAAAGCGCCATAAAGCAAAGCTCCAAGGTCATATTTCAGTATAAAAGAGCTATAAAACCACTTTCACACCATAATATATCCACTCAAGTCTCTTTATATCTGGTCCACAGCCCTGTGGCACGCTTAAGCTGAGCAAACGCTCAATGCACACACGGCCGTTCTGTATCGAGTATTATGTGAGAGAATGGCTCCAAATGCTGGCTGTTGATACATCCAGAACGAACACACGCACACTAACAGCGCTGGGATTTCTATGGCTGACAGTGAATGAGAGGTAGGATCAACATTTTGGCTCAGTGCTCACGGCACTTCTCATCTGGCAGGAAGCCCCAATGGACAGGAAGAGAGGGGAGGTGTGAGGAAAGCCATACCGGTGCTCCACAACCCTCAGTCCATTCCTCAGCACACCTGAGGCCAACCAACGGAAACTTTTACAGCTGATGAGAACAACCTACAAGTCCTGACAGGTCTGTGGAGGGGGAGAGAGAAAGGGCCAGAGGAAACCAGCATGCTCATATGTCTCCAAACCACCTATTAAGGCCTTAGAGACCTCATTTATGAAGGAGGGGTCATTTTGAGTGCCGGTGCTCCATCATTCTCTCATTCTTCCACACTTTTATTCGATCGGGGCTTCGCACCTGCGTCAACAAACAGAGCCTTGCAAACAAAGTGCTCCTTCTAGAAAAGAAAGAGGACAGAAATAGGAAGGGAGGTGAAAGACGTGAGCTTTTGTTTTGGGCCATGTGAGCATCGGAATGTCGCACGCAAACAGCAGTCAGACGCAGACAAACTGTAAAAGCCGAAGCAGACAAAAAGTCTTCAGAAGAAAAGTTTTGAGAGAGACGTGGTGCATTTAGTCATTCATTTATTTTTTTGTAGTAGGAAAGTGAAACAAAGCAAAAACTTGCTTGATGAAGTTGTAATTTTAAAATTTGGCAACTAATCCCAAAGATTGCATGTTATTTAAAAATTGCCTTATTATAACACATTCTAAAAATATTGCTTAATTGTGTAACTCTTTAGTTTGCTTTTCGGGGAAACAGGAACTAACTTTAAAGAAGTGTCCATGCCCTTCACGAAACTACCCTGTGGGTGTGTTGTGAGTCTCTTTGTGGTTGTGTGTGAAGCAGCAATCGATTTATCTCAGCACATGATTTCTATATGGTCGAAAGGCAATGAATCTTATCTCTTCATCATTCTTGTGTGTGTGTGTGCCAGTACGACTCCACAAGTACCATTTACTGAAGCACAATTGAGCTGCTTATAAGACACACGCCTGCCATCGTCCAAACCATTACAAATCAATACCCTATTACCACATCAGAGCCACACACTATTCAGACTCAATCTAGAGTGAAACTTACTTTCATTACACACTTACCAACCAATACACAACTCGCACTCACATACATCACAGTTCTCACCTTTCTCCCCCACAGCAGGCGTTCGCATCCCACGGAAGGTGTCTCATCACAGTGCATCAGTACTGATGATGCTATACCAGACTGTAAATGAGTAGACTGCTCATTCTGCCAAATATTATACAATTAGTTATAGTAGCATTATAATTGAGACATATCATGGAAACCAGTAGCCGCCCTACATCCAGTAGCTCAATTGGTAGTACACTGTGTTAGCAGGGCATAAGGGCATGGGTTCGATCCACAGGCAACACAGATACTAATGCACTGTTAGTCACTTAAAAGCGTCTGCAAAATGCATGAATGTAAATGACACAATCTAATGTTTATGACACAAGGCCTCCTCCAAGCAACCTACATTATCTGTGGAAGTAGCAAAAATAGGTCATTCAGAAACCATCACGGCATTAAAGTCACATCAGTGCCTACATTAACGTATGACTGCCCACATTTACATATCAATAGTTATTCAGTATTCATGTAACTTGCCCTGTCCTGATGAATGACTGTATGCTGTTGTTAGCCAATCATAATAGTCATAAAGACTTAAGGTGCACTACTGTAGCTATACAATACATCCATTAAGCTTGCCACCCAACTTTAAATTGTCTTGAGGCAGTCAACGGATTGTAAAGTAGAATTGTAATCTCATTTTTGTGAGATAAAGAGCTTAGCAGACACAACAATGGTAGATAAGTAAAAAAGTCAAGAAGGCTTCATGTGGATAAATAACATTTTACAGTAAAGTGTTACATTTAATAAAGATCTGAAAGATCACTAAATGTAAGCAATCATTAGCTGCATTTCCATTAAAGATTTGCGCAAAATTTTAGCGTTATTTTCTAAATGTCGACATAAAACTATTGCAAAATATTCATTAACTAATGTTATGTGAATAAAACGTAATTTTGTTGTCTTGCGATAAGTCATTCCAACAACCATGACGGGTGTGTTCGATTTATTGCGGTGCAGACTAACATGCAGATGACATGAAATACCGTGACGCAAAAGCATGCAAAGAATTATCTTACGGTATTTTGATGTCATGCGCTTGTCGCTTCTTGTGACACCACATGAAGTTGAAAACACATCTTTTGTCTTGTCCTCCAACGAAACCCGCGCCATATTTAAACAATGATCATGTGACTTTTACGCACATCAGGTGACGTTTAAATGCGGAAAAAATTAGAATTGCCTAAAAAAATACGTCACCAGCAGCCCTGTCACACGAAATACAAAATTACGTACCTATAGTCGTTCTTTTTCGTGATACTGTCACGAATTTCCGCGTTTTTTCATGATCGTATCATAAATTTCTGTTTCATTGTCACGTATTGGTTACTCAACTCTTTTGTCCTGTTTTCTTACCATTGTCGCTTTGGTTTAGGGTTACATTTACATAAAATTACATCCTTACCCAAACCCAACTCTAGCCCTTAGTATAAACAAATACTTAAAGTGACATCCTAACGCAAACACCAAATCTAACCCGAAATCGAAGCGACAATGGTTTGAAAATAGAAAAAAGCAGTTGAGTAACCAATACGACCGCGATGATGACACGTAAACAGAAATTTGTGATACGGTCACGAAGGAACGCGGAAATTCGTGACAGTGTCACGAAAAAGAATCAAAGAATTACGTGACTATAGCTACATAATTTCGTGAGACTGGGTAGTCACCAGAGCGTTAAAACTGTCTTTGCACTATATAGGAGTTTATGTGAAATTGCCGTGTTTCCATTGGGCGCCTTTTTAATTCACTTGCGAATTTAATTTGCGCAATTTGAAGGGAAATGAAAACGCAGCTACTTTTGCCATTACTTTTGTGGCACTAGACTTTAATACAGGGTGCAAGTTTAGTTAAATATTCATACCAAAAACATGATTCAAAGATGACCTCTAAGATAATATAATATCAGACCCTGAAGGACTTTCACTGTGAAGCTCACAACAGGACACCATACATCTCGCTTTAAGAGAAACATCTGATCTTTCTTGAACGGGACCATGGTGCCCCAGGCAGGAGTGTGTGACTTTACATTATTGTAATCCTCCGACCCTGCCGTATGTAAAAGCCACAAGGAAGCTTGCTAGGATCACAGAAGAAAGGTTTTGCTTAAAGCAAGAGGCTCCTTTATCCACATAACTTCTTGCCCGTGCTCAATAAGCAGAAGAGTCCGAACAAAACCTCCACCCGCACGCCACAAGACATGAAGACGCTCAAGAGTCTCCTTAAAAGAAAGCTAATTTAGAAAGTAAAATAGAGCAGCATGCAAGAGCAGTCGCTCCTTTGAGCCAAAGATCCCATCTCTTCCAGGTCAGTAAAGAATATTGAAAGAGCCAATCTTCTTTCTCTCGATGGCCCGTGGTCTCTATTGTACTCGGCCTGAAAGGAGGTTAGACTCATCACAGCTTGGATTGAGTGAAGAGACAAGTTTAAGACGGACACACTTACAAATTCAGATGAGTAGAATACTTCACATGGCTAAAATCTTATACCTCTCTTTCTCTCGAACAATATTCTTGTCAATCGTCTCTGTAAAGTTGTTAAGTAAATGAGAGAATAATTTGTGGGATTGCCTGCAGCTGTGTGACCGGTCTCCACAGGCTTGCGGTCGGAAGATCTTTACAGATTAAAGTGATATCAGATGTGTGTCAGATCAAGGTTTATGTTGTGACAGGTACATTTAAATGGTAAAATGGGTTTGATAATAGTTGCGTGACCCAGGCAAGCTTGATCTCGATGCTAGCAGTCCATTCACAACTTTCCAACACAGATCACCTTACTAATGTTTAAATACACACACGCGCACACGCATTTTCCTCTATCCACGGCCACACGCATGTTCCTTTGTTTGTCTTTGCTGCAAGCACTTCCTTATGGAGCTCGACTTTTGAAACAACTGCTGCATGGGTGCCAGTTAGAAAGAAATGTAATTTTTCCAGTTTTACAGGGTTTTCAAAGGAGATACTCATAGTCTATGAAACATGATGTGGACGTCACAAACACTCATGATATATACACACACACGCCCTTACCGTAGGCATGTTCTTCTTAGAAACTTATGAAACTTATACAATAATGTCCTTTAAATCTCCTGCTTTTACTAAAGGCATTGTGACAATTGTAACACCTATATATGAAGAGTTTCGTTGCAAAACGAGATAACCACCGTTTTTTTAATTGTTCAAAAATCTCATTTTTTGGTTGTGCATTCCAATTAATTTCAATGCAACTGCAGTTGGTTTGTTTTAGGGCTGGAACGACGCGTCGACGTAGTCGATTACGTCGATTACGTAATTACGTCGATTTGCCGGAAATGCGTCGATGCGTCGCATTGTTTACGTTTTCAAATGAAGGCGGTTTCAGCTCTGACCGGATAATACAAGTGTTAAACCAAACAGCCAGAACGTGATCAAAAGTGTGGAAATACTTTAAGCAGAGACCAAATAAAACACATACTGTGTAAAACTGAAATGGCATACCACAGCAGCGCAACATCTGCGCATGATCATCTTAAAAGAAAACAACCTGGAGCTCTCCGACCTCAGAATGACGCGACGGCAGCGTAAGTATTTGAATTTTTACAGTAAGTTTTTATACAACAATAGAATCAATGCAGGCATATTTGGTGCTTAATACAGCTGTGTTTACATCTTAGTTTAATACGAGCTGCGAGACGCCTGACAGACACGACATTGCATCGCGTCTGGGCAGTATGTTGAAACAGTAAATAAAGAGCGGGACATGTTTAACTTTTTATATTAAGAAGTTATGAAATTATAAGTTACTGTGTTACACTGAGATAGGCATGTGCCCGCGTGCACTGAAAGCCAGCTGGCAGCGCGGAGTTCCCATAGCTTATTTTTTTGCTATGTGCGCAGATATTATAAAAGCTCGTCTCATTAGGTATTCCTGACATGCGTTTATTTAAAGTAACAGCAGCGTAAACGCCGTTTATAAAATATTAGAAGATCATGTTAACTAAATTTGTATTTACCGGAGACTTAAGAATAGTTAAATGTTAAAGTTGATGCTAAATGAGAATGCAGTTGCAGTAACGTTACTACTGATAGTAATAATATAAACAGTAATAATATAATGGTTACATTTTATAATAAGGGTTCATAATTCACAATGAACTTATTTTTACTTCAGTCTGAACTAATGCTGAGTAAATGCATGTACTAATCATAAACTAATGAAGAGTCATCATTAAGTACAACATGACATGTTTTTTAGTTAATGTATTAATAAACAATGATTTCATGTGAGTCATTTTGTAGTTAATGATGACTCTTCATTAGTTTATGATTAGCACTAGGGCTGGAACAATAAAGAGCGGGACATGTTTTTATATTAATAAGGAGTTATTATTCAGTTTGATTTATTTTTATTTTACTTCTTTAATATTAATATATTTTATTTGTTTAAGGTGAATAATGCCCCTTTTGCACTGTTTATGTTAGGCTGAATTAATGTTAGACTTGTTTTTATGTGATTTGTTATATTTTCCTTGGCACTGGCACTGTTTGTGCATTTGTTTAATTGAGAAAATGCTTCAATAAAATGTTGGCATTAATAGCAGATGTTACATTTATTATTTGTAAAAAAAATCTTTAGACTATTCGATTAATCGAAAAAATAATCGATAGACTAATCGGTTGAAAAAATAGTCGAAATTTGCAGCTCTAGTTTGTTTTGATTTAAACCTTCATAACTTAAAAAATACAGCTAAGTAGCATCATAAAACAAAATAATAGCATGATAACATAATAATAAACATGTTTTGACAAAAATGTTAAAAAATGGATTTATCTAGTTTTGCAACGAAACTCTTCATATACACACACATGGTATATTCCTTTCTAAAAAAAATGTAGATTGTAAAACCTACACGAACAACAATTCTGTAAATAGTAAATACAGCATTATATACCACTTATATTACTGGCAAAGACTTCAACATTAAATGATCCCAAACAAAGCATAAGGGTCTTATCTAGCAAAACGATTGTCATTTTTGACAAGAAAAATCAAAAATATGCACTTTTAAACCACAACTTCTCATATATCTCCGGTCATGTGACGCGACTTCACGCAATACGTCGAGAGGTCACGGAGGACGTATGCAAAACTACGTCCCAGTGTTTACAAGTGCGGAGAAAGAGGACAGTCCCGACGTTGTTGTATGTCGAATGATACTAATTAATGTCTTTGTGTCAGTTAATTGTTTAACAAATGGTCCGAAAATGTGCGTTTCATATATGTAACACGTGACCTTTCCACGGCATTACGGAATTACGTGAGGTCACGCTAGTGCATCACAGGACCGGAGATAGACGAGAAATTATCGCTAGAGAAGGTCCTTATGCCTCATTTGGGATTGTTTAAAGTCCTTTGAAACTCCGTTGAAACTGCAATTTTAAACTGCATTAAAACTGTTACGTGTTGGTGTCCATTAAAGTCCATTACAATAAGAAAAATCCTGGAATGTTTTCCTCAAAAAACATAATTTCTTCTAAATTGAACAAAGAAAGACATCAACATTTTGGATGACCTGGTGGTGAGTAAATTATCTGGATTTTTTTTAAGAAAATGGACTAATCCTTTAACAAATGCAAAGACTTCTACATTAACACATGCGAACATCCGAATACAAACAAAACAGCAAATGTATGCCTGAACATTTTACATGACAATGATTGTACGTAAAACAGATTGAACTTAAAAGGTTTATCCTTTGCGTTTTTTGTTTTTTCAATTGTGTAGACGCCACAATGATGTCAAAATGATCTGCGATCACACAGATCCGCAAAAAACCCCCAAAAAATGCTGTATTATACAGGCCAGGCCAGTAAATGGCGATGTTTCTTGTAAAGAAACACTACGCGCCTGCACACATACATATTCTACACTGTAAAAAAGCTGGTACTTGGTTTCCTTTAAATTCAACTCTTATTAATTGGCACAACATTTTTACAGATGTTTTTGTTTTTTAAATTATCTAATATTTTTATTAGTTAACCACGTAACTTATTTTTAAGTTAAACCAACAAATCTTTTTTTTTACAGTGTACCACAGAACAATACAGTATATACAAACAAGATAGCAAATAGGGCTGTGTATCGCCAACAATTTCCCGATACGATACATATCCCGATACAATGGTCCCGATACGATGCGCATCACGATAGACTATTTTGAATTACATTTTTTGTTCAGAATTTAGTAACATTATTATTGTTATTATTATCATCTCTTTATTGTACATTGAATAAGCAGTGTTGTAACAGTTGTGTTTTTGCATAGCAAAAGCATCAAGCAGTTTAGTTTGGACCATTGATGAGGTTGTTTTATTACTACCCTATTAGTGACCCTCGACTATAAATTGGCAAAATTTTGTAAACTTTGTCGGAGAATAAACTCAGTATCTTGAGTAGCACAAACAAAGTCCTATAGGCTGCCATTGTTGTTATGCCTGTGAACAGAACATATTATATGCATAACATCTATTCTATTCTAACAGATTTCTGTTTTTTAGTTTACATAGAAACTATAACATTTTGTGTTGTGTTCATATGCACTTCAAAAACAATGTTGTTGTGTAAACAAACATCCAAAATGCAAAAAGTTAGCCATTTTTTGTTGAAATGTTGTCGTGTAAACATAGCTTTTGTTTCTGTTTATCAACTATCATGTCACATCTCATCTCTGTCCTCCTGGGGGTCTACTTTTACACAGACCCGCCGTCATGTTTCAATATTGAAAAAGACGGCCACGCTGAATGAATACAGGACACGGTGCATTAAGAAAAACACATTAGCTGCAGAGAATGGGGAACATCTAACATGAGGATTATAACACAGCACACAGCACACGTTGTTACTAACGGGTGTCACAATGGCACAGTTAATCCATAACGTTTATTGACAATATGATATGCTTGTGTCTAATCAGAACAATGGATGAAACTTGCAATGTTTAAACAAAAACAAGATCTTTTCTTCCCTCTCTCTCTCTCTCTTTTTATCTCCCCACACATTTCATTAGCTTTAATAGTGTATACTTTACGCATGCTGTGACCCATTTAAGAAACATTTTTACCCCCCACGTCTCACCCTGATGCCCTCTATTCCAGTGGGGCAGAAGGAATAAGAAATGCCCTCAGGTCAGAGACGCCATTCTGTTATTCAGTTCCTCATAATAACACATTTACAGAGCAAAGCAAGGGTAGGCTTTAATAAGCTTTCCTCACATACAATACATTTACACATCTGGCAAGTGTCTTTATCCAAAGTGACAGTGCATTCAAACTATACATGTTTTATCAGCCTATGCCAACCCATGATCTTTGCATAGCTAACACAATCCTTAACCAATTGAGCTTCAGGAACACATGCAAACTTCTACATAAATTTAGAAACTGACACACACTCATGTCCCATTTCAATAGAAAAACCAAGATCTGTAATTCCACCGTAATGACATGTTAATGTATTAGTTGTAACGTTCACATGTCTCTTGTTTACACAATTGGCAAACCATTTTGTCTGCTACATATTGGCACAAAGCTATACTGGGTTAAAAATCTATTTGACTATGATGTTTATTAAGCTGTATATGATAGTAGCCATACAGACGCAGATGATAAAGTCCAGATATGAGCTTTTGAAGGACATGTAGTTTTAAGGCTATAAGCTCTGTTTCTGTGCAAAGCAGGGGAAGTTAGAGACACAGTGGTGTAGTAGGACGAGTGCATTTCATTGTTTCCTGTGTTTGCTCTTAGAGGTAAGTATATGAAGGGGTCTTTGTTTGGTCCGCCTGGGTTTCTTTGTAGAGCAAGGTAAGGTAACCCATTCATAAAGACAACAGAGCACCAGAGAAACTCTCGGTAAGGGTGACTGAGGAATCTGGCACCCATCTCTCTCTTTTTCGCTGTCTGTGTCTGAAAATGCACAGCTGAGACCTGAAACAGTGACCCTGTGAGCCCAGACAGACCTATTTTAAACCTCACAAAGACATTAGTGCCAAAAAAAAGTCTCTATTTTGGTGTAGGCTACCTTTCCTCTGCTTTGTCTGGTAGGGATGTGCAAAGCACATGGGGGCTTTTGGAAGACCTTATAGGATGTTAGCATATTGTCGAGCAATGCGCTAGCAGCACAACGGTTGTAGGTTTGATTTCCAGGGAAGCACACATATACTGTTAACATGTAATGTGTAAATGCACTGTAAGTTGCTTTGGATAAAAGCGTCTGGCATGTCAATTTAATGCAAGGCATTCAGAAGCACCTGGACGAAGCTGAATGATATTAAACAGAATGGAGGGGTCTACATGCATGCGTTGTAAAATGTTAAACTTGTAAACGCAAACTGTAGATGAGATGCCACGCAATGACCAAATAAACAGGTGATGAATTTAAAGACAACTTTATCAGGCGAGTTTTTAAAGTGCAAACTGTCGAACACCACATTGTTAGCATGCAAACTGCAGCGCCACAGCTAAAATCACTAGATTCAATATATCTTTGCTCTTATCTATGTTTTGACTTTACTATAAAACTGGCAACTCATAATGGTTGTTGTCCATCTTTCCTAAGAATCATCTTATGTGCTCAGCTGTCTTTCCAGTCATCGACTCACAATGAATGACATACCACACAACTGGACCACACACACACACACATACACATAGTAACACACACATTCCCACATACTCACTTTATCTTGAAGCTTGCCTGATGGTGTACAGTAAAACTTTAAAATAGTGATAGTATTCATTTGACACAGCACAAGATAACAAAGCACAGACACAAACACAAAAGTCATTTTTGGTGCCAACTTTACACCCAATACATTCAGAACTGAAGCATGTTGTCACACTACTTTACTACTTGCATAGAAACTGAATAATGAGTCAAATAATGATAAAACATGTAAGGCACATACATTTACTCTTTACTGGCAAAGTAATAATATCGCCCAGTCAGTGAGAAAATTCACACGCACACACAATGTGAAAAAGAGAAAACACTGAGAGTCTCAACTCCTATATTGCTTCCAAACACTTCCGTCTGAATGAGGGGCTTTATGACCACAAGACCATTTGTTACATATATCTCCCAAAACAAACTCACAGACACACTGGATATTGATTGTCCAACAAAAGCACACCAGACAGACTTTCAAAGCCTCCACGGGCGAGTAAACCTTATTAACCTAGCAGGGTGGCATTTATCACTGTCAGTCCTCCACTGGGGGATAATGAGACATCCAACCAAAAACACTGAATTCAAAAGTCTTGAAAGAGAGTAAAACACAGCATTGAAATACAGTTGGCAGAGTTTCATACCTCAGGTGTAGAGAGCAGGTATCCAAGTATCCAAGTTTCAGCAATATGAATGTATAAGTAATGTTTCCTCTGAGTACTTGATTTATTCCTGTATCTGTGTCTCTCTGAAGTCCACAACACACTCCAACCATGTGAGGATGAGTCTATCCACTGAAAGGGGTGTGTGTGCTCTCGCTCGCTCTCTCTCTCTCTTTCTCACCCATTTGTTTAACCCTCCCCTTTCCTCCATTTGCTTCTCCTCCCCCTCCTCTTCTCACCTCCCCCTCTCCTATCTCCTCTCTCTCTCTCATTTCACCTCCTCTGGATCAACAGTATCCCGGGTCTTTGCCCCAAAGCTTTTAGACACCCCCTGTTTCCTTTTAAATTGACTGCTGTGAGCCCGTAAGATAACACACACACTTGTGTACGCAAAAACTGTGGATTCCTAAAATAGTTCTTCTATGGCATTGCTGAGAACAGCACCTCTATTTGTTTTTTTGAGTGTATTGTGGGATTTGTCTATATAAAGAAACGTTCTTGGGTGCAATAGAGATTCAGTTGTGCAATTCTCCTGATTATAGCCGCTTCTGGCTAGTATATCAGTGGGAGTGGGGGGGGAGCGTGGGAAACTCTGTACTGATCCATGTTGTGGAAATCGAGGATTTAACCCAAAGCAAGCTGCTGGGAGTCACGGCTGCACAAAGAGTCATTATTATTGTTGCAGAGACCCCACTGTAAATGGTGGTGAATGAGTAACTATGCGGCACAATGAATAGAAAGTATAGGAGGATCTATGCGTGGGTGCATTCCACAAGTGCTTCAGCTATAGGTTGGGACAGCTAAACTGATGTGTGACAATACGGAACTCATCCTGGACAAGGAAAAGAGGAAGACAGAGGTATTATGTCTGTCTGGGGGATATTGACCAAAATTCATATTTCAGATCTATGAAAGCAGAAAGATAGACAAGGAGGAAAAATAAATAATACAGAAGGAAAGAAATAAAGAAGGAAAGAAAGAGCAAGACAAGCAGACATATAGATTTATAGAAGCAGAAAAAAAGGAAGACAAGTGAAAGACAGACCGACAAACAGCAAGACAGACAGACAGACCTTCAGAAACATCAAAAAAGAAAGAATGAAAGAAAGAAAGAGAGAAAGAAAGAAAGAAAGAAAGAAAGAAAGAAAGAAAGAAAAAGAAAGAGCAACACAGACAGACAAGCGAGACAGACAGACAGGTTAATCTATAGGAGCAGAAAGAAAGAAAGCAAGAAAGACAAAAAGAAAGAAAGAAAGAAAAAAGAAAGAAAGAAAAAACGAAGACAGATAGATGTATAGAAGCAGACAGAAAGAAAAAGTGCAAGGCATTAAAAAGAAATAAAGAAAACAAAGAAAGAAAGAAAAAGAAAGAATGAAAGAAAGAGCAAGACAGGCAGACATGCATCTATAGATCCATAGAAACAGATATAAAAGAAAGAAAGAAAGAAAGACAGAAAGAAAGAAAGAAAGAAAGAAAGAAAGAAAGAAAGAAAGAAAGAAAGAAAGAAAGAAAGAAGGAAAGAAAGAGCAAGACAGTATAGAAACAGAAAGAAAAAGACAGACAGACAGACAGATCTAAGAAAGAAAGAAAGAACGAAAGAAAGAAAGGACAAGAAAGAAAGGACAAAAAGGACAAGAAAGACAAAAAGGACAAGAAAGAAAGAAAGACAAAAAGGACAACAAAGACAAAAAGGACAAGAAAGAAAGAACGAAAGAAAGAAAGAAAGAAAGGACAAGAACCAAAGAAAGAAAGAAAGAAAGAAAGAAAGAAAGAAAGAAAGGACAAAAAAGAAAGAAATTACAAGAAATGAAGAAAGGACAAGAAAGGTAGAAAGGACAAGAAAGGTAGAAAGGACAAGAAAGGTAGAAAGGACAAAAAGGACAAGAAAGAAAGAAAGGACAAGAAAGAAAGAAAGGACAAGAAACAAAGGACAAGAAGGAAAAAAGGAAAAGAAAGAAAGAAAGGACAAAAAAAGAATGAGATGACAAGAAAGAAAGAGAAGACAAGAAAGAAAGGACAAGAAAGAAAGAAAGAAAGAAGGGACAAGAAGGAAAAAAGGACAAGAAAGAAAGAAAGGACAAGAAATGAAGAAAGGACAAGAAAGGTAGAAAGGACAAGAAAGAAAAAAAGGACAAAAAGGACAAGAAAGAAAGAAAGAAAGGACAAGAAAGAAAGAAAGGACAAGAAACAAAGGACAAGAAGGAAAAAAGGAAAAGAAAGAAAGAAAGGACAAAAAATGAAAGGACAAGAAAGAAAGAGAAGACAAGAAAGAAAGAAAAAAAGGACAAGAATGAAAAAAGGACAAGAAAGAAAGAAAGACAAGAAAGGAAGAGAAGACAAGAAAGAAAGAAAGAAAGAAAGAAAGAAAGAAAGAAAGAAAGATAGGACAAAAAGGACAAGAAAGAAAGAAAGAAAGAAAGAAAGAAAGAAAGAAAGAAAGAAAGAGCAAGACAGGCAGACAGACATATAGATCTAAAGAAACAGAAAGACAGACAGACAGACAGATAGATCTATGGAAGCAGAAATAAAGAAACAAAGACAAACAGATCTAGAAATAGAAGTGAAGACAAGAAAGAAAAAAGAAAGAAAGAGAAAAAACAGACAGACAGATCTATAGAAACAGAAAGAAAAAATAAATATTCTTTCAAAAAATATATTTTTTTGTACTTTTATGTCTTGAAGTAAAAAAGCAGTCTGACACTGTAAGTATTTCTACTAACTACATATTTAGACTCACTAAACAAGTAATGAGCATCTGTGTTGTTAAACCACCCTTATGCTACAGACACTGAAAACAGGAGACACGCACATCATCACGAGCACCTGAAGGTCTTCATTGGAATATCAGGTGGATTGGCCTAAAGCACGTCTGATGGGAACCGATTCAGCACCACACCGAGCGTGAGAGCCAAACATGTCTGTGCAAGAAGAAGGGTGGAGCGGAGAGTTGCACCTATCCCATAATGCTCCTCAACATCAACCAAACCTCCCCATAGAACAAAGCCGCACACCTTTTACCCCCAGGGTGTTGGTGACATTCATGCAACAAACAAGCTCAAAGGAATCCCGATGACGTTTGTATTTGACACAAGGAGTGGGAACATTTTAAAGGAAGTTCCTCTCTGCTAAAGGAACATAGAACATCTATGTGTATGGTTCCACTCCTCCACTGACTGCCACTCTAGAACGATTCGTATACAGCTGTGATGAACATGTTTAGACAAGCACACAGAATAACAAGTCAAGGTGTGAGATGCTCCACCTGTATGTTGTTCCCATGTGTCTAGCACATTGTCAGCCAAATCTTCAATCTGTTCCTCTCAAACACACACAGAGATTTCAAATACACATTGGTAATTAGCATTACAATATCCTGTAAGACGGTTTGTGTGGTAGTCGACTGGTTATCTGCGGCATGACTGATTTTCAATTAAGCTTCTAAGTAAAATAATTTTAATTTATACAAAAAAATTGTGTGTACACTGTACAGTAATGCACTTACAATATATAATATGGGGCACATGATTACCTATGTATGAAAGCCCTGTGTCCAAAATTGCATACTTAAATACTAGTATGCAAAATGAATTGCATCTGCGATTTCTCAGTATTCATAAGATGAACACCTTTTTTTATCCCATAAGGCCACATGAGCTTAGAAATTGCCAAATCAGAAAAATAAATACAATAACGCCAGAAAACTATTCTGGACAGCTGTTCTTGAAGGAATGGTTTGCTCATTTTCAATATTGAAGTGTGTTATTACCTTAGCTAGGAGTTGTTGATGCATCCCTCTGTCATCTGTGTGCGTGCACGTGGGCGCTGGAGCGCGCTGCGACGCTTCGATGGCGTTTGGCTTGGCCCCATTCATTCAATGCTACCATTTAGAGATAGTTAGAAGTGACCAAACACATCAACGTTTTTCCTATTTAAGACGAGTAGTTATACGAGCAAGTTTGGTGGTACAAAACAAAACGCAGCGCCCCTTCCAAGCGGATTCAAAAGAGGAACCACATTCCATGGCGCAACAGCACCTTTGGGAGCACCTCGACCTGGCGCAGTAACACCCTCCCTCTCCCATTATGAGAGTGAGAAGGGGAGCGGACTTTTCAGGCAAATCGAAGTACTCCCAAAAGTGCTATTACGCCATAAAAGTGCTATTACGCCATAAAATATAGTTCCTCTTTTAAAAAGTGAAATGTCCCTTTAAATGTAAAGCATGATTTATAGTTTTGCATAAGAGTCAGTTTTCAGTTATACTTTTGCGTAGTTGTCTGCATCGATGCGCATTTACACATGGAAATCACTAGTAGGCACTAAAGGCAAAAGCTGAAGAAGAAGCAGCTTGTGTACCTTGTTGGAAAAGCATCAGCAGTGGTGGAGGTAAATAGACAGCGACTTTTGATGTAGGAAATGTGACGCAGATTTTTTGACCTGATGGGAGGGGTTCTAGCGGACCTATCACAGTGAGCATAGGTCAACTATAATTCGCCCTGTAGGCTACAGTGTACGGTTCGAGTCTATGCGTAGGCTATGCCATATAATCGATCCATAAGTATAAATTGGGCTTAAGTGATACCGATACCAAGAAATGTATTTTTACAGCAGATCTGTGGCATCATTGACTTCCATAGTAGGAAAAAAAGAATAGTATGGAAGTGAATGGTGCCAAATTTAATACAGCATAGCATATTTTACCTCAAGCCTATTTCCACATACTGGTGAGCCCTTTGCTGGCTTTAAATCTAAAATTCACAACCGACTGAAGCTACAGTGAGAAGAATGGTCTCTGTCACACACAATAGAGCAGGTAGGCCTATCTTGACAGACCTCAAATTCTGATAACAGATGCGAGACACTGGGATGGGGAATGGGGGTTGTATAAAACCTCCAATAAGAAAAGTATGAGATGACAAGGGGAGATAAAGAAAGTGAATGAGAAAAAGGAAAAAAATGAGAGAAAGAAGCTTTTTGCACTTCTGATTGACATGGATTATTCATTTGATTTGCAACTCCCAGGTGGCATATACAGAATTACTTTCCCACAATGGGCCCGACCAAGGCAAACATTCGGTCCCAGCTGTTGTGCAGTGGGGTCTATATACAGTAGTGCCCTAAATATAGTGTTAGTTTTAAAATGTTCAACCCAAAATGTTCTGATCTGATCTGGTTGCATTACATTTCAAATCACAGCCTTTCAATATGTTTTTTTTTTACTTTTGTGTGTCCATATCTAGTTCCATATCTCAATGTAATTCAACAGCTAGTTTCCTCTTTCATGTATCTCAGGCTTCGTTCCGGTAAGCCACACACCTGCTGACATTATCAGCTCTGTAATCTCAAACCATCTCCACAGAGTGGAAGTGAGGTCACACCTACTGTAAAACATACAACATATGCACCGTGTCTGGCCTTCGGCCTGCCAGATCGATTGCAGTTGTGAGTAGCAATAATGAATATAATGTCAGATGTTAATAATAAGTATAGAACTAAACATTAAGATCTTTGTGTAGATTTATTCCCACGCACTACTAAAACAAACATAAAGAAAAGATATATTTGTCCACGCAGAACCTGCTTTCACAATGCTAGCATGTGGTGGCTGTTTGCCAAGACGTTGCTATTCAGAGGCGTAGGTGTTGTCTGGTATATTGTTGTTACTGTATGTGGTTTCTACAGTTATCTGGGTGGTTATAAGATGGTTGCTTAGCCAACGTCAAAGCAATCTCTATAACATTCTGCTTCCTAGATACAGGTCTATTTCTTAGGGCAAGTCTGTTTTTTTAAAGGTTTTATGGTCTACCTGGTAATTGTCAGTCCAGTTAGATAAGCAATATTTCACCGCTTTCCATCAAGTTGTACAGTGTTTAAAAGTAAGGTCCATAAAATTTAAGGGAGCTTCCTAATAAAAGAGCAGATGTTTAAACAAAGGTACAGTTATTACCCTGATATTACTTTTGACCCTGTCTGTGAAATCCAGGCTAAAGTCTCATAATCTAATTATCTAAGTGTTATTTCAATCATTGATTTCATATTGATCTCAATCTTTGACACAACCCACTTTAAAAAAAATAGGCTCATTTTCTAGCTCCCCTAGAGTTAAACATTTGATTTATATCGTTTTGGAATCCATTCAGCCGATCTCCGGGTCTGGCGCTACCACTTTTAGCATAGCTTAGCACAATCCATTGAATCTGATTAGACCTTTAGCATTGCACTAAAAAATAACCAAAGGGTTTCGATATTTTTCCTATTTAAAACTCTTTCTGTAGTTACATCGTGTACTAAGACTAAGAATATAGTCCTAGCCATATCTGCCTAGAAAATCGCAACTTTTAATTTTCTATCGGTCGTAGTACACAATGTAACTACAGAAAGAGTTTAAAATAGAAAAAATATCGAAACTCTTTGGTTATTTTTTAGCGCAATGCTAATGGTCTAATGAGATTCAATGGATTATGCTAAGCTATGCTAAAAGTAAGCCAGACTCGGAGATCAGCTGAATGGATTCCAAAAAGGTAAAAATCAAATGTTTAACTCTAGGGGAGCTGGAAAATTTGCATATTTAAAAAAAAAGTGGAGTGTCTCTTTAAAGATATCAATGTAATATTTTGACACAATATTCTCTATGTTATAGTAGGATTTTATATGATTTATTTATTTATTTAATTATCAGTGATCTAAATTGATTTCTTTCCCAAGATTCTGGAAGATTTGAAAAGCATTTAAAATGAGACACATCAGACCTTAAGGGACGTTAGGGTCAGGACCTCCCAAGAGCCCTGACTTATTTCAAACACTGCCTTATATAAATGGTGTGCGCCGAAATTGAAAATCTACAATAACCCACTGTTTGAGCTTCCCTTAGCAAGAAACCTCTCAAGCTGCTCAGTTCCAGCCAAACCCTCTAAAAACCTAGTACACAAAAAATACACAAACACTACCCAAACAAACATGATGTGTTCACACGCATCTAAAACAAAGACCGCCAGAGACCATTAAGATCAAAACGCAAACGGTTTCTGGCCAAGAATCATAATTAAACTAACTGACGACTGTCCAAACCTGTCAGTGTCTCCATTATGATTACACAGACCACACACAGGTAAAAAAAAAAACGGTATCATTCTCCCCCCGCTCTACCCACGGCAAGGTTGGCACGGACAGCCCGGAGCTACAGAGCCCACCTGGATAAACAAATGAATAAATCATCTTATAAACACCTGAGACCACAGACGCAGTACAGCTGAAGGGCCCTGAATCACAAAATGACTTCTAAAAACAGAAACAACTTATTAAAAAGAGTTTTTCTTCGAAGATGAAATATGACAGGAACACACAGGCACGTTGTGATTTCGCTCTCCCTCTCTCTGTATATGTCACTATTATATTACATAACATATTAGACTATAAAAGTCTGCTAAATGCATTAATGTAAAATTATTACAAATGTGCAACCTCAGTGATAGACCTAAAACATGTCTGGCAGTAAAATGTGGAAAATATACAAACCCCCACGTGGACATTTATTTCTCTGATAAAAGGATGTCTCATTTGTAAGTCGCTTTGGATGAAAGCATCTGCTAAATAAATCAATGTTAATGTAGAATGTGATGTATGACCGTGGGTTCACACCAGCCGCTTTTGAGGCGTCAAATTTGCGTCTACCGTGCCTAGTTTGCCGATTGAACATTTTGAGTTTACTCGCTTCATTTGCGCGTGAAAGCCGCGCATGAAATTATAGTCATCGATACATTCATGCGGAAATTCGCGTCATGGGAGGGGCTTCTTCGACTCCTGATTGCTCCTGATTGGTTAATGTGGCGCATTTTTCAGCAAAAGTTAACATTTTTCAACCCACGCGTTTCCCGCGGCAATGCTCAATTCACGCCATTCGTGCGAACTAGACGCGCGAATTAGGCGGAATCGCATCTATCGCGCCGCGCTAAACGCCTCATTCACGCTGCGAGACATCCAGACGCTTGTCAACGCGTCTTCACATTGACTTAACATTGAAATCACTCGCGCTTGACGCCTCTACCACGGCTGGTCTGAATGCACCATGAGGATTTGACCACTTCAATGCAAACAAAAAATATTTAAATTGTTTGTTTTAGTACTATTTACAGTCTTAAGGGGATAGTTCACCCAAAAATGTAAATTCTGCCATCATTGACTCACCCTCCTGTTGTTACAAACCTGTATAATTTCTTTGTTCTGATGAACACAATGTTTGTAACCAAACCGATCATGAGCCCCATTCACTTCAATAGTATTGGGTACAAAAATTACTCAAAAAATCTTCTCTTGTGTTCATCAGAACAAAGACATTTATACAGGTTTATAACAACATGAGGGTGGGTAAATTATAAAATAATTTTGGGGAGAACTATCCCTTTAAAGGGTACCCCAACTATAAACACATGTATTGCTTAACAGATTAACACTGGGATTGGCTATATGAATGTGAAATTAAAAACAGTACCAATGTCTTGGTTTTAACAAACTTTAAACAAATCTTTTTACTTGGAGGCCGCCATTTTGTTTACGCACAACACATGACGTCTAAAGGTTGCATTCAAAACCTGGTCTATTAGCGCTACAGCCAGGTTAACATGGCAGACTATTGTCTTTAATCAGTAGATGATAAAATAGTAACTACAGTAAACAACCATTACACGTCATTGTCCCAGAATACACTATATACGCGAAACAAAATAGCGGCCTCCACAGCTTGAAATGAGTATTACGTGTTTTTTGTTTTTTAAAGTAGCACAAAAGTATTTAATCAGTCCTTCCAGAAAAGCATGGCATTTATTTTTGTGATTATGCAAGATATTTATGCAATTTTATGCGATGAAATTGCGAGAACTTGCAAAAATGGCGGGAACTTGCAAAAACTGTTTGCAGCTTTTGCAGCTTTTCAATGATGTATACGTCACTTCATGACGTTGCCATGCCAACAGGGGACATTGCTGCGCATGTGTGAAGTAAATGCAACATTTTTCAACTTTCTGCTAAGATATATGAGATTTTTGCAATATCCCCGAAAATGCGGGGATTATGAAATCATGCAAGCCCCGCATATTTTGCACACTGAAATCTGCAATTTATGCTGCGAAAGTGCGTCGTATTTGAAAAAATGCGGCCCCCCGCATAAATATGTGGACTTTGGCTGATTGTTCGTTGAATCGTGATCGCATAATCGCGCTTTTCCGTAGGGACTGAATTTTATGTGTTTCTATCAATAGATTGTAGAAGTAGAAGGCATATATAAAGTATTAAAGCATACAAGTCTTCATAGTCAAGGTACCCTTGAAAGGTAAAAAAAAATGTGGATTCTGTTACCAACATAGCATTACAGCAGTAATGTTTCAGAAACATTATTTGCAAAGCGATTAAATGAATTTAGACCAAATTGTTATTACTAACACAATTCTGACACTACTATGAATGAATATTACATTTTCTTACTTTTCCAGTATAGTAGCTGATAATGCTATAATAACATTCATGTAGACTAATCATTATCATTACAGATATTATAAAAAGAAACTACTTGTGCATTTCTTTGCTGTAGAGTTTAATAGTCACAGCTTTCTATGTGCTGGGTTTGTGTGAATTACACAAGCCCCAGTTAAGCCAGTTAAAGGCTGATGGGCGCCTTCTAACCACAACTCGCTAATGTATGAACATTACTACATTATTACATCTGACAGTAAGCTGGAAATGTGGGCCAAGTCTACAGAGGGCAGGAAACCACTAGTTTTATGGCTCTTCCTCTTCAGGGATGTGTATTACGGATGAGACAAATGTGTGTAAATGAATAAAGGGATAAGTAGAATGTGTGTGTTTACATAAAAACACGAAGCCATGGAGGGGATGATAAATGAAATATAGGGTGAAAAGACAAAAAGGGGTTTATGAAGAAGGAAGGCAGTCAGATAAAAGAGAGTCAGTGAGCGAGAGAGAAAAAGAGGTACAGTTATGACCCAGGCCACACTCATTAGGCTGAGAGCCCAGCCGGAGTGTCCAAGTGTTCAGATTGTGTCCAATTTACATCAAAACCCCCGGGACACAAGACCAGAAAGAAAATCGAGTTGAACGTTTAAGTGATGCAGAAAAAGAGAGGTCTGTGCATCAGGGGTTGAGAAAAATTAATTTTGTGAACACACAGGCCGATATTGGTTTTTGGGACTTGACCAAACAGCATTATGGGTCACATTATGATCTAAAAAATGAGATATGCAAATCTAAATATAAGGAGCAGGGAGAGAGGATGGCTGACATGATTGAGGTCTTCAGGGTGATATCTGTTAATCTGTGAGAAATGTTGAATTGAAGGGGGGGCTGGGGGGATCCGGGACCCCCCCATAAGGCATTAGGTACCCCCTATAAGAAGTCAAAATTATACTTAGGAGTGGCACAAAAAAACTAGGGGTGACCCTGAATAGTCGAAGATTCAATGCATTCATAGGAGAAGCATGATTACAGTCGAATCGTCGCAGATGTGTTATGAAATGAGGATCATTCAATTTTGGCTATATAAGGGTGCACATTATCACATAATTCAATTTCAATAAATATTTTTAAAAGTGCAAAGCAAGACAGTTGTCTTTTTGTTTCTGCAGTTAAAAAAGACAAAGCTGGCAATTCTGGTTAGACTTTTGTTATTTTAATAATTTCTTTATATTTATTTTCAGTTAATTATTTCTATTAACTATTTTGTGGTTTGTGTTTTGTTCCTCTGCACTTCAGGCATTGTACACACATTTGCTCTGATCTTGTTTGCACACACTCTGACATGAATGAATGGTTAATTTGATCTTGATGAGTCTTGTATTTCTTGTGTGTACTTCACAACTATTGCTCAGAGATGTATTTACATTTAAACATTTCAGCATTTGGCAGAGATTCAACAATAAAAAAACACAACTGTAGCATTGTGATTGACAACGGTCTGTCTACATTACACTTACACAACCCCAGGTGCTGTTTTGTGTACACAAATATAAATCTATTAAAATATAAAATTAAAGAGCACCAATGGTTCTATTCAAAATTGTACATTTCCTTTGATGTGTAGGTGTGTATTAATACATGTTAATGATATGCAAAAGGTGCAAACCCCAAAGTAAACGATGAAGCGAGTTATCGTCTCCGACGTAAATCTCTTTTCTTGGACTACAACAAACACACAGATTGTAGGGAACAGTTTACTCCCCAAGATTGGTAAAGTAGAGAAGACCGACATTATCATAATTCCTCTCTTTTCGGACTCACAGCCTGTAAGTTAAACACTATTAACATTGTATTGTGCGCAAATCTTTCAAACATGGTAAGGAGCATCACATTTCCGGGTGACGTCAGAGGTATTCATGTCAATCACACTGTACAGATTAGCTGGCCAATCAGGGAATCTGCGCTTTACAAATCCGTGCGATTCAGGAAGAGAGTGAAATCTAGAGCTACAAAAATGTACGGTATGTGAAAAATAATGTGTTTTTTAACCATAAACCACGCAAACATATTGTATTATACCAAATTCACAAAATAACGTTGTTTTTAGCTATGAAATAGGTGCTCTTTAAATATTTATGAAACCATAAATATCTTTTCAACAAAATTCTTATAAAATTGCTTTTTTTAACCACCCACACAATCAAAACACATATTCATGAATAAAGAACAACATACCAACAAGTGAAACTATTCTCAATAAATACACAAATAACGGTATGAATGTGTAAATTCAGCCTGTGATTCAAAGAGTGAACCAACAATATAAATTTAAATATCTTCCGAATATGATTCATAATCAACACAGCTTTCATACGCCAAACCACAGGAGCTAGTGATGATTTCTGGTTGGTTGCAGAAAGGCTCAAAAAGACTCATTTTAGAGAACTGTAATAGGAATGATAAGAGTTTGAGCTGCAGGCTGTAAAGTAATAATATTCACGTATCTGGGACTGGAAATACAATATAAATACTATTTCATTCTGTTCCTGGAGCATTCTGAAAGAAAACTCATTTAAGACAGACTGAAACCTCCATTGACGTTAAGCCGGGTTTCACAGAAGATTGGACAGAGGATAATGTGTATCAGAGCGGGTGAAGCAGGTGCATAACTGTGTGTGCTGGTTGTGGTTTATCTGGATAGTCAGTCAGTTGGGCCAGCGTAATCCAAAACGCCAAAAAGCACCAGGAGGTTATGTGATATAGTGTATCACAATGCTACAATCGTGCTGTTTTGTACACACACTGTGTTTACAGTAGCCTACATAACGTTAGCTGTCTAAATGGAAAGCTCTTTGGCTAATTATAAAAAAACATAAACCAACCTCAAATTAAATTTCAAATGTAAAATAAATAAAACATTAAAAACACTGCGTGTTATTTCTTGACAGAAAAATATTTTGTCATCAACTTTGATTCGATGCTAAGCAACAGACAGTCAATTAGAAACTGAGGAGCACGTACCTTACATCACGAACTGTAACTAATCTTTGCTGAAACTCTGCACATTGTGTAAACAGTCGATTCATCATTTTAAGGAAACGTAAAAAATACTGTCAAATGTTATGAAAATTCATGAATTGTAGTTAAAAAAAATCTAGTGTCTAAAAAAATATTTGCATGGCGACTTGTTTTTTCACTGAGGCGCCGGAAGCGCCAAATCACTTATTTAAAGCGGTAGCGCGCTATTTTAATTCAGTCATATCCAGTCATGACTGTTGACACCACAAATACGCAACGTTAACCTGTAGGAATGAACAGTGTGAAAGGTGACAGTTAACCCAGGATTTCGTTAACTCGGGTTTAGAATAACTATTGTACTGTCTGCACAGGTCTTCGTGTTTATTTATTTGTGGTTAACATCTTTCTTTGATTTGAAGAGTTATATTTACAATAGAAGCTTTGATGGGTAAGATATAATGTATAGGCAGCCGGTTATTATCGCAGAAATAAACCCCAACAGACTTGTGATTTATTTCACTATAACATCCGGCTGCCTGTATATTATCTTGTTTATTTAATGGCTATTTACTTCATAAATAAAGTAAGGAACATTAAATATTGATTTGAAATATTTTATTAGCTATTTTTAACGAATGCAGACCATCCGCGAGGAAAACCGATTTATTTTTCGGTTTTAACACAGGACAAGTTGTTCTAATGTCACGAACACGCTATTTGTTTTAATGATTTGTAAATATAATGTCATATATGCTATCAAAAGACATATTTATATTTAAATATTATAATATTGTTTGATATGTAATATTAAACTGTACCTGTAAAATAATTTGCAGCATTCGGGTTACCATGGTTACTAATAACATGCATGTGTTATTAGTTTTGAGCGATTGTTATCTGGCAATAACAAACCTGCAAATGTCACGACTGGCCAATGAGAGTCAAACATTCCAATGAGCCGTGTGATAATGAAAAACATACAATTGTGTCTCACATCTTAAAGTGCACATATTATGCAAAATCCACTTTTACAAGGTGCTTGGACATAATATGCGTGTTGACAGTGAACACAACAACCCTATGATGAATAAAATCCACCCACTCCTTGTTTTGTAATCCCCATTAAACCAAAGCAGTCTCATGCGACATGCCGTTTTGATTTTCTTATCAATGTGAGGTCACATTGATAAAGCCCCGCCCACTTACAGTCCTGCATTACCATAGTTTCCACCCTCAGCGAATTGTAACCTGTCCACTAGATACAATTTTCTCAGACTGTATTAATCAGATCTATTTTAACTAAAAGCGCTCACTGTCTGTTTGTAAGGAAGTGAGAGGCTGTATCTCATTTGCATTTAAATGTACAGAACAGCGCGTTTTTGCTCCCACCCAAATAGGGACATTTACATGCTATAATAAATGATATGTGAGGTATTTTGAACTGACATTTCACAGACAAATTCTGGGCACACATGAGACTTAAATTACATCTTCTTAAAAGTCCATAAGCCGGGATTCGAACTCAGGTCGGCAGAAGTGCGTTTGCACCATATGTCGGATCACTGTCCACTACACCATTGACTCTGACTCAAGCAAATATTTTTATAAGAATATTTTTTATGCTTTTAATGCTATCAGCAAATGTCTGATTTATTTTAGCGTAATGGAAAAATAAGGGATTTATGTAAAATGTATCTAGCTGGCAAACACTGTATGATATTCTTCTCATTGCATTTCATCATTGTTACTAGTTCACAGCACAATAGTCCTGCTCTAGTTTCATGACCATACAATGCAAAACACAAATACAACTGCTTGGAGATATAGAGCATGCAAATCCAAAGTGATGCGGTGGTGTTGGAAATGTCTGCCTCTGGTCTCTCTCCCTCTCTCCCTCTCTCTCTCTCTCTCTCTCTCCCAGTTCCAGGTCAGCCAGAATGGATGTATTCTGTCATGATTCCATTCATACAGTTTGCCTGTTTGTCTTGTACATCTACAACTAACCGGATATGAAATGTGTGTTACATTTTCACTCACTCACACACACATTAATACGCATACACACTTACAGACTCTCATTAAATGCTGTTTGTCAAAGTCATAAATCCACTTTTGAACATTGTCTGCAATAACAAAGTCCACTATAAACACAATAACAAGCACCCAAACACATACACATGATACAAGGCAGCTGAAATCCCATCAAAACCTCTCAGTGTTTGCTCTTTGGAGATGCTCCAGCACCATTTTGATGAGGATTGCAGAAAAGAGGGAGTAAGGACAGAGAGATAAAAGAGAGAAATGGAAGGATTAAAACATCAGAAGGTAAAAATTCCCCCCAGTCAGACTGATGCTCCGTCCCAAAGGAAAGAAAGAAGGAATAATCCCTTCCTTAAATGGACAAGCTGCACTTTTACCACCCACAGACACACACGCACGAAAACACACACATGCGAAAACACACACGCGGTGGCTGAGCAAGCACATTTACACTCCTTTACTGGTTTGTTGTCCTGTATATTCTTAAAGGTGCTGATGTTGGACCATCCTTCGATAAATAAAGCCAGAGTAACAGTTTTTTAAAGTCTCGCCAACCAAAGCATTATTCTCAGACCTACACTTGTTTATTTTCATACACTCCCAACATACACATCCAACGGTTCTTCTATGGCATATGTTGGTTTATTTATATACATTTATAACATTTATTTATGTTTAAACAGAACAGAAACAGAAGTCCTCATATGCAAACAGCTCCTGAATGTCACAAGTGCAAATGTGCTACCAACTGCACTATAGGCCGGATGAGTTCAAGTTTTTCAATCCTTTTGAGGATATTTGGCAAAACCTGACACACACACATTCTAAAAGCACAAATTCTTCTACTTAGACAGTACATACATATAAAAAAACAACTGAGGACACTTTTATGAGACAGAAATAGGTTTTATGTGCTGGCTGCTGATACAGTTGGCACAGATATTCAATAGTATAACCTCTCCCCCTAGAGACCTGACCCGAGTGTCCTGAAAACCAATTCAAAATCAGTCTGAAGGCACACCACAAAGACACAAAAAACATCTCCTACTACACAAAGCCTCACTGACAGACAGTCTACAAGGTCAGCTAAGAACGTAACCAAAAAAACACTGCCTGCTCTGTTATGCGGTTATATTTGCATGCTTCATTAGGATGCTGAGAGTCATCAGAGATGCAGACATCCACGCGCACACACAGATGGCTTCGTCCAATCACCCCTGCACTCTTAAGTCCCGCCCACTTTCCCTTTCGCCTCCAGGTGTACATTTCCTCCTCCTCATGCCCCCGTTGCAATTAATGTCTCTAATTGCCTGGCTCGTCTAATGAGCTCGGAGAAAGCGAGACGGCTGTTTTTATCGGGGTCTGAAATAACCTTAAACTAGAGATAGAGGTCAGGAATGATGTGTGGGTGGGGTGACTAAACCTGCCTGTGGTATACTGACAATAAAAACACTTAACCTAAAGCAATGGAGCATGTCTGGGTCATACTAACTCTGAAAAGATAAAAATGAAACATATTTTGCATTAGAAAAGCTGTAGCTTTTTAGTACTATTGGGATTGTGTTTTTGATTTTTTTATGATGTGGTTTTATGCATTTCTCCCATCAGCTCTCACTACTTTAATGTTATTCTAATTACCTTAATGGGAAAATAATTGATATTCACTTAGGAATAAAGCCTCCTAAAAGGTTTTTGTCAAGCTACACTGTAAAAAAAAGATTTGTTGGTAAGCAAGTGTTCAGCCTAGATTACCCAAAAATGAAAATTCTGTCATCATTTACTCAACCTCATGTTGTTCTAAACCTGTATGAGATTTTTTTATTTTGATGAACACAACAGAATATATTTTGATAAATGATTGTAAGCACACAGCTGATTTTAACCATTTACTTCCATAGTAGGAAAACAAATATTATGGAAGTATTGTGATAAATGATGAAGAAGATATTTTGATAAATGATGGTAAGCACACAGTTGACGGTACCCATTGAATCCCATCATATATTTTTTTCCTACTATGGAAGTCAATGGTTACAATCAGCTGTGTGTTTACAGTCATCTATCAAAATTTCTTATTTTGTGTTCGTCAGAAAAAATAAATTAATACAGGTTTTAAATAACATGAGGATGAGAATTTTCATTTTTGGGTGAATAGTTATCCAAAAAATACTAATAGTCAACTAATATTTTTCAAGTTGAACCAACAAATCTTATTTAAAATCTATATGGTCCTATAAAGAACCTTAAAGATCCACAGAACCTTTTTGTTGTAACAAAAGTTCTTCGTAGTGGATAAAGGTTATTCAGACAAAAGGTAAGAAAGGTATTGAAGAGCTCAGATGCAAAACCATCTAACCCTCTTAAAAAAAACTTATTTTTTTAACAAACGTTACTTTAGTCATTTCAATAACAAATTTTACTGTCTTTCACTGCAAAACACTCTAACAGACGTGAGTTCAACGATTTGCGCGAGTAGATTACATACAAAGTCAATGCAAAGACACAATCAGATGCGTGGCGTGGAGCGATGCGAATGCGCGTCTTCGCCCAAGTTGAAAATATTGAACTCAAGCAAAAATTAGCATGACACGAAGTTAAATCCCGCAAGTAATCTAGAGTGAGTAACCGTTTTAAGCCGCGTTTGGGGTGTCAAATGTTCAAGTTTGTCGCTTGACCTCCAGACGTGCGTCAATGCATCTTTACGTGTACTTAACATTGAAATCACTCACGCTTGACGCCTCTACCGCGGCTGGTCTGAACGCAGCATAACGCGATGCCCTGCGTTTGGTGTACGTAGCATAAGTTTTTGCAAGCTTTTTATCTCATTTTTAATGTAAGGATGAATCTTGTAAGAATCTTTACTAAAAGAACCAAAAATGGCATCAATGCAAAAAACATTTTATAACCTCTTTTGAAGGGTAGTGTATATTATTACAATTGTAAAATATGTATGTTTGTAAAATTTAAGATTAGAGTAATTGTTTTACTGGCATTGATGTATGTTGATTTCAATTGAAAGTGTATTTGTCATTGTGCTTTAAACTATTACAGTATTGAGAATGGTACTGGATGTTGTCATAATAATGTTACAGCGACAAATTTTCTAATGTTACGTGTAATATATCTATATTTTTGTAAGTTTACAAACATTTTGTATGTAAAAATAAACAGATTGAAAATCGGGTTCCTTTATGCAAAATATTAATTCTTATATTTGTTTTTATTTTCTAAAATATATGTGATACACAACACAATATAAACAAAACTGCTCTGTGTAATAACTAAAAGTTTCTAAATAAATATGCAAATATGAAGAACGATTGTTTTCCATGTAAGGCAAACACCAATCATGTTTTTTTAAGTAGATTCAAACACATGTATAAACAAAGAGAGTAAACAATTCTAACTCACCCTTTAACACGTTCAGCTGTAAACCTGTTTGTTTCCTTCTCCTCTCTTCTCTCTTCTGTGGCCACACCTGCAACGGTCATTCGCCTTTGTGCTAATATTAGAAATTTAAATAACTGCTATTTAAATAAGAACTTCTGCAGAATCCTCCAACCCTACAGTAAACAAATAGGGTAAATGTAAAACAGAGTCAAAGTATGAAGCTGGTATGAGTTTAGGCAAGTACTCTTACTGACCTTATATTATCATCTTGTGCAATAAGTTTTTTTAATTTTACTTTCTGTTTGCGCTATGTCGGAATGTCCCACAATCCCAAATTTATGTTGGGATTTATGGCTGCTATATATAGGAAAAGTACTGTGTGGAACATTTGGTAATTTGGGGAGGAATATATCATGAACTGAGACTTTTGGGATGTACTGTATAGAAGACTGTATATGTGATAATGTATTGATTGGCTTGGCTATTGTATTGATTGATTGATTTGCTAAGGACAGTTTACACCAGGGATCAGTTCCTATCTGCATATATGGACTATCATTGTAGGGTCGAAAGTCGAGCTTTGTAACGGCTGTGAGAACCTGCCCAAAGCAAGACTTTGATAAGATAACAAGTAGAAGTGAACAAGCACATACCTTTAATGCATGCCAAATAAAACACAATATAGTTTCGACATCATATAAGAAGGCTTGAGTATTACATAACTAAATGCACACAACCATTCAAAAGTTGAAATGACTGAAATATTTACATAAAATGTTTCATAAAAATCTGGTGGTGTATGTTTAAACTTTAAACAATTTAAATTACTTTTGTAGACATAAATATGATTGTGCCAGCTTATTTATTTATTTCATCCACCCTTTGAGGTATCAATATGGACCTTTTAGGTACAAAAGTGTACTAAAAGCGAAAAGGTACCGCTCCAGTGACATCTTTTGTACCTTTTTCTGAGAGTGTACATAGTCTAGAAAAATATCTAACACACAAAAAGCCAAATTAAAACACTTAAGAATTATTGCTATTACACATTTTATGTGTTATTCTTCCAACAAGATCAGAAATTTAAGAACAGTTGTTAGCAATTTCACTTAACCTGTGGAGCAAATATATCAAATGCAGACATACAGTAAATATGGATCACGGCACGTTCATTTAAACAGACGTTCATGTCCAGCTTAGTGTCAAAGAGAATTGAGTCATATGAGGCAAAGAGTTATACAACATGGAAGACTAAAAGCCCAGAGGTAAAGCTTGGTTGATGTATCTTCAACTCACTTCTGCCATAACCTGATAGCGAAGCAGAAAGGAAACTTTTTCAGGCAGTAAATGTGGTTGAAAGTGGACCACACAGCAACTCTATACATCACAGGCACTGTACATGTCGAGATTCTGGTTAAATAACACGCATACCGAGGGAGCAAAGGTCTGGTCTGGGAGATTCTGCAGTTATTTGTAATTGAGCTTTTACTGACCCCTGCCTTGTAGTATGGAGAACATGTATGGCATCTGACCTCTAGCTTAGACATCTAACATTGGTTCAAAAATACCTCCAGACTGTAAAAGATCCCGTGGGGAATAAAATAATAAAGGATGTCTTGAATGCAAGGATCCGAGGATTAGTAGCGACGGGCTTATGCAAACAAAAGCATATCCTATTTCAGTCTGTACAAATGGACATGTAAAAAAAGCGATGACTGAGATCTAAATATAAAGCAGAAGGGTCAGTGATTCAATAAAACCATTGTAGGTTCTTTCAAGCGTAGGGAGCTCTTATGCAACAATAACAGCGAACCAAACATCCCCACCAATACGTACTTTCCACCTACAAGGATCTAAAATATCCAACTGTGTTGCTAGGGAACGACGAGTACAAGTGACCCATCAGGAAGACATAATCGATTATAAAATGATTTTGTTAAATAAAAGCCATGAAGTAACCTCGTACACTCTTAGAATAAAGGTACAAAAGTTGTCACAGGGACGGTACCAGTTTACAGATACATACCTTTGAGGTACCAGTATCTCTGTCCTCTATGGTACCAATGTGTACCTTTTACCGTCCCAGTGACAACTTTTGTACCTTTTTTTCTGAGGCTGTACATTCCTGTGAAGTATTTGAAGAACTAAACAATGGGTGCTATATACTTTTTGTTTTGGAGGAAATTTTACGATTCAGCCTCAAGCCAAGTCTTGGTATCAAAACAATAATTATACATGAACAATAAAAGTATTTTACAGTAACCTTCATTTATATCTCACACAAACATACACAAAAAGTCTCAACCAAGCACACCCCACCTGAATCCCATCCAATTTCCACTGTAAACCTTTGAAGTGGATGTTAGTTTGTGTTTATAATATTGGGTAGGGCCCGTGACTTGTGCCTTCTCGCTCCTGTGGGACGGGCAACTTCTTCATTATTCATGGCCTGCCATGCTGATGCTATTTATACCAGCATTTTGACTCATCATGCTCCAGTGACTCTGTATGCTTCTGAACATTTGTTCATCCGAGGACCAAAATTGAGCTTCCTCAAAACATTTTAAGGTCTTTTATGCTGCTCCAACTTCAATGGGCAGAAGAAATTATTACCAAGTAATGGAGCAATTTCTGTTTTTCCTTCTCTTTGAGAAGGCGGCATGAATTGGCAGTTCAGTACAACCACTAAAATCAACACATGCATGGTGTGTGAAATGTAAAATAGGTATTGCGTGAGCGCCATAATATCAGACATTTATTATAAACATTGAAATTGACTGTAAGGCTTGTATTGAAGTGTGAAACTCATCTCTGTAGGTTTCAGTTTTTTACTCTCTGGGGATGTGAGGAATCTCGTTTCCTCTGGAGAGGAAACTGAAAATGCCAAGTTTCTTCACATGGGAGACTGGCCCATTAAAAGAAGAAAAAAAAATGTTTTGGAGCATGTAATTTCAGCAGCCATCCGCTAGCCATCTGCAAAAGCTGGCCTGCACCGGCGGGAGCAGCTGTTTAATAGTGGTATCAGATATAGAGTCTGATGTCAAGGGCACGACCACCCACTTTAAAATCATATTCATAGAACAAGAGTTCAATCTCAAGAACTCAGAGGGGTTACTTTTATATATTTCACGATTCGATGCGCATGACCAAATGTTTAATAAATTGTAGGGGAACTACCTGCAAGACAGAAAAACATTTTAAATCTTTAAATGGCTTTAAAATGCTAGGGTTTCTCTACTATTAGCAATTTTGATACAAGTTTGAGAGATTAGACGTTTCTCAATTCAATTATGTAATTATAAACCTTATTATTATGATTTAAAAAATGTCAAAACAAATTTCTGAAATTACCTGAAAATTAATGAAAGCACACCTACACTCTCATAAGAAAAGATCCAAAAGCTGTCACTGGGTTTGTACCCTTTTTAACTTAAAAAGTGTATAATAGTACCTCACAGGAACAAACTGTAAAAAAAATCCTTATTGCACTTACATTTTTAAGTTTAATCGACTTAATCATTCATTTTAACTTTCTTGACTAGAAAAGGAGGTGCTATAAATTATAAAAATTAAGTTAATTTAGCTTGGGTGGTGTGTGTAAATTTTAGCGGCATCTAGTGGTGAGATTGTGATATTGCAATCAACAGCTCACCCCTTAAAGGAAAACACCACCTTTTTTCAATATTTTACTATGTTGTTACCTCAACTTAGACAAATTAATACATACATATCTTTATTCAATGCATGCACTTAATTTTTCTACAGCGCGTCGTGAATGTGTTAGCATTTAGCCTAGCCCCATTCATTCCTTAGGATCCAAACAGGAATGAATTTAGAAGCCACCAAACACTTCCATGTTTTCCCTATTTAAATACTGTTACATGAGTAGTTACACGAGTAAGTATGGTGGGACAAAATAAAATGTGGCGACTTTTTAAGCGGATAAAAAATTAGAACTATTGTATGGCGGAAGAGCACTTAGTTTGCAGCACTTCGATCTCGGCGCGTAGTAACATCATCACTCCTGACTACTCCCCCTCTCGCTCAAACTTACTCGTGCAACCACTCATGAAACAGTCCTCAAATAGGGAAAACATGGAAGCGCCTGGTGGCCTCCAATTTCATCCCTATTTGGATCCCAAGGAACCAATGGAGCTAGGCCAAATGCTAACCCATTCACGATGAGCTGTACAAAGATTAAATGCACACATTGAACAAAGATAGGTATGTATCAATTCGTCTATGTTGGGGCAAGAACATTGTAAAATATTGAAAAAATGGTGGTGTTTTCCTTTAATTTTAAAATGCATATGATAGCTGCCACAGGACAAACATGTCGTTGTAGGAACTAAATGCGCTCTGTAGAACAGTTTGTCAGTTTAGGGCTACCGTAGAAACATAGCAGCGACTTTCACGTAATGGGACACGCAGTGTATGTAGATAAAAACGGCTCATTCTAAGGTAATAAAAACAATACAGTTCATTATGTAAGGTCTTGATGCACCACTGATAATATAGATATGTATATTATATTGCATTTCTATCAAGTGATCCTTCTAAAAGTTACACAATATACCTTTTTACCTTTATAATTTATAGCACCTCCTCACTAGTCAAGAAAGATAAAATTAATTGGTACAAATTAGGACCATTTTCAAAGGATACAGTCCCAATGTCAGCTGTTGTACCTCATTTCTGATAGTGTGGGTCTTTTATGCAGGCATGTGAATACTGCACCATCTAGTGGTATAACCTAAATAATGAATAATGGCCTGAACTTGTCAAACACGTTCCACTTCCCTCACAAACATTAACCATGACAAACAGCTTCCAAAAAAAATCACAGTTGCCCCAGATATGGGTCCTACTAAAACTACACAACTTGCTGTTTAGTGATACCTAATCACATGTTAGAATAGCTTTATTGTAGTAACAGAAAATATTTTTATGGCAGAAACAATAGGAATGTATTCATACAAAAGCCGTTTCATTCAAGTAACAGGAACCGGTTTACAACTTTTTCACAGTCTGTAGTTCACATGATGACACAACAAACATGCACACACAACTGGTAAACGGTCTTGTTTATTGAGTAAAGCAAATGTCAGAAATGAAAGTCACTTTACAGATGCAAACATACAGACGTGCATTACGAAAAGCACAGGTAGAGTATGGCTAAACTACTCTTTGAACAATATTTTGTAAAAATAGAAATGAATTATTTACGGACTAAGTGCTTTCAGAAGGCAATTGGTCACCAAGATTTCTAAACTGGCTTTGGGCTTTACTGGGTGATGCCTATAACTCCACAGGCCAGACGACCTCCAGCATTTCCAGTTTTAAGGCTTTCCTCATTGCCACCCTTCCCCAGGTCATCTGCCTTCTCGTGGATCTAAAGCAGAACATACACAAATCAGAATGGGGTTATTATTTCAATTTTATTTCAATTTGTGCTTTTAGTTTAGATCTACTCTGTTTTAGCATTTGTAACATTTATTTCATAATATACTATATATAATGCTAAAATAAATTTGTGGTTTTGAAGTCATGGCAATTCTCTTAAGTTTAGTTTTGTTAAATAATCATTCATGATCTTTATTAAAACCACCCTGAGAAGAGACATTATGCCGCATTAAATACAGTTTTTACAGGCGCTATAGGACACATTTCTCAATACTTAGGTCACTTTTGCAAAACTCTTCACACAGTGAGCACAACAGAAGTCTTTGTGGGCTAAACTGAGGATCAATTATCATTGCTTTGGCACAAAATGCATTCAATGACTACATCTCTCAAATTTCATGAATTCTTTTCTCACTCAGACACAACAACTGCCAAAACTCTTTATACAGGCCAATTTGCACATGCTTACTACTGTTTTCAAAACTCTTAAACTTATGTTCAAAACAATAACATGATACAAATAAGACAGCAAATTGCTAATATTTTAATGAAATTTATTTTAAATCTTAAAATTAAATGCTATAAAAACAGTTGGCCAAATGGAGAAGACAGAGTAGATGGAGATTACTATTGTATCTGTATCAGTGGATGGTGTGTATACAAATTGTTGTATTTTGGAATGACAAAATTTTTTAAATAAACTACATAAAATATTGACGAATTCTGCGTCATGTCTGATTCATTCCAGTAAAATATATTGCAGTGAATTATAAACAGATGTGTCCTTGTTTTACACAAGAAAACATTCGATAATGCTACATGTTGTTAGTGTTTTTTAGGTCATTGTTTTGTGGGTGACAAACTGTAGCCGTTTCTCAATACCAAGTACGCCAAACTCGGACTTGTGTCCTTCGTAGTTCGAACTTGCAAGTTCGGACTCGGAAGAACGAACTGCTGACGCGAAATGCATTCTGGGAAACTTCGCTCTCATAAGTCCACACAAGTCGCCTCTGATGCATCCTCGATAAAATTTCTGGATTTTATGTGAACTTGGGCTTGATGCGAACTTTGAATTGGAACAGTACTTGGGCCGCGACTGATGACGTTTCACAAGTCCACAAGAACGCAAGTACAGACAAGAACGCATATTGAGAAACGGCTTGTGTTTGTCGGCTGTCAACCTTTGCTAGTGTTCTGGAAGAATGAGTTGATCTGAGACCTGAATAAAGTGTTTTGGTATTTGTAGTGCATTTTGAATGTGAAATGAACTGCTTTGCCAAGCTGAAAGTTGGTTATGAGAACTGTGTGAAGAGTTTTGCAAGTGTGACCCAAGTATTGAGAAATGTGTCCTAGCGTCTGTAAAAAAGCTGTAATAACAAGCATAACAAATATCTGTAAAAATCATTTTTCTAAGTAGAATTTGTAAATGCACATTCAAAGCATCAACAAGATTTGCATATGTATTTCTCAACTTCTATCATTTCTTAATATCTCTTGGTAAACAGGCATTAAATGTGCCATTCATAAATTAAATATAGTGCAACTCATGAGTAATGTTGCAACAACAGTCATTAAAGGATAATTCCGGTATTTAACACTTTGAGTCTCATTTCTGGTTTGTTTTGGATGAACTACAGTGATGGACACAGAAATGTTGACAATGGGTCGTGTCTTGAGTTTTTGACTCGTTTAGAAGCGTCTCTTGACTGCTTCAGAATGGAAGTCAATGACCATGCACAAACATGTCATTAAAACAACACTTGACGTTCATTTTCGGAGCTGTGCTGCTCACCGAGTGGTTCGTGGTGTTCGTTGATGATTAAAAACAAGTTGTGTAGCGAAATACAGTTTCTGTCGTGTTTTATTTGGCATTTTGTAAAATTACATTGACTTCAATTGGAAGACTCATTGCTTGCTGATATATCACTCCGCCGCCGGGAAACAGAAAAGGGTCGGTTTACATGTGCTTGTAGTTTTTTCGCTTGGTTTCTCTCAGAAGAAATTTTTCCCATATTTGTAGGGCTGAACCAGAATATTTGAATATTCGTTCCGTGGGTTGACATTCGATTTTCAGTTTTGAGATTCGAATATATATATAAATATTTTTCAGCGTTAATGCAGAGCTTTTGCCAAGCAGGAAGTGCGCTTCACGCTCCCGCTCTATAGGTGGCGCAGAGAGACCAACATCCATAGCCAACAGCCACCAAACTTCACCAGTGCAAGAGATCGCCTCAAACGGAAAGCGCGCTTCCTGCGTTGTCATTCACGCTAATAGTGTTGTAAATAACGTTCAGTTTCTTGCAAAAACTGATTGATTTGCTTCACAAGATGTCAATATGTCACACGGAGTTATGGGGGATTGCTGTTGTATTGGATATATATGCTTTAGCTCTTAAAGTGTGCGGATCTGTTGACTTGCATGACGGAGCACTGGGGTTTCTGCAAAATATCTTCTTTATTGTTATGCTGATGAAAAAACATATTGGATGGTGTAAGTGTTACAAATAAACTTGATTTTGAAAGTATGCTACCGTTTTATTACAGTTTGTTGGACTACGTTCATTCATGCTTCAGACTCAAATATAGAGCGGAAGTATATACGCGGTTGTGAGGTATCTGAAAAAATAGTTCCACTATAGCAAATAACACGGATTGAAATCATACATTGCGCCAATATATTTGTTTTTAATCATCAACGAACACCACGAACCACTCGGTGAGTAGTACAGTTTTGAAAATGAACGTTAAGTGTTGTTTTAATGACATGTTTGTGCATGGCCACTGACCTCCATTCTGAAGCAGTCAAGAGACGCCTCCAAACCAGTCGAAAAGTCAAGACACGACCCATTGTCAACACCTCTGTGTCCATCACTGCAGTCCATCCAAAACAAACCAGAAATGAGACTCAAAGTGTTAAATACCGGAATTATCCTTTAAGTATTTGTGTGTAAACACACAAGCACACACAATAAACAATTCATCGTATTATTGTCAAGTATATGCATAGTACACAGATTTATTTTTAACAGGGTTCCCACACTTTAGTCAACTTCAAATTCAAGGACCTTTCAAGGACTTTCCAAGTCCAATACTCTAAAATTCAAGGACTAAATGTGGGGACACAGTTCAAGTGAGAGCAAGGTTACATCGTGTTAACTTTTAAGATACATTGTTACAGTTCCCTTTTGAGGGAACTCACGTTGCGTCACTGCAGTGACACTTTGGGGACGCCTCCAGGGGGTAAGAGCGTATGAATGTGTATATAAAATTCAACCAATGGTGAGGCTTAACTACAAAGGCAGGGTGACGCGGGAGCCAGGAAGTATATCGCTATCTGAAATATTGCCAAAGACGGCATTACAGGGACGCAGGAAGTATGGCAAGGTAGACGCCGCACCTCGTTCCCTTCTCAGGGAACAACAGTTACATACGTAACAAGAGACGTTTTCATGTGTCAAACACAACTATGCAAAAAAGCATTTTGGTATGAATCAACAATCGCATAGAGAAGATATAAGCATTTAAAGCGAACAGTTCAGCACGCGCTTAAAAAGTCTTGAATTTTTAAGATAACATCCTACACTACACAGGGAATGGATTTTTTTTCCAGAAAACTTCATGCATAAAATAGATTCAAGCACTCTCAATGACCTGTATCTATGCATGTATATTTCCAAAAACTTCCCAGAGCCTTGAATCCCCCCCAGATTCACAAACTTTCAAGGATTTCTAGGACCCGTGGGAACCCTGTTATAAATATGCAGCATTAAGTTGTGAGAGTTCATGTAATTAAGTTCTTGTTTTCTTACCACCATGGTCCTCCCAATGATGGAGTATTGCCCTCTCAGTGTCAACATGTTGTCCTTAATGTTGATTTTTGCAACACCGTCAGGATCCGCTTCCACGTTACCAAGGTCGCCAACATGTCTAAAGCAGGTACATTACAGTAATGAAATCACACATCTGCTAAAATACAATTTAGTAAACACCGAGCAGCGATCACTGCAATGCCTAGGGAGAAATTGGGGATTAGGTGCCTTGCTCAAATGCATGTCAGTCACAACCCGATGGCTGTGAGACTTGTGACCTTCGATTATATGCCCGCCTTCTAACCATTAGCCCCCCCCCCCCATGTTCATAGTACCATTTGATTGTATCTCTGTACTATTGTACTGTGACAACTTTACACATGTCATGTGACCTCCTAAGCATTGAAAAATGCATGTTAAAGTGGATTTACTGCTCTTTAGATATGCCATAAGTACGCAAGGTACGTTTGTGTAATTTTAAAACTAGGTGAATAGGCAGACTTTACAGAGAGCAAAAACTAAACATTAAAAAGTGAAATTTGAATATATACCCAAATAAACCGTGAATGCATAAATTATATATTTTGCAAGTTTTATTTACCATATATCCTTATACCATTACAGCTTATATTGCTTTACAGCATTTCCTATGTCAGCAACGTCATACAAATCTCACCTGGTTGCATCTGTGGGTCCCCCGTGAGTCTTATCATGAGGATTGTAGTGTGGTCCTGCACTAACGCAGCCTGCATACAACACACAGGAAATAAAAGCTCATGTCTGGAATCAATTATAACTATAATGTAATTTTACTAGCAAAGACTTAAATGAAAATTGTAACTTTATCTAAATGGCCTAATAGGATTAACCTATATTTCGAGGTCCATGAAAGGAGCAGTGGTGCTCTCACCATTTGTGTTGTCCCCAAAAGCATGGACGTGGAAACCATGCTCTCCAGGTGTAAGACCAGAGATTTCGCCTGAGACCGCCACTGGAGCATTGTCACCATCCTAAACACAAACAAAATACTTGTCTGTTTAGTTTAACTAAAACTTTTTTTAATTTGTGAACAGCATATGTACTGACTTCTCAACGTGACAGGTGTGATCTAGTCTCGCGTAGCCAGACCTTCAATACTGAAGGTCTGGTGTTTTTCGCTGCTTTTTCGGGACAAAGCCCGCCCACGAGCTGTTTGACCGACATGTCAAACAACCAATCACAGTTTGTTTCATCTAGCGTCACGTTTCGGACTCCCCACAATAAAGAGCCGGCTGGCAACAAGTCAGTTAATGAAATAACCAGCCGCAACCAAATAGTATCTAAATAAACCACATTACTCACCATAGGACAACGTTGTGCACTTCATCAACAGCCACACCAATGAGACGCTCCCGTTAAACGTCTGTTTGAAGCATATCTCTCCACTTTTAAACACATACAAGCAATTCAGGAGAACCAAACTTTTTGACTCCACTAACTGCCTTAAAGAACACTCTTGGACGTCTTTTAGAGAGTCGATGCCGCGAACTTTGCATATTTTTGAGAATCCAATGTTTAGCTGATCATGATACCTGCTCATTATTATCCACGTGAACACGACTGATTCTCTTCCTCAATGGAACGTCATAGCTTTGTTTTCCAGGGACTGAAACTAATCGCGACACTCGCGTCTCCTGAAAATCAGTTTTTTTCCAACCAATCAAAGACGACTTTAACATTCTCACAGGGTTTCCAGAAAAGTGTACGAAAAACATCAGACGTTCAGCCAACAGTTTGTGGGCGTGACGTCTGAGGCTGAGACTAGGTGTGATCTACCTCAAAATAAGGGTGTAATAATGAAGTACCATTCATGAGCCCCCTTTACTTTTATAGTATTCCTTTTCCTACTATAGAAATGAATTGGGGGAATGATCGGTTTGGTTACAACCATTGCTCAAAATATTTTCCTTCGTGTTAATTAGAAAAAAATACATTTATACAGATTTGTAACAACATGACAGTGAGAAAATGAAGACAGAATTTTCATTTTTGGGTGAACTATCCCTTTAACACTGAACCTGCAACAACATCACTTCAGTCTTGCTAACTAGTTCAGCGTTTCCCAAACTGGGGGGAACTGCAGGGGGTTTGTGAGTTGATGAAAAAATGCCCAATTAAAATTAAATCATAAAATGTAAATGAATATTTAAAATACATTTCGTTTAATATGTCATGTGACCACTACAGAAAATTGAAAGCGCCTGCAAAATGGACAGATACATTGTCACAATAAAGAAAATTCCAGATGAAGGCACAATAATGTAATAATAATAAATAATTTTTTTTCCAGGTAAACATGCAAATGTGCTATTAAATTCTTAAAATCTTAAAGGGCACTACACGTAACTTGGGTCAATGGGATTCGGCTTACAAAAACGTTGAAAACTAGATAAACAGCGTGAATTGTAATATATGATCCGTGTCCTACTTGGCTAAATTTTAACATCAAACAGTGCCATCATAATGACTCAGCAAACTTTTAATTCTGTTTTTTTTTGTCAACATATTTCTAACTGTTGGTTCCATTATGCACCGGAGTCATACATATTTTAATTTAAGAAGTAAACCGCGTGGCAATTTCATGTTAAGAACACTTAATCTGCTATAAGGACATAATTGTATGCGCGTGCACGGGGGCGTCGCCTAAACGCCAACCTGCCACCATATTAAAGGTCGACATTTAAACGTACTACCGTTTTTGCACATTTTGAGACCGCATCCAATTACACTGAGATTCACTATCACTTAATTAACACGTAAGGTCACTCTAACGTTAGTTCATTAGCCGATTTAGCAAAAACACAATTTATGCAGTAATACCACACTGATTGTAATGCAACTATAAGCAAATCACTTGTTGCACAATTTAATATTAATCTCATAACGGTCTGAATGAGCTCGTGCTGTGTTTGCAGGTTAGCTTCTAGCGTGCGTGCAAGCCTCTCCGAGAACGTCATTAAAACGTAAGTTACACGCGCATAAAACACAGCATTTTTACCTCTTGGTTGAAATGGACAACGCCTTTCACCTCACCGTCTCCTTTGAGCACGCAAACCGCTTTTGATGGCATGTTTCCTTTGGATTTTGCAAGGCGACGAAGTTACGACTGTCAAAGAACTCGAAAATGTTTGATAAGAGAAGGAGGAGCCTGAGCTGAACTAACCAATAGAGGCGCGGAATAGACAGGCGGACGCTGATTGGTCAAAAGTCAGGTGTGTCAGATGCAGTTGACGTTTATCTTTTATGCTGCATTTAATTTGATACTATGCAGTGTATACAAACCGTTCGGGATTAAGGTTTTAAATGTTTTCACGGTTTATATTTGAATTATATTTTATTCTGTTACATTAAAGAGATTCCATGCTGTGAAATAAACTAAACGGCTATTTTAAAAGGGAGGAGCTACTCACCATGTCCCGCCCCAAGTTCCGGTTTTAGGAAGCTGCACATTTCAAGGCAGCTTCTCGAGTCCTATTGATGCATTGCACCAGGATAAACGTATGTGTACATATGATAGATGCTAGTTATAAATCATATCACATGGTTGTCACTTCTTTACTGAAGCCATATAACAAACCATTTGTGATAGATGTCACACACGATTAATTCAACAAAATCGAGGCAAACTGGTTGTGTATGGCATATGGCCCAGTGAAGTGTGGTCAGTTTATTCATTATCATTATGAACTTAATAACCTTATTATTACTAGAATTACCAGTTGGCACAAACTTATCAAACACGCTAGGGTAAACAGAAGCTACTTGCATAAAAGTTCATTCATTTGGTATGAAAATATTTTATTAAAAACAATTCCCTATCGCTGAAATATTGAAGTTCCTACATCCAGAAACGTAAACATTATAAAAACATCTTATTTCTTGTATGTTGTAAACATTAAGTTAAAAACATTACAGCAAAGGGGTCTTAATGTCATATTTTAGTCAATGTTTCCTTTACTGAAACTCAACGGGGACAGAACTGAAAAAAAAAGAAAACAACTCCAGGTCAAAATCTACAAATATTATTTGAGTAATGTTAGCATATTTACAGCAGAAATTCATTAATCGCTTCTTTTTCTTTTGTTTTAATACAACATTCAAGCTTCGTTGAGCTGGGACAATAATTCACAAGGCAACGCTCCACGTGTGCCGAAGACGCTAAATACAATTAACTTCAACAAATCTTGGTTTGTGCTGAAAAACCAAGTATTACATGTATAAAGCATCCAAGCAGGTGTAGTAACGCTGCTTTGTTGTTTCTTAATCAGCCAGCAGTTTTCATGATTAGCACTGACATGGGGAAAAACTTATAAGGTCTTTGACTCAGGGACACTTAATGTATACATTTAGAGCCATTTATGACTCTTCTGTATGTGTTTGTTGGACAGATTCGTTATCTGCTATAGGTTCTGAGGCTTTTGAGTCTACTATGGCTTCAGGAAGTTCTTTAGCAGAGTTTGCATTGGACTCATTGGTATTGGTTGAATCTTGATGTTGTTTCTCCGTGGGTTCTTCGACAGTTTGACCCAGTCGATCGAGTCTATCGTCTTTATCCCAGCGTGTGCTTCTCTCTCGAGTCCCTGGTTCTCTACTCCCTGTCGAGCGCCTGCTCCGCTCCTCACCACCGTCCCTTGCTCGATCCCTCTCTCGTTCCGGACTCCTCCAATCACTCCGTTCTCTCTCTCTTTCCCATCCGCCTTGTTTATCAGGTTCTTCATGCCAGCCCCCAAATCGTTCTCGACCTTCTGACCTCTCCCCGCCGTGACCCTCCCCGAATGGACGGCGCCCTCCAAACCACTCTTGTTCCCGCTCTCTTCCCCTTCCTAACCCAGGGCGCTCGCCCCTGAACGGTCTGCCCTCGTGGTCATTTGGCCCATCTGGTCTTGGACCGCCGGGTCTCATAAAGGGAGGTCCAGGAGGAGGAAAGTGGCCCCGGATGCCATGAGGAGGGGGCGGCATCCCAAAACCTCTGGGTGGTGGCTCACGGTGCATCATCTGAGGTGGACCCCTGGGTGGCATCATCTGTGGAGGTATGTGTGGCATGCCGGGTCGAGGAGGTGGAATGGAGAATCGTTGCATGTGCGGGGGCGGCATCCCTGGGGGGCGCTGCAGAGGCATTAAACCTGGCCTTGAACCTAAAAGACCAGGTGGTGATTGCATGCCCATCCCGGGTGGACCTCCAGGAGGCACCTGATTTCCTGCAAAATGCATGAAAGCACAGATTAAAACACAGATAGGTTGAAAAAAAATTTAAAAGTACATCTTTTCTGAATCAAAGATGCTGAGATTCACCATCTGTTCCGTCATTGTTGATTCTTGCCGGATCACTTGACATGTCTTCGACTGGGCCGCCAACTGCAAATGAATTATGGGAAAAATCAGCTTAACGATGCCAATAATGTAAATAATAACTAAAAGCTAATGCTCATACCTGGAGGCATGTTGATCCCTGCTGTAGGTGGATGAGGTCCAGGAGTGCCCAGTGGAGGCATGGCACCTGGAGGCAGAAATCCTGAAGCATAACCCAAGACATGATTCTCAGTTAATATGCTGAGTGAAAAAAGTTCTTCAAACAAGAAATATTTAATCCTGATCCACCACATGCATATTTTTTATTCAATAAGCGATTAACAACTTAAAAAGGCACCAATATTGTGAAAGTTTAGTCTTACCCGGTGGCATCTGCATGGGATTGAAGCCTGGCCGTATAAAGTGGCCCGGAGGTGGGGGAACCCCTGGTGGAAATGAGGGGGGTGGCATATTCATGTGTCCTGGGAATCCTGGCGGTAGAACGCCAACTGCTCCCATTGGCTGGACCGGAGGAACCTGAGGCTAATACAAAATATAGCAAACAATAGATATGTTGTATACTTTCCTATTGGGAAAAGATCAATTGTATTTTTTGAATTTTAAAATAATTGGGCTTACCTGCATAGGTACAACCGTAGGCTTCTCCTCCATTTTCCCCACCTCAGCCCTGCCATTCTGGGACTCCTCTGGTTTCTCCAGCTCACTCTGAGAGTCTCTCCACTCTGTCAACAAAGATAAGTCGAATGCTAAATAAAATCATCACTTCTAATGGGTAAAAGTTTTCTCTACAGGAAACCAGTACAAAGGGGAATCAAACAGTTACCTGGTGCAAGAGAATCAGGATCCAACATCCCTCCTTCTCTAAACACATCAAGGTCTTCCTGTTTGATTTTGGACCAGGGTATGTAGGTGACCCCTAACTCCACATCCCAGAACTGCTTGAACTCTGCTTTAATGCCCTTATTTAGAGCCCAGGCAATCTGAAGAAACATAATAATGCATTATTGAGTGTTTTATTAAGTTAGGTAAGAGTGCCAACCTGGTGGATAATAGCGGAAATAGGGATTGCCCTAAAAACTCATTGGCAGGGGATAACGTTTTCTCTTAATTAATGAGATACTGTGTCAATGGGCGGAAAAAGAGAAACCCTGGGTTTCCACCAAGGGAAATTTCACCCAAAAATGAAAATTCTGTCATCATTTACTTACCCTCGTGCTGTAAACCTGTATGAGTTTTTGGATTTTGATGAACACAAAAGAAGATATTTTGATAAATGATGGAAAGCACACAGCTGCCTTAAAGGGATAGTTCACCCAAAAATGAAAATCATGTCATTAATGACTCACCCTCATGTCGTTGCAAACTCGTAAGACCTCCGTTCATCTTTGGAACACAGTTTAAGATGTTTTATATTTAGTCCGAGAGCTTGTTGACCCTTCATTAAAAATCTATGTACGGTTTTCTGTCCATGTTCAGAAAGGCAACAAAAACATCATCAAAGTAGTACATACACGTGACATCAGTGGGTCAGCCAGAACGTGTTGAAGCATCGAAAATACACCATGGTCCAAAAATAACAAAAATTAAGAGTTTTTTCAGCATTGTCTTCTCTTCCGTGTCTGTTGTGAAGCGCATGCACGAGTCTAAAATCACGTAACTGTAGTGACGCAGCTGACGTGTTATCTGGTGCGCCCCAGCTGTTTTTTGTGTGCACCCAGGTTTCGTTTACAGTCTAAGGGAGACGCATGCTGTAAGTTTGAAAAAAAAAAACATTTTGCAAACATGTCTGAAGATAACAAGTCATCCGCATCGCCGCAGTCACGTGACTTTAGTCTCGCGCATGCACTTCACAACAGACGTGGAAGAGAAGACAATGTTGAATAAAGTAGTAATTTTTGGACCAAAATGTATTTTCTTTTTTTTTTTAAAGTTATATTTTTGGGCCATTTTGCCTTTATTGATAGAAAGTAGTAATTGAAAGGCGACAGGAAAGTACAGGGTAGAGAGAGAGGGGTATGGGATCGGCAAAGGACCTCGAGCCGGGATTCGAACTCGGGTCGCCGGAAGTGCGTTTGCACCATATGTCGGAGCACTGTCCACTACACCATCGGCTCCGACCCAAAATGTATTTTCAATGCTTCAACACATTCTAACTGACCCACTGATGTCAAATGGACTACTTTGATGCTGTTTTTATTACCTTTCTGGACATGGACAGTATACCGTACATAGATTTTCAATGGAGGGTCAGCAAGCTCTCGACTAAATCTAAAACATCTTAAACTGTGTTCCCAAGAGGTCTTACGAGATGAGGGTGAGTCATTATTGACATTATTTTCATTTTTGGGTGAACTATCCCTTTAACCATTGACTTCCATAGTAAAAAACAAATATGGAAGTAATGTGATAAATGATGAAGAAGATATTTTGCTAAATTATGGTAAGCACACAGTTTGAATTCCACTGTTTTTGTTTTTCCTACTATGAAAGTCAATGGTTACAATTAGCTGTGTGCTTACCATCATTCATCAAAATATCTTCTTTTGTGTTTATCAGAAAAAAAAAACTTATACAGGTTCAGAGAAAACGATGACAGAATTTACATTTTTGGGTGAACTATCCCTTTAAAATACACATATCGTTTGTGTTGGACAAATCTGACTGTCTAAACATGCAATGATCTACCATGCAATATTACAAAGTAACCATGTTTCAAACCTAACACCATAAAAAAACAGTTGTCTGGTACCTTAATAGCTTTCTGGTTAAGTTTGTTTGGACCTCTGCTAAGCTTCTGCAGAGCTCGATAAGCGTCCTGACGATGGATCATGACAATGTAGGCACAACCACGAGGAGGAATCATCTACCCAAATCAAAAACAAAAAAGTGAGCATAGCAGGGAAATCCAAAATAGCATGTCAAAGTTTTAAGAAGGACTAATGTATGTTAATAGCTATGCAAAGAAAACTTTATATTAAACTTACGTTAATTGAATCTATCTGCCCAAACTCCTCTAGCAGACAAGCCACGTCTTGCTGATGCGTCCTTTTATCCAGCTGACCCACCCAAAGGGTTGTACTGCACACTGAATGGGAGAAATATTTTAGATAAACTGTACAATCTTAGACAAATATATATATGAGATCAGCGGTGCTACTGGATACAGGAATAAATGCGTCTTTGCTTACCACTGAGAGTGTTACCCTTTACAGGCGGAAGACCTTTCTGTCGTCGTTCTCGCTCTCTCTCCCTATCTCTCCTTTCCTGAGACCGTGAGTGAGGCGAATGATGCCGCCGCTCTCGTGAACGGGATCGAGAACGGCGATGGCGCATTCGTCTGCCGCGGGAATTTGAACGAGACCTTCTTCTTTTAGGAGACCTAAAAAACACGTAAAGTGAGTGCTAGAATAGTCTAGTGTCATGATAGCATCTAGCCTTGGTATGTGGCTTATATACAAATAAACATGGTTTAAAATTAGTTGAGCTTGTTTTATATACCTTGACCCTGAGCGTGATCTTGACCTTTTGTCATCGGGGTAATGACTCGAAGTTGCATCTGAATTTGTCTGCATTTCCTGATGAGATCGGTATCATGATTATTATTAAAATAATAACATCAAATTAGTCATGACCGACTAAATGATTCACAAATAATTTCCTGATGATGTCCAGCCATGAGCTGGTTGAAGTTATCGTTCTGAGGGGGGAAAGCTGGGTGAGACTGCCCCATCTGAGATATCATGCCTGGGAAAGGCTGTGAGGTCATAAGACCAAACCCTTGGACCTGTCCATTTGAAGGCATAACAACCTGAGCACACACCAGCGAGAACCAAAGTGTTGATTTAACAACAGGAAAACATCAGGTAACATTAAACGGCATGTTAATATTAGTTTTAGGCCACGTACCTGTTGGTGCTGCGATACACCCATCATGTGTTGTTGAAAGTGCTGCATCTGATTTGTTGGAGGAAAACCTGCGGCAGTCTGCTCAGGAAATACTCTGTGAAGAAATGATAAATGAAAATTGCAACACGAAACTGACCAAGGGATACGGATTGCAGTTTTTATTAATGAATTACACATTCCAGAAAAAAAAGCCGCCACTTACATATTAGGTTGAATGGATGGCGTTTCATCCTTCTTGACTTCCTCGCCAGTTTCTGGTTCATCGTCATAGTCAAATCGGTCAAGAAGTGTCTAAAAAAAGTCAAATCGGTCAAGAAGTGTTAGAAAGCATGTACAAAGATGTTTATGCCGGCGTGTTTTCAATTGTCTCCAATGGACACTCCAAAGTCCGTGTATGTTTTAAAGATCTCTCTGCATCTGATCTCTATCAAAAGTCCTTCACAAAAATGGAATTATCTCAGCTTTTTGCTCAAAATTTGCTGTTTTTGATGAAACCTACACATATTTTAGAGGTGATAAAAACAGAACACATGAAGGTAGGATGAAGGGTCTGTTCTTTTATTTTATATATTATATGTTTATATATTTAAAAAGGGGCATTTTCTGGAAGGCATTAAACTTTTGTGAAAATCATGAAAAATGCTGGCGGTGAAAGAGTTAAAAGCAGGTGGTGTTTATTTATCAGCGAGAACATTTTTTAAAGTTTGGTGAAAATCTCAGCTCTTCAATGTCACTTCTCACTCTACCGTCCAATCACAATTGAAGGGGGCAGGATAAATTAAGAATTTGGTTCCAAAACTCAATAAAAAAAAAAGATTTATTGCATTCTGCACAGAAGGAGGACTGGCATTTATCGCGTTTTGGGAAAAAAGATGACAGAATAACACGGCGGATATTGGATTTTGGGTAAAATTAAGAATTTACTTTTTAATACTGACCAGATACAATACTGATTTTGGCGGTAACTCTTTTTTTTTTAAATGCCGTTTATTGCGTTTTGGAACCAAACTCTTCAAATTTCACAACATCCACCCTGCGCATCATTTAATGATTGATAAACAAAGCAGAAGTATCATAGCAACCAAAGCGATTGTTTTCAGCCGCTACATTTTGTTGAGGAGCATCCTGTAATATTAAGTTACCTTAGCGGAGTTCATTTAAAGTCACTTTTAGCTGGCGACGTTTAGCTGTGATTAGTGATTGACAGCTAAAGAATAAATGTCTCATTTCCATTTTGGCTGAACTATCCCTTTAAGTTCAGGTTATAATAGAGGCAACAGCAAGTGATTTTACAGCACCACATTGAATACACTGCAGAAATTGTAGGAACTTTAATGTTATCAGCTGAAACCCCAATTAAATTAACCTTTTCTTAATTATGCCTTAATTCCATTTTTTAAGCTGATGCTGCATAATTTAACAATTTCCTTAAGGATGGTAGACAAAAATATTTTTATATTTTAAGGTTAACTCCAAATCAATTATTTATTCATTTTTGTATGTATATATATATATATATATATATATATATATATATATATATGAAGGGTTTGGTTCCAAAACGCGATAAACGCCATTTTTGAAAAAAATGAGTTACTTCCAAAATCAGTATTATATCAGGTCAGTAGTTAAAAGTAAATTCTTAATTTTACGCAAAATCCAATATCCGCCGTGTTATTCTGTCATCTTTTCTCCCTTTTTTCCCAATATGCGATAAGCGCCACTCGCCCTTTTTTACAGAACGCAATAAATCCTACAGCGCACCATTCACGCAATGTAAACAAACATGGCGGCGCGCTGAGTACATGGAGTCCTAGTTTTCCTCATCTACTTTGTACTTCGTGATCAACAAACAAAACAAAATAATACTTTAATTGCATTCATAAACCTCTGGTGGTTTTCTGTGACGGGAAAGAAACGTAAGCCATCAACATCTAATAATTTCCCTGAGAGGCACTAGGGAGACGGTTGCTTGTTCTCCCGACAGCATCAAGCTTCTCATGCTAACACATTGACCCCAGGAGATCTTATGAAAAACTTTCCATAATTTTACTCAAAGTCAATGAAAATCGAGCAGGACCAAAACATTTTACAGATGATCGCTGTGAAAAACGTTAAGCGACGACGCCAAGTAACCGCAATGACAGTGTTTTCTTAATATGACAAAGTAAGTATTTTGATTAATGACATTAATGTTTATATTTTTAATTAGTGTGTACAACTAGTCAATTAAATGAATGTAACATGGCAAAGATGAATGCACATTTATATAGGCTATTGATTCAATAGATTTTTAACATTTTGAATAAAAACTTGTCATGGATTTATTGCATTTTGTGGAAAAAATAATCCGTTTTTATAATAAATCTTTGAAAATCAACATATGGATTTGAATTTTTTATGTTTATACAACCTAAAGATGCTATGTGAAAGTTTGTAACAGAAAATAGTTGTTTTCATTTTGTCACTTTCTTGGTATAGAAAACACGTTTGTCACCAAAATTTGTCAAAATGGATTTATTGCGTTTTGGAACCAAACTCTTCATATATATTGCATTCTGTAAAGCTTGTCTGAGTGGGCAACAGTTACCGAAGGTGGGCGCAGCTTAGCAAAAGGCCATCACTGCTGAAAGTAAATGCACTCACGGTGTCGAAAGTGGCCTTCTTCTCCACCGGTTGTGGTGTGTGATGTTGGTGCTGATGTATGTGGGTGGAAGGAGCTGCGGTCGTTGATTGAGCCTGCAGGTGACTGTGACTCCTGTTGTTATCCACAGCTGGAGACTGAGGTTTTCCTGGAGCCTGAAAGTTCTGCAGAATCTGCTGAAGCTTCACAAAATAAAAAAACACATAAACCCTCAGAAAGAATAAAAGTGATTTCTGATTTTGATGTCCACATTCCTTAACATCCCGAGTCCGACTACGGTTCGTATGATGCCAATTTTTCTAGCACCTGTGTGCACACCATTTGTGCATACATTATGATTACTATGCTATTTATTGCAATAGATACTGTGTCTGTGAAAACTACACACGCAGTACAACTTAAAAGACTAAAATAACGATGCATGAGCCATTACGGCACAGCAAGGTTCATCTGAGCTTTAAAATTAAATTATGAAATTAATCCCGTCATTATGTGTTAAAATATATCTTCATCTCTCGAAAACACTAGACATGAAGCAGAATTGAACCAATCTGGGTGTGACTAACCTTCTGTCCTTGAGAGGACTGAATCAGCTGTGCAACGGCTGCAAAAGCATCCGAATTCTGAAGTTGAGGCACAGCTGCTGCAATGGAGTTTGACGTCACCACAGGATGAGACTCCTGCTCCCGCACAGGAGAAGGCGGAGATGCTGCTGCTGCAAAAAAGGCATTCGTAAATAAGTTTTATGTTATACGTGAACCGTTTAAAGTGAGAGAACAATATTTTCCGGACACGGCTGTGCCTTACCTCCATCAGGACCGTCATCCGCCTCAGCTGAGCTGCTGGATCCAGCTGCCATGTCTAATAGAGGCTGGATCACCTCGATTTTAAACACTCCATTCTTCTGCCACAGATTCAACACTCTCACTATCTTACTCTGGAAACATAAAGAACGAAAAACATTAAAAAAGCTATTTGAATTATTAAACCATACAAAAAGGTATAACTGGTAAGACGTTGCTTCCTCACCCGATCCTCAGTGGGACACAAGCACAGGTTTTCAAACGTTCCTGTAATATTTTTGGTAAACCTGGGCCCGAAGACATCTTTTTCCGCTCCAAACTGATGCCTTGACTGTCTCACGATGGAATCCACCACATAGAGCCCTGGAACTTTGTACTCAGGCTTGCACTGATATGAGGAAAGGACATTTAAGGATGCATTCAATAAGCTAAGAGGACCAACATACATAATCTCAGTGTTTACCTTACCTTCTTTATGAATTTTTCAACAATTTGGACAACATGCTTGTATAGCTGAAAAATAATAAGAGAAGACTTTGAATGTTTTAGTCCATCCAGAAATGTAGTTTCGAAAATAGCAGCCGTCTGTTCTTTATCTTTCTGTATTATAATACTACCAAATCAGCATCAAGTGTCATTTGTGCTGAGTATTATTACTGCGCTATAGCAATGTAATAAACAAACTTAGTTTAATGGCTTTTATAGCAGATTTGGTGATAGAGATCATCTTGGCCCTCGAGATGGGAGGCTTAGTGTCCATCAACGAGAACAACTGCAATAAAGTCAAACATTTATTTTAGGCATGGGAGGCAAATGATGATAATAAGTGGTAATAAAAGAAGTAAATCATAACTGTATGTTCATAAACTGATGTGTTGTCTATTACTCGGTGCATTGTTGGAATTAAAGCAACCTTGGATTTAATGCCAATGAAACTGTAATAGTGTATCAGCATCTGATACTATAACAGTTTTTGGGCATTTTTTAAATTTTATTTAGCACATCAACATACATACAGCATTATATTTCCAAACTTTAAGCAAAAAGTGAACCCCTTGTCAACATGAAGAGCATTATTATAACTTAATAGTGAGCTCTAGTCATAGTTTTTTTTAACATGATATCAAATGACTATATACTGTTGCATAACTGAGACTTTTAGACACAGTATATTTCATTCCCTTAAAAAAATTGTGTGACTGTTTTGTCAGACTAATTGCCATTTGTATTACAATTTTACTACAAATTTCATGGTTAAACTATGGTCACAGTAATAAAACCATATTTGAAGATTCACCCAAAAATGAAAATTCTGCCATTATTTACTCACTTACAAACTTGTATAAATTTCTTTGTCATGCTGAACACAAATAAGGATATCTTGATATAATAAAAAAATTTGTAACCAATCTCTCTGACAACATTGACTTCTATAGTAAGAAAAAATAACATTATGGAAGTCAATGGTGCCCCAGATCATTTCTCAAAATACCTTCATTATTAAATGATTGTAGATTTTCATTTTTGGGTGAACTATCCATTTAAGGGGTAGGTTTATATACGGTGCATTATATGTTATAAATCTCATAACTATTAAACATTACAAAATGATCGCAGAGTACACACGTTATGTAAACAACTTAATACACAATTAACATAGACACTCCCATATCTACAAAGATTTTGTCAATATTAACAGTTTATTAACATGTACAAGTATTAAAGGCACATTAACAACAAAAAGCTATATGACTATAGGTCAGAAATAGGCTGGAAATTATGATGTAAAACTATTACGACTGTTTTATTCGGGGGAAAGAATAAAATGTAACACAAGTGTAAGTACAGTCCTAAATCAACATATAACCCATTAATAACGTGTTTTTATAACGTAAGTATAAATGTTTTACTGTAACAGGTTGGTGTGCCCATAAACTATTTAACGATGAAGACTCATAGTACGTTAGCAGGAGAACAAATTTACGTGTATTTAATGTAAACATTAAATGTAAACACTCATAAGTCTGACACTCGGTCCCGTCTCCTCAAAACTTTGCATCAAAACTGCATTAATAAATCTTAGCTAATGCATAAATACAAGCAAAGAAACATACTAACGTGCAAAGTGGCAAACTACAGATTATGCTGTGTACTAGCATCACAACAAGCTAAACGGCTAGCTGCTCGCCATGGCTAGCGAAGCGTCCAATACAGAAGATCCAAACACACCGACTAAACCTACAAAAAGCACCAAATGTATTTTCAAACTACAGCTTCGTATGTTGAACCGAAAACAACTGGCAGCATGCATCTGTACGTGTTTTAAACAGCGAGGCCTTCATCTTGCATGAGCCATTGGGAGCACTGATAGCTTGTGCACAACAAAGCAAGATCTTACGGTGGTTAATACATGTTTACAGCACACTAACCTCGTGATTAAAAGCGTTGACGGCATCCATGATGTCCCGTCCCTGCTTTGCCGCTACTTTAGCCGGTAAAATCAGAAATGTATGCGGTACTGTCCTCTAGTAGGCCGCCCCAACATGTCCGCCCCTGTGTTGGCAGCAGACAGCTCGGACTCGGAGTCGGCGCGGTGCTCGCGGTGCAGGATGGGATTGAGGGACTGTGCTTTTCATATTGCACCACTAGATGGAGATGGAAGTATACATTAACAGTAAGGCTGGCCATTAAACACTACTGATTTTGTGTGGGAAGGTACTAAATACTAAATAGAAAGTACTAAAATCTAAATACTATTTAGTACTGATAGTATGCAAATTGGGATGCAGGGTTTCATTTATGTTTTCTAATAAATTTACTTTTTAGGTTTATATCAGTGTTTCTCAAACAGGCCCAGTTGAGGACCTTTAAAGGGATAGTTCACCCAAAAATGAAAATTCTGTCATCATTTACTCACTCTCATGTCTACCCAGTCTCATGTAGAAGTGTAAAAATCGTGTAATACATACGGCAAATTCCACTTTGGCGTGCATATGATACGCCAGTCCTTCCCATTCACTTTATTTATTGCTTTCTCCATTTTTTCTGTTTTTTAAACCATTTTCCCTTGGGTTTAGGGTTAGATTTCAGATTTGCTTAAGGAGGTTATTTAATATACAGGTTTCTCCATGTTTTTGTCTATAGACAGTTTCATCGGACGCACGTGATACACGTCTGAATCCGAACTTTACTTACAGTTTTGTTTTTTTAATGGTCTGACTAGTTGCTAAACTGATCTCTTGAACAAATGCTTCGTCGAAAATAACACATGTTTTGGTGTCCTATGTAATCTATGTGTTGGTTTTTTGCTTGTTATATAATAAACTACGTTTAAAGTACTTTTTGTTATTTATTATTAGCGAATTTTACCGGAAGTTACGTGCGGACCGCGGCAGCCGTTTGTTTATGTTGTTACTGCTGAAACCGTCTATATTTAAGCCATGGTTGCTTGGAGTTGGGGTTAGAATTGGGGTTTGGTTTAGGATGTCATTTTTATATAACAAAAAGTTGTTCTAACCCTAAACCCAAGCGAAAATGGTAAAAAAAAGCAAAAAATTGAGAAAGCAATAAATAAAAAGACAAAAAGATGCGCTGTTTAAGTGAATGGGAAAGACTGGTGTGTCATATGCACGCCAAAGTGGAATTTGGCGTATGTATTGCACGATTTTTACACTTCGTGCTATTTATACGCATCTCCGTCATGTTGTTACATCCGCATGCATTTCTTTATTCTGATGAACACAAAGGAAGATATTTTGAGAAATTTTTGCAACCAAACTGTTTGTGGACCCCATTCACTTCCATAGTAGGAAAAAATAATACTATGGAAGTGAATAGGGCTTAAGAACAGTTATAAGAATTATCTTCCATATATATATAATAAATAATAAAATTGAGGCTATTAATAGTATGCGCTTTGGTGGGCAACCTGATGCAGGCACCATGTTGGAGACCACTGCTATACACAGTTTATTTATTACTTAATGCAGCTCATTATTTTCTTACATTTTGAAGTTTGCCTGGCCTTCATTTTAAACAAATCCTCAACAGTGTGGATAAAACTGATGATCCAGTCTCTTTTTTTCTGAACAACTGCAATCATTTGAATCTTGCATTAGGTCTCTTATGGGAAACAGCTGATCTTGTTTGTTAAGATGAGGATTCTGTATAATTTGAAAAGCCAAAGAAAGGATTAAAACATTGAATGCATCTAAATTTTCCTGACAAAGCGTTAGTTCTGCCCAGAGACTTTTCCACACCCTTGGACCATGTGTCTAGAAACGCCCCACCAGTTTACCGGAGTCTCTGGAAGTCACCAGACTTTAAAAATTTTAAAAATGATTTTAAAAATGATACATATAAACTTATGAATATAAAACACACCATCAGTGCAACGGTATTAGCACCTTCCTAAAGCTGTAACCCCAAAAGAGTCCATTGTGTTTTTACAAACAATGTCACAATTTATTAAGATTAAGTATGATGAATGTGATCGCTATTTAGAACTCTTGAATGTGCATTTCATGATTTATTCAATGATTTAGACTAAATGTATTTATAGGAGTGCATTCACAAATGTAATGCTGAACAGGTTTGGATATGTGTTTTGTAAAATGTAATATTGTAAAGCAAACAACATCAAGTTTAAAACATGCATTTGTCAGTAAGTTCAATATTTGATGAAAAATCTGTAAACGAAAAGGAGATTAGATCATTTGAAATTCCTTACGTATGCTCAAATGCAAATAAAACAGTATTTTGCTGTAGGGTTGAACTTTTGATTGACAGTATGGTTCTGTTTCATGCACGAATTCTCATGTGAGATAAATGGCACGAATCCAAGAGTGACATCATTCAGTTGAGCATGCATGAGAAAACAAGAACCATGCACCAGCATACCTAAAACTTAATGCAGATTACATTACATGAAAAGACGGTTTTGCGTGAATATTTTCTTCTGAATGGTCTTATTTTCTCAGGGTTCTTCAGAGGGCGATTGGACAGGGAACTGATTATATGCCTGCCTCTTACTGCTTGGACCGGTCCCAGCTATTGTGTCCATATTTTCAATGGTTTGATCCGCATGCCATAGTAACTAGTTTACATAAAGACATTGTGTAATACCACATAATCAAAACCATGATGTTGGCCTCATATTTGGCTGCAGTTTTCAAAGATGATATATAAACTCACTGGGGAAGGAAAAACTTTGCCATTGGACATATATATGAAGACCAAAACTGTTTTGAGTCATCGCACAACATCAATCTCACAATGGCATCTTTTTTGCACCAGTTTTGAGTATAATCCCTCTAATTGTGAAACAAATTTCCACGATGTCAAATTTCTCGGATGACAAACAAATGTTCAGGATGGAGGAGAGAGAATGAACTCTGCAGCCGTGTTTACTGTCCGCTGTAGAGTTTTTTGGTTCGTGCTGCGACCAGATGCAAAGTGCGAGTTGTAGGGCGGGATCCAAAATGGCATTGGGGACTGCCAGATTTTGCCGTACCTACTTCCTTTGTAAAGACTTTCAAGGTTGGGGCCCCGCATATAGAATTCAAGTTCATGTCTAGATCAAATAAAAAACAATGAAACATTTTTTGATGGGGAAATGATGCAAGCTAGACTTGAACTTAGTGCCCACATGAGCTCACAGGACAATTTTTCACCATTAAGCAATCTGTCACTCTCCTTTCCTGCTTTCATTCTTTAACATTGATTTATTATTTTTGTCCCGAGGGCCACAATATTTAGTGCCAAAGAAATTAGCATTACAGAATGAGTCCTGTCTTCACTTGTATAGCCATAAGTATAAAACTAAGTGTGTCTGTGCATGTGTGTGTGTGTATAGTTCAAAATGTTTATATTCGAATGTGTGCACGCCGTCTGATGTAGGATGTCGGAATAGGGAAAATGTTCAAACTTTAGGTGACGCTATATTGTATAACGCATTCAGATAGAAATTGGCTGCCAGGTGGCAAAAGCTCGCACTTCTGAAAGTTGCCTGAAGCTGTACGACAAGCAGTGTATACCATAAAGTGTGCCAAGAAAACATCCCCTACACCATTACACCACCACCAGCCTGCACAGTGGTAACAAGGCATGATGGATCCATGTTCTCATTCTGTTTATGCCAAATTCTGACTCTACCATCTGAATGTCTCAACAGAAATCAAGACTCATCAGACCAGGCAACATTTTTCCAGTCTGTAACTGTCCAATTCTGGCGAGCTCGTGCAAATTGTAGCCGCTTTTTCCTATTTGTAGTGGAGATGAGTGGAACCAGGTGGGGTCTTCTGCTGTTGTAGCCCATCCACCTCAAGGTGGTGCGTGTTGTGTCTTCACAAATGCTTTGTTGCATACCTCTGTTGTAACAAGTTGTTATTTCAGTCAAAGTTGCTCTTCTATCAGCTTGAATCAGTCGGCCCATTCTCCTCTGACCTCTAGCATCAACAAGGCATTTTCGCCCACAGGACTGGCGCATACTGGATGTTTTTCCCTTTTCACACCATTCTTTGTAAATCCTAAAAATGGTTGTGTGTGAAAATCCCAGTAACTGAACTGATTGTGAAATACTCAGACTGGCCTGTCTGGCACCAACAACCATGCCACGCACAAAATTGCTTAAATCACCTTTCTTTCCCATTCTGACATTCAGTTTGGAGTTCAGGAGATTGTCTTGACCAGGACCACACCCCTAAATGCATTGAAGCAACTGCCAAGTGATTGGTTGAATAGATAATAGCATTAATAAGAATTGAACAGGTGTTCCTAATAATCCTTTAGGTGAGTGTACATTTGATAGAAATTTTCATATACACAGACTTCTTTGATAATGTTATAAATATAGTTTTAGTTATATATGATGTTTCTTGCCTGTGCGACTCTGTATTTCTAATAAGCTGAGAAAGCGCTATTGAAATAAATGTATAAATATATCAGCTAAAAAGAAATGTTCAACATCTTTATTTCATTAAGCAGATAAGATTGCTGCAAGTTGTAAAGGCATTAACTTGAACTTGTGTCATGTATGTTAAAAAATCTGCAGTGTCGGCCTGTTAATAATTGATTTATATGTCAGAAATTTCTTTGGACTTTGCATAATCTTGGTCAAGCTTGAAATTTGAACTCAGTGGATGAATGGAGCCGGGGAATTTCTACGCACACTGGTAGCCTTTTGGTTTTACATGAGTAAGTAAATGAAGAGATTTGTCAGTCAGTAACTATTTTGTGTTTGTTTTAGAGTTGTCTTTCTCTAATTGTGTATATTATTAATTAATAAAAGAATAACATTTTATTAAAATAATAAATAAATGTCTATTTAGTGTGAATGTATGCATGTAGTTAAAAATACCGTATGTTAAAATATTGCATGTTTTTTGTCAGGTACACAATGAAGTCATTTTCCATCCCGAGACATTTCATCACAATCGGATTATTTTTGGGTTTGTCTGTTTTTACTCTGAGCTGTAGCGGGGGTAAAGTGCTGGTGTATCCTGTTGATGGCAGCCACTGGGTCAATATGAAAATTTTGATAGAGGAAATGCACACCAGGGGTCACAGCATCACCGTCGTCCGACCCAAATCCAGCTGGTACATCACAGAAAATTCCCCTTTCTACTCCTCAATCACAATACCTGATGAAATAAATGAATTTGCGGACTTTTGGGACGAGTATTTAGAGAAAACGATAGAGATAGAGAGAGGCGAAAGCTCCGGACTGTCGTTCTTAAAACTTCAAGCCGATTTACTATCCATGCTGTCGAAAGCGCATCAATTTGGTTGTAAAATGCTGTCGTCCATGTTAGAAGATAAGCAGCTTGTGAGAAGACTCCAGGATGAGCAGTACGACCTGGTCCTCACAGATCCTGCTTTAGCAGGTGGGGTGGTTTTGGCACATTACCTAAAACTTCCTCTGGTTCTTAACGTGCGGTGGACCACAAGTGGCGAAGCACATTTTCTCATTGCACCATCGCCCATGTCTTACGTACCTTTACCAGGCACTGGAAATACAGATAAAATGAGTTTTACGCAAAGGGTTAAAAATGTCTTATTCAAAAGCTTTACTTTGATCCAGAACAGATATGTGGTCGGTCCACATTATGATGTTGTCATAGAAAAGTACTTGGGTGAAAAGACAGACATTGTGAGTCTTACGCAAGCTGCAGATATCTGGCTCATGAGGGTCGATTTTGTCTTCGAGTTTCCGAGGCCCACCATGCCAAATGTCGTGTACATGGGTGGATTTCAATGCAAACCCTCCAAACCTCTTCCTGAAGATCTGGAGGCTTTTGTAGAGAGCTCAGGGGAGCATGGCTTTATTATTATGTCTTTGGGGACGCTTGTTAAAAGCCTTCCTGTTGACATGACGAATGAAATAGCTGCTGCGTTCGCAAGTGTACCGCAAAAAGTCATCTGGAGAAATCTAGGACCTCGCCCATCCAATGTTGGCAACAATACTCTTTTAGTAGAATGGATGCCACAGAATGACCTTCTGGGACATTCAAAGATCAAAGCTTTTGTAGCACACGGAGGAACCAATGGAGTGCAGGAGGCAATATACCATGGGGTACCAATTCTGGGCATCCCTTTGTTCTTTGACCAGTTTGACAACTTAATTCGGGTTCAAGAGAAAGGAGGTGGCGCAATTCTAAAGTTGTCGGAGATAAACGTTCATTCTTTTGGACGAACCTTACGGGAACTGATTAGCAATTCCTCCTACAGGACAAATATGCAGCTAATATCTAATTTGCACAGGGACCAGCCCATGAGACCTTTAGACACAGCCATCTTCTGGATCGAGCATGTGATCAGACATAAAGGAGCTACGCACTTGCGCTCTGAGTTTTACAACATGTCATGGTACTCTTATCATTCGGTGGATGTGCTTGTGGTATTGTTGTCTGTTTTTGCTGTGTTTACATTGACTACAGTTGCATTCATCAGATGTCTATGTTATAGATTGTGCTGTAAACGAAAAATGAAAAATGAATAAATAATCATATTTGAGGGTGATTAAGATGTTTCTGCTTATTTACATGCACTAAATGTACAGTTACTTTAAAAAAATTACAGATTTTCATTCCTAGACTGAAAAAAGATTTGTTGATTCAACTTAGAAAACCAAAATACCTGTTTCATTTAAACAAAGTTAATTCAACTTAAAAATATCAGTTGAAAATTGTTGTTCCAACTATTTTTTATTTTATTATTATTATTAAATTGAATTAGCAACATACAACAATTACAAAACTTTACAGTAAGAACTTTCAGTCTTTTCCATGGCACTTACATTTCTAACAATCTGAGCGCCCCTGCCTTCATGCAAAACCTCCAAAATAAAAGTGTTGACTAACTTTTACAGTCGTGGCCAAAAATATTAGCACCCTTGGTAAATATGATCAAATAAGGCTGTAAAAAATTCATCTAAAATTCATTTTATTTAAAAAAATCACAAAAATGTATCCTTTCATTGGATAATAGGAATTTAAAATGGAGGGGAAATATCATTATGAAATTAATGTTTTTCTCAAATACTCGTTGGACACAATTATTAGCACCCCTACAAATTCTTATTGGTAAAATATCTCTGAAGTATATTCCCATTCATTTTCACAATTTTCAGAACTCCAGCATGATTGTAAACACAAAATCATTCAGCTCTGGCTTCTGTTTCACAAAAATATAAAGAGGAGGGGAAACAAAGCCTAAATTCCCTTAATCATCCATCACAATGAAAAAAACCAAAGAATATATTTCTGATGTGCAGCAAAAGATAATTGATCTTCACAAATTGGTGAAGTGGCTTTAAGAAAAGAGCTAGAGCAGTGAAAATGACCATTTCCATCATCAGGGCAATAATTAAGAATTTCCAACCATCAGAAAATGTTACAAAACTGCCTGAAAGAGGACCTATGCCTATATGGTCCTAATGTGCGGTGAGAAGGAAAGTTTGAGTTGCTAAAGATTCTCCTAGGGTCACAGCTGAAGATTTGCAGAAAATTGTTGAGTCACTGTTTCAGAAAACCTTTAAAAAAATTGTCAAACAGAACCTACATCAACACATGTTGTTTGGGAGGGTTACAAGAAAAATTCTCCTAGCTCATTCAAAAACAAACTAAAGCATATTCAGTTATCAGTCATGACTGGAACTTTAAATGGGAATGGCTTCTATGGTCAGATGAAACTAAAAAATGAGCTTTTAGCAGCAAACACTCAAGATGGGTTTGGTAAACACAGAGAAAAAAAGTACCCCATGTGTACAATGAAATATACTGCTGTGTTTTTGATGTTGTGGGCCTATATTTCTACTGGAGGTTCTGGACATCTTGGTAAAATACATGGCATCATAGATTCTATCAAATACCTACAGATAAAAAATCTGCAAGTGACTGACTCTGTTAGAATTCTTATAATGGGCCATGTTTGGATCCTCTAACTGTACAATAACCAAAACACAAACCTCAAAAACAACACAAAAATGGGTCACTGAGCTCAAAACCAAGGTTCTGCTAAATCCATTCCACTCTTCTGACCTGAACCCCACAGAAAATGAGAGGAGTGAACTGAAGAGGAGAAGCGACAACATGGAGCTGGGAATCTAAAAGGCCTGGAGTGATTCTGGACGAAGGAATGATCTCTAAACTCTTGTCAGGTGCTTTCTTACCTCATCAGGCATTATAGGAGAAAATTTAGACCTGTTAAACTAGCAAATGGAGGTTTTAAAAAGTATTGAATAAAAGGGTGCCAATAATTGTGGACAATGTGAATTTGAGAAAAACATGTATTTCATAATCATATTTCCTCCCATTTAAATTCTTATTATCCAATAAATGTGAATTTTTTTAATGAAAAATCAAAAGGATTAACAATGCAGGTGAATTTTCACAGCCTTATTTGATCACATTTACCAAGGGTGCTAATATTTTTGGCCACGACTGTATATCAAATACTATTAAATCGGAATAATGACATATCGGCATCATATTTACATCTGAAACGGCATGTTTTATTTAAGTCTTAATGACTTGTTTAATTGTGTCATTAATGCATTTTGCATAACAACTGCATTATCCTATGAAATTAATGTAATTTTAAATCCATAACGTATATAAACAACGAAAATGACATAAGCTATAGCCACGTGATTAATTTTAATGTTCAATAATGATTTAAAAAAAATGTTTAGATAAACTTATTAGAGGAACGGACTTTTTGCATTAAAATTTACCTCATGAGCATGTGTGATTCCGCGCCCCCGTGAACTCTGGCGAACTTTGGCGTTGAACCAAGAAGATGAATCTATAAATCTTTTCTAATATAACGATGAGACGGTCACATTTTAAACCACACATTTTCTACACAAAGGAGGATAACTGCACATTACCGTACTGGGGTTTGGAAATGTTGTGAGCGTTTCTTACACGTTTTAATTCCTCAGATAACCAAATGCAGCAGCAGCAACAACAGCAAAGGAGCGCGCTCAGACGCGACGTCTGCGGCTGCGCTGACTGACAAGTTTTCAGTGCCTTTGCTCTAAAAGAGCATCTTATAGAATCAATATAGATGTCCATTTCTTTTTTAAATGATATGAAACAGGGGTTTTGTCCAGAAAATTTACATTTGTGTATATGACATTTTGCTAACAGAAGAATAAGATTTATTATGTAAATACTATTGTAGTAAGGTAACTATTTTTTTTTAAAGTTGAACCAACTTTTTTACTACTTCAGTATATTAGATATCTCATAGTTTGCTTATAAAAAGAGTGTGTGTAATTGTTTGCATATGCCCCAGCTCTCATCCATATAGGCTGTATCATATTGTAACATACCAGTGTATTATTTTGAGCAGGGCATTCTGTCTTCTGATTCAGATTTCATTCAGCTGGCAAAATCCACGTGCTTTCCTTTATTTTAAAAATCTATGTTGAGGTCGAAGTACTTTTTCAAAACCGGTTGACAGAGACTTCATAAATGTGTCATGGTTAGGAATCATTTAAGCTTCATGGTGGTCACATATTTATTGGTTATTGTGCCACATGTGCCAACATGCGCGCGCGCGCGCGCGCGAGAGAGAGAGAGAGAGAGAGAGAGAGAGAGAGAGAGAGAGAGAGAGAGAGAGAGAGAGAGAGAGAGAGAGAGAGAGAGAGAGCGAGAGACCCTTCATGTACATTTTCTTTACCATAAACTACCCAGCATATAATATGGGTTGGTTGCATTGAAAGCAGTTGCGTTTTAAGTGCAGTGTGATTTATGAGCTATTGACGTTTAAAAAAACTTTCATTTATGTATTGGGCAACAATAGTCAATGTATTTTGTATACAGAACAGTGACTCAACAACTATTAAAACAAGGCCTTTCGCGTGCTGTTAGCTTGCTATGAGGTCAAAGAGTTTATGGAGCTAGTAACATCTTTCCCTAATGCTTCACATGTTGTTTGATTCCCAGAGAAATTGTGTTTCACTTCTGAGTAAAAACATTATGTCAGTCCTGGATAAAGTCCATGTTTCGTCATACAACACATACCCATAAATGCATACCGCACTTCAAAGTTCTCAATAGTGCATTAAAGATTAAAGACGGTACCTAACTGTCAACTGCAGCAGGATGCAGGAGTGATAAAAGCAATCCACAATGTACTAATACAGGAAATGTTTGTAAACTCTGTGCAGAGTATGTGTACTAATGTGTAGGGATTGCTGAATTTCTGCTGTTGAATGGAGACCTTGACAGACTGTGAACATAACTGCACATCGTTGACCAATGCACAGATACATAGCAGCTGTAACAGGCCGTAACAAACTGTTCTGGGTCAAAGGCTGCTGAACCAACAGTTTATTAACCGCTGGTTTATATGTCTATACTTGAATCAACACTAGATTGAAACAAACCAGCATAGGTTAATATAAACCAACATTTTATACACTGATGGATTGAAACAATTCAGCATTTTTAGCCAGGAACTGTAAAGTAGAGTTTTGCAGTATCCTTTGACAAGACTGTCCAGGGTGCACATGTAAAAGCATGTGAAAATGTTTGTAAAAAAACAGCGGATCTGTCATCGATAAAAGTTTGGAAGGAAAAAAGTGGGGTTGTACATTCACATATCACAGTGAAGAAAGGATGGACTGCAAAAAATATGGAAACATATGCAAATTTTACGGCTGTGCTCATGTTTATGTTCATTTTAATATGGAAAGTACAGATGAAATCATATTGACATATCAAAGATGTTAAGTGTTTTATTGTGGCAGGTGTATCAATGTGTGTGTATACTGTATATTGAGTCATTCTGGGCTTCAATGACTCTGGAACTCGAAAAAGGGAAAAAAACTTAAGATCCTTTGAGAGATTCCAGCATTTTACTCTGGAAGTGGAAGTGATTTGATTGGCAGAAGTTATTTAATGATTATGAACGCCAATCATTGATCCAAACTCCATCCAAGCAGCCACATCACAACTTGGCCAGACCTCCTTCGATTAAGTCATGGTTTTCTTAACCCCTTCTTTGTTATTCTCTTAGTCTATGGTTCTTACTGGACACTCAACCCAGTATCACGAAATGATGTACATATAGTCACGTAAATTTGTGAGTCTTTTCTGTGACACTGACATGTTTTTCTGCCTTTTTGCGTAAACATGTCACATATTTCTGTTTACGTGTTGTCACATATTTGTTACTTAATAGTTTTGTCCTATTTTCAAACCATTCACGCTTCGGTTTAGAGTTGCGTTTGAGTCGCCGAGATGTGATCCCGGATTAAAATTTTTTGTTGATCCTGGATCAACGTTTTAATCAAAGATACCCCGACCTACCCTTAACTCAAACCCTAACCATTTTTAAACCCTCAAATTAGTGTGAAATAATAGTTTGAGGAGTATTTCTTAAAAGCCCCTAACCCAATCCTTAACCTAAATCTAACATGCACACTAATCTTAATCCTGCAATCTGATTGGTTAATGAAAATGTTGATCCAGGACCAACAATGGTGTTGATCCAGGATCACATCTTACTTGATGAAATCACGTTCACCTTGGGGGTCTGGGTAAGGATGTCATTTTATGTAAATCTAATCCTAAACAAATGCGACGATAGTAAGAAAATGGGACAAAACAGTAACAAATACGTGACAGTGACACGTTAAACAGAAATATGTGACATGTTAATGCAAAAAGGCGGAAAAACGTGTCAGTGTCACGGAAAAGACTCACAAATTTACGTGACTATAGGTACGTCAATACCTTCGGGATACTGGGTTGGGAGTGGGACACTATATGGGGTCTCGACAAGACAGTAAACCCAAAACTTTACATTGGTTTATAGCATTTCATATACCTTTAAGCAGTTTTATAACTTTCTGTGCTTAGAAAAACAAATGAAATATTTAATCTTATTATTTTAGGGTGTGCTATCTTTTTAAGTCTGTTTCTTCCACCTAGGATCCGTGTTTCCAAATCTGCGTTCATTTCTTTTACTTCATGCTTTATTTCATTGTACTTATTGTTATGTAGGAAGAAAGGGAAACAAATTTATGTGTTGGTAATGTTTTATGTTCGCTCATGTGGGATGGATTTTGCCATTTTGATTTAATATTCATAAATACAAAAGAGCAAGTCACCATACTGATTTAGTTTGTCCAACTGCATCTTTCAATTATAATGACGTGATGAATGAAATCATGTTCAAAACAAAGAAACATCTTTTTTTTCAGAATTATTATGCATTTACCAAACCACATACTGTTCTGTGTTCCTGATGTGTTAATGCTAAACAGGCAGAAAAACAAAGCTACAGGAGCAAGCATTGAATAGCTGAAGAACACAGAAACCAAAACAACTGATCATTAAGAAAAAGTAAGAGCTTTGTTCAGCTCCAAAAGGATATATTGCTACTAAACAACAGGGCTATAGACCTATTGCGTGTTTGTAAACAAAGATGACTTTTTTTGTGGGCGGAGCCAAACGGGTGGCAGAAAGTGACAGCTCTGCTGTAAGTTAGGTGTGAAGTGATAAAGGCCGTCAGTGTTTGGGGTAACACATTACAAGTAACGTGCATTACGTAATAATATTACTTTTCTGAAGTAACGAGTAAAGTAACGCATTACTTTTTAAATGTACACATTAATATTTGAGTTACTTTTTTAAAAAAGTAATGCAAGTTACTTTTTTAGTTTAATTAATTTGATAAAAAAATGTACTGAATTAAACTGAACGTAGTCACATTATGCACTCTATGCGTACACGCCTGTGTGGGAGTCTGAAACTGAGATGGCAGGCCAGAGCTCGACATTTTTGTGGTGAAATATGCAATTTTTCAGTCATAAAAAACAACTGCAAGGCCTGAAACAGATAAGCCTCAGCCAAGAAAAAGTAACACAAAAGTAACTAAAAAGTAACGTAAGCATTACTTGCCATGGAAAGTAACTAAGTAACGCAATTAGTTACTTTTTTTGTGAGTAACTCAATATTGTAATGCATTACTTTTAAAAGTAACTTTCCCCAACACTGACGATAACTACTATATTAGCGTCCACACCACCAAATGATAACTTTATGCTAATTCGCACGTGATGCGCAGTAGCCAACTCGCACAGATAATTTACCTTTAATAGCATTAACTAATATTGTATATTTCTTTTATTAAAACGCTTGTAATTGTTCATGTGTCAATATAAATATGCTGTTTTTGATGCATTTACACAGCGGGGATAACCAGCAGATGTCCTCAACACGCGCCGTTTGTGTATCTCTAAACGGTGAATCTAGTAGTTTGTGTAATCTAACATTTTACCTTTTGGCGTAGTCAATGTAGTAGAAAAAAGCATTACAAAGTGATTTTCACAGCAACTGGATCAGCGCTGGATACCTGAGGTAAATTTATGTTATAACTAATGTTAGACCTCAGCAAACTTCTCCACGGTGTCATCTGTCATTTCAAATGCGCATGCACTTGAAGTTCAAATAGATTTATTTGGCTGTCAATGGTTTATCGTTCATCAGTTAGGAAAAAAAAGTTCAGGGAGTGATCCCAACGATATGATTCATAAAATATTTATTGTTAAAAAATCATCTGCAGGGAACATTCATGCTGTAATGAAAAAATGTTTAGATTGAATGCAATGAGATTAGCTTTGCATAAAATAGTCTGCCATTGCCAAGTGCATAATTGTAAATGGACAGAAATAAAAACAGAAAAAACTGTATTTGCCTCAAACAACCTCATCTCATCTGGACATGTTTATGATCAGGGTTCAACAGAGTCTCTGTTTCAACATGCACATGCAGTCGTTTGCAGCCCAATATTACCTCTATTATTCTGTACTGTTAAGACAAGGTCTCTATGAATATATCCTGTTTCTTTTCTTTGGAGTAAAGTTGTATGACTTTGGCACAATCTCGGGCAGGAAAGGATTAACTTATTGTAAATCTCATCTAAAAGCTTCGCTATATAAATGTTCACTGAGCTACAAACGTATCATAAAGCTGTGTTAGATACAGCACATCATTTGCCAGGTGGTTTACCAAAACTATATTTTAATGTCAGAACGAGCCATTAGAGGTTTGAATCAAACCAAATATGGAAGAAGGTGCTCATATATCTATTGTGTGTTCAGGGGGATTTTTATAGATCAAGTATTTATGTGGAAAGCTAACAGAGTGCCTAATGCATCTTGATTTATCTGAAAATTGTTATAACTTTGCTAAAAATAACACTAAGGTACAAATTTAAGGCATTAGATAAAAATTCAAACACACTGTAAAAAAATGCAGCATAAGGTTAAACAACTTAATTATGCAATTCAACCTACTTTTAAAGTTTTGATTTGTGATGAGTTGACATAACTTAGAAAAATAAGTTGAAATTGTTCAACTTAATTTGTTAAGTTAAAGTAACATAAAATATATGTTGATATCATTTAAAAACAGAATTCACATGTACGGATTGTCCGGTCGCCTTGTGCGATAATCCTGTCCTGCATAAAGGTTACATTACAAAACATTTTCTTGAAGTTTAGCATGTTTTGTATTTCATTGACTTCTATCAAAGCAATAATTCTTTGTGAGATGATTCGATGAGTGGAACAACATCGCTTGCAGCTATTATTTCAGTCTGCTTAAAAGTGTATGTGTTAATAGAAATGTTATGTTATGTCAGACAATTGTCAAAGAAGAGAATTTCTGCAGGATTAACAAAACATAAAAGTGATTGCACATCTGCCCTAGCGATTTGCTATGGTAAAGTCAGCTGAAATAAATTGATTTTTGGAAGGGATCTGGTGCTTTCCTCCACGAGAAACAGTCATTTTAATGTTTATAAATATTTGCTCCGTTGAGTTCCTGACTCATGTTTTTGACTGCCTGGAGAGATGGATTTAAGTTTAAAAATCTGGATTCAAGTTTTAAAAATATTTAAATAAATGTATAGGTCAAGTCTCCTGATGATGCTGTTGCTATTTTTTTCTTTTGTCTTTTTCAACTCCCACACCCTTTGGGAAACGGAAACATTGAGTCAGTAGAAAAACACACATGTCCGAATTCGAACAAGCTAAGATATCACACTCTTTAAAAAAACAAAAACCTTGACTGTGTTATGTCACTTTCAAATACAAGAAGCCTCTACGAGTTTAAACTAAGATGCTTGATGAGACGCATAAAGCCCACCATGATGATGTCATCATGTATCATCCAAAATAAAGTGAAGTAAAACCATGCAGACCAAATGATTTATGAACTTCTTATGAAGATAAGATGTAAGGCTCTAGAAGTTCTTTGAAATTTTGGGTTGTGATTTGTGACCTTGCCTGTGAAAACCCAGCTAAAGTCATTTTTGTGGTTTAAAGTTTTCAACATAAAATCCTCCTACATAAAGTAAAAAATATTCTGTAAAAAATATAACCGTGATATCTTTAATACTGACTGATGAGTTATGCCCTTGATATCATAATTATGAGACTTTAGCCTGGTTTTCACAGACAGGGTCACATTTTTTGTCCTCCCTGAACTAAAAAATATGTGATCTGTAAGTTATGCAGCAAACATTTTTACATTGTTTTAAAGGGGCCATGACATGAAAAAAATCAGACTTTTTTCCATGTGTAAGTGCTATAATTGGGTCCCCAGTGCTTGAAAATGTGAAAAAGATCGAACCAAAAACTTAGTTTTGGTAAACCATTTTCTGCAAGCACGTGAAAAATTAGGTAATTGAAATTTGGCTCTCCTTATGATGTCATAAGGGGATCTTATTATAATAATACCACCCCTTAATCTGCACTATCTAACCACAGTTCTGCCATTTAGTGCAGAGAGAAAGAGCAAGAGAAAAAATTATTGACAGCACAATTGAGTTTGAATTTCAACAAACCACCATCATTTGCACCATGCATTTAAAAACGGCACATTTTTGCACACACTTACAAAGTGGCAATTTTAACATGCTATAATAAATTATCTATATGATATTTTGAGCTAAAACTTCATATAAGTGCTCTGGGGACACCAAAGATTTATTTGACATCTTAAAAAATTATTGTGACATGTCCCCTTTAACTCATCAAAATAATTTGAGCAGTTTTAACTTTTCTTTTTATGTATAGCAATTCGTCACAAATAAAGATTTAAAACAGTAAGCTAAAATGAATTGTACAGCCAATTTCATTATACGTAAAAATATAAGTCAGCAAACAATTTATGATTTGTTTGTGAATTTGGGTGTTGCAGAAAGTTTGACTGAACTTTTGACAAATTACCCACCATACACATAACTTACAGCTGAACATTCATATCTTTTTCAGTGACACATACATTTATCTTATTTCCTTGATGCAATAAAAAAAAAGAAATATGAAGTGTGATCTACCATACTTTCTGGTTCGGCTCAGATGGTGTACTAATGAAAGAGAGTTATGGCAACTGATCAACAAATAAAGTCCTCTTAACCACTCAGTGAATAAGTTAATTGAAATGTCATGCTTGTAAAAGTATACTGATGTTATTAAAATCCAAGGTCTTTATTAAAGAGTAAAAGGCTACGTTTCAGGAAATTGAAGAATATGTTTCATCTAGCCCTTAACATTTTAGAAGCCAAAAATGAGTTATGGCAAGATATGGCTGTTTTAACCTCTCAGAGCTCTTCTCTTTCCTTCGACATGAGGCAACATTAATCATCACTACAGCTGGACTGTCTGGAGAAAAAAAACATATCTCAGGTGAGTGTTATTTATAAAGAGATTGACAACACAGACATTGTAATAATTTACAACCTCGCTAGATGCATTACTAGTCGTTGCAGGAATGTTATACTTGGCAATCCTTTAACCTGCTGATGAAGAAATGAAGATGAAGGTTAATGAAGTGTTCATCAATGGTGAAAAATTAGTTTTGCTGGTAGTTGCTTGGCTCATCTCATCTCACAGTCGTACACATCATGTGACTAATCACTGCAAACATGATACTGATTGGCTGAACATGCAGTATGGCTGCTTTTGAATGTTTATGTACACTATAAAAAATGCGGCATGAAGTTGGGCCCTGTCCCAAATGACACACTCCGGACTTGTGGACTTCCTCACAGTACACACTTTGATAACATCATGTAGTGCAGACTTTAGGGACCCTTGACACGACTTAAGGGCACTGATGCAAAGGGGGCACTGATGAACACACTTCAGAGCTTAAAAATTACAAATGGGACACCCTACGGACTCGTAGAGTAAGCGAGCACGCGCAATTTAAGACCACAAGACCAAAAGTCCAAATGAATTGTGCCATTTGGGACAGGGCCTTGGTTTTGCAAGTCAATGCAACCTAGTATTTTATGTTTTGACCTCTGATAAGTTAACATAACTTACTTAAATGAGTTGAAATTGTTTAAATTTAATATAACATAAAAATATATGTTAATTTGACAAAAATGCTGAATTTTGCTGCCCGATTGGCTGTCCATGCTAACCAGCCAATCTTAAAACAATTTTCAAAGATTGGAGGTCAGATGCCAAGTTTTCTCTATTACTCCACAAATATAAATTTCTAAAATTACAACAATTAACTCATTCTGACTGTCATTTAACTGTGCGCTTGTAAAAATATTATTAGTTTGAATGAAATTGAGTTTGACTCACAATCATTACTTAATGGCTAAAAGATGATTATCCTCATTAAAAATGGAATCATATTTCTTTAGCCTGGATGGAAGAGTTACACAGTTGAAGGACGAAATAACTTCATATGAAAAACCTCCTATAGCTGCTTGCTGCTTTAGGAAAATAAAAAGCAAATGAGAAATTCAATGGAAATGATGCAATGATTTCCTCATGAACTAGAAAACAGACCTCTGCCATCTGTGTAAATCTCATCGGGCCTCATTCTTCATAAATTGTTTGTAGCATTATTTTCTTTCAGTTCAATACAGCAATTTTACACAGAAATACATTTGCCTTCATTGTGTGGATTTTGTCGACAAAGTGACAATCTTTTCCATCATCCGAAAAAAGAAAATAATATTCTTTACAAACAAAAATGAACATATTTCTTGTTTCCATGAAGAAACATTTTGCAATATAATTGTGAAATAGTGAAATAGATATTTTACAGCACTGTCTAATACAATAACATACCAGTATGAAAAGTGAAATTATTACTAACAAGTATTGTAAAAAATATATTGAGGACCTCACACAGAGACAAATGAGTTGTCACCAGTGGTCTCCAACATGATGCCCGTGGACCAGTGATCTTAAAGGTGCAGTGTGTAATTTTTAGAAGGATCTCTTGACAGAAATGCAAAATAATATACAAAACTATATTATCAGGTGTGTATAAAAACCTTTCATAATGAACCGTTATGTGTTTATTACCTTAAAACGAGACCTTTTTATCTACATACACTGAAGGACCCCTTACATGGAAGTCGCCATTTTTCTGCAGAAGCCCTTAACAGACATTTTTTTACTAAGTTGTCCGGTGGCGGCTACCATAGCTTCTCTATGTGTTTCAAAAGCGTGGGGTGAGCTGTGGACTAAGCCGTTGGTTGCAATTCGCAACCTCACCACTAGATGCCGCTAAAATTTACACACTGCAGCTTTAATATTCGCACAAACCTTTTTGCACCAAATATGCACCAAACCTGCACAAACACCATGTGTAGCCCATACACTGCGTCATTCAATGATGATGATCCAACTTGAGACACATTCAGATCAATCTGTCTAACTGTCTTAATGTGTCTGCAATCCAAAAGATATAGATAACAATGCAAAGGCCTTACTTAAAAGAGTTACATGTATACACATTCAATACAGGCTATAAGCCTTTAAGCATCTAAACACATACAGTGCCCATCAATCTTTTTGCCGATGAAATATTATCTCACTGAAATCTATATTGGAATATGGCCATTATTATACGTTTAAGAGACAAGCTATTGAGTAATAAATCTTGACTTTATTATAGTGTTATAAAAAGACATTAGTTATTGCATAAACGTTGAAATCAAAATCTGTGGAAAAAAATGACTCAATAATGTTTATCGTGTGTGTACATGGTTACAAAACATGCTGAAACCCAACTTCATTGTAATGGGGCTCACTTTCTAAATGAACCATAAGTCATGTTGTAATTAAAATATAGTAATGTGATGTATATTGTTTATTCAATGCCTATTCTACATCATTCTGCCCTATGTCACTGTGGGCAATTCAAACATTTCTGTCTTGACTATGGCCTGACTCGCCAACTAGGCCTGCTTTCAGATGGTGACTCATGTTGTGAGATTGAAAATAAGCTCAGTCAATGAATTTAGGTGAACATGCGCCTGTGGTGCAACAGAGATCTTTACCCAGCCTGAACTCAGAAGAATTAGTACAGATTTTATGAGTTGGCTAATTCGCATGAAGTAAATTGTACAATTATCATAAAAACATTAACGAAAACCTCACCCTTAACCGCAATGTCACAGGGGCAAAAACAAATCATAAAAAATGTGTTTGTACAAATTAATATGAAGTAGCCACTAGGGGTGTAACAATCCATATATATGGATCCGATGCATCGATGCTACACGTAAAAAATCCACGTCCTCATTCCTTGACGTAACGTCCTTCTACGCATTTCCGCCAAAGCGCACATTTTTGTTTATTTTCTTCTGCTAGCTTTATTTTTTAGATTTAATACTACCACACCATTATCACTATTGCACATTTTGGCACAAAATACTGAAAGACTTTGACTGTTGCCATATAAGCTTAATTTTATGTGACATTTTGTCCCTCATTATTCATTTTCTTTGTTTAAAAAATTTTATTTTTGTTCGTTTGTTGTTGTAAATGTTCTAATTGAGACAGAGATTGTGCCATTTTTAAAGAGTTTAATTAAATGTTCAAGTTATATATTGGTTGCATTTGTACGTAAAAATCTTAACTGCTTAACTAGGCACGCAACATAAAATATCGCCAAATTAATCGAAACGGATCGAATCGTAATTGCATAGAAAAAGTTTTGATGTATCAACAAAAATTGCATTGCTGTTGGCGAAAATCGATTTCGTATTTGAATCTTAATGAACTGTCCGATTTACACCCCTATTAGCCACCTCATAATACGTTCGAATTGCCATGAGATAGTGATACTTTACATTATAACATCATCAGATTAACAAACAGAAACAGGAGGTTTAGTGTGGTATGAGAAATTAACTAACAAATCAATATTAAATGATCTTTATAAAGGATAGATAACATTTTGATATGTAAATTAGACCTTGTGACCTCATAGTTGACTCACTAAACTTATAATCTCTATTGAACTCACTATATGTATAGCTTCTGTAACAACGCCATCTTGAACTTTCGATTCATGAGAGAGTTTTTAACGTAGTGAGTCTTGGTTGCCATGGGTATGTTGTGCAGTGACTCCAAAATGGTGTTGTTACCAGAAGCTAGTTATTATAGTTCATAATGTTTAAAATATGGATATCTTTCTTAAAAAATTGGATCGATTACACGCAAAAGACCTTTATTAACCTCTTGGAGCCGTGCGGATTACTTCTGTGAAGGATGGATGCACTTTTTTGGGCTTCAATGCCAAAAGATTCCCTGATCCCTGTTTTCTACAATTATAAGCTTGTAAAAGAGAGGACATTTACTAAAATAACTCCAAATGTGTTTGTCTAAAAGATGATGGACATATTTATCTCAGATTGCTTTTGAAATTTGGCTAGAGTATCGCTTTAAGGATCTATTATGTACCTTTGAAGGTATAGTTAAGTGTTTTGTACCCCTAAATTTTAACTGATACAAAATTGTTCCTTAGGTACACCATTGGTGTCCTTAAGGTATAACATTGTACCCCCAAAGGCAATTTTTTAACGTGTTTTATAAGATACCTATAATGGTACAATATTGAACCTTTGAGGGTACCACCACAGAGACAAAAAAGGTACAGTAAAATCCAAATTATTGTAACTGCTCATTGATAAAAGGGTAAAATAATTGCTATCATTTATCCTCACATGTGTACTTGGTTCCCTCTTTTCGTTTTTAGGGCAAGAGCAAAACATTTCTGCCCTGATGGAAAAACACAGTGTTTCACAGTAGGGGACATTAAATGCTTATGCGAATCATAATGCTCGAAAACAAAGACACACAGACAAGATTTAATTGAAAGAAAAAAATTGAGAGTTTAGAGACACAAAGGAGAAAGAAAAAGTATTGAACACTGCTTCATTATGTGAACGTCAAACTCACACCATTCAGAAACTTCAAAAGACCTCCTTTGCCGACAAGATGAAATTCACAAACAAGTACAGTTTCACTCTTTATACGGCATATCATTGAACCTTTGGTTTATTTCAGCAAAGACAAAAAAGAATAAAGATCTCTTTATGATAAGTATTTATACACAGAAAAGAAACATCTGCTACTATTCAAAATGCTGAAGAGCAATAGTTTTGGCATCCCCTAGAAGTTAAAATCTAGTCAGACACCCAATGCTTGCATATTCATATTGATTCATTCAAATGAACTCTTCTTGGCAGCGTCAGCTTGTTAGCTAAGCACACTGTCTCCTGCTGTTTCTTAATGTTCATGTTTTCTACCGTACAGAACAAATCCTCACCCTTACGGTTGATTTTTGGCAACTTCTTTAAGGAAATTACGAGGAACACTCAACAAATTAAATATATAACACTGTAGTTTGCAGCCAAATGGTCACCGAAATACACCCTGTACAGCCAGGGAGATATTTTGCAGTGAATGTGTGTTCATACCACACGATCATTCAGAAACATTGTGTCAATTTCTCATTAATGACATGAGTGCAGGTTGGATTTATTTAATCTCAGAGAAAAGAAACCCCTACAATGTATTAACTTGGATAGTGATAGCATACATCCTTAGATGCTACTCCTTCAGTCATTTTGCAATAACTGTAGCTCTTAGCCAGGAGGTTGTGTCATCAGATGGTTACCAACTATCATTGAGTGTTTCGACCCTGACCATAACACTCTCCTTTTGGCGGGTCAGCAGTGGTGGCCAGACACTACTCACTCCCTCCTGGCTGCCAGCTCGACTCCTCCCTCTATTCCCTCGACTGCTAGGACTTTGTCATGGCGCCATCTGTATCTGCCCTGAGCAAGTGCTGTGCTGCAACCTGTCAAGACATGGGCCATTGTTCCTTTCTTCCTGCAGAGCTTGCACAGAGGGTCTTCCCTTAACCCCCATCTGTGGAGGTTTACAGGGGAAGGAAGTGTGTCAAACGGCCCTCAGTAAAAAGGATATTCGGTATGGCTCCAGCCTCCAGAGATCATTCTATTACACTTTCCGCTTAGGGAGATCCCACCGAGTCCAGGCACCCTGGGATCCAAGTTACACTGCCTTTGCCCTTCTTCGCTCTTCCTCTAAATCCCTTACTTCTGCCTGGATCATGGCTTTCCTTTCCACCGAATTGGCTTTCCCCCATATATGAAAGTGGGACATACCTAGGCCTTGCCGTCCTACACAGGGTGCTCCAATGATATCTTTGAGCTTTAAGTTCCCTCCAGCTAGGGCTAGCGAAGCAGTGGCATCCCACTTCCGTCCTGACCTTGTTCTTATACCTGCTTCACTGATTTTCCTATCTCTGGATTTTCTGAACGTCATGGCCACCCTACACTTGGCTACTTGAAACTCCTCAACCACAGAAGAGAGAGGTAGCTGAAGTTGCCCTGATCTGATGTATAGCCCAACTGATGTAAAACTAGGTGGAATTCCAAGCCACTTTCTAAGGTGTTTATTGATCTTACACTCTACCCCTTCCGCTGCAGTGAGAGGGACATCAAATACAGTCAGTAGCCACATCAGTCTGTGGAGCAGGCCATGTTGATACAGCCATGCTTTGAATTTGCCTGGAAGTCTAGATATTTCTATTTTCTTCAGCCACAGCTCTGCTTGCTTTTCAGTGGTGCGGACATTGTTGTGGTCCTTTAGTGACTCATCATACCACTTCTCCAAATACTTAATCGGGTTATCTTTAATAGAGGGAATGGTCTCACCTTGTATGTCCAGGTTGTACTTGAAGGAGATGATGCCCTTCCTGATTATCAAGCTTCTTGATTTCTTTGCCTTGAATGTCATTCTGGCCCATGTCGCCATCTCTTCAAGTTTCGCTAAGACCCACCGGGCCTGAACATGGGAAGACGTTGTGATTGTAAGATCATCCATGTAACCTCTAAGAGCGGGTTGCAGGATCCCTGAGTCCATCTTTGGGCCTCTGGTTTCCTTTTCTCCTGCCTTGATGATAAGGTTCATGCCCATGATAAACAGGATCAGGGATACTGTACACCCTCTGACAATCCCATTTCCAAGGTGCTGCCACTGAGTGATGAAATCCTTTGTCTTAAAGCGGAGCTGGATTCCCTTCAGGTAGGTGCTAATCATTGTCCTGATATGATCTGGGATGTGGTAGTATTGTAGAGCTGTCCGGATTAGATCATGAGGGATGGTTCCAAAGGCATTGGCGAGGTCCAGCCAGACTACGGTCAAGTCCCCTTTCCTCATCCTGGCCTCATGTATCATCTGGCTGAGGGCTCCTGTATGTTCCAGGCACCCTGCAAAGCCTGAGATTCCCCCCTTTTGGAACGAGGTGTTGAGATATCCATTTTCGATCATGTATGTAGTCATTCTTTTTGTCACCACTGAGAAGAAGATCTTACACTCTGTGCTGAGCAAAGAGATGGTTTTGAATTGGCCAATACTCACTGAGCCTTCCTCTTTAGAAACAAAGCAGTTTTCAGCCTTCTGCCAGCTTAATGGAACAGACCCTTTCTTCCAGACCCTTTTAAATAGCTTCCAGAGGCAGCAGAGGAGATCTGGACATTTCCTGTACACCCCGTAGGGAATACCACTGGGGCCTGGGGCTGAAGCAGCTCTAGCTTTTTTCACCACCTCCTGGATTTCCTTCCACGTTGGTTCGTTGGCATTGAATGTGCTGGAGGGGTGGTCAGCTGCCCCAACTTCTGGGTTTTCGTTCAGTTCAAGGCCACCGTACGGATCACTATGTGTCTCTTTGAAAAATGCCTCCACCTCTTCCTTGGGGCTACTCAGGCTCCCAGATCTTGCTTCTCCCAGTAAGGATCTGGTGAAGTCATAGGGATCTTTTGTAAACTGAGCCCTCCTTTTGCGTTGCCAGTTTTCCTTGTGCTATTAAATGAATAATAACATTGAAGCTAAATCAGTCTGAGGTGAATAAATAAGTCTGCGTTTCTTTGTTTCTGTAAACATACAAATCACACAAGGATTATAAACAGCAGGCTGTGACTAGTTTTGCAGATGAAAGAAATTTTTTGTCTGTGTTGCGCATACACGATTTATTTTCTAGGTGGGACGATCTTATCTATCTATCAGATGTACTAAAATCACCCTGAAGTTAAACACATCTATCAACTGTCATCAGATCTTTTCTATTTGCGCCAACTAGCCATGACTAGCATGTGTTCATAGTCATACATGCATGTATGTGTTCATTGACGAATGGGTGTGTGGCTTTAAAACATGTCAAGAATGTTTATTCAAAAAAAAACAGTAAAAATTTCAACCAAAGCTCTTTTTACTCAGTTTTGAGTGAAAACTGAGACCTCTGGCTGCATTTTAAGTCCATAAGAGCTGCGACCCAACACATTTTTTTGAATCTCCATAAAGATGCAACTTGTTGAGATTAAAACAGATGTTATTGGCAATATTGTCAAAATTAGGCATGATATTTTAAAGTCCTCAAAGTTTTTAATGTTTTATATGTCTATGTGGTATATTTAATATACTTTAACTCCACTTTTTTTTGAAAATATGCTCATTTGCCAGCCTATTTAAAACTTGACTCATATGTAGTTACATCATGTACTAAGACCGACAGAAAATTAAAAGTTGTGATTTTCTAGGCAGATATGGTTAGGAACTATACTCTCATTAGGGCATAATAATCAAGGACTTTGCTGACGTAACATGGCTGCAGGAGGCGCAATGATATTATGTAGGGCCCAAAAATAGTCCCCTGCTATTGAAAGATAAGGGGACTATTTTCGGAATCAGAGTATAGTTTCTAGCCATATATGCCTAGAAAATCGCAACTTTTAATTTTCTGTCGGTCTTAGTACACGATGTAACTACACAAGATTAAGTTTAAAATAGGAAAAATATCAAAACTCTCAATATTTTTGAGTGTGATGCTAATAGTCTAATCAGATTCAATGGATTGTGCTAAGCTATGCTAAAAGTGGTACCACCAGACCCAGAGATTAGCTGAATGGATTCCAAAACAGTAATAATCAAACGTTTAACTCTAAGGGAGCTGGAAAAAGAGCATCGCACTGCTCACACGTGCAGTGTAAATACTCTAATCTGTTTACATCAATGCAGAAAGAAAAAAGTGCTGCAAACGCACAACTTAATGCATTGTGAAGCTACAGCTACTTGTCTGGAACTGCATGCAGGATCTATGTACATATATATATCTACAATCTGAGCTATTGCAATTAAGGCGAGGATTAATTCACATGTTCATATGGTCCGGGCTGGTAAGATTGAGTAGAGGTGGGGACTAATTTGCATATTCATAAATCCCAGTATACTAAATGAGGCAAGACTTACATGCATAAGGCTAAGGCATGAAGAAATTCTTATTCTTATCAAAGAAAAAACGTTTAAATATGCCGTTTTAATGCTTAAAGATGAATTTTAGAGGTGAAAATTATAGACTACAGGGGGATTTTAAGACTTTTTCTTAAGATCTTTTTTATGATTGCGTTTGTGAAAAAGTTAGTAATTTTAGGAGGAATACTGAGTTCAGAGGAACTCTGATGTAGGTGAAAGAGAGCTAGGCAATGTAACAATGGATACTTCTCCAAAAGTCATAATGACCAATGAGATCATTAGGCAGCGGCGACTCATTTGAACTCAAGTCAATTTTACATAGTTTTAAAGAAGCTTTACAGAAAATCATGCCTTAATGCCCACAGCAAGTAAGCCAAAAGTGACTCTGACCGTGATAAAAGAAGCAAACTCCTTCAGGCACAGCTGATGAAAGCCAAAAACACATATTACAATAATGCACATGTGTCAGATATTATCTACTTACACGTTTAATATATGCTTTCAATAAATTGGAAAAACACAAAGCAAATCATAAAAATATGTCTGCCACTGTGTCTCATGTAGACTGTGAAGAGACACATAAAAAACTGATTTTATAGACAGAAACAGATCATGTTTTCAGATTCCCCTGGGACTAATATAAACCCAAAAATATAAAAACAAGGTTACAGCTGCAAGTCTGGGGTTCACTGCTGTTCTAAAACATCACTCATAAACAAATCATGTTGTGTTTGAAAGAGGGAGAAATTATACCCTCTGCCTTATCTACAATACCACACAGACATCCAGATCATAATAACATTCGCTTTAAAGTCACAGAACATTAAAATATTTAGCACTGGTTTAATTTAAGAGTTGCCTCTGAAATCAAAGTGAAAAAAACCATACATCTTATATGTTTGTGTGTTTCTGTGTGATTAAACCCATGACCTTTTGAGCTGTAATACTCTATCAGTTGAGCTACGCAAATGTATATAACGCTAACTGAATCATTGAACTAAATGCTTCAGAAATATACTGCACATCTTGTATTTTTCAGATCAGATCTTCTGTTTTTGTGTGTTTTAAATAGTAGTTTGAGAATTCAAAATGATTCAGAAATGAATCAGTTCCTGATATGAACAACAGCACAGCTGAGGAATTTCAAATATGACCCATGAAATAATGAGCTAAGAGCCATGAAGCTGAACTGTGCCTCAACATTTCTGCATCTAAAGTGACTTAAAAATGACTAAAGTGCACCTGTTTCACTGCTAAAAACAATGTTATTTTGTGTATTTGTTATGATACAATGTGTTTGTGTGGTTTATGGTTAAAAAACACATTTTCCACATACCGTACATTTTGTAGCTCCAGATTTCACTTCTCTTCTTGAAATGCAGTGATTTTGTACAAAACTAATCAATTTGAAAAGCGCTGTGTCCCTGATTTGCCAGCAATTCTGTACATTGTGATTGGCCTGACCTCTGAAGTCAGCCGGAAATGTGACGCTCCTTACCATGTTTGAAAGATTCGCTCACAATGCAATGCTAACAGGAGTTAACTTACAGACTGTGAGTCTGCCCAATGGCAGCTTTTGTAACTTCTTTTGTAAGGGTTTTCTGAGAGAAAGTTAAATTTGAACTTTGCTCACAAAAACACTTCTAATTGTACTCTAAGGACCAGATTTGATTAATTGGGGTAAATTAGCATGAGAGTGCAATTCCAAAAAAGCGCAGATGGGAGTGGTAATATCTGGGGGTTATTTAGAGCGCAAATTAAATCACACAGTTGATTTCCAATAATGACCAACGCAATACTAAGAGCAGTATCTACTATAGTGTGAGCGTTTATGACATTTTTTGATACAAATGTGACCAGTCAAGGAAAGTAGGGACACAAGTCAGATCTGGGGCATTTTGAGTTATTCACAGATTCTGGAATTGCTCTAGTTATAGTTTCTAAGCTTTCCAACGATGTGTAACACATGGAAATCTGATCATATTTGGAGAAGTTGTGGCCATTTGAATGTAGGAACTCAGAAAAACTCAAAACCGAGAAAATAGACTCTGAAAGTAAACCCTTTCTCCTGCTGGGAGAGACAATAGGGCTCATTTACATCTCAAAACGTGACGTCCTTTAGGGATGTAACCAATCGCTCGCTCGTTCCTCCATCAGCCAATAGCTTCATGGAAAATATTGATAGACAAAACATGTAGCTAATTAAATAACGAATTCAACGATCTCTGTGTGACTGCGCTGCAAGAACTGACAAGCAGATGACGTCAAAGTACAGCGAGAGCGAGTCGAAATTAAACTACTCCGTAAGATTCTTGAAAAGCTCTCGTGGTACTTTGACGTCATCCGACTGCGCCGCCGCATAAAGTCGAACAAGCCAGTGTTGCGGCTGACGTACGGGACGCACGCTGTAAGTTTGAAAAAAAAAACTTAGCAAACATGTCTGAGGAACAGGTCAGCCGAAGAGAAGACAATGCTGAATAAAGTCTTAATTCTTGCTATTTTTGGACAAAAAATTTATTTTCGATGCTCCAACACATTCTAACTGACCCACTGATGTCATATGGATTACTTTGATGATGTTTTTATTACCTTTCTGGACATGGAAACGTACATAGATTTTCAATGGAGGGACAGAAAGCTCTCGGACTATATCTAACGTTAAAACATCTTAAACTGTGTTCCGAAGATGAACAGCGGTCTTCCGAGCTTGGAACGACATAAGGGTGAGTCATAAATGACATTATTTTCATTTTTGGGTGAACTATCCCTATTAGGTAGCCACGCTGTTCCCTTTGGGGGTGGGATCAAAAACAAAATAAACAAAAGCCGCTTATCCAGTATGTAAACACGAATGACGTCAGGCGATTTTCTGCTTAGAGTGCTCCTTCTCGCATGGCATTCGGCGCGGACAAACAACGTGCATCACTGCCCATAGAAAAACATTCAAAAAATGCACCTGCTACTGCCATAAACGTGTTTTGTGTGATTGGCCCCTTAAAGGGTTTTGCATTTGAGCTCCACAATTGTACACAAGTGATAATTCTTCCATAAGAGTCTTCCAGGATGGGACACCAAATCACACCTTAAATAAACTGGAAAGCATGATGCTGGCACAGTTAAAATGTTTCCAGATCATTAGGGACAACTTTAAATTAGTGTTTATGCTGCAATTTGCACATTTTGTCTTTTTTACTGAAACATTTATACCTTAAGATGTGATACAACACTTTGTCTAGTAAACAGCAGCTTTGGAAACGAATCCGCACACTTCTCTAGAACATTTTGTGCTATACCGCAATCAGAGCCTTCACACTTTTCCCATCTGCAACTCTTTCTTGTTAAGTTCATCTCCACAGAACATCCAGTAAACTCTGGATCTCAGCCAGCGTCTGTCGAGAGCGCTCTTGGCCATCAAATCAGGGTGAACGGTTCTTGACGTGGAGTCACCAGAGAGAAGGCTTTACTGTGAATATGGGATTTTATTATCATGATTTCATAACTTCCTCTAGTCTTGTGTTCGGACAGCAAGACTCCCATGTTGCCAGCTAAACTCCATCTGTCATTCTTTAGGGTTTGGTGTAAGACCCAGCAGAGCCATTAGTCTTACAGTGTAATGTTATTGATCTGACTGCCATTCATTTGTACACAAACAACTGCCTGTAAAACACTGCTTGAGAGAAATAAGGCTCCTAGTTGTGTATGATGAGAAAAGTGAAAAGTCTCATAACAATAGATTACAGATTATAGAGATTATGTTTGACAAAATCTACTTCATGCACTTCACTTAAGTGAAACAATTAATCAAATCATTTTGACAAATGTTCAGGATATTTTTCAGATGTTTGGCCTATGTCAGTATATATTTAGCCGCTTTTCCTATTAGACAATTTTTAATATTCAGACCCAAAATAAAAAAAATGTGCAATAATTGGTTCTGTAATTTCACCTGCTAGGTTAACTATAACCCACTTCTAGCCAAAACACTGTTTACATGTCGTTTTTGCCTAAATAATTTGAGAGATGTATGTTATTTTATCAATATCATGTAAGGAATTTATTTATTTATTTTATAATAATTTTTACAATAAAAAGCTTAGAGACTGTAATATTAATAAGTAACTTTCACTTATCATCTCAATAGCTGGGTTTCCATCCAAACGTGAAGCCAATATTTTCTAAATTCGCAAAAAAAAAGGAAATGCGAATTAGGCGCGTTTCCATCAAGTTGTTTGAACGAATGACGGTGGTATTGGTAACCTAGTAACCAACAGTAAACAAACAATGTACGTGTAGAAAATGGAGACGGGACTGCGTGTAGTCACAATTTGGCAAGTTATTAATTTATTTGCCATGCATCTTGTAATTGCCAAACTGAATTCTGTACACAGAAGAAAGATTGCAGACTTTTTATGAAGCAAGGACATTGCGACGACGTCGAGCGCCATATATGGTAAAGACAACTCCAGCGGAAACAGCAGTCACGTGGGTTTAATGTTCGCTACGTCAGAATTAATTCGGCGAGATGTATGTTCTTTTATCATGTAAGCAATTTATTTATTTATTTTATAAATAATTCTTACAGTAAAAAAATTAAATAGAGACTGTAATATTAATAAGTAACTTTCACTTATCATCTCAGCTGGGTTTCCATCCAAACGTGAAGCGAATCTTTTCTAAATTCGCAAAAAAAAAAAAAAGGAAATGCGAATTAGGCGCGTTTCCATCAAGTTGTTTGAGCGAATGACGGTGGTATTGGTAACCTAGCAACCAACAGTAAACAAAACAATGTACGCGTGGAAAATGGAGACAGGACGGCGTGTAGTCACAATGGGGCAAGTTATTAATGTATTTGTGGTGCAGCTTGTATTTGCAACTAAACGTTGTGCACAGAAGAAAGAATGCAGACTTTTTATGAAGGCACTATCAGCAAGCACATTGCGACGACGTCGAGCGCCTTATGTAAAGACAACTCCAGCGGAAACAGCTAGACGGTCAGTCACGAGGGTTTAATGTTAGCGGCATCAGAATTAATTCCACGAGATGTATGTTCTTTTATCATGTAAGCAATTTATTTATTTTATAAATAATTTTTACAGTAAAAAACTTAAATAGAGACTGTAATATTAGGTAACTTTCAGGTTTCCATCCAAACGTGAAGCGAATCTTTTATAAATTCGCAGAAAGAAAGAAAGAAAGAAAAAAAAGAAATACAAATTAGGCGCGTTTCCATCAAGTTGTTTGAACGAATGACGTTGTATTGGTAACCTAGCAACCAACAGTAAACAAAACAATGTACGCGTGGACAGGACGGCGTGTAGTCACAATGGTGCAAGTTATTAATGTTGCGTTCCAAGAAAGAATGCAGACTTTTTATGAAGGCACTATCAGCAAGGACATTGCGATGACGTCGAGCGCCATATATGGTAAAGACAACTCCAGCGGAAACAGCTAGACGGTCAGTCACGTGGGTTTAATGTTAGCTGCGTCAGAATTAATTCCGCGAGATGTTCTTTTATCATGTAAGCAATTTATTAATTTATTTTATAAATAATTTTTACAGTAAAAAACTTAAATAGCGACTGTAATATTAATAAGTAACTTTCACTTATCATCTCAATAGCTGGGTTTCCATCCAAACGTGATGAATCTTTTCTAAATTCGCGGGGAAAAAAAAGAAATACAAATTAGGCACGTTTCCATCAAGTTGTTTAAGCGAATGACGGTTAATGACGGCAAGAGCTAGATAACACGTGCACGTAAATGGTACGTACTCATGTCAATTTATTCATATTTTATTAGGTGGCTATGGGGTTTCTCGGACAGGGATAAGACTAGTCCTAGGCTGTTTCTCAATATGCATTCTTCAGCGATCTTGCGTCCTCGTGTCCTCGCTCTACGTCATCATTAACGGTCGAAGTTCAATTCCAATTCTCAAGAACGCAAGGACAGAGGACGCATGAAAATACCGCATGATCTCCACGAGGACGCAAGTCCGTTCTTTGCGTTCTTGGAATTGAGAAACAGCCCTAGACTAAAATAAATGTAACAGCTGTTCAAACTGAAAACAACTTGCACTGACATCTTAAAATACATCAGTGCACTTTATTTTGCGTCAAAATGCACACAAGTAATGTTTTTTGTAAGGCATGTTTGTTAAAACTAGTTATATTTTCTAATTAAACTAAGGCCTAGTCCTGTCTTAAACTAATCCCTGTCCGGGAAACTACCTCAAAATTTATTAATTCATAAAACCACACCTGTTTGCTTTGTAATATCTGTTTTCACTCCTGTGACATTGGGGTTAGATTTTATGACAATTCATACGAAATTTGTACGAATTCATACAAATTGCCAACTTGTAAAATAAATACAGTTTCCCTCGTGATCAGGCTGGAGGTATATTCTTATGAAAGGTCTGAAACCCCATGATTATACAAACTGCTTCAGAAGAATTTATGACTTATTTTCTCTTGAAAAACCACAGCAATCCTCCCCACGTGCACAGATGTTGTGGATTTGTGTTTTGTGTATGGCTTAAAAGATTTTCTGCAACTTAACACACACAGCCTGTGTTTGTAAAGTTAACCTGCCAGAATAGACACACGAGCCCAAATAAACATTCATAAATATTCAGATAACAAACATTCATATAAATAGAAAAAATGTATCCCTGTCTGTGAAATCTAGGCTAAAGTGTCATAATCTGATATTAGGAGCAACAAAGTTTGATTTCAATCATTGATTTCACTTTCATTTGAATCTTTGACATGACCTTACTCAATATTAAAGATATAATGGTTATATTTTCACAGAATATTATTTACATGTAGGACTTTAGCTGGGTTTTCACAAACTGGATGACATATAGTTATATAGTTTAATAAGACTAATCTCACGAAAAGTCGTATTATAGTCACGAAAAATTTTATTAATTTATTTGTGTCCATGGCACGAAATTCAGCTTTATTTCGTGCCTTGAGCATGAATGTCTTTTTCGAAAAATGACACAAAAAAATTAGCCTGGCTCCGCCCTCCCACGTGCTTCCGCTTAATTTTCATTTAGCTTCAGTACTACGTCTGGGACTGCTCTGTAGAGTTTCGTTTTCTCCTGCAAAAATCTGCAGGACCAATCAGCGAACAGATGGGGGTGGCTAAGAACGATGACGTTGAGGTCGTGCGTCAGTTTGAATTGTAGTTCAGTAATGGCAGCGGAGAAACACGTGAGAAAATCTATTCGGTCCGTTGTTGCAAAACTGCCGAATATACAGAAGTTAAAGCTGGAGCAAGAACCAGGTTTGCTAAGTTTTGTTTGTCTGATTATTCTTACTTGTGGTTTCCGGCCGGTTTTGGTGCATGATATACGTCACGACCAAACTTTAGCGATTGGTTATGGCAGATTCAGAGTGACTCTGGGCAGATCCAATAGTTTTAAACTTCAGCAGAGGACACTCCTTAACGGAAGTAACGCTTTGCAATGGAGCGTGGCCAGACTCTCTGTACAAATGAAATGAATGTACGAGAGTCTGGTTGGACCAGGCTACAAAAAAATGACACGAAAAAGAAAGTCGTGCCAAAGACAAAAAAACTATTTCTAGAAATTTATGCTGAGTGACACGAAAAAGACATTCGTGCTCAAGGCACGGAAAAAAAGCAGAATTTCGTGCCATGGACACGAATAAATTAATAAATTTTTTCGTGACTATATAACGACTTGCAGTGAGATCATGTTGCGTTTAATAAATATAAGTAACAAAATGTTGCTCATAATAAGTTTTAATGATCTTCTCTGCAGTTTTATTGACATACATTCCTATTCCACCATCCAAATGCAGTTTAAAAAGTCTATTATCGGTTCTCTTGCCAGTGGCACAGACACATTAGGCACAAACCAATGCGGGGTTAATTGTAACATGGCTAGTGCTTTACATATTTATACAGGGCCAAGCAATCTGTGTTTTTGGTCTTTTTCTCTTACTGTCAGAAGAGTGTTTTGGAGGCATGCAGTAAATTTCTTATGTTTTTTTTTCGATTTCTGAGTTGAGTGTGTAAGTATCCAAATCCAACCTTATATTATTTTAGTAATAATAATAATCTTAATACTTTGTGCCCCGGCTCTTCCCTACTTTTCCCTTTCTCTGTTGAAGCCCATCTTTCCCTTTACTAAGTCAATAAATGAAGGAGCTCCTAGACCCTCAGGAAAAATCACTTATCACTTCAGCCAAAACTTTAAATCATTGCACAACTACACGCTTACAGCCCTGACAACCCAGACAGCTTATGTCAAAAGTCAACGAAATACAGAATTATCAATGACACCATCTTGTTACACCGAGGGTGATGCTGGGTTGCTTGATATTTTATGTTTGCATTCGAATCAACATCACTGTCAGTGATTGCCTCAGAGCTATTAAGTAAATAAAATTGCTTATTTTTTTCTTTCAGGAAACAAATAAAACTGACAGCATATTGGGGAGGGCAAGACTATCCTATAAACAACTGGGGAAAGCTTTTTTTACGAAAAAGCACAATAACATTTGCATTTCGAAATCGATTTCAATGCTTGACAAGTGTGAGCTTTCACAACTGAGGCACAGTTTGTGAAAACCAAGCTAAAGTGATTTTTTTTCTGCATAAAATTATCCTATACAATGTAAAGAACATCTGTTAAAATATAGCCTTGATATCGTTAATATTGTAAGGTCATGTCAATGTAAAAAATATTTATTGAAATGAAACTGATGCTTTTAATCTTATTATGTTATGAGAATTTAGTAAATATACGCACAATGGTTTTGTACTCTACATAGATCATACATTATTAAAATCCATTGAAAAATATTAATATTATAAGGCTTTTAATCCAGAAAAATGTGTTTATAGGGCACTCTTGCCCTCTCCAGCACCATTAAAGTGGTTTAGTGGCCAATGTGGCGTCTATAATGTTTTATGCTTAGATTTAAAGTGAAACATTAAAGTTTCCTATGGATTATATTACCAAAAGAATCAAATTGATTCTGGACTGTAAAGCTTTTATTGTGGAGTTGATTACTAAAGCAAAATTGAAACGTGTTAATGAAAATTTCTGGAGAAATGTCATCAAACTGGAGTTCACTTACATGATGAATAATACAACACATATGTGAACTTGGAAGTTCAGCCATAATACGCAAGAATTGCTTTAAGGCAGATTTGTCAAGTTTTCTAATAAATGGTCTCTTACTTTTTTTTTTTTTGGAAGGGTATTTATTATTGGAGTGATAGAGACAAACTGATCCAACAGTATGACACACAAATTTAAACAATTGTTAATGAAAAAAGGCTGATAACTGAGTGAACAAAAATACGTAAAACATTAAGTTTTAAACTATGGTTGGGATAAACCCAACTATTGTTTTAAGTTAACCATGCATTGAAACAGCAAACCACTTTTATAGAGTGTTTCCAGACTATATTATTCAACATGATAAAGAACAACATATATTTTTGTTATTTTAACTTAACATATTAAGTTAAACAATTTCAACTTGTTTTTATAAGTTAAGTCAAAATAGTAGGTTGAATTTACTTGCATAACCAGGGGTGCGTTTCTCGAACACGACATAATCCGCTGATGAACCACCATTGTACGATGCATAATTGGATAAACTAACTAGCTAATGTTACTCACAACTGTTTCCCGAAAGCATAGTAATTATGTCAAACATCCGTCATTTGAACCATGGTGGTTCAACACTATAGTTGATGGTGGAGTACTAATTAATCTGTTCAGATCGATTGTCAGATTATTGCTGTAAATAACGTACAATGTGTCGGAAGACTGAATTTGTTATTGTGATTTAGCTCACTAATGTTTTATATCAAGTTAGTTTCCTTTTCCTTGAACAATGTTAATACTTGTGCACACTAGAAATTGTGACGTTAGCTGGCTAACAATGCTTTTGGGAAACGCACCTTAGGTTGTTTTAACTTCATGTTGCAGGGTTTTTTACATACTGTATTGGTCACTTGACAGCTTTAGTTTTAATGTGAACAACACTTTTTACTATTTCAAAGTCGTATTTTCTAACTGTTTTAGAAAGTCAAATTTGGTGCAATATTTCAAATACAAATGTGTGAGGGCAAATTTGTCTTTCAGTTAAAAAGCAATATAAGGCCTTTGACTGAGAACCTCTTTAAAATGTTCGCAGAATGTTGCTATAAAAGGAAATGGTTCAATGTCTGCCAAAGGTATGTATGTTTTGGGCTAAAAGAAACTTTCTGGTTATGTTTTGAATCTGTCATATGTTGGATCAGGTTGCTGTAGGTTAACCGTTAAAGCATGGTGCTTGCAATGCCAAGGATGTGGGTTTCATTCTCAGGGTGCAGACAAAATATACAAAGACGTGAATGCACACCAAACACAGTATATTTAGTCAGTTTTACTTTAGACCAGTGCAAACAATGTGTGTGTTTAAGAGACAAACATTAGTATATCCAATAAACCTTGCCAGACTATTTTCAGTTCTAAAAGTGACAAGAGTTTTAAATTGTCTAACTCTATGGATAGGACTGCTAATACAGTAATAAGCCTGAACTCATAATACAATATCCCATGACAGTATTTTGCATTGCTGTACAACAATCTGAACCATGGATTGAAAAAGCACAGACTGTACGTGATGAAATGAGTAGACAGATTTAATTTTTGAAGTAGAAATTTCTTTTATATTGTTATCTCCATTGGCTTTTTGATTTTATTGTACAATACACAGTCCGGTCTAGACAAAAAATGATAATGAAATAAAAACCGTTAATGACAGTTCAGGTGAAATGTACAAAGTGAACTACAACGGAAAATGAGTAACGTGTAAAACAATATATAGTTACATATATAATTCACACTCAGTAAAAAACAGGCAATCATACAGATAAAAAATGCATTCATGTCTGTGAATGCGAGCACCAAATATCTTCTGTGCGTGACAAGTTCATTGACAAGGCACTTTTTATAATTCATAGAGTATATATTTAAAGACAAAATATAAACAGCATAAACAACTACCAATTTCTCTCTCTATCACCACCACCATTTCAATTACCCCTTGTCTGAGTTGGTGTAGCAGGGTATATCACACAGATCCAAAAATAATGTGCTTTGTGATTGTAGCAAAGGTGTCATTTCAGAACAAACACACTACTGTATTACAATACTGTTGTTACTGTAGCTCCAGGTACAGTAGGCATCTGTTTGATCTCACTGACTGGGTCTGGGGCGGCGCCTAGCCATTCCCATTCTTCTCCTTTGTCCTACTGTGTAGATCACACACATGTCACTTAGGTCATTCAATATTTTAATACTGTAGACAGATGGACAAATAGATAGAAATACAGACAGACAGACAGGCAGGTAGATAGACAGACAGACAGAAACAGACAGGTAAGTAGAAAGACGGACAGACATATGGACTAACAGACAGACAGAAAGTCAGACATGTAGATAGACAGACAGACAGATAGACAGAAAGTCAGACATGTAGACAGACAGACAGAAAGTCAGACATGTAGATAGACAGACAGACAGACAAAGAGACAGACAGATAGACAGACGGACTAATGGACATAGATAGACAGAAAGTCAGACATGTGGATAGACAGACAGACAAAGAGACAGACAGGTAGACAGACGGACTAATGAGATAGATAGATAGATAGATAGATAGACAGACAGACAGACAGACAAAGAGACAGACAGGTAGACAGACGGACTAATGGACATGATAGATAGATAGATAGATAGATAGATAGATAGATAGATAGATAGATAGATAGATAGATAGACAGACAGACAGACAGACACAGATAGAAAGAGACAGACAGACAGATAGATTGGACAGACAGATAGACAGACAAAGAGACAGACAGACAAAGAGACAGACAGACAAAGAGACAGACAGGTAGACAGACGGACTAATGGACACAGACAGACAAAGAGACAGACAGGTACATACATACATACATACATAGATAGATACATAGATACATACATACAGTATAACAAGATAACATACTTGGTGGTTGTCTGACAGCAGCTCGTTTTCGTGTCCGACCATCTGAAAATGTGAAGAAAAAAAACTGTATCATTTTAGAATCGTAGTAAAGTTTGTTCTTACTATTGTTCAGATGGTAGAACTATGAAGCCACAAACCCTTGATGATTTCTGTGATTCTCTTTGATTGTGCTTCAAGGAGATGTGGACTGTCCTTGATAGACACTTCGATCTTTGAGAAATCTGGTCCTTCAATTTGGAAAAATTAAATTCACTAAATAATAAATGAATGAAATGAAGATACCATATCAAAATTGGTCTGTTATGCAGTTTACAGATAAAACAATATATGGCTAAAATAGGTAATTCACCCGGATGCATTTCAGGAATTTTCCTACACTTCCAGTTTAAACAAAATAATGTTAAAATAATTTGGCTTATTGTCTTAAAAAGCGCTCAGCGCTTTCTTTATTCTTCACAATCCAAACACATTTTTAAGGGTGGTCACAATCTACTCCCATAGTAACCAGAAAACCCTTCAAGCTTCAAATCGACCCAAAAGTGTTAAATAAATAACTCCACTTGACTTGTGGCGGCTTAAATTTTACTCCTCTACTTTCTTGTTGTGAATATATTAGTTGTTACCCAAGATTTAAAAGTTAACATCCTAAAACTCCCTAACTAAGAAACAGAGAAAATGTGCACTAAATTAGATGCACAGGTCAAGACTTTTATCAAATAGTGGATTATATTTTAGCTTGTTTTATACCAAACCCTTTTGTATGCCTTCAGGACATTTAAAACATACAGCGCGAGTCGAGTGGAGTTATTTGTTTAACACTTTTAGGTTCTTTCGAAGCTTGAAGAGGTGGTCGCCATCCACTGCCATAGTAATCAGAAAACCAAAACAACACAGAACAAGAATCTGATTGTGGGTTCAATGTAAGACATTTGGGGTTTAACCAACATGAAAATAAGTAGACAATAATAAAGTTGTAGTTTTTGGGTGAACTATCCCTTTAATAGCAAGCTGGTTGTCCCCTTGAACTTTCACTCTTCTAAAAAGGTTTCCACTGTATGTTACAACATGATGACTCCCATTCAGATACAAATCATCTGGTGTTGAGCAATGCAATCCATGTAGTTCATTACTAAGGTGTTTAGTGGTGGTCTGGTCTTTGTGTAGGCCGGTGAATTTCTTCCAAACTACTCTCAGTAAATCATTTCATTGTGGATTTTGCTCTGTGCACAGATGCACAAAATTCTCTCGAATTGCGTGCTGTAGCTTTATATTTTGTCTTCTGGGGAACTCGAGGGCCAAACCTGTTAGTTAGAAGGGGGTGTCCGCATACTTTTGGTCATGTATTGATTCCCCATTGTCTTACCTTCAATGATCTGAGGTTCTGGTTTGATTCTTCTGGTCAAAGTAACCTGCCCTTGTCCACCTTTGAACGTAAAGACACAAAAGATTAACATTTGATTTAATGAACTCAACAAAATAACTTTTTGTGTTATGTTACTGTAAGTCTTACCTTCAATGACTTGAGATTCTGGATTTATTATCCTGGTATAAGTGGTGAGCCCTTGTTTACCTTCAAGCACAAAATGATTTTGTAAACACAGGCATCCATACAACCACATATGATAGCTATTTGATTTATTAGGTTTTACCTTCAACAGTCTGAGATTGGGGATTGATTACTCCGGTAAAAGTGGTAAGGCCTGGTCCACCTTGAAGAACAAGAAGAAAACAGTAGATAACAAACATCTGTGCAAACACAAACCCCAAGCCAAATCAGTTTTGTAAAAGAGTCAACGGGGAAACCCTGAAATCTTCATGTAACTGTACTGTAAAACTCATAATGTGATGGGACTCTTTTTCTTTGCTAAATTATGAGTGTGAGTGTGCCAAAAATGAAGCAAAACCATAAGGTGGAAGCTTAAATCAAAAAAAGGCTGGAGGAGAGCCATACGCATGAGCCATGGGAAAACTAAGTGGGTTTTAAAGCTAAAACATCAAACACAACTGTTGCGAAAACTGATGAGAAATAACAGAGAACCAGAGAACAGCCCTGGACTGTTCTGTTACATGGAGATTGTAATTAATGGACATAAAATTAGACAAACAAACATAAAACATTACTAAACAAGTATGAATCATGAAGCTCATAAATGGAAAAACTCAAATTTTTATGGAAGGTAAAGAAAAACAGCTTTATACTGTAGTCCCAGAATGTTAAGCATCAAAACTCATATAAATGTCTTGTTTAATTACAATATGTTTCCATCTAAACGTGAAGCAAATCTTTAAAAAAATAGAAAAATAATTGAATGCAAAATTATGTGGGTTTCCATCCAGTTCTCTAAGCGAATGATGGAAGTATTGGCAACCGCAATAACAACAGTAAACAAAAATAGTCAATAGGAAATAGAAGCAGGCTGCAATTAGTTACGTTAAGTCATAAATTAACTAGCAGTGCAGTCTGCAATCAGCAAATTAAAATGATATGAACACAAAAGGAAATGCAGAATTTTACATTAAAGGAAAACACCACCGTTTTAAAAAATTGTACTATGTTCTTACCTCAACTTAGACTAATGAATACACACCTATCTTTATTCAATGCGTGCACTTAATCTTTGTACAGTGCATCGTGAATGTGTTAGCATTTAGCCTAGCCCCATTCATTCCTTAGGATCCAAACAGGGATAAATTTAGAAGCCACTTCCATGTTTTCCCTATATAAAGACTGTTACATGAGTAGTTACACGAGTAAGTATGGTGGCACAAAATAAAACGTGGCAATTAAAACCCATACACCCTTGCGTTTACAAGTTAAAAGCGCATGCGTCGGTCAGTCATTGTCAACGTGCTCTGGACTGGAGAGGTGTGTGTTTGTGTGTGAAACGTGCAACCATAGCTGCTCGGTTAAAATGAAAATACAATGAACACTTAATATGCCCTCCTTGTTTTAGACTCTGAGTAGTAAAAGAACAAGGTCAGAATCAGAGGACTCGCTGCCTGAAAGCCAGAATGATAGCTGCAGGTCAGACACAAGCCTTGTAGGTACGTGATAATCTCAGCTGTCGCGGCTGTCAGTTTGGTTCCTCACGACGTAACTTCGGATTTCCTCAGGCGATGTGCAGAAAACATTCTTGAGATTGTAATATACATTTAGTTTAATTGCTAAGTGAACGAAATTTCAATGAATTTGAACGACGTGCACAGTAGTTTTACCACCCGCAAAATGTAAAACAATGGGACAAAATAAATGACTTTCGAGTTTCAAATGGCCAGTATTTTGTTATTCTTGAACCCATAGACATGGTCTTGGTGTCATTTTAAAGGTTTTTTTTCAAGCTCTTTCTATCTGAACAACTAGTTTTAGCATTTAACCATGCTGAAAATTTTAATTACATATCTACCTTTTGCACATTTTATGTATGTTCAAAAGCTCTACAGTAGCTCTTTCTAATGGTATTTTTTCAAAATCCTTCTGCACATTTTATTTATGTTCAGTAGTTATTTCTAGCTCAAGAAATCCACAAACTTATAAAATAATTTATTATTTTTTACAAGGTCGCCTGTTGACTGCTGAATATAAAACCCCTTCAATATAGGAGTCGAGACCACAAAAAAAAAAATAGAGTCTCAGCACCTCTTTTGGGCCACTTAAAGCAACCTGATTTGCACACTTCAAAATCTTGCCGGAAGTAGCAGGTCATCTGAGAACCTTTTACTTACAGTTTTTCGCATAATATGAATTGAAATATATATGACTCTCACCTCACCTACTACTGTATACAGTAGGGCTGTGACGATACATCGCGTTCCCTAGTATACAGTATAGTATGGAAGTAGGCGATTTCAGATCCAGCGTTTGTGTTTTTAAATTAAATGACCTTTCCTTCCTTAATGCATGTTCCTGGTTTTAGTTTGCATTATTTAGTTGTGCATGTTATCCCAAATAAAAAAGGTTGAATCCACCTCTCCAATGATCTTGTTTTTTAGCTAAAATCACAGATCTGTTATTGTTTAACCCAGCCCTACCAAACACATGGCTGATTCAGTGTTTTCCTTTAAGGCACTAGCAGTAAGGCCATTATGACAACATCAAGCTCCATACATTTGGGAAAGAAGAAGCCGATTAGTCATCTGGATTTAATGTTCACTATGTCAGAATTTATTTGGCAAATGCGTTTCATCTCCTATTATTCCCATTTACTCTTTTTCCCCACAAAAACTTGATAAAACTTTACAGTATTATTTTTCGAAATTTTATATTACTCATTTCTGATACTTCACAATTCACCGTTTTTTTCAACGTAGCATTGGGTTAAAAGGGACAAATCCATGCCCGCTGGGTTGTAATTTGAACTATGCCAACCCTTACCTAACCCTAACCCAAAATGATGGGTTGTTTCAACCCATTGTTGAGTCAAATATAAAAAAATTCTGGGTTAATTTAACCCAGCGACTAGTCGAGTTTGTCACTTTTTTACCCAACATTGGGTTGAAAATAACCCAGAATTTTTAAGTGCAGAATAAAATTTCTGATCAACTTTTTAGCTGCTTAAAATGCCATAGAAAATCTTTTTCAACTAACCTCCCTCAGTGATTGCGTCAGTGATTTTCCGAATATCTTCCTCCCGGAGAACGTGTAAATCACCGTCCAAATACGTCTCGGAGACATCTACAAATGAAGTGACATGACAAAAGATTTGACTCAGGAGAATTGGAAATGTCTGTTACAAGAATTCTAAATGTAGATTGTGAAGCTACAGAATGTAAATTATTTTGCTTACTTCAACCTAACTTAAGTCTGAAATCCACTGAGCATTATAACTCTTGACAACTAGAGTATGTCGATTATACATTTTGAACTACTCAACCAAACAAAGCTGTTTAAAAGAATGACCTTCACCCACGATTCTCTTGATTTTCCCATCAGAGTCAAGCTCACCATCAGATGAGGCACTGTGGCCTAAGCAAAAACAATGAGGTATTTAAACTATAAATAATATTTAAAATAATTGTAGAGAACTCAACAAGAACTGTTAATCTGAAACTTACAAAAGCATACCTTCAATTAGCCTTGTGACCTTTGTGATTGACGGCTTCCCTTCAATGACTCTTCTAACTTTGGTGACAGCTGGTTCTTCCTCAATCTTTCTTGTAACTTTGGTGACAGCTGGTGGTCCCCCAACCTTTCTCGTAACTTTGGTGATATTGGGTTTTCCTTCAATCACTCTTGTAACCTTGGCGGTACCACGATCTCTTTCCCTCATAATTGATGGCTTTCCTTGAATGACTGTTCTGTCTCCACGTCTTTCAGTCAGAAATGCCGGATTATCTTCAACCACTCTTCTACTGCCGATGTCTTCACGTCTTTCAGTCAGAAATGCCGGATTATCTTCAACCACTCTTCTACTGCTGATGTCTCCACGTCTTTCAGTCAGAAATGCCGGATTATCTCCAACCACTCTTCTACTGCCGATGTCTTCACGTCTTTCAGTCAGAAATGCCGGATTATCTTCAACCACTCTTCTACTGCCGATGTCTTCACGTCTTTCAGTCAGAAATGCCGGATTATCTTCAACCACTCTTCTACTGCTGATGTCTCCACGTCTTTCAGTAACTGTCCTGACACCGGGATTTTCAATCACTCTCCTAACTGTGGTGACACTGGGATCTCCTTCAATTACAATTTTCTTAGATACAGACCCAGATCCAATCACCCTGGTCACCTTTGTGGTGTCCCCCCCTGTTAGCACTTCAGCACCAAAAGGTTTCTCTTCAATGACTCTAGTAACTTTGGATATGGATGGATTATTTTCAATCAGCGTGATATCAGAACCTATATTGAGACAAAATTTTGAGACATTTTATTTTTGTCATAGAGTATTACGTTCTTTTTAGGCTTATTATTATAATTGAATGCTGTTTAAAAAAGGATTAAAGCTTAATATTTTAAAAAATTTTAGGGCACCATTTCTTAAAGGAATAGTCTACTCATTTTCAATATTAAAATATGTTATTACCTTAACTAAGAATTGTTGATACATCCCTCTATTATCTGTGTGCGTGCACGTAAACGCTGGAGCGCGCTGCGACGCTTCAATAGCATTTAGCTTAGCCCCATTCATTCAATGGTACCATTTAGAGATAAAGTTAGAAGTGACCAAACACATCAACGTTTTTCCTATTTAAGACGAGTAGTTATACGAGCAAGTTTGGTGGTACAAAATAAAACGTAGCGCTTTTCTAAGCAGATTTAAAAGAGGTACTATATTTTATGGCGTAATAGCACTTTTGGGAGTACTTCGACTCGCCTGAAAAGTCCGCTCCCCTTCTCCCTCTCATAATGGGAGAGGGAGGGTGTTACTGCGCTGAGTCGAAGTACTCCCAAAAGAGCTATTACGCCATAAAATATAGTTCCTATATTATAAGTAAGCAATAAAGTATGAGAGGCCGTGCTGTATTGTGAATAAGTAACGGCTGAAGGGCGTTGCTAGGCACGACGCAAAGCTGCTTTTATAAAATGGTTACCTCAAAATATTAAAGTAAAAATTTTTTTTAGTGCAACTGAGAATCAAGGATTGGAACTAACCATTTTATAAATGTTTTTAAAGCAACTTACTGTACAGTTCATTCTAGGTTACATTTTATCGACCTCTCTGGGAAACAAATCCATGTTGCAAACACTACGCTCTGCCAGCTGAGCCACAGTAACTTTGTTTATTATTTCACACATCTTTTTCTAATGTGATTCATAAGCGGAAGATCAAAGATAATTAAAAAATCAATGGCAATCATTAATTTTACAGTCTAGATGTTTGTCAGAAGATCTAATGAATTCCAGGTTGATCTTTTTTACTAGACAGGGGTCATATGTTTTGTGCTACTGCCTAATTCATAAAAGAAAAATACAACATTTTTCCAAAGATGAGCTAAGAAGTTCAATTGAGATCAGGTTGTTGAGTGCACTTGCAGACTCATATTAAATTGGTTAATAAATCATATTTTTTTTCCATTTAAGTTTATTTAACTCGCACATACCAGCAATGCACATATGATGCAAAATTCATGGGTTAAAGGTCATGGGTTTGATTCCTAAAGTACACACATAGCTTGAATGCACTTTCAGTCACTTTGTATAAAAGCAAATAAAAATGTATATAGCATCCCATAGTTGGTTTACAGATGAATCATTTTACTAGCCTGAATTAATGTCTGAAGAACTCAGCAGCATGGCCTGGGGGGGGGGGGTCAACATCCCATTTAGCTCTGGTTTGGTTTTTTAATCCGTTTTATCTTTTTTATCTATCCAGCAACAGCCAGAGGAAGAATCCATTGTTGGATCCGGCCAAAGAATCTTATCCATCAAAACAATATGTGTTCTATTCTGCTCTCGCTTCTCTGGGGATGCATGACGAATCGATTTATTCAGAGGTACAGCTGAGGTAAAGTTCAGACTTGTTGTTTATTGGATAATGGTTGTATAAATGAATAAATACCTACAAAAGCTTCTAGGAATAACTGACTGACCGATTAGGAAGGCCTTTTTCTAAGGAGCTCCGTAATGGTTGTATAAATGTATCAAAATTAAATGCTTGTACATGTAGGAAGGGTGCAAATGAGACATCATGCAGATGTTTGGAACTGTTGTTGGTTTATAAGTACATGACATAAAAATATAAAAAAACAAGAAGCCTGTATTGTGATATATTACCTCTCTCAATGACATGAGTAGTGGTTATAGTCCTCTCTGCAAGGTGAAACACAATATGTAATATGTTACATTTATTTCATGTTGAACTTAAAGGGATAATGAAATAAAGAGGATGAAATTGAACTTACTGATGAATGTGAGAGGAATCTCATGGTAGATATATCCAGACTGAAACTACAAACAAACCAGAATAAAAATGATGTGTGCCTGTGCATGCATATATATGTGTGTGTGTGTGTGTGTGTGTGTGTGTGTGTTCCTGTACCTTTAGCTGCATATATTTGATGAGTCTCTTCAGCAGAGTCAATATGTCTTCACGGCCAACCGGCAGATCTGTGAATTGCAGTAAAAATCGCAATTTAGCTTTCAGGACTGAGGTTTATATTTCAGGACCTTCAAAGTTGTGGCAAAAGAAGCAGGTACATTGAAGTACTATGGATAAAGTAAAACATCGATCACAAAGTATCTATTAATAATTCACCTTTAGGATATAATATGGTCTTCACTACATGGACCACTCCATTGGATGCCATAAGATCAGAATTTGGAACATCCACCGAGTTGACATGGATGGAGTTGTTAACCTGGGTATAAGGAGAGTATATTTTAAAGGCTATATGCTATTTTTTCATTTATTAATGGCATTTTATATCTAGTGTTCCTGCTGTAAAAAACAATACATACATTCTAATGGTTTCCATACATAAAATATCAGGAAGCATTAGCTTTTACCATTAAAACCATTACAAAATTACTTTTTGTAGTGTGTTTTGGGCATTATTCAAGTGGGTTTAAAGGGGACATTTCACAAGACTTTTCTCAAATGTCAAATAAATCTTTGGTGTCCCCAGAGCATGTATGTTAAGTTCTAGCTCAAAATACCATATACAGTAGATAGTTTATTATAACATGTTAAAATTGCCACTGTAGGTACGAGAAAAATGTGCTGTTTGTGTGTGTTTTTAAATGCAAATTTCAATTCAAATTTATTTATATAGCGCTTTTCACAATTGGTAATTGTTTCAAAGCAGCTTTACATTAATAGGGGAAAACAAAGAAACTAAAGACAATATAAATAGCAAAATACATCGGCTATGAATAAACTTTATAAGCCAGCGTATTAATAATGTAATGTATAGAAGAGGATGTTAAGTTAAGCCAATGTTGGCTGACTCTCCGGGGTTGAAAACCCCCCTAGGAGAAAAACCTACCGACTTTTTTTAAGCCTAGGAGGAAAAAAGTCCTAGGAGGGAAAAAACCCTTGGGAGATATATATATATATATACATGTATATTTATACGGGATGTAAACAGAGAGCTGATCTCTGCACTAAATGGCAGTGACATGGTTGGATAGTGCAGATTAAGGGTCCGTTATTATCCCCTTCTGACATCACAAGGGGAGCCAAATTTCAATTACCTATTTTTCACATGCTTGCAGAGAATGGTTTACCAAAACTACTGAGTTGTTCTTTATCACATTAGATTGAAAGAAGCACTGGGGACCCAATTATTGCATTTAAACATGGAAAAAGTCAGATTTTCATGATATGTCCCCTTTAACGGTCCCACCAATAGAACACAACACATACCAGTGGAAACCCACAGAGACTTTTTTTAGTAAAATTTCAATTATAAACCAATATAATAAATTATTTATTTAATATTTGGAGGACAATCACTAAAAGTAGGTTGTCTACAAATCGGAAGGTTGATAGTTCAATCCTCGGCTCCACCTGACCAAGTGTCGAGGTGTCCTTAAGCAAGACACCTAACCCCAGATGCTCCCGACGAGCTGCATGGCGCCTTGCATGGCTGACACTGCCGTCGGTGTGTGAATGTGTGAGTGAATGTGTGAATGTAAGGCAATATGTAAAGCGCTTTGGATGGCCATTGGTCTATGAAAGCGCTATATAAATGCAGTCCATTTACCATAAAAACAATAAAAAGATACAATATCTTGCCTATCTAAAGTAGTAACGTTTTGAATCCGAAGGTGTCTATTTTCTTTAGTGCCTAGTGATACATACAACAACTGGATATAAACAGGTTCACCTTTTGTTTTAGATTTAGCTCTGTCTGTCAGATATCTCTTTACTACTGAACTCATAGTGTTACAGCACTGATATGTGTTTTCGGCAAAGGAAGTATCTGGACAGTAAGAGACCCATTGTTCCAGATTTTAGGAATTAAGGGCGGAGGACAAAATTGAGTGATGGCTGTGAACTGTCTGGACCTCATCACTGTAGAAATGCAACACACACAAGCGATTTTGGGAACAACTACAGGAAACTTGCTATGCTGTTTTTAACATTGCATTGTCCGTAGATAAGATCATGTTCATTTTAGGTCCTTCCTCTCTTAAGTCGGCAAAACATTAGTGTTGGCTCGAATTTAAAGGTCATTACTTTACAGTATAACAGTTTTATCACAGAGTGTGCAAAAACTTCCTATCTCCAATCTTGTAACTGGAAAAAGTCATTATGAGAAATCTTTACTCTGATCGCTGTTGGGAAAAGCTGACATTACAGGAAATATCTGTGTAGTGTTAAATCAGATTTGATTTGTTAGTCCATTAAAACTACAACCATGTGTATACAGTAAAACAAGTTTCGATTTTCTGCACACATTGTGTAGACCTACAGTACATAAGGGCAATGTACTTTCGTTTATTGAGCATGTGACGTACAAATAATCCAAGCAAACTATTTATTGAAAAGTGTACTTACAGACAGCACTTGAAGGTTGGTACCCTGAAAGGTTTTGAGAAGGTTGGTAACTTTGCCCTCCAGTCCACCATTAATAAAGACACCATTGCTAAAATGATAAAGCAGGATTGTTCGCAGGGTGTTGATGTCACCTGTCAAAAGGCATACGTCAGTCAGATATCAGTAGCATATGTAAGACTAATAATAATGAAAAGGTAGATTTTATCTAACAAGATTACTTTTTAGAAGATTTATGTCTGCTTCTGACAGCTCCCTGAAAGCGTCATCACTGGGTGCAAAGACAGTATACGATCCCTCCTGTTTTAGTAAATCTGTTATTCCGGCGCTCTCCATCAGAGACAGGAATATTTTACAAAAATTAATAAATCAATATAATCACACTTGTCATTTTAGCATTGCATAGAAATGCCTATTTAGACTAGATTTACATTAATTAAAGGAAAATCCTAAACATATGCAAGAAAGAAAAGAGTAGTATGCAAACAGAAAGATTAAAAAAATTGTTCATGTAGGTCACGTATGTTAACAAATGGAACCTTACTGTAACATGTTATCTAATGCAATTTAGGTATTTTTTTATTACAGTAATCATATAAAGTTATGGTGATGATCTCACTTAAAACGTCCATCTTTTAAAAGCAGGTCATAGATGTTTGTCTCGGGTGGATGGATCAGCGAACCCATGAGGTGTAGGGCTCCATTACTGCCCTCTCTGCTGCCTCTCACCATACACGCGTTCTCAATACAAACCGCCTGATACACACACATATAATTAACATGTTATACAGAGAAAAGGAGGAGGAGACATTTCATGCCTATAAACAAGAGTATTAAACTTACTTGCCAAAGCCTGGTGCATATTAAATATTTTATTCACTTGTGGATTTGGTGGTGACTAGTTCAATTTGCATAGTTATTGTTTGCAGGTTCCCAAAATCCTATTACTTTTCCCTATCATAGACAACAGCACACTCGAGGCTTTGATTCTCACCGTGCGATAAATGAAGACTCTGAGCATTTTTCCTCCGAGGGTCTCGAGCAATTGGCCATTGTAGAGCTCGTTTAGAGAAATCTTGAATTTTAGGATGTGGTTTTCGAGGATTATCTTTAACAGATGCTGGTCCATGGTTGTCACCTCATCTGCATGACATGTGAATGAGATGTCACTATAACATAAATTGTGTGTCAGCAAATACTGGAGATTACAGTGCAATCACTGAAAGAAAATGAAACGCAGTCAATAATTTAACTCTTGTGCATTGTTCAAATTTACATCCTTTCGTGTTGTTAGTGGATGAAAACATCCACTAAATTCAACGGCTATAAAAATGTATCAGATGAATATTTTTTCCAATTTTTTTTTTACATAAATCTGTTAATCAACCTCAGTACTGATCAAAACTACCAAATCTTCACAAAAATTCCATGATTGTAACTCTTTAATTGCCAAGTTTATAAGTGGTGTCACTGATTTGGGGAAAAAACACAAAATAATATAATATAAAATATAATCAGAAATTAAGCTCTGTTTTTGCATAGGCCTACTAAAGGGTTAATAATGCCACATGGTGATCAACAGTAAAAATGACACATTTGACCTCTTAGCAAAAGGAAATAAACACCAACAGTCAAAAATGCATGATAAAAAGGTGTCATGGCTCTGCAATCAATAAATGTGGTTATAATGGAAGCCAAAGGGGCAAAAACAGCCACTAACAAAAAATGAGGGAGAAAATAAAATAAAAACTGATGCTACACAAAAACTAAAAATGCTTCAAAGCAAATGTTTTTACCAATCTTTGACATGCCCAAGAAAAGGGTTAAAAAATCCAGTTTACAATCACTTTTTATATTGAAAATCGGTCATTTTGTTTGTGTTTTTTCCCAAATCAGTGACACCACTTATAAACTTGGCAATTAAAGAGTTAAAATCATGGAATTTTTGTGAAGATTTGGTAGTTTTGATCAGTACTGAAGTTGATTAACCAATGTATGAAAAAAATATTAATCTGATACATTTTTATAGCCGTTGACTTTAGTGGATGTTTTCACGAAAGGGTAGTAAATTTGCCCACGGTATATCGTTGAGTTTTTGAAAAATTTCAAAGCATTTTCTTAAAATATATGTAAATGTATCATCATGTATCAAAAATCATTCAATTTGCTAAAACAGAGAGAAAGTTATGGCCAAATTAAGAGTAAAAAAACCTTGCAGTGGATGAAAACATCCCCAACAACACATAAGGGTTAAAGAAAGAACTGAATTTAATACAACTGAAGGTTACGACAATACAGTTTACATGCACCCTAAACATTGCAATCTGATTTAAATGTTTGTTTACATGTTTATTTTATAGAATCCAAACCGAACGTCTGTACAAGCGCACAGCCAGGGTTGACAGATTCGCGTATCAAAACCATCCAAATGGACATTCAAAACTAGCCCAAAAGCATCCCAATGACTGTCCACAGCCACAAAATCAATAACTAATCAACAAAATCATTTAATCTTTAACCTGCAGAAAAAACAACTGGTGGAAACAGTTTAAACAGTCGCCCAAATCTAAACTCGAAAAAAGCAGAGGACTTGGCAACGCTACACTTCGGACAGCATCTCTCGCTTTATCTCTGGATAAAAATCAAAACTGAGTTGGAGAAAGTTGTTCTTAAGAGGTTTTTAGATATAGGTAATGAAAACACTTTTCAAAAAGCACAGCACTATTTTATTGCTGTAAGTAGCCTAATATTTTAAATGTACACATAAACGCTGCAGAATGTACATCGCGTGTACAGCGCGTGACCCCATTAATGTTACCTTAATAATGTGTGATGCCATTGCCTTGCTGTTGCGTGTTTTTGTGATGAGAATCATGTGATATAAAAGGTCATTATAAGACGTGAACTTGAGAACAAATGTTCTGCGCATGTGCACAATGTATTTTTGCATCCAAAAATACTACCATTCACGCGTTTACATGCGTTCTTTTCTCTTGCTGATCAGATCATAGATTGGAGTACACCACCCCCTTCAATATGAAAATATTGAATATTCAATATAAAATTTGCATCCAATCGACCTCAATCGTATTGATTAAGGTGTTTATATGAAAGCTTTTCAATACGATTTAGCCATCAATACGGATTATTTGGTTGCATGTTAACATACCTACTGTAACTTCAGGGAGACTCCAAATGTTTAATGGTTTAACAGAATAAAAAAAACTTTTTATAACATCCACAAATTCTAATAGTCCAATAAAAACAATGATTTATTTAGCGTAAATGCCTGAACATACATCTTCTGATAATACCCATTTTCCCATAATATGAGAAATATGACCTGTAGCCAATGCTACAACAATGAAAAATAAAACAACAAACCATTAAATTTACTAGACTTACCAGAGAAAGCTCCGTTGAGAGGGGCAAGAATAGTATACTCAGTTTTAGGCTTCATGGCGGCAGAAAGGCCGAGCTCGGACACCATTTCTTTAAAGACGCTCTGAGACGTGCCTATAAGCTCCATCACCTGCTTGGCTGCGAGCAGAACACAAGAAACACTGAGGTAGTCACCAATTGAAGGTTTTCCCATCTATTGTGGGCTCTTATTGGATGCTTTCTTCATTATTCGCACCAAGTCACGCATATTTATTATTTATTTATTGGTTCACCTGAGTCGGGCATAAGAACCTGGTCGATCAGATGAATGACACCATTGTTGGTGACAATGTCCTTCTTCAGCACCATCTTGATACCGTTGACCGTAAGGCTGTCTCCGTCACATCCGATCTCGATGTTACTTCCCTCAAGGGTCTCATAGATGGAGCCACCCATAATAGCTTCGGAGCACTGGACTGACTTCAGGGTGTGGTAGTTAAAAAACGCTTGAAGAAACGAACAAAATAAACATATGAAGAAAGAGTTAGCTTTAGATAAAAAATAATTATCTTGCTAAGAAGAAATCCAGGTCTGTGACCTCGAAAGACAATTAATAGCACAAAAGCTGATGCAGTCCAATGAGAAATCCGCCCAGTTCTTCCTGTCTGGAGGAAATCTGGTGAAGAGTGAACTATTACATCATCACAACTTTGATATCGCTTCCCCAGCAGCTGTGTTTTTGGATGTGTTTGAGCAGTAGAGTTACAGTAATGTGTATGCGTTCATACTGAAACTTTTAGATCAGTCACCAAACTAATATCTAATGTATATTCAAACCACTTTTGTCAGAAATTTAGGGACAAATTCCCTTAAGTATGTAATGTTTTAACCCAAAACGCCTTCATCTTACCTGCAAATCAGCTTAACCAGGTGTTTAAAATACTAAAATAATTTATTTAAAAAATATTTGTATATTTTTTTAAATATTATATATTTAATATTTAAATATTTTCACTAAACTCCGCCCACAGGAATACATCATTTGCCAGCTAAGCTAACGACAAGCTAAGCTGCTATCGAATCTCAAGACACTAAACAAACTACACAATCAGAACTCGTTGTGTATTTCTGAAGGAGGGACTTCATTGAACAAGGAAGACATCCGTTTTTAGGACAGTGAAAACAGCCCTATAGAGATAAATTGCGTGAAAAATACCAAATTTTTACACGTGAAACATGAACACGTTATATTGTGCACTGTAAACACAATCAAAACTTAAAAACAAAGAAAGAACGGGACCTTTAATACTACCATCTTCAATAATACCACCTTATTAGGCATTATTTCCTGCCTTTATTCTCAGACTAAGACTCTGTTATGTCGACCCTGTACTGAAAAAATGCACATACTTTTGTTTGATACGCCACATATATTTGACCGACCACAAAAAGTACAAAACTTTCAACAAGATGTGATAAAGCATTTCTCAGCGTCTAAGCATTTCCCATTAGAAACCTGATTTTGGATCCCCTGTGACTGCGGTTAGGTCTGATGTTTGCCTACTGTCTGAGAATGTGACATGGCTGGTATTGGTGTTTCAAACTATTTGTGGTGTTTCAAAACCTAAGACCATGAGAATTTCAAACCATTATGATTTATAGATGATAATATTCTCTCTCTTTCATCTTGAACATGTGTCATATTTGCATACTGTACATACTTCAATAGACAATTGACGAAGACTATGTAGTGCATTAAGATGAAAGACGAAAAGCTCTAGAAATGGCTACCTTGAAGCACGGTGTTGTCTCCCATAATTCTGTCTAGGACCTCTATGTCAAGTTTCTCAAAAGCATCATTGGTTGGAGCAAACAGTGTGTAGTGTCCTGGCTTGCTCAGGTGGTCAAGAACACCCGTCTCTGCAGATGCCTAAAAATAGATACACAAAATCAATTTGTAGAGACTGACATACCATTTAAGTTACTTTCTACATTTTATCAGAGCATGCTTGACCTTGACTTGCACTGCGTTATGCTTTACCAGCCGAGCTATAGGAAACATTTGGTTCCAAAACACAATAAATTCATTTTTCTATACCAAGAAAGTGACAAGATGAAAACCATTTTTTTACTGTCACAAACTTTCACATGTTATAAAAACATTCAAATCCATAATTCGATTTTCAAAGATTTATTATAAAAACCGATTATTATTATTTTTAAATGCTATAAATCTATTGAATCAATATATTAATGTGCATTCATCTTCGCTGTGTTATATTCATTTAGTTGACTAGTGGTATACTTGTATACTCAAACTTTTTTGGCAGCGATCAGCTGTAAAATGTTTTGGTCCTGCTCGATTTTCTAGTTAAATAATGGAAAGTTTTTCATAAGATCCCATGGGGTCAATGTGTTAGCATGACAGAAGCTTGATGCTGTCGTGTAAGAACAAGCAACAGACGGCATTTTTCCTTCTCTGAGTGTCTCACATGGAAATTATTGGATTTTGATGGCTTACGTTTCTTCCCCGCCACAGAAAACCACCACAGGTTTATCAATGCTATCAAAATAATTATTATGTTTATGTTTGTTTGTTGATCACAAAGTACAAAATACATGAGGAAAACTACAAATCCTTGTGTATTCAAAGCGCCGCCCTTATTGTTTACAATGCGTGGATTGGTGCGCTGTGATTTGTTGAGCGGATTTATTGCATTCTGCAGAGAAGGAGGATTGGCGTTTGCCACACATTGGGAAAGATGATAGAATAACACGGCGGATATTGGAATTTTGCGTAAAATTAAGAATTTACTTTTTATTACTGACCTGATACAATACTGATTTTGGTGGGAACTTTTTTTTTTAAATCGTGTTTATTGCGTTTTGGAACCAAACTCTTCACATGTTTGTTCAAAAGCACAGTCACAATGGCAGATGCTTTTATTGTAGTGAGCTCATCGTGGGTGTTTATCACGTCCCATATCGACTTGTCCACAACGCTGATGACCCGATCGATGACGTGCACGACTCCATTAGTGGCCACCTGATTTCCATGAATGATCCTGGCACAATTCACAGTGACAACCTGTTGAAACAATTCACTTTAGTGACTTTAAAGATATAGTTATAAAATGAGGTGATTCGCTGCATCTGAAAAATTCTATGCAGTATGCAAGGCGAATTTTTTATTATAATTATTATAGTATGTCCAAAATTGAACTATTTTGAAAAACAGTAGGCGAAAAGTACCCAAATGACCTACTACTTCTGGCAAGATTTTGAAGTGTGCATTCGACTACTCACTATCCCATGAGCCACTTGGAGAGGAGCTACCCAATAAAAAAAGGAATATTCAAAAATTTTGGAAAGCGATGATACGGTTCTATTCAAATGTAAATACAAGGAAAACAGTTTTTTCTTGTGGTTAAATTTTGCTTGTTTTACATTTTCAAAGTTAACAGCTCACTTATTGTAATGACGACGTGTCGTGAATTTCATTCATACAATCCGTATCGTACTATAGGCTATATAACGCATTGTTTAAATGGTCGATGAGTAGATACTTATCTAATTCGGTATGTACTGTCACAGTATGAGATTTCGGATGCAGGGATTGTGTTGTATCAAAGATTTATTAAAACGCAAGCAATTTGTAGAAACAAGATACTTACTCCATTCGAGTAATGATTAATGTAGAGGCCTTGTTTGTTGAACATTGACTCCACGGACATATCATTCTTTAGGTCTTTGGTGAGTAGACGTTTGTTAACCATGTGCTGGTTGAGAGCGTTTCTAAGCTCACTGGCTCCACGGTTTACCATAGCATCTTTTAATGCCTGCAAATTTGAAAGAAGACTTTTAAACAACACAATAGTGTAAAAGCATAGCACAGGATTGAGAACATAAATAACAGAACTGCATGTTTCTGTTATTCAGTTTGGAGTTAATTTAACCCAATTTCATTAGATGGATTTGGTATTACCTTGTTCATTGTAGTTCAAATGAAGTGATACTTATAATGTAGCCCGGAAACATGACTCACCGGATCTAACGTTTCCCAGGCATCATCACTGGGTGCGAACATCGTGTAGGTACCAGCTCCATGGATTTCTTCCTTCAGTTTGGACTTCTTCGAATACTCCTTGGTGATCTTGGCTTCAACCAAATCCAGGGTGCCGTAAACGGTGTCAATAGGGGCCACTGACAAAAACACAGGAAATAAGCATGAAAAGTCTTATTTTTAGGCAGTGATGTCAACCTCAAGTCCACATTCATAACTTACTTTGAATGATTAACCACAAGTATTAGAATAGCCAGCTGGGCCTGAATTTTTTATGGAGAACAAAAACTAATGTTCTCCTCCACCAAACACATTGTCAATGAATGACCTGATGTTTTCAATCAAAGCATGACCCTCCTTTTGTCTAAATAAGTGCCTGCTGCACACGCGCCAAAACCGTTAATGATAAAAGATACACAAAATACACGCAAGACACTCCCTTAACACTAAACTATGATTACGCATGAGATTATGCAAGCATCTGGCAAACACGAGCGTCTCTTTTATCATAAACCCTTTAGACGCGTCTGCAGCAGGCACTTATTTTGACAAGACACGTGATGCACACCGGATCTCTAGATGCACAGAACACATATTTTGAAAAAAAGAACCACACACACGACGGGCTACATACATGTTGTGACGAACTTCGCATCGAGCGCCCTCAAAAAAGAAGTCACCGGCCGCCACTGCTCAGTATATGAAGTGTACCAACACAAACACTTTTTTAATGAACTACACTGTCAGAAAAATGTTTAAAGCTGTCACTGGGGTAGTACCCTTTGCACTTAAAGAGTTCATATTAGTATCTCAGAGGTACATATTGGTGCCAAATGTTAGGACATTTTAAAGGGTACTGGAGCTTTTTTTACTTTTTTTTCTGACAGTGTAATAGCGCTAGCATCAATGGTTCATATTAAAAGTACACAAACCTGCAGGGCACCCACGCTGTCCTTCTAGCATTATATAACCTGGGCAGCATTCATATAAAACCTTTCTGCATCGTAGAAACAAAAGAGAAAGAATGCAAGAATACAACATTATAATAAATCTCTCATATTTACATCATATTCAAAAGATAATGTTGAAATAAGATTCATAAGACATACAAGACTGTCAATTGACTTCATACCTTATTAATTTCATGACTTGAAAAAATTTACATTTAGTTTAGTCCATAACATTCTTGCTTATATTTTTCATCACAAGAATCATCTTGCTCACAATAAATTATGTCAGTGTGCTTCAATATTAAAAAAAATTTATTTTTGTGTTTTTTTTTTTAATTTACATAATATAAAGATATGTGACCCAGTCTGTGAACTCCAGGCTAATGTCTCAAAGAAAAAAATTATTAAAAATGGCCCCTAGTCATGGGCTGGTACCCCTTTCATAAAGTACACAATTGCACCTTAAGAGTTCATATTAGCAGCACATATTTGTACCAAAAGTATACATAACATCTATACATAAATGGTACATTTTAGGACCTTTATAAAGAAATAGTCTACTCATTTTCAATGTTGGAATATGTTATTACCTTGACTAGGAATTGTTGATGCATCCCTCTGTCGTCTGTGTGCGTGCGCGTGGGCGCTGGAGCGCGCTGCGACGCTTCGATGGCATTTAGCTTAGCCCCATTCATTCAATTGTACCAATCAGAGATAAAGTTAGAAGTGACCAAACACATCATCGTTTTTCCTATTTAAGACGAGTAGTTATACGAGCAAGTTTGGTGGTACAAAATAAAACGTAGCGCTTTTCTAAGCGGATTTAAAAGAGGAACTATATTTTATGGGGTAATAGCACTTTTGGGAGTACTTCGACTCGGCGCAGTAACACCCTCCCTCTCCCATTATGAGATGGAGAAGGGGAGCGGACTTTTCAGGCGAGTCGAAGTACTCCCAAAATTGCTGTTGCGCCATGGAATGTAGTTCCTCTTTTGGATCTGCTTGGAAGGGCGCTGCGTTTTGTTTTGTGCCACCAAACTTGCTCGTGTGGCTGCTCGTCTTGAATGGGAAAGACGTTGATGTGTTTGGTCACTTCTGGCTTTGTCTCTGATTGGTACCATTGAGTGAATGGGGCTAAGCTAAATGCTATTGAAGCGTCGCAGCGCGCTCCAGTGCTTACGTGCACGCACACAGATGAATGAGGGATGTATGTATCAACAGTTCTTAGTTAAGGTAATAACATATTTTAATATTGAAAATGAGTAGACTATTCCTTTAAGGGGTACTGCCCCAGTGGGACCATTTTTGGGGGAATTCTTTGGACAGTGTAATTATGAGATTAACGTATCCTCAAAGTCTGATTTTACATTGATTTCAATCTCTGACTTGGTCTTACTCAGTCAGTACATCAAAGTTATATTTTCACAGAATGATTTTATGTTGAAAATAGTTAATCACAAAAACAAATGACTTTAGATGGGTTTTCACAAGCAGGGTCACACATGGAAAGATGACAAAACACCTTCTCTGCATAAAATCCATCAACCACATTACTATACAATTTTCTCTCTGTAGTACATTAAATGTCAGGTTCTGAATTATTGCTTCATCGACAGGGCAAAAACTCAAATATAAACCAGCCCTCAAAAAAGTCTGCCATCTCAAAAGAGTGAGATCATTTGCCTCTAGGATCTTTTGACAGATGATCTTCAACAGTAACTCAGTACATATTTTGTTTATCTGCTATGGAGTGGGGAAAAAAGTCAAGGATTCAGTTCATGGAACGGATCAAAGGTTTCCATTACTCAGAGGTTGCTCTTTGACAGGTTTCAGGTAAGCCTCATTTAAAGGTGCGGTAGAATGTAAAACTGTATTTACCTTGGCATAGATGAATTATAAGAGTTCTTATAAGAGAACACTATTGTTTTCTCCTTCTTATGCAAACATTGCGCATGCAAAAGCCAATCTCAACATAACACCGACTGTGACGTTACAGTCAGGATGTATGTCCCCAACATTAAAGGGGACATTTCACAAGACTGTAACATAAATCTTTGGTGTCTCCAGAGTACGTATGTGAAGTTTTAGCTCGAAATACCATATAGATAATTTATTATAGCATATTAAAATTGCCACTTTGTAGGTGTGAGCAGAAATGTGCCATTTTTGGGTGTGTCATTTTAAATGCAAATGAGCTGATCTCTGCACTAAATGGCAGTGCTGTGGTTGGATAGTGCAGATTAAGGGACGGTATTATCCCCTTCTGACATCACAGGGGGAGCCAAATTGTAATGATATATTTTTCACATGCTTGCAGAGATTGGTTATCAAAACAAAGTTACTGGGTTGTTCTTTTACACATTTTCTAGGTTGATAGAAGCACTGAGTAGTGTTGAAGTCAAGACCACCTGAGCCGAGGCCAAGTCTTGACCAAGACCAAGACAGGCCGAGACCGAGACAAGACCAAGACTTTAAAAGGTCGAGATCAAGTCAAGACCAAGTCAAGACTAAGACCAGTGCAAGTGACTGCATTAAAACACTTATGATAAAATGTGGAATATGCATATGAAAACGGAAGCGAAAATGGTAAGAAAATAGGACAAAACAGTTGAGTAACCAATCCGCGCACAAATGAGCACAAAAGACATCTGGGCCAAACTAAATTTATTTGCTCCCCTTTGTGATAACATTTACGCATAGAAGCAACATCGAAGACCGTGATACATTTTGGGTAAAAATATAATCATCAACAATATATGTGACAAAATGGTCTAATCTGAACTAAACTGCTGTTATAATGCATTCATAAACAGATAAAGAAAATTGTCTGTCTAACAGCTGACTGCAGATGTCTCCATGTAATTAATTGATGGCCATGACGAATATCCTCCCACGCTGGCTTATCATAGCATGTAGCTCTGCTGTTTGTCAGTACAGAAGCAAACAGGCACCTGGTATAGCACAGATTACATGCTCTCTATCTCCATCATGCCTGCACCGTCTCTCACAATTGGGTATAGAGACAGACACTGCAGCTGTTCCCAATGTTAGTTAAGGAACGAGGTGAACAGGGACTTTTGGGAAAGGCCCAAAGTCAGGCAGGCTGTCTCAGACTTTTCCTGTGTGGCCAGCATAGCAAGACGGGCAGCTTTGGGCCTTTCTTCTACCCAAAATGTAGTCGAGGGGAACCAGGGAGAGACTCCGGGCAGTGCATGTCCCAGCAGGGGAGAGTTTGTGTGCTTTAATCGTTGATTCGACCTCCCAGCAGACAACAACTCTAAAGTGCTTTCACATGTTTCCTCCAGGGATTGAGTCAGTTGAACGGAACCAGCAGAAAGACTCCAATGCAGGCAAAAGAAAGGGTGACAATTGAGGTGAGTAAAATTTTAGGGGTTTGCCATTCTGACTTAGGCCTATTCTTTAATAAGAAGGATGAACTGAGGTAAACTAAGTCTGGCAGTTATGAAATAACAGATCATTTAAATCCAATAATATGTGTAAGATGTATAAGGAGGATTTAGCACTCAAAGTGGTGGTTTCCCAGACAGAGTTTACATTAATCCTTGAGTAGGCTTTAGATATATAAGGACATTTATAGGGGAAATATCACGAAAATCTGACATTTTCTCTGTTTAAGTGCTATAATTGGGTCCTCGGTGCTTCTATCAACCTAGAAAATGTGAAAAACATCAACCCAGTAACTTGGTAAACCATTCTCTGCAAGCATGTGACAAAATAGGTAATTGAAATTTGAAATATTTTCTCTTTTCCAAAAGTCAGTGAATGATTGAAGATTTTTAGACATGACAGATTATGGGCTCTATCTTACACCCGGCGCAATGCACAAGTGTCTTTTGCTAGTTTCCACCCAGCGCAATTATAATTTTCACGTTTAGCGCCGCGTTGTTTAAATAGCAAATGCATTTGCGCCCCCTTTTGCGCCCATGGGCGTTCTGGTCTGAAAACGAGGTGTGTTCATGCGCATTGTTGGCGCGTTGCTATTTTGAGGCAACTAAAATAGACTACGCCATTGACCAACAAAACCTGGTCTAAAGTCAATGGCACAATATGTTTTTTTTTTTGTTATTTAAAGAGCGCATTAGTAATATGCGCCTAAACGGGACGACAACGCGGGTTTGCTTAACACATACATGAATGCGCAGCAGCACAAAATAGCTTTTAAATATGAAAGATTAAAGGATTGAATGTAAAAGATTATTATTGAGTCTCTTGGACATAAATGAGGACCGATTATGAGACGTTAGAAGGCACAAAGAGCTGCTTCACCTGCAGCCTGGTAAATAAATAAATGCTTTGCTTTAAACAAATGCATCTGTTTTTAAATGTTTTTTTTAAATGCTACCTCTCGGATTTATTGTATATGATGACTCTGTACCTGCGGATATGGTGAGATGAGAAACATTTTTAAGTAATGCTTAAAAAACTGACGCTGTCCAAGTGCTGAAACGTGAGGAGATCCGTTTGTAAGTTCTTTATCTCCTATTTGTAACAAATAAAGTATTTTTAGAGTACAAACCTTTTATTACAAACTTGTAAATTATTTTTTGATGATATTGGATAGCCATTTAAAGCAATTAAAAGCCTGTTTTTTTACTTCCATGACTAAAAGAAAACGGGTTCTAAAGGTTTCATGAAAAAATAACAATTTCAATACAAGTAAAAACAACACAATTATTTAACATTAATCTTAAACTGGGGATCTTCTTCCTCCGCTTAGTTTTTCAGTGTACAAAGTCCGTCATCTAAAAAGGGATTAGACATAGCGCCAGCGCAACTGGCTTTTAAAGGGGATGAGAGCTGAGGCTCTCATTGGTTTATTGCACGTTACCCCCAAAATACTCCCATTAATCATTAAAAAAATAAGACCAACCCTTTTCGACCATGCGCTCGGCTCACAAACCATTTTTCCCGTCATTAAATTAGCAAAAGTGGATTCGGACACGCCCATTTAGACGTTGTGCTGTGTGCTTTAGACAATGTGCTTAGATCGTTAAAATAGGGCCCAATGTCTCCTAGGTCCCCAAACTTACCTATGCATAAATAAACAAGCCCATAAACACTTACAGAGCATGCATATATGCACAAACAGTACACATTCTAGCACCGCCCATAAACATACATTCATCCACAAACTGCCACGCACATAGAGTACACTTCAAAAATGGCATTAAAATCTTATCAGTGTTAAACGCCTTTACGTCCCATTTTACTTCCAGAATCCAAAATATTTTTTTACAGTCAAACAGTTTTCACTGAGCAAAATTAGATGCATTTATCCATTAAATACTGTATTACAATGCTTTTGGCTTTAAACACTGCTGTAAAAGAAGACGCTGCAATACTTTTCAGCAAACATACCTAAAAATAGAAATAAACATGCAAAATATTCATATGATATACTGTAATAGGAGGAATAGGGTTGAACAATTCAGAAATGCATAAAAACAAGCAAATCATTTGAAGATAATAGAAGTGCAAAGGTAGTAAAAGTAATAGCAGTTAAACATGTAAAAAATAATTTGTATCAACAAACAGATGTATCCTGAGGGCTGACTTTTTACTCCCTCTGCACATTGTAGTTTTTGCCAGTGGAAAGCCTGAGTCGAGTTTAAACACTTTATCTGCCAATTGCTAGTCAGCGGTCCCTAAAGGCCTACAAAACATCACAAACTGACAGAGCCCAGAAACAACCTTACGTCATTCTTCTGTGTGCTGGGACATGAAGAAAATTAGCGTAGCGTTAAAGAGAGGGAAAGAAAGAGAGAGTGAGATGTGACTGGAACCCAGGCATGAAGCAATACACCTCAAGCCATATTTACTTCACATGAGGTGCGCTTTATGAGTCATAAAAAGTACAGTTTGGATGCACTTGCCTGACGACTATCATAACATTCGGCTAAGAGCGTAGAGATGACAATAAGGATTGGTATAGACAAGTATCTTGCACTAAGGCAGTGCTTCCAGCTGTTTTGTCTTCAGTATCCCGAAAGCCCCCTTAGTAAGGGTCAAAATATTCCCCCATCAACACCAAACCAGACATGTGTTTCTTTTATTGGCATCATTGTTAATATTACTGTGACTTACTGTGCATTACAAAGCTTTACAGTTTTATCAGTATTTATGTTCCCTGGGTTTAAACCCATGATCTTTTGCATTGCAAACACAATGCTTTACCACTGAGGTATATAGGAAGGAACAATGTTTATAAAACTATTAACATATATGCATTGGGTAAATGCATTCATCCAAAGTGACTCATGGTGCATGTACTTGTTTGTACACCATCTCTGTTCCTATTAGGCATTACAAGATGAAAGACAAACCTAAGACAAAACCAATCTCCATGAACTTTCAACCACCCCAGTGACACCTGCATGAACACACCCTACAGCATCAACAACAAGGCTAATCGATCCATCACCTGTAATCCATCACCTTTCGACTGGACTTCACCGGGTAGTCTTAAAGCTACCCCTGACCTTTGGACCGATCAAGCAGAGAGGTTTAGAGAAAAAAAGTTTTGCATGACTTACGTCGGCTTGCCGCAGATGGATTTCTTGTACCAGTTCCTGCATGTGCTGAAGTACTTCTTTTTAGTCCCCAAGACCTGTTGTAAAGCGCACACATTGGGCCTGAAAAAGACCAGAGGGAGGAGGTGTTGATAAATGAACACTTACAGACAGACTTGCACACCACAGGTGTGTCCAGTTGGACAGGTAATTATATTTCAATATAATTATAATTTAGACAAATTTAAATAAATAATAATAATAATTTATGCAGAGTATGTTATTTTATATAATTAATGGTATTTATTAACAACAAATACAGTAGTTTCATGGTAATGATCCATATACCTCTATCATTTTTTTCTTGAATAGTAAGACATTTTTCTAAAACAATAGCAGCTTCATTTTCCACAGTTACATGACCAGGACTGTGAACAAGTCACACATAAATAAATAATTTAATATCAAAATTATGGTTATAAATTATGATATAAATTAATAAATAAAAAAGTCCCATTACTAATTATATTATCAACATGTCACATTTTCTTGCCATTTTTTGCAACATCCAAAGAGCATCTTGTGCTACAATGAAAGCAACGAAATCTGAATTTTTAAATGCATTCAATGATCAATGTAAGTAATTTGCATATGTGAGTGACATGAATATTCATAAATATATTTCTTACTATTTCATAATTTTAAAATGTCCATTTCAACACTGCACTATAAAAATTTCTTGTTTTCACTTAAGTTAAATCAACTTGAAATTACAATTAATTTGTACTTTCTTGACTAGTGTGGAGTTGCTATAAATTATGAAAATAATGTTGAATTAGCTTTAGTTATTTCAACTTTACTTTTATCATCTTTAGCAACTCCACACTAGTCAAGAAAGTTGTAATTATTGTTAATTCAAGTTGATTTAACTTAAAAATTTAAGTGCAACCTAGAATTTTTTTACAGTGTGTAAATAATTCCTGGTTGGTAATTTTTTATAATTAACTTGGATTTACATATTTACAAATACTTAATATTTTTTATCTTGACTAGTAATGAATTGCTGTAACTAATAAAGTTAAAATAACTTAAGCTAATTAGTTTTACACCCCTTTTGGCACCCCTGTACACACAGTAAAAAAAACGTTGCTGCCTTAAAATTTTTTGTTAAATCAACTGAGATTTACAAGTCATGTCAACAGAGATGAGTTGTCACAACTTATAAAATATACTTGAGAAAAGTCAACTTAATTTTATAAGTTATAACAACTCATCTCTAGTCAAGATAAATAATAGTAAGTTGAAATGAGTTAATTCAACAAAAAAATTTAAGGCAGCAAAGTATTTTTTACAGTGCATAATTTCACATTTGATGTCTTCAAATTGGTGCTGCCTCACGATAAGTCGCAACTAATTGTTTGCAGAATAAAAGTTTTTGTCTACATAATATATGTGTGTGTACTGTGTATAATAATTATATATAAATACACACACACACACACACACACACACACACACACACACACACACACACGTATATAAATAAAGAAACGTTTGCATGTGTATATACATGTTTATATTTATATATAATTTATATTATATATAAATATAATTATTTATTATATAAATATTTTTTCTTAAAATGATACATGTATGTGTGTGTATTTATATATAAATAATTATTATACACAGTACACACACACACACATATATTATGTAAACAAAAACTTTTATACTGCAAACGATTAGTCACGACTAATCGTGAAGCAGCACTACTTCAAATATAAATATAATCCCATTTTAAACTATATTTAGCACATCTACCCTGTTCCCGCCCATATTTTCCAAAATTCTCTTATTAAAGGTGAACCTTTATTCTTACCCTTCTTTTTTAGCCCTGATGCGACTGTGTGTCACTATCTTGTCATATGCTGAACAATCCACCTGGTCCAGGGAGGAGAGCGCCAGGATAGTAAATGTAGCTGTAAACAGAAGTATCATATTGGAATATCCCCCGCAAATCATGCCCACTGAAAAAACTGAAGGAATGGGAGCGAGCTGCAGGGATCCAGCCCTTTATAGCAGCCCTCCCCTTCTTTCTCTGTCTCAAACACACACAATGACACATACAGTACACAATCAATACAGAGAGAGTATCAACCTGTTTCCATTGAACCGCCCCCTCCGTGGGAACCCTGCACGCCTAATAGGAACTTTTCCTTTAAGAAAAACAGCGAGGAGTGACAAGAAGGCCCTAAGAATGGATTTATCACAAATATGCTTTATTTTATAGTATAGTTTTACTTTATCATAATTATTTTTAGATATGCTGTGTATTTGGTGTCCACGTGACTACATTTACAATGAAAGACCAAGCCGTGAGATGCCACATCCGAAATTAAAACACAGGCTTTACAACATATAACACGCCTTTATTCAATTTGTCAGAAAAAGCTTTGTTATACATTCACAAAAATGCTATCACTTACCACAGGATGTTAAATATCTGGACAGTGCTGAAAGACATCATTTGTGGATAGTGTACCAACAGGACTGTAATTGCTCAATCTCCAGCCATTTTCTTGATAACCAGGCTGCTGTCCATATCTGGAAACATGTGGTTGAGAGCGAGCTCATGGATTAGGCCTCGAGCGGCCCTTTGGACAAGATGAAGCCAGATGGTAAAGCTTCATAAGCTCCAAAGAATCTCATCTGCGTTTATCTCATACTCTCTGGCATGGAAAGGTGTGTGGGGAGTGAAAGTGAACGATGGATAGGACAAATAATGTCAAAGGGATTTGAACAAGGGTGAAATATGACTTAAAGAGTGATGTACTGATTTAACCCTGTGCGTACATCTACCTCTAGTGGTGGAGGCTTAGCAGTACACAGGGATGTGAATACACAACATCAGGAGAATAACTCAGTTTCAAGTTATTCAAACTCATTTTTATTTACCTGTTAGGTAACTTTGCACACAAAATGCTCCTTGACCTAAAGTTTAGGCTACCATACTTAACTATTATGCATAAATGAGCTGAAAAAGTATTAAATCTACTCTTGATTCAGTTTGGCAGATGCAGTTGAGGTATGATAATACGGGAATATTAACAACAATATCAAAAGCAAGAAAGCTCTTGGCTAAATATCTTTTGTTTTGGGAAGCCATCTAAAGTGGAGTAATAAATGTAGGCATAATTTTGTAAAAAATGATAGCCCATCTGTCATGCTGTATTATGAGCATACACATATTAAATGACTTATAACATTTTATTATTTGTCCTATAATAGCGCTGCCATTTACGGTCACTTCACTATTACAGGTGAGTTATTGCGCGAACAGTGCTTGACTTCAGTCATTTAGGCTATGTCCACACGAAGCCGGTGCATTCCCTATCCGATCATTTTTTTTCCTTGCTCTAAAAAAATAATCCGTAAACACGAAACCACTGAAAGCGGTGTAGTATACATGCCGGACCAGTATGGGGCGCTGTAATTCTGCCACAGATATACACTATACACGGAGAAGAAGCATGCGCATAACCAACGTATGGTGTTGTCCATTATCGCTTGTTGGTCACCACAATTGCATAGAAGCAATAGATTTTGCTGTAATAAAGCTAGTAGGCTTTAGTAGCTTCTGTAGCACGAACACAATCACGTAGTCCGCTGTTATTGTTGTTGCTGTTACGTGTTACGCTTCCGACACGTGATGTGATGATGTTTTCGCTTCACAAAATATACGGATTGGCTGTACAGACAAAACCGCAAGGGTGTCGGTTTCAGATTTATCCACTTTAGGACCCGGTTTAAAAAAATTGCGGATTCAGTCTCCCAAAACGCCGGATCCGTGTGGATGAAACGCCAATACGATAACAAATTTATACGTATGCAGTGATACGCGTCTCCGTGTGGACAGCCCCTTAATGATAACTTCAGCGGGTCTGAACTTAGTTAGCCTACTGTACATTTGTAATAGAGATTTTGGGTAGGTAACGCATACGTCTAGCATTATTTTAAGCTTTGTTTCCTAAATTACTGTTATGTGTCAGAATCCTGCCAGATCCTTGTTTGTATTTACATCTAGTCAGCATGGCAGGGTTCTGACAGTACAATGTTTCATGTGGGAGATGCGTGGTTTTTGTATTGATTTATTCTGACCACGCATTTCCCGGGTCTCGTCACTTTTCCCCCGATCCCTTACTTGTAATTATTTCCAGGTGTATGTCATTTACTTTCTCCCTATTTAAGAGTCCTTGTGTGTGTTGTTCAGTACGGGTTCGTCTGTTGTTCAAGCCAGTCGTCTTCAGTTTGTTCCAGTTATCAGTTCCTGTTCAAGTTAAGTGTAGTGTGTTTTGGTTAATGTTTATATGTTATGTTTAGTATAGTTCTGAGTCTTAGCGTTTGATCTGTGTGTTTGCCCCCTCGTGGGTTTTTGTTTTCTGTTTTGTTCTTAATAAATTATTCTTGCATTTTCGTATCTGTGTCTGCGTTTGGGTTCATCCTCCAGTCCAAATCCTGACATTATGCAATTATATTTTGTATTAATAACAACATTAAAACTAATTTTCTTATATCCATACCACGTAGTTCCATAATAACTTGCCATCGTTTTGGGAAAATAAGGATATAGGTCCAAAAGTTATTTATAACCCAAACCAAACACAAAGTAGGGGGTCATTATATTTTATACTATTATTAGGCTATCCATTCCTTGTTTTGAGTTAAATAAGAATTAAAATAGGTTGATATTTAAATAAAATGAAAATCTGTTGCAAAAAGTTTTTAGCATTTTGTTTCTTCTCTCTCTGTGATAGTCTTTAAAATCCCAGTGAGGTCATTTCTGAATTTTAGCATGCATAAAGCAGAGCATGTTAACACACTGGCTTTGCTGCAGTGCAAATGAGAACGGCTCCTCTTTAAACTTCATTCAAGTGTCCTTGGGCTGCACAGTGAAATCTCTGGGGTGCTAATTCAAATAAATTATAGACAAGTCTTTGTACCACGATGAAGGACAGAGAATGTGAAGCAGATTAGATGAATAAATCTGCCACGGTTTACAGTCTTCACACCACAGTCTGAGCCGTCTTCAAATATTCAATGTCCTAAAAATTCATTGCGGGTCACCTGCTGAATATTCTTTATAAAATATATGTGTGTGTACACAAAGAGACTTTTTATAAATCCAGAAGAGGTCCATTGTTAATGCATTTCAATATGCAATGTCTTTAAAGGCTATTTCTTTACATAAACACCAACCAGTGTTATGGATGACCACACAGTATTGTTTAATTGGGCCAATCATCTGTTGAACTCCTAGAAAGATATGTGTTTCATATTTAATGGCAGATACGCTATTGTTTTTAGACTTTGTTTGTTTGCATACATATGCAGTTCATCTTTTAAAATTATTAATGCCTTCAGGAGCTTTCAGAAAATATTCTTCTTTGCCTTGCAAATATTGTTACGTGATTTTTTGCAGTATGCAAGTTTAAGCATCCTCTTAGGCCCAATCCCAATTCTATTTTATACCCCTCCCCCTTGCCCTTACCCTTACGCCTACCCCTACCCCTTCCCCCTTGATACAGAGTGTCAAGGGGTAGGGCTGAATATATTCCCCTAAGGAATGGGACAGCACTACTAGACTTTTACACGTCATCATAAGTCGTTGCTAGATCCTACCTCATAGATGCTCCGATGTAATAATACAATAAAATTTAATATTACAAGAAATTATTAAAATAATATATGTTGTGGAACTATCACAATGTCAATAACATTAGCAAACTTTTTTCATGGCGATTTTTACAAATCTTTTTTCTGAGAACTACCGTATACATGAACACAAGATTAAAGGCAACATAAAACAAGTGATTATTTGTTATTAAATTACTTTTTATGTAAAAAATACTTTTTTTTACAGGCCATATTGGAAATTTATCATACCCCTTCGTCTGAAGTGTGGTCCCGAAAAATCTTCGTTTGAAGGGCTACCTGGCCCTTACCCCTTCCCCTTTAGCCAAAAGAGAATTGAGACACCCCTACCCCTTCACGTGAACGCGCAAAACAAAGGGGAAGGGGAAAGGGGAAGGGGTAGAATTGGGATTGGGCCTTAATGTTTAAAGTTAAAGTATTGGATTGGGTCTTTTTTTGGTGAATTCATAATATGTATACTAAATGTATTTTTATGATGCACAACAATTGTATATTAACTTCTTTGTGGATTTGCTTATTCATAAAAATAACTTGGATGACAACCATAAGATCACAACAGTACTCAATCATAGTACAGCATTTACTCATTTATTTATATTTGTGCATGATGATCAGTTATATGAGCCAGTAACCTTTTATGTAAATTTAGCTTTCAACTAAAATTTTCCTGTACCAAACAAACAGATTAATGAGTGAGTATCTATTTATGCTGTGCAAACTGTATTAATACTGTGCTCACCAAACCTTTATAATCTTTAAAATGAGTACAGATAAGTATACTGTATTATGTGATACATGGTTACCATAATTTTAAAATATTTCGTACTGTAATGATTTTTAGTTGACCTTGTGGACCGGATTCCACTATGAAACAACGTATTAACTTTATAAAAATTCGGTCTGCATCTTGTTCGTTCTATCATTATACAATCGCCTCATGCACAATGCAAAACATAGACTAAAAAGTTTAAAAAATTGTAAATATTTGCATAGTAACCTTTATTCAAGATATTAGGTTGCGTGACAGTAATGACATCTCTTATGGTATAACACATGTACAGCAAAAAATGCTAAATCTGACTGAGTAAGGCAGAATTAAAGTACTAGCAAGGGGTCAGCTATTGCTCCTTCATATACAGGGAGAGGAGAGCAGAGCAATAATAAACTCGAAGATAGTTTACACACTTGGTATAGTACTAATAGCTGTGAATGACAACACTGGACCCCAAATTCACCTGAAGGGGACAATCATCCCTGAGACTCCAGTACTGCACTTCTTGATCAGATGACACGGACAAAGTGCCAGATGCCGGACCTTAAACACAGCTGCTACTGGGATAGAGATTTCCGGATCTAATACGCTGCTATAACCTGCATCCTTCACATTCCTTGTCTGTCTCATTAATTTTATCACTCATAAAGTGCATTTTTGAGATTTCATCGTCCTTTTTCACTGGCTCCTTTACGTCGATCTTCTCTGGATCAGGTTTTGTATTTTGAATCTCTGTCGATTTACGATTGGGGCTCTGTACACCATCATTATTTTCTTCTGTGTCCGATTCATCAGCTTCCTCTGACAAAGAGTAAATCTCACATGGTTTGTTTGTCCCTATGTTGTTCATTTGATGGCACAGTCCGGTGGCCACAGTCCTGTTTGGGACAGATCCATCAGTTAGGCAGTTAAAGCCACCAGACTTCCAAGTACTGGTGCCACCCTCCTGAATGATAGAGGTGGTGACACTCTTCAGGCTCTTTTTCCTAAGTTGACTTCCGGATGAAGAAGGTTTGCACTTTAGAGCACTATCAGGATATACCAGATTTGAGCCTGCAGTCACATTTGAGCCTGGCATGCCATGTTTGACACCTTTCATCATCCCCAACACCTCATAACGGAAGCTTGAGATGTCCTGCTTGAGTTCCTGTTGATAATATTAACACTGTGCTCAAAAAATATTTTTAGGATGCACCTCCTTGCACTGAAACATTAAAACAGAGCCATTTATAATTTACCTTAAAGTTGTCTTCTGTTAGCCCCTCGTCTTTTTTGCCATCCCTGATCATTGCTGCTACATACCGCTTAACCAGGTTTCTGAGCACTTCCTTAAATTCAGATTCATTTATTTATCATTAGACTAATAACCAGAGTGCCATCTAAAATAACACTAAATAAGCAGAGCAGTAGAAGTGTGTCAGGATGTAAAGTACACTTCGTAGACAGCATTACCTGGTATTGCCGACTTATGCGGACGTTTTCAGCTGCTCGCATCTGGAAAAACAGATATTGGCTATATTACAAGGTAACTCCCAGCATAATGTCTAAATACGACATTCATAAGGGTTTTTTTGCCAATGACTTACACTCACCTAAAGGATTATTAGGAACACCATACTAATACTGTGTTTGACCCCCTTTCGCCTTCAGAACTGCCTTAATTCTACGTGGCATTGATTCAACAAGGTGCTGAAAGCATTCTTTAGAAATGTTGCCACATATTGATAGGATAGCATCTTGCAGTTGATGGAGATTTGTGGGATGCACATCCAGGGCACGAAGCTCCTCTTCCACCACATTCCAAAGATGCTCTATTGGGTTGAGATCTGGTGACTATGGGGGGCATTTTAGGACAGTGAACTCATTGTCATGTTCTAGAAACCAATTTGAAATGATTCGAGCTTTGTGACATGGTGCATTATCCTGCTGAAAGTAGCCATCAGAGGATGGGTACATGGTGGTCATAAAGGGATGGACATGGTCAGAAACAATGCTCAGGTAGGCCGTGGCATTTAAACGATGCCCAATTGGCACTAAGTGGCCTAAAGTGTGCCAAAAAAACATCCCCCACACCATAACACCACCACCAGCAGCCTGCACAGTGTTAACAAGGCATGATGGATGGATCCATGTTCTCATTCTGTTTACGCCAAATTCTGACTCTACCATCTGAATGTCTCAACAGAAATCGAAACTCATCAGACCAGGCAACATTTTTCCAGTCTTCAACTGTCCAATTTTGGTGAGCTCGTGTAAATTGTAGCCTCTTTTTCCTATTTGTAGTGGAGATGAGTGGTACCCGGTGGGGTCTTCTGCTGTTATAGCCCATCCACCTCAAGGTTGTGCGTGTTGTGGCTTCGCAAATGCTTTGCTGCATACCTCTGTTGTAACAAGTTGTTATTTCAGTCAAAGTTGCTCTTCTATCACCTTGAATCAGTCGGCCCATTCTCCTCTGACCTCTAGCATCAACAAGGCATTGTCGCCCACAGGACTGCCGCATACTGGATGTTTTCCCCTTTTCACATCATTCTTTGTAAACCCTAAAAATTGTTGTGCGTAAAAATCCCAGTAACTGAGCAGATTGTGAAATACTCAGACCGGCCCGTCTGGCATCAACAACCATGCCACGCTCAAAATTGCTTAAATCACCTTTCTTTCCCATTCTGATATTCAGTTTGGAGTTCAGGAGATTTTCTTGACCAGGACCACAACCCTAAATGCATTGAAGAAACTGCCATGTGATTGGTTGATTAGATAATTGCATTAAAGAGAAATTGAACAGATGTTCCTAATAATCCTTTAGGTGAGTGTAAATCGTTAGATTATTGCTTAATATTTATTGTAATACAACACGTGCCAAGAGCTGCCTGGATATTCACATAAAAACATATTTAGTGTTTCATGAAAGCACCCACACAGGTTTGAATATTAATAAACATTTTAAAAATAGTTTTTATATTAAAAATATGTGTAACACATTATTATGAAGATCTATTCTCACTTTTAACAAGTTGGTTTCCCGCATGGAGTCTGTGAGTTTCCCGCCCAAGCACATTGTATTAATAGCTTCAATTGTATTATTATTATTATTTATTTATGTATTATTTTTTATATTAGCTTGGCTTCTTTTATATATGTTGAAATTTTAAACAGTGATAGACCATAAATAAATAACTAAAAACAACAAGTAAAAGAAAAAAGAAGACTATATCAAAAAAGTAACCCTCCAGATTGTTTTATCCATTGTGGTAGCCGTTGCACACAAAAAGGTTGGAGAACCCTGCTCTACAACAACTGCTATACTAAGTAATAATAAGCAGTAAAGTAGGAGTTTATTGAGGTGAAATCTGTAGTAAATTATGAATATGTGTTCCACATACTGAAGTGTTACAAAAAAAAGATTGGTAGTGTGTAGTGCATTATTACCCCAAGAGATCCAAATGTTTCAGTTCTTTTTCTGTTTTGAACTTTAAAGCAGTGCCTCCTGATCCAGCAGAAGAGGTACCACAATGATTTTGGGCTGGGAATGATGTTGAAGGGAGGAGGCAGTGTGCCACCTTCCTCAAAGTAGCTCATCCATAGTTTAGTCCTGGCAAACTTCCACTCAATGTCAGCATGATCCTATGGACCAACCACAGAGCAGACTGAATATGTTAACATTTAATACACATCTGAACCCAAAGTTTTATTGTTACTAAATGAAATACTCAAAAGATGAAATTAATAACACTTACAGCAATATGTTGGTAGGAATTGTTCATCATAGCAATTAGCATATTGAGAAGCACCACCAGAGAGATTATGTTGTAGGTACCAAACATTGTTGCTCCAACAAACTCAGTGAACTTATGATCGGGTTTAACGTTGGTCACGTACAGGGAAACGAGACCAAATATGGACCAGAACAATGACTGCAATGTCTCAAACATACTGGAAAAAACATTTAAAACATAATTATACTATTTTGTAATGCAAGCAAAATTGAGGTTTGCTTATAGATTTGAGATAACTATTGCTTCTTACGTGGTGAATGCATTGTTTTGATTTTGACATCGGACGCCCTTGCATGGGTCAGTTGCGTTACGTGGTATTTCTTCATAATAATAGAAATACAGCTGATTGAGTCCGTTTGCAAAGGCAAGCAGCACCAAGCAGTAAATGAAGAGAAATTTGAGGATGTCCAGCAGCATTCGGCCAAGAGAGATCTGTAGAGGGCCAAGATGCGAGTTCGCTGTGAAGAGTGAAATCAGCCGTAGAGAGCTGAATATGTTAGCAATGGCAAACATCGCCTCAGCCAGCAAGGTGGGGTGCCACATGTGCCATTCCTTTCGATCCACACATCCAGTGTACTGCAGAAAGACAGGTGCTGAGTATTAAGTAAGTCATATTTTAAATCATCTGGACATTTTCTGTTGTGATTGATCCAAGACTAGACTAAACAGAAAAACAGTATTATATAGAACATTTTAATTTTGGTTATTTACATCTACAATTTAATGTCAGTCCAACATTGGTTTATGATGTCAATCCCACGTTACATTTGGATGTCAGGTTAACGTTGTTTTTTGACGTCAACCCGACGTTACAGTTTGATGTCAACCTGTTGCTGGTTTTTGATGCCAACCCGACATTACATCTGTACGTCAGGCTGAAGTTGGACGATACAGCTTGACTTCAACCTGACACTGTTTTTTGACGTAAGCTGGACGTTAACGCTTGACGTCAGGCTGACATTGGTTTTTGATGTCAATCCAAAGTTACAGCTTGACCTCAGGCCGAAGTTGGTTTTTGACATCAACCTGACATAACATCTAAACATCTATCCGACATAACATCTGGACGTCAACCCGAGGTTACAGCTTGACATCAACCTGACGCTGGTTTTTGACGTCAACTCGCCATTACCACTTGACTCAGGACGACGTTGGTTTTTGATGGCAACCTGACGTTACAGCTTGACTTCAGGCCGACATTGCTTTTTGATGTTAAAGGAATATTCCATTTTCTTAAAAGAAAATCCAGATAATTTACTCACCACCATGTCATCCAAAATGTTGATGTCTTTCTTTTATTCAGTCGAGAAGAAATTATGTTTTTTGAGGAAAACATTCCAGGATTTTTCTCATTTCAATGGACCTCAATAGACACCAACAACCAACACCCAACTCAACACTTAACTGTAACAGTTTTTTTAACGGAGTTTCAAAGGACTATAAACAATCCCAAACGAGGCATAAGGGTCTTATCTAGCAAAACGATTGTCATTTTTGACAAGAAAAATAAAAAATATGCTCTTTTAAACCACAACTTTTCGTCTAGGTCCGGTCCAGCGCGACCTAATGTAAATGCGTAGTGACGTAGGGAGGTCACGTGTTACATATATAAAACGCACATTTGTGGACCATTGTAAACAATAAACTGACATTAATTAGTATCATTTGGCATACAACAACGTTGGAACGGTCCTCTTTCAACACACTTGTAAACACTGGGGCGGAGTTTCGCGTTCGTCTTCTGTGACCTCTTGACGTCATGACATATTGCGTGGGGTCACCTGGCGCATCACGACCAGATCTAGACAAGAAGTTGTGCTTTAAAAGTGTATATTTGTTATTTTTCTTGTCATAAATGACAATCGTTTTGCTAAATAAGACACTTATGCCTCGTTTGGGATTGTTTATAGTCCTTCGAAACTCCGTTGAAAAAAACTGTTGCGTGTTGAGTTGGGTGTTGGTTGTTGGTGTCTATTAAAGTCCATTAAAATGAGAAAAATCCTGCAATGTTTTCCTCAAAAAACATAATTTCTTCTCGACTGAACAAAGAAAGACATCAACATTTTGGATGACATGGTGGTGAGTAAATTATCTGGATTTTTCTTTTAAGAAAATGGAATATTCCTTTAACCCAACATAACATCCGGACATCAATCCGACGTTGTTTTTTGATGTCAACCCGACATTACAGCTTGACATCCACCTGACGCTGGTTTTTGATGTCAATCCGGTGTTACCACTTGACGTCAGACCGACGTTGGTTTTTGATGTCAACCCGACGTTACAGCTTGACCTCAGCCCGACGTTGCTTTTTGATGTTAACGCAACATTACATCTGGACGTCACTTCGACATTGTTTTTTGACGTCAAAAAAATACAAAACACACCAATGCCTTCACAAAATAAAGGCAGAGAATGAAAGGGAGGCTGGTAAAGGCAGTTCAACATTGCAAACATTGATTAAAAGCTATTCGTCTTTAATTCTTATTATATTTTCCCATTATAATCACTTGTAATCAATTGTCTAAGTTGATGCTAGTAATAGTAACACATCATTTATTTATAATACTTTTAAAAGTACTATTAAAACCATACTAATAGTACCTAGTGCCCTTATTGGTTTGGGCCACTGCCCCATCTAGCATTTTCATTTTCTAAATGACTGTTCTCATTACAAAAAAAAGGGAATGGTTTATAAATAATTTTGGCATTAAGGTATAATGCAAAAGAAGTTAAAATAAGGCTTTTCAAACTAAGGCCATTGGGTTTTGTACAGATGCAAATTTGTGTGTATAGTATCTACAGTATGAGTGTGAATTATGAAATGTAGTTTTTACAGAGCTGTGTGTTTCACTAGTTTTCTTGCTAATGAATTAGTTTGTTTAGTTAATTTTAACACAATTATCAGCACTAAAGTTTAAAAAATATTATCCGGCCCTCACCAGTCTTAAAATGTAAGGAATACTGGAGCTTGTTTGGGTTGGTGGTGGGACTGTTCGCGGTGGGCCCTTATTTTCAAATCCAAAACTTGACAGGTATGACTTAATGTTACAGCTTGACATCAGGCCGACATTTTTTTTTGACATCCACCGCCGTTGGTTTTTGACATCATATAGAAGATTTACATTTTGATAATAAAAACCCTGAAAGCAAATTTAAATGCAACATTTGCATATAAGCAATATCATTGTGTTACCTTAATGTAAGCTATAATCTTTAACGAAATGGTGGCCAAATACAGAGAATTCATGACAAAATCCATGAGATTCCACCAGTCATGAATGTAATCCTGAAACCCACCATCCCACATCTGTTTGATCTCAGCCCATACAAAGCCTGTAAAGAATAAATATATAAAGGAAAATGTATAGCCAGTTAGTTATTATGGTAAAATAAACATGAAATTTGAGAAACAACTTAAAAGTTTTGCTTTTAGATCTTAAAAGCTTCTACTACAAAAAATAAATAGCTCAACGACGACCTTTGTTAAACATCATTTAAACGTTTAGATGTGTTTATCCTCTATCACAGCAGCCAATGATAGATTACCTAAAACCCAGGGTAGGATCATCCACTCCACAGTGGTGGGCGGTGGGCCTTGCTGTTTAGCGTTATTGGACACCACGTGTTGAGAGGCCAAGAGCAGGAGTAAGAGGAAGGTCAGGTATGAAGCAGTGTGGCATATAAATTTGATGAAGGGTTTTCGAATGAATAGGCCGTAGGTGCTCTTGGGGGCGATCAGGTAGAACAAAGACAAGAAAGGGAAGAGGAAACCTATAAACATGCAGGTGGTGAACTTGCTGCCCCAGTGTCGACGCCTCCAGCCTGGGAACTCATCATACCAGCGAGATGCCAGCAGCTGCTGACAGTTTGGCTGTGCTACAAACTAACCACAGAAAAAAAGAGACAAATTTGGTGCTAAATTAAGTTGGAGTGATAGACAAATTCAATGAGTTTTTTAATCGGCATGCACACTGTAGATGGTTTTACTAAACTGTATTAGACAACATATTCCTGTCTGTATTATGTGTTATATATTTTTCTGTGTTATAGCTCTGCACAACTTTTCATTCAATAACAATCACTGATGCTCATATAACTCACATTCTCTAATAATGAATAACTTTGTTATTGCAAATCACTGTCAGTGTGAACACCCCTTATGGGTGCAAGATGACCGCAATCCACTCGAAACAGTATAAATAAATACCACACACTTTAGATCATCTATCGTTTATCATGTGTCAGTGAAATTAGCAGCACAGCAAAACAATTTTCAGCTTTCTACCATATGAGAAGACTTCTTATGCAGTTGCATAAGAAATGCTGCTGTAGAAAGCAAATAACAGAGCCATGCCATAATGAGAAACAAGTGAAATTTTAAGAGGGCAAACACAAAGAAACATGAAGACTTGCAGTGTTGTTTGGTTCCCATCATATTTGTCTTAAATCCTTTGGGATGTTGAAAAAGGAGCTTTCTGCACCTCTTTTGAAACCATCTGCACTGCACATGAAACTTAGCAAGCCAAGCAATGACTCATGTGTGAAGCACAATTCAATGCCAATTTTGCCGAGAAATTTATTATATAAAGATAAAATTGAAAGGACCGCTTAAGATTGTGGATCTTGCTTTTAGGTTTAATGTTTTAATGTTCGGTTCATTCATTAATGAGTTTGCTTTTATAGCTTGGCTTACTTTAAGACATTGCTTCTGTTAAACCATAAAAGATGCAACAGGTGACTGACAGTCCAAAGGCTTCCACAGTTCAAAAGCAATAGTTGGGTTTCCATCCACGTATTTTGACACTTGGTTTGGAAACCCAGAGATGCACATAAAAGCCATGACTAAGACTACTATGGAAATACAATAAAAAAGTTTCCTGAAAAAGTCTAGGCCTAGCAGTTTCTGCCAAATGTATATCTATATAGTTTTTTGTTGTTGTCGTAACTGGTGGGCAATGGGTCTGCATAACTGGACTAAGTGGCAGACCAAACTTAAAGGAATAGTTCATTTTCTTAAAAGAAAAATCCGGATAATTTACTCACCACCATGTCATCCAAAATGTCGATGTCTCTCCTTGCTCAGTCGAGAAGAAACTATGTTTTCTGAGGAAAACATTCCAGGATTTTTCTCATGTTAATGGACTTTAATAGAGCCCAACATTTAATACTTAACTCAACACTTAACAGTTTTTTTCAACGGAGTTTCAAAGGACTATAAACGATCCCAAATGAGGCATAAGGGTCTTATCTAGCGAAACGATTGTCATTTTTGACAAGAAAAATAAAAAATATGCACTTTTAAACCACAACTTCTCGTCCAGATCCGGTCATGATGCACCAGCGCGACCCCACGCAATACATCATGACGTCAAGAGGTCACAGAGGACGAACGTGAAACCGCCTCAGTGTTTACAAGTGCGTTGAAAGAGGACCGTTCCTACGTTGTTGTATGTCAACTGATACTAATTAATATCTTTGTGTCAGTTTATTGTTTACAATGGTCCGCAAATGTGCATTTTATATATGTAACACGTGACCTCCCTACGTCACTACGGACTTACGTTAGGTCGCGCTGGACCGGACCCAGACGAAAAGTTGTGGTCCAAAAGAGCATATTTTTTATTTTTCTGTCAAAAATGACAATCGTTTCGCTAGATAAGACCCTTATGGCTTGTTTGGGATCGTTTATAGTCCTTTGAAACTCTGTTGAAAAAAACTGTTACGTGTTGAGTTAAGTGTTAAGTGTTGGTGTCTATTAAAGTCCATTAAAATAAGAAAAATCCTGCAATGTTTTACTCAAAAAACATAATTTCTTCTCGACTGAACAAAGAAAGACATCAACATTTTGGATGACATAGTGGTGAGTAAATTATCTGGATTTTTCTTTTAAGAAAATGGAATATTCCTTTAAGTTCATAATTTTAAGCCACAGCTTACATCTTTGTTTAGAAGAGACATTTTTGGTTGGACATGGGTTTGTTGTTTATTTATTTACCCATTTATAGTTTTTGCAATGTACAAATTTTATATAATAAAATATAAAATTAATTTGCAACTGACAGCACGCATGCGCACACACACCTGCTATAATGGACAGGGCTTGTAACGTTTATTGTGCACAGAAGGGGGCAACACAGGTCCATAAACTGCCTTCTTGCTGTGCTCAGCTGTACAGGTCCCAATTTGTTTAATGTCTAAAACCATTTAATCATCTGACATATACACACTGTGCAAAATACACCACATTGCTTATGTAGCAGGGCAGCAGTCCAAACAATCCAAAACTGCAGAAACTGCATAGTGTTTAATAATACTACTACATCCCTATACTAGAGCGCTGTTCTTATCTGAAGATGTGTACCAGCAATTGCAGAATCCCCTTTTAACTGATATGTGTCTGAAAAGCCTAAAACTGACCTCTTTCTGATGGTACTTGATAGCCAGCTTCAGCCTTGCGAGGTCATTATTGTCTTCATCCTCTAGTAGATTTATGTCATCCTTATAGTTGAGAATCAGCTCAAGCTCTCTGGAGCTGCGCGTTTGGTCGAGTAGATCTTTGGCAAACTGCTTACACAGTTGAGATAGCTCTTCGTACTCTGACTTGAATTCATTTTCCACCTTACTGAGCTCCTGAAGCTCCCAGCTAAGCTGGAAGGCGGTCAGGAACGGGTCCTCACTGGAGAGCGCGATGAGTGAGGGGCTTGCCAGTGCCCGGTAGATGTTTAGACGGGACCGGGAGTGTCGCAAGCTGTCGACGTCCGAGCCGGACACACACTCCATACAGTTACAGCGCACCTGGTGGGGCTGGGGTACGGAAACACCCTTCTGCACCAGCATCTTGATGATTTCATAGTTGTTGGTGTGTGCGGCCAAGATGATAGGTGTTATGTCAGGTGTGAAGTCTGAAAACTGCTTGTTTAGCAGGATAGGAGGAACCTAGAAAGAGATCGTACAACAACATAAGTCTCAGAGGTATTACAGTACGCATTCATGCAAATATACATCTAAAGCTTATCGATCGCGTACTCATTCACTGTGTTTTACATAACCACTGCCACAGGTAACTATATGAAGGGAGTTAGTAAAAGTGATTGCATTCGTTCAAAGCTGTGAATGCTAATGCAAAACACGATAAACAACATAAGTTTAACATGGTAGAAACAAGTGCTGGACCAGTCCGATATCACGGGAATTCATATGTATTTTATGAGTTGGCTAATTTGTTCACTGTAAAAAAAATGCAGCATTAAAGGGGAAATATAATGAAAATCTGACTTTTTCCGTGTTTAAGTGCTATTGGGTCTCCAGTGCTTCTATCAACCTAAAAAATGTGAAAAAGATCAACCCAGTAGCTTAGTTTTGAAAAAATAGCTCAATGAAATTTGGCTCCCCTTGTGATGTCAGAAGGGGATAATACCGCCCCCACAAAAATGTATGAGTGTGGTTGTACAAATTAATTTAAATTAGCCACCTTTTAAAATAAGTATGAATTGCCATGAGATTGCATTGGGTGGGCCAACACGTTTTTTTTTTATGGCTGATGCCGATGTAGCCGATATATTACCAAAATATAATTAGAAATGAAGATATTTGTGCAAATAAAAATTATATTATTCCAGTTTGTCTAGTTAGTTACTATACACAAAAACAGGTTGTTTCACTTTTTTATGTTAAAGTACAGGATATTATATTATTTTATCAATAAATAATTACTATATGTCTACTTTTTTGCTTGTCTAACTGTCATGGGCTTGCCAGATCTTTTGTACTAGACTCAGGTCTGAGTGTATCTGGCAAGACCATGACAGTACTATGTTCTGTGTGGGAACATGTGGAGTCATATAGTATGTGTGGCTTCCACGTGTTCCCAGTGTTTTGTGGCTGTCATGGTCTTGCCTGACCTTGGTTATTATCCAGGTCGGATGTTAAAGGCGGAGTCCATGATGTTTGAAAGCCAATGTTGATATTTGAAATCACCTAAACAAACACGCCCCTACCCCAATAGAATCTGGACCTTCTGTTGATAGACCCGCCCCACACATACGCAAACCGGCATTTGATTTGATTTGATTGGCTATAAGTGTGTTTTGGTAGTCGGCCCGTCTCCTTCTCCAAACCGTTTTTCAAACATCGTGGACTCCGCCTTTAAAGGGTAAGGCTATGGCAGCATTGTGTTTACGTGGGAACACGTGTGTTTTCACATCATGTATGTGTGACACGTGTTCCCAGTGTCTTGTCACTTTTACCCTACTCCCTTATGTACTCGTGTCTTACGTGATTAATTATGTTCACCTGTTCCCCATTGATGTGCTGTCTTTATAATGCCCTCGCGTTCTCTGTGTTGTGCGCGTGCGTTGTTGAATTTCAGTGTTCATGTTCTCCGTGTGCCTGAGTTCTGTTCCAGTGTTTTTGTGTTCTATCACAGTATTATTTCATCCTCTGTTTTACCCCCACGTGGGTTTTTTATGTTCTGTTTAAATAAAGTCATAGTTTATTTTTGTAAATCCTTTGCGTTTGGGTTCTTCTTTAGTTATCATTATTCGGTGTATCCCACCGTGACACTAACTTTGTAAAAATAATTGTTTGTGATGCAAAATGTTCAATATTGTTTGAACTTGTATAAATTTAACACCTCACAATATTGTTTAAATAAGACGGCATGCTGCAGTGATGTTGTGTATAACGTAACATCATGTTAAAAAGAGAATAATGATTCACTGTTAGACTTTACTGTAATTTCTACAGTTACTTACCACAAAATGCCCAGTAAAATACCATCATTTTCTTTTTCCAGTTCATTACTGTAATATGCATTGCATTATGGGTATTAACATTTAATTTACAGTGATTTACTGTATGTTTTGAATTTACGGTAGACTGCTGTAAAACAACAGCAGTAGTGCTACTGTAGTTGAAAAAAATAGTGTTATAAAAGCTTATAAAATGGTAAAATAAGACATATCTATGAAATGAAATACATTTTATTTGTTATGCTTTTAGCAGTGAAGCAAATTTCAAAATGTGAATTGTTTTTCAGCAGGGTAAATCATTTATTAAGAATTGTAAGTAGAAACTAGAAAGGGATTATGGATAAATTCTTGACCGTCAGATTTGAATTTGACCTCAAGACTTCAGAACACTAGTGATGCCAAGATTTCGCTCCTTGGAGTGTCGGGAGAGTGACAGAAGTTGCCAGTGAGTTAGCGCATAAATGCAATAAAAAGTCTAACAGTTTTGGTCATTTAAACGTCACGTTCTTCCTGATACCATTTTTTAAACCCTAGTTAGTGTGTAATGTTGCTATAATAGAATAAATAATACCTGTAAAATGATAAAGCTCAAAGTTTACTGCCAGGCGATATATTTTTTTCAATAGAATTCCTCTTTCAAAGCCTACAACGAACGGCCGGTTTGGACTACAGCCCTCTAGTTCCTGCTTTAATGATGTCAGTAAAACAGTTGTTGACTAAACTCCGCCCACAGGAATACGTCAGTCACCAGCTTTGGCTCAAACGGCTCTAGCTAAGCTAAGCTGCTATCGAATCACAGCACACTAAACAAACTACACAATCAGAACTTGTTACGTATTTCTGAAGGAGGGACTTCACATAACAAGGAAGACATCAGCCTGTTTTGAGGACAGTCAAAACAGCGCTATACAGATAAGTAAATTGAGTGAAAAATACCACGTTTTTTTTTTACAAGTGAAACATGAACACATGTTATATTGCCCACTATAAACACAATCAAAGCTTCAAAATCACAGACAGAACGGGAGCTTTAACTCTCTGTTCGACGCTGGCTTTAAATCTGAGTGGGATTTTTCAAGAAACAATGAGTTTAAAAAGCAGAAAGATTTATCGGATAAAGTCTTAAAATAAAAAAATTTGGTCACAATGATATGTCAGTCTATCACCGGTAGTACTGTTTTAAGCAGGGGTCCCCAACCTTTTTGTGGGGCAAGGGAACAATCTGGAGGGCTACTTTGTTATATAGTCTACTCACAACTTTTTTGTTTAAGTTGTTTTAGTATTGTTTAAAATGTTAACATACGTAAACCAAGCCAAGCTAATATAAAAAATATGTAATAAATAAATATTACAATTGAGACTATTAATAGAATGTGCTTTGGCGGCACCTCGCAGACTGTGCGGGCAACTTGGTGCTCATGGGCACCACGCTGAAGACCCCTGGTACAAAGCATAGTACAACAACATACAGTTGTTGTATGTTGATGCATACTGCATCTGGTATGCTTATTCACTAGTACATAATGACTTCCACATAAAGTAGTTTACTACCCATCAAGCAAAAACCGAGACAGTGATATGACAGCTAACTACAGACCCAATATAGTCCGGCTATGAGTAACCCACTTCTACTGTACCCTAAATAACCTTGAATTTGGTTACATGCCATTTAAATAACTTAGAGATGTACAATATTCCATAATATAAGCAAAGTCAACAGATGTTCAAGTTGTTTGTTTTTACATGTTATAAAGTATACGCATCACCTTTTCTTGGGCTATGGTTAGACATCTAATAGACTTTTACTGGTAGCCCAAATCTTGCCTTGTTTTAGACAAAATTGCTTGCTGGGTATATGGTGAAAGAGGTAAATGTTGACATTGTATCCAAAACACGAAAGTCAGATCTGACAGTTTCTACCAAAACGCATTTTCTAAAATCAGATTTTAATATAGATTGTAAAGCATAAAAGTGTTTTTACCAGGTCTGTTTCCAAAGATAAAAAGGTTTGTTTTTGCTGCCTGTCTAAATACGGCTTTCAAACTGCTCGACAACGATTACATTTTGCGGTCCCACTGTGTTAATATACCTTCTTAAAAGCCCAAGTATATTTAATTCTGCGTTTTACAGTTCTAAAGAGATAAATATATATCCTCAACCAGTTAATCTGACAAAACACCTCATTTGCATGTGAGCCAGGGTGACTTGATGGTTAGTTTGCTACACCACACTGTGTGGGACTGAAGTCATTAGCACTTTATCTGTAGCAGGGGTAATAGCAGGTCGTGACGCTCTATAAAGTAAAACATTTCTTTCTCTTAAGCACGGTAAGGGGGATAATGCAAGCCGTCTTTAGGCAAAGGCAGGAGAAGACTCGCTTTGGTCGCACAGCGCTACTTTCCAAACTTTTAATTAATCGACAAAGTCTACTGGGAAACGTCTCTTTCAAAAGAGGATTAGTATGCGGTGCCAATCTATGTAACATTGTGATGTAGTCTAGAACAAGGTATAAAGCAGATTGTACACGTTGCACAAAACAGTCATTAACAAAAGACAAGATTATAAGGAGAACTGGGAATTTAGTGAGATAGAGGAAGGATTCGACACATTCAAAAGTGCTAAGGGAGACTTTGCAGTGTTAACAAAGTAAACTCTGAAATAAATTGGTCGGTAATTGCTGCCTTACCTGCATCCCCCCGCTGGGCTTCTTATGGTTCAAAAGCAGCTCCACGGCCCCCACCACTTCCTTTCGGATGGCGTGTAGGAGCGCATCCCCCACGTACACGTTAAAACTGAGAAGCAGCTCGATGATTTCCAGGTTTTCATTTTCAATAGCAATAAGCAAAGCCGTACGTCCCAGGGGGTCGATGCAGTTGATGTTGATTTTGAAGTAGATCTCGGCTTCTATCAGAGATTGTTTGACGCTGGCGTAGTCGCCCTTTTCCACAGCGCACAGGTAGGCCTTTTCCTGGGGTGAAAGCTCGGACTCAGCCCGAACTATCCGTAGCGGGATTCGGTCCCGGTATGTGAAGTTGTCTTTTCTGTGAAAGTAGTGCTGTGACATTGCTGCTACACCTTCATGCGAGACGACTGGGGTGGAAGAGATGCGAAAGAGACAGAGAAGAGGGACAAACAGAGACTCAGTACAGGCAAATTGAAAGGATGTTGGTTAATGAGGGTAGGAGTCATGCATTACGGAGGAAATGGCCCTAAGTATTGTAAACTGTCATCTCCACACCCAGCATCCCATTAGCATGACACTCAGCTTGCATTTACTGTAGCCTACTTGGTTTTCTCTTGACTCAAAGAACTTTCTAGTTATTAGGTTATTAGATTTGAGCGCTTTGTTGGAGGCCACAATGAAAACCTCAAATGCTGAGGTTAAGACACATCAGAAATCTAATAGCCCTTACAGTCAAAGCGGATGATAGTACAGATGATATAGGCTACTATAAATTTTTAATGAACCTATATAATAGTACCCATATTCATAAAAATTAATACTATTATTAATGTTATCGTTGAATATCCACAGGTAGCTTTTATCTGCTGGTGTCTACCACAGTAAAAACAGTCAATGTTAAAATTATAAGATTGAAAATGTATTAATGTGTGTTTGTACTGTATGTGAATGGTGCAATGTGTTTAGTTTCCATGGTTGTGTGCGGAATTACGCCTATCCTTACCTCACAAATTACCATTTCAAAATGGCCTTTAGTAAAATGTGAAGTGGATCAATGTAGATCACATCAGATAACACAGGTCAATTAAGGGAATGACTTATAACCGATGATAATTAAATGCATGTCCTCTGTTTATAAGCTGAATGTTTGCTATATGTTTATGACATGACCAGATCAATACATAACAAACCACTATAAAGATGGAGACAACTTGCAGGATTATAGTAATGGTTTAAGGTCAGTGCTTTCTATTGTGAAACATACCAGACTTTAATGTTAATATTCATTATGAGAGGGAGCGTTTTTTCAAGCGTGACTTTTTACTGTGCCGAGTCAAAGTACTCCCAAAAGTCCTATTCCACCATACATTATAGTTACCCTTTTTAACCCGCTTAGAAAAGCGCCACGTTTTATTTTGTGCCACCATACTATTTAAAATAACTACTCATTTTAAATAAGGAAAACGTTGATGTGTTTGGTCATTTCTAACTTCATTTCTGTTTGGTACCATTGACTGGGCTAAGTTCTATCAAAGTGACCCTGCGCACCATAGCGATTAAAGGTAGGGTATTACATTTTGAAAAATGCTAATGGTAGCCGACTAGCAATGAAATCACGATCCCACCCTCCATTCAAATCGCCATCCAAAGTCACGCATCTTTCAAAACACATGAACACGCACAAATCAGACGTCCACATCTCATGTCTCATTTACCAGTGAGAAAACGTTGCAGTACAAAGTGAACAACACAAAATAACCAACATAAACAGAATTAGTTAAAGCACACTTTCAGTTGTGTAGACGTAGTAACTATATCGTTAAGCTAATCCGTAAACGAACACAAATTTCAGAAGCAACACAATGTTTCATCAAAGTAGAATATCTGAATCCATCTCAATACAAACTTATCGCGTACCTTCCTTTCCAAAATAAACAGTGCAACAACCCTTTCAGACCCTTTGCCTCCTGCAGCTGTTTGCATCTCATGGTAAAGCAGTAAAGTTACCGATGTTTATTTGTTTTTTTGCTCTTTGTCGATCCAGACATTTTTTGTTGTTGTTGTTGTTATAAAACATGTCTTTCGTTTTGTGGCTCCTGTGCAGGTTGTCAATACAGCAGGAAAGTTTGCCATTCTCCCTCTGTTTACAGACGGGAGGTGAGCGCTTGTGAGCGCGCCGATGACGTATGATGTCTGCGTGAACAGGCTGCGCGGTGGAATTCAAATTACGCTTACGGATGAGGGACAAATAACTAAGGCATCGTCTGTTCAGACCCAGATCTATGATTGGTTTCTACAAAAACATTTAAACAACTAAACATATTTATTGCTATCAGGATGTGAGAAGACTTTGAACCAGCATAACTAAAAATGTTTCTGGATCAAATCAGATACCCTACCTTTAATTAAATTACTTAATAATACATTTATGAAATATGTCACTTTGTTCTATAAAACCTACAAAGTTTAAATACATTTTCAGTATTTTTTAAATAATTAATATTAACTTTGTTTTGCTATCGCAAACTTGTAAAATGGCAGGCGGGGAAACTGTCCGTACCAATTAACCTTTTAGGACAACTATTACAAATGTGTGTTGAAATTATTCAAATTAAAATACTTTGACATTGTTTTATGTACTGTTTCTATAAACCACATTTTACTAATATAGCTGTTAGGATGTTGGAATAATAGAAATACTTCTGTCCAACGGTTTGGATGTTTCAGGGTGTAGAATAATCAAAGGCCTTTTATTAAGAAGTAAACAAGTATAAACAGTAAACATGATATTACATCATCCAATGGACCCTTAAGTGATCCTTGTGGCTAAATTAAAAGATTTTAGATTTCTCTGAAATACTAAATAGCTACTTTAAAGGTCCAGTGGTCCATCTTTTAATTGTATTTAGCAATTATTCATGAACTTGGGACCAGAGGCAAAAATTCCAAGCAGAAGCCTGTTCAATTTAAAGTAGTTGCAAAAGGCAGATGCAGCAAACAGGATGTGAAAGGGAGCAATTGCAATGAATGTCCTTATGAAATAAATAAGATAAATAATAAATAAAGCAAATAAGTTGTTAGTTGTTTGCATTTACATTTTTAGAATTACACTATAAAACCTGATCTAAAACGTAATTTTAGACTTAAAACTTTACATTTTTAAGTAATTAATATTTAAATCTTAAAAGTTAAAAGTTTATATTTCATTGTATTTAATATTTAAGTAAAAACCATACCATAATTTGTGTTTACCATTTATATTTTGTTCACTAGTCAAAGAAAGTCCTAGACTAAAACCAGTCCTAGGCTAAAATAAATGTAAAAGCTGTCCAAACTGAAAACAACTTGCATTGACATATCTTAAAACACATCAGTGCCCTTCTTTGTTTTCCCTTAAAATGCAATGCAAGTAATGTTTTTAGTAAGGCATGTTTGTTAAAACTAGTTTTATTTCCTAATTAAACTAAGGCCTAGTCCTGGCTTAAGCTAATCCCTGTCTGGGAAACCACCCTGTAAAGTTTGAAGTGACTAAGCCCAGTGCTGGCATTAACTTCGCACAGATAATGATATGCATTTGATAAAACAACACCGCCTAAGCATACTTTTGAACAATGACAACGACAAAAATAAAAATAGCAAACTCTTCTAAATTTCCTAAATAAATTAATGTTTTATACTACTGAGTCTTTCTCCTCACTGAAGACCGCATAAAATATGACTTAATTTTAAAAATGCTCACGTAATGCAGGCTCATGCAAAGCATGCTGAAAATCCTCCTCAGCCAATCGTGTTAATTTAACTTTAAACTGTAGGAACAGTTCCAGACAGACTCTTTTGAGTTTTAATGGCAGACTGAATACCATAAAACTCATCACAACCAACAGTTTGTAATTATTTGTTTATTAAAATGAGGCTGTGGTATTGGCATAACTTATAAATAACATTTTTGAGTTAGCCAAGTTATTTAACTCATTTTATTTGAGTTTGTGGAACTCAAAGCGGTGAAATCGTTGAACACAAATAAAACTTTTAAGTCAAATAAACTTTTTTCACATGTTTGAGTATACAGTTTACTCCTTTTGAACAAGTGCATTGTACTGTTCGGGTTTATTGTTTTACATTTCTCTATCAAGTAAACAAACCATCAGCACAATACAGGGAGCGCAAATAGACAATAATTGGTTGTAACATCTGATATTTTAGGGCAATCAAAAATACTGTGAAAATGCATTTAAATGCATTGAAATATTGTTTATTTATCTTTCAAAACACATTATTCATGACTCAGAAATATGCATGTAGGCTTATTTTAGCTTGTTCCTCATTGACCCTTATACCAGTGTGGACCTCTCACAATTTATTTTGTTAATGGTAATGACTACACCCTTGCAGACTAGATTTTAATTTTACATTTATGCCTGTGGCAGATGCTTTTATATAAAGTGATAAAGTGACAGAGAGTGCACTCAATGGGTATGCCTGTTAACTGGGAATTGAACCCATCACTCTTGTGGTATGTGCTCTACCACAGGAACATTTCAATGGCCTACCTACCTACATGCTCTGTTGTATTGCTGTTCAAAGCTAAACATAAACAGCGATTATCTGAAAACTTCGTTAATTATCATTACAGCATTTCTGTTATCAATATAGTATGTCTGCTGGTGGCTTTAAACTAATGGCATTGCCCAAAGAAAAAAAATCTAAAAAATGTTTATGATATGCTATTCTGACATTTTTATAAGGTCACATACTTTCTTGATCTCACTAAATTTATTTTAAAATATGCTGTAATCGTTTTTGTATGGGCCTTCCAGACTTTTTTATTAAACCAATTAAAATCTTACTCAAATAGAAACCTTCAGGTCTTTATTTGAATAATTATTAAAATAGGATTAATAATTCAATTTAACATATAAATCAAGTGAAATGGATTTTAAAGAAAAAGGTTGTGATATACGACATTTTCTTAATGTTTTAGAAATGGTGATGGTTGATGAGAACATTACAGACCAGTGCGCACTGCGCTCGTCACTAAAGACAAACAGAGGATGTGTTCTCAAAATCTAGAGAGCTGCCTACCTAGACACACTTCATAAACACTGTTGTCAGATTAGCATTTTGCCCTAATGCGCGTGACACGCAAAAGTGCTTACTGTAAAACGCTGCACGCCCCTGTTATGTCCAAAAACTGCAGCATGCGCCTACGATTGCCAAAACTGCCAACCAGGTAGGGAGCTTGTTACTGTAGTTTTTGCGACACATCCTACATTTCCAGCGGCAGTGCTGTAGTTTATGCGAAGCAGTATTTAGAGGTAAATTATTTGGAGATCAACGAGTTGTTAGTGAACAGTCCTCCTGTAGGAAACCACAGCAATTCGTTAACTGCGTGGGGAGACCGCGTGTACAAAACAGACACTGAAACACAGTCACTTTAAAGAAATAACATAATCTCACCTGTTGGTTTTAAACGTTGCACTGACTCGTGACTGATTCCTGTTAACTAACGTTACTGTACAACAGGTGCCAGCGCTATGAGAGACGCAGAACCGTTACACTCCAGTCGCCTCCACAGAGCAAAAAGCGCGAAAATGCGCAACGGTCGAAACGGAAAGCAGAAAAATAACATCCGTTATTAGGCACTTTGACCAACGCTTGATCAAAATTAGCGTTCGCGGCGAGTCTCATTGATCCTCTCATTTCGCATTCAAGATGGAGCTAATCTGCAGAGTTTGCCGAACAGAAACATGTTTTTTGCCTCCGGAAAGTACATCACTGGGATCAACAATTGCTTATCGACTCGCATATTCTGCGTCCTTTGAAGGTTTCATTGCACTTTGGTGCGTCGTTCTTTTATCTTTTGTTAAGAGTTCAGATTTTTTGCTTACTTGCTTGGAGAGCAGAGGATACAAGGTCCTACCTGCATCTCTCTCTCTCTCTCTCTCTCTCTCTCTCTCTCTCTCTCTCTCTCTCTCTCTCTCTCTCTCTTTCTGTCTCCCTTTTGAGAGAGTATTTGTAGGCTACATGCTTTATGGTGCTGTCACAGTTAAATATACAGATGCTTTCAAAAGGATTCAGGTCAATCCTAAACTCATTTTGCAAAATTTCAAGTCGCAATTAAAATGTAGTTGTGATGTATATAACCATAGTTTTTGGGTTTAGGTTTAATTTGTAATAAAACATTTAAACCACACATTTAACATGCTCTGACTAGAAATTGTGGTAATTATTATACAAATTGTAATCAATCCATAATTAAAAAACATGGTTATTTTAATTTTACTATTATAAAACCATAGTTAATTTTCCTAAGGGCACTAATAAAGCCTGCTTAATGTAATTATTAGCTTACTGTATTAGTTAAAGGGATAGTTCACCCAAAAATGAAAATTCTGTCATCATTTCCTCACCCTCATGTTGTTACAAATCTGTAGTAATTTCTTTGTTCTGATGAACACAAAGGAAGATATTTTGAGAAATGTTTGCAACCAAACTGTTTATGGACCCCATTCACTTCCAAAGTAGGTAAAAAGAATACTATGGAAGTAAATGGGGTCCACAAACGGTTAGCTTACAAAATTTCTCAAAATATCTTCCTTTGTGTTCAAAATTTATGTAAAGTATCCCTTTAAGGCAATAGTTTCTACAAAAACGCCATTTTATATTAAAAGGAATAATTCACATTTATGCCATTACAAATGTATTTGACTTTACTTCTTCAGTTGGAGAAAATTTAAAAAGGATAGGACAATGGTTCAAAAACTTTTCGGCGTTAAACAGAATATGAATTAAACAAAACATATTAAATTATACAATGTCGTGCTGTTGGTTGGTGGCCTTATTTTTCTGAAGTTTAATTATACAGAATTTATGATGAATTAATTTTATTAAAATGAATTGTATTTTATAAAATGTCATAAAATCTCGCTAGGATACAAATTATATAAGCTAGTATTATTTTCATAAGACTCCAGTTTTTTATAAAGCAAAATGATGAGTTGAAACATGTTTACTTTTATGATGGTTATGTGTTTTTTGGAGTTTCAATGAGTTAGATTTCATTCAATGTCATTACAAAGCTAAGAGAGCCAGGATATTATGTAAAACAACTCTGTCTGTATTCAGCTAAGGAAAGAAAGTCAATAAATCATGAGAGAATGTTCATTTTTAGATAAACAATTTCTTTAAGCTGAAAATGTTAGAGCAAATAATTTGTTTTATCTGGAATGTAACAAATAAACAGATTTATCTGACTGAAAGGGGGATTTGCCAGTTTGTCTGTTAGAACAGATTGCCGCTTTGGACACCCAGTCTGTGAACCTCTAAGCTCTTGTGCCATTTATTCACACACTTCACCATCAAAACAGCACGAATGAAATATGCACAGACGCTGAGACGATTTTTATCTCTCCGGAGCTACACTGCTCTTGATCAAACTTGTGAAACTGAATCATAGATCTGGGTTTGAAGCTCTGGGTGTAAAAGACACCTGCCCTAATACCTCACATCTTTCCTACAATATGTCAGTTTAACAGGTTTAAGCATCACAGAGCAGGCAAATCAGACTGCAATGAACAGCGAAGCCATTCCTCTGAAAGACCTTTATGTTATCTCAGCGGTCTGGAAGGCAGACTGTTACCTACAAATCAAAGCAGAGCCATAAAGAAGAGTAATACATAACATTGCTGTTATAGCACACGCGTCACTCACATGTCATGTTCAATCTTCTCCAAGAAACTCTTAGACTTAAAAACAGTTTCTGGTAGTGGTTTATTATTTAAGATATTTGTATTGTATTCACAATAAAGACCGGTCTTTTCTTAACAGAATAGGAGCCTAATGTTGTGAATAATAGCTTGATTTCTATTTCTTTAGGATGTTTTGAAAGCTCACTGGATGATGACGATGTCTACATGTGAGAGAAATAGACTCTTTCAGATGAATCATTGACAATAAGACTATAAGGTAACAAATACAATTTATCTTCATTATTTCTATATGCAAGATATAAGATAACAAAACCGAAATAAAGTTAAACCTGCTTAAATGTTTAAGCTAAATAAAAGCCATCCAGACTAGTAACAGCAAACCTCACCAACAAAAGACTTACCAACAAAGATGGTGAGATACTGCACTGCTTTCCTTTTAGTGATTTTGAAAACTCTATTATTATTTCCTCTGGCTATAATTGCTTTAAATTATGTAACATTAGTGTGAGTAAATCAAACAGTGTCTGTATTGTTCAACCCCCTGCAGATTTCTTGTATTGAAAATAAATGTGGTGCAATAAGAGGCAGGACGATGAGAAAACAAACAGTTTAATTAGTTGATTTTTTAGTTACTTGATTTCCTTATGTGAGAACAGGTCAAATGTCTTGCACTGTTGTACGTGTGCTGTCATTCATTCAATTCCTCTTCTGTGCATTTCGAGGACTTTGCTGAGTGGATCTGCCAACAAAGTTGGACGACAAAACGGTCTCTGAATGGCTTGGATTAAGCAGATTTGAAGCGAGAGGATTTGATGAATGTATACTACGTGCCCAGAGTATTCTGTCAATATCATTATCTTATTTTTGACCGAAGTGACGTTTAGTGCCTTTTGTATATATACACATATACACTCACCTAAAGGATTATTAGGAACACCATACTAATGCTTTGTTTTACCCCCTTTCACCTTCAGAACTGCCTTAATTATACGTGGCATTGATTCAACAAGGTGCTGAAAGCATTCTTTAGAAATGTTGGCCCATATTGATAGGATAGCATCTTGCAGTTGATGGGAATTTGTGGGATGCACATCCAGGGCACGAAGCTCCCGTTCCACCACATCCCAAAGATGCTCTATTGAGTTGAGATCTGGTGACTGTATGGGTCATTTAAGTACAGTGAACTCATTGTCATGTTCAAGAAACCAATTTGAAATGATTCAAGCTTTGTGACATGGAGCATTATCCTGCTGGAATTAGCCATCAGAAGATGGGTACATGGTGGTCATAAAGGGATGGACATGGTCAGAAACAATGCTCAGGTAGGCTGTGGCATTTAAACGATGCCCAATTGGCACTATGGGGCCTAAAGTGTGCCAAGAAAACATCCCCCACACCATTACACCGCCACCACTAGCCCGCACAGTGGTAACAAGGCATGATGGATGCATATTCTCATTCTGTTTACGCCAAATTCTGACTCTACCATCTGAATGTCTCAACAGAAATTGAGACTCATCAGACCAGGCAACATTTTTCCAGTCTTCAACTGTCCAATTTTGGTGAGCTTGTGCAAATTGTACCCTCTTTTTCCTATTTGTAGTAGAGATGAGTGGTACCCGGTGGGATCTTCTGTGGTTGTAGTCCATACACCTCAAGGTTGTGCGTGTTGTGGCTTCACAAATGCTTTGCTGCATACCTTGGTTGTAACGAGTGGTTATTTCAGTCAAAGTTGCTCTTCTATCAGCTTGAATCAGTCGGCCCATTCTCTAGCATCAACAAGGCATTTTTGCCCACAGGACTGACGCATACTTGATGTTTTTCCTTTTTCACACCATTCTTTGTAAACCTTAGAAATGGTTGTGTGTGAAAATCCCAGTAACTGAGCAGATTGTGAAATACACTGACTGGCCTGTCTGGCACCAACAACCATGCCATGCTCAAAATTGCTTAAATCACCCTTCTTTCCCATTCTGACATTCAGTTTGGAGTTCAGGAGATTGTCTTGACCAGGACCACACCCCTAAATGCATTGAAGCAACTGCCATGGTTGATTAGATAATTGCATTAATGAGAAATTGAACAGGTGTTCCTAATAATCCTTTAGTTGAGTGTATGCTTATGCTTACAAATATGGAAACATGATACAAAATTTTATTATCATTATTTATTTTTTCAATTTCATTCATTTATGCATTTGGCAGACACTTTTATCCTAAGGCGACTTCAAGCTACAAATTTTTATCAGTATATGTAGGCAGTTAAAACCCATGAAATGTTGCATTGCTCATGCAATGATCTACCAGTTGAGCTACATGAACAATCCAGTTCCATTTTATCGTAATCAATATCAAATATTCTGTTTATTCTGATCTTAAGTCTCCGAATTGGAGCACTAAAGCATTTGGGCATGTAATGACACATGGAATTACTATTAAATAGGATATTCTAGCAGTGTGTCGGTATTGATTTGCAGGGCAGAACATGAATGTAATGTCTCCTGTTCTTCATTAAAGAAAGTATTAGGTGCTTTTATTGAGATAGGGGTAAAAAGGCTTTTTTTCAGGCTTGTATATTCACTGCATCTGCTTAACCCCTATTAGTGCCACAGAGACCTGGGTAATTAAATTTGATTGGCTTTTATCCACAGAGGCCAGACTTTGGTGGCTGCAGTGAACAACATCTTGGGCCAAACGAGTACTTCTAAGGCAAGCTTTTAAAGCACTCAAAGAGGATGTGCTTTTTAACAAACGGACGCAAATTTTCCCATGATTCGATTATTTAAAGATGGCAACATTTCGCTTTCATTTCAGCCATCTCACTGAGCTTAACTTCCAGATTTGTCTACCATTTGAAGACTTTTATTATTAAAGTACGACTAAAAAATGCTGCACTCTGTGTGCCGGTTGAATATGTTCCTCTCTGTGCTAACTTAGATTTATTTGGCTCTTCTGATTTGAATAGAGCGTTATCCAGGCTTTCCCCCCTCTAACTTCGCACTGGCAAGCTTGATCTGTCACATAGAAAAAGTCTGGAAGATCTGAACTGTCATCGCTTAGGGCATTGCCTTGCTTTTCTTGAAAGTAGAAAGAGGTTGACAGTGTACAGTCACCTGAACAACAGGGATTCAAATCCAAAACGTCCAGTGTCGAATAAATTAGGAAATATATGAGAAAAGGGGGATTGGGGAAGAAATAAACCCTCCTGTTGCCTAGGCTACGGTTCTCTGGAGATGGCGTGATGAGCGCCCGTCATACTGCAGCCCTTTGAATAAACATGTCATTAGCATGTGGATTAAGGGTGTTTGGAGGGGAGTATTTATTTGCCGCTCATCAATAAGCCCACATTGAAGACATCAGTAATGCATCATTTTGTAAATTCTCTAAAGAGAGAGTCTATTCATGTTGTTGTTTATTAACCATATGTCATTTGTTTGTTTATTGTGGAACACAAAATGAAAAGTTTTACAGATCCTAATGTCCATGTAAATAGGCTACAATCAGTGTTTTAAGAGTTCAGATGCATTTATTCTTTTATTCAGCTCCATTTAGAAAGGACACTTTAAGTGAATGAAGAGAGATAGGCTGGGATTGGGAAACGACTGTGGATCACATTCAAGCTTGGTGGGTCTGAAATGGACCTGAAAACAACACAAATGTGGCAGCCACATGCATCACTGCCCCTGCCCCCAAATGTGTGGTTTAGTTTCTTAATTTTTACATTGTGAATTCTGGCTTTTATAATTTGCAATGTTTCTAGTTGCATCATTAGTGAATTGTTTACTGCACTTAGCGGGTTTTGCAGCGAAATACATTTAAATATGATAAATAACAATATAATGACTAAACACAGGCATTTCAGTAGTCTACTGACTAGCAAGTCATAGGGGCAGTTGTAGTCTAGTGGTCACAGAGTTAGGCTTGTAACCCGAGAGTTGTCGGTTTAAGTCTCATGGCCGGGAGGTTGCGACTGTGGTACCCTTAAGCAAGGCATCTTACCCTAATTGCTCCCCGGGCGCTGGGAGAGCTGCCCACTGCTCCGTGCGTGCGCGTGTGTGTGTTCACGACTTGAATTGCGTGTGTTCACTACTCACTGGGATGGGTTAAATGCAGAGGTCACATATCGAGTATGCGTTGCATGCTCATCACTTTCAATTTTTTCACTTTAAGTGAATTTGTTTAGCCTAAACATACACAATGGGTAAATATTGGACGGAACAGATGCTGGGTTAAAAACGACTCAATGTTGGGGTTTTTTATGCAACCCCAACTCTGCTCCTACAGAGAGGGGAGTTATTTTGGATTTTTACCTTAAATACGTGCTCACCGTTGGGGATGAAAGATGAGGCTTTATATTATGTAATGTTATAATTTAGTATTAGCTATGTATATGTACGATGAAACATTACTTAAAGCAACACTATGTAGTTTCCATGTAAAAATGACTTACAGCTCCCCCATGTGGTTGAAAAGCGCAACAGTGCCTGGTATCAGACACTCTTCTGCAGGCAGGGGGAGGGGCGGGGCTGTGTTTCCACCGCCACTTTCAGGGTGTGATTGTAGCAGCTAGGAGGCTGCTCAGGTTGCAGAAACAGTACAAATGGTCCAGTTAAAAGTTGTTCTATCACAGAAATAATTTTAGAGACATTATTTAAAGGTAAAAAAAACTACATAGTGTTGCTTTAATCTGATGCTATTTCTTTGTTTTTGCGTATATTTTTTCATAGTTTTCCTTTTGGGGAGAGTTATCAGATGTGACGTGTGTATGATGATGTGTTCAATCATTCATTGTGATTGGTCATCTGTGTAGATTAAATACAATGAAGTTTTATATATATTTTCATGCCTGAAGAAGATTGAATGATCGAAACGTCAGTGGCGGCCAGTGACTTCTTTTTTCGAGGGCGCTCAATGCGAATTTTGTCACAACATGTATGTAGCCCGTCTTGTGTGTGCTTTTTTTTTCAAAATATGTGTTCTGCGCGTCGAGTGACCAAAATAAGTGCCTGCTGCGGAAGCGTCTAAAGGATTTATGATAAAAGAGACGCTCACATTTGACAGATACTCGCATAATCTCATGTGTAATCAGAGTTTACTGTTAAGAGAGTCTCTTGCGTGTATATTGTGAACTTGAGCGTCTCGTTTATCATAAACGGTTTTGACGTGTGTGCAGCAGGCTCTTATTTTAACAAAACACGTGATGCACATGATTTACATGACGCAACATACACATATTTTGAAAATGCAAGCAACACACATGACACTCTGAACACTTATTTTGAATTACCCCTCGGATGAGCAGTCATGAGCCGCTACTACGAAACATTGCAATAAAACTTATTGTATTAATTTGCAAGTAGATAGTGTGCGGGACTTCTCTTATTTTGTTTTTTTTATAAAAACCCAGCAGTTGGATTAAAACAAACCAGCATTGGTCAATCTTAACCCAGCGATGTATTTACCCAACATGTCTTAAAAATAACCCAGCCATTTTCAGTGTGTAAGAGCCTGATAAAAATGCTAATTTATAAGAAAACATGCCAGATGCACTTGGAGGGGTTTTTCATGTAAACTCCACATTTCAACAGCTCCAAAAATACTACAACCGTCTCATAAGAGCAGTTTATACAGCTCATTTGCAAGTCTTCAGAAAGCATACAAGCTTTTTGACAAATATGCAAATTTGTAGGCAATCGCTTATAATCTTTCTCTGCAGCACTTAAATTGGTTGGACATCAATAAAATATGAAACATTATTGATTCTCATGGGTCTCATCACATAATTGATGGAGCTGCTTCAAAGTGAAAGGTTATCAGTAATGACTTAAAGTTCAAGCACTGTTCATCACATTAAACTAATGTATCATAAGACTACAGCAGCTTTAGTATATAGAGTGTGAAGTGTATTGACTAGTTGTATGGTGTTTAAAGGCTTTTTAAAGTCTAATAAATGTACCTATATAAATATGCATATGGGCTAGGAATGTTAATCATAAAACTAAATCTACAAAACTGATCACAGTTCAGCATTGTTGTTAACCATCAACCACAGCTGTCATTCACATTGAGGCCTTACTGCCACAGGAGGTGTATACTCAGGGAAACAGTTTGATAAGCTGTCAGGCAAAGATCAGCTTGGGGTGTATAAAAGAAATGATTGAAGGGTCTGAGAGGGCAACAAAGAGCAGAAGAGAGGTGTGACAGACGTATACTGCCCACTCAGTTCTGGACTCCATCACAGAGAAGAAGGTTGTTGTTGGCAGCAGCAGGAACAGCATTAAATAAGATTTACTCAAAAGGAGCTTGTTGGTATTGGATGGCTTTGGGAAGCCTTTGTGAGAAGGATGCTTAGGGCGCTGTGGGGTTTAGGAGAGTGTTAATGAAATGGATTGGCAGTTTAGCACAGCTGGTGTCTAGTCTGGTCAAGATTTGTAATTTGCAAACTCCTAACTTAATAAACAACCGGAAAGAATTACACAATTAAAATATTTCAACAAATCAAAACATCAGAATATCGGAACTATGCTATCCAAATTCATTTACGATTCTCATTTGTGTACATTTCTACTGTATAGTTGGAAAGACTTTAAAATGTTAATTTGCATTCCTCTCTCTCTCTGTTTTCTGTCTCTTGCGTGTTCTGAGCTTAAAAATTTCGAAAAAGTCCCTTTTCCTCTTACCCCAAGAGACACCCACACACTTAAACTTTAAAATCCACAAACGTAATAATCCTGCAAAATAAGCTTTTTAAGAACTCGCACAGCACTGCTGTAACAAGCACATGTTCAGACCACTGGACCACGAGTGTTAACAAATACTGTACTTTCATACAGATTTCAGTGACGACAGGCAGATTCACATGTATATACAACGTGTAATTATAAATAGCAGTATTATGACCGACACATGTCAAATATTTCAGGTTCATTTTGAACAAAGGATATGTTTGTATCATTCAAAAAGCAGAAAAAGATTAAAACAAACATAATCATGACAGACTAACCAAAGCCGTGTTACCTTTAATAACATTAATGTTAATGTAATGTGAGCTTTCCTATTCTGTCATGATCCTGTCGTCCTGTCATAGTCATTCATAGTTGTTCATAGTCATGTGGCAGGATCGTGGCAGAACCCATGTTTTGTGTGGTAGCACATGGCCTTTGTTTGAGCCGTGTGCTTCCGTATCTCGTTTACGCCCCCACCTCCCTCGTCTTCTTGTTTGATCATTCCATCATTGTTTGATTAGTTACCACTGCTCCCCCTTGATTTGTTCCCATATATAACGGCATGTTGTCTAGCATCCTGTGCTTAAAGGTGCAGTGTGTAAATATTTGCAGCATCTAGTGGTGAGGTGCTGGAGAATTGCAACCAACGGCTCAGTCTACTGCTTACCCCTCGTTTTTTAATCACATAGAGAAGCTACGGTAGCCCCCACTGGACAAACATGTTATCAGAGACAACTGATCTAGTAAAAAAGTTTGTCCATTAAGGGCTTCTGTAAAAACATGGCGCCATAAAATGGCGACTTCCATGTAATGGGACCCTCGGTGTATTTGGATAAAAATGTCTCTTTCTAAGGTAATAAACACATAACGGTTGATTATGAAAGGTCTTTATACACCACTGATAATATAGTTTTGTATATTATTTTGCATTTCTGTCAAGAGATCCATCTAAAAATTACACACTGCACCTTTAAGCGTTATACGTATCTGCTTGAGTCCAGTTTGTGTTGAGACCAGTCCGTGTTCTTGCCAAGTCCTTGACTTAGTTCTGTTTGTGATGAGTCAGTCCTGTGTAGTCCTTCGCTTTGTGTTTGTACTATACTAAAAGTCTTGTTTCGTGTCCCTTAACCTCGTCTGCAATTGGGTTCATTCCACACGCAGCCTAGTCGATCGTGACAGAGCGACCGGGCAGACCTTTCCATTCAGCACACTTTTGCCTGAGCAACAATAGATGATAGATTAAAAACATTGATACAAACCTTGTTTCTCCAAATAAATCCAACAATTTGTCCTTGCTGAAAACCGCTTCTTCCACATGCGATTCTCCTGCGTCAAGCTGACGCGTCACTGTTTCAACCGTCAGTGAGTTTGGTAATCCAACACTGAAGAAAATAACCCAAAATATTTATCCAATTAGCCTAACCCACCCATTGGGTTGAAGAAAGAACACAACGTTTTTTACAGTGCACACTTTGAGGTAGACATATCGAACACAAGAGTGGTGAATCTGAACTGAAATTTCTCAAAACAGAGCTGACTAAAGCTATAATTTGACATAAAGTTCATGAGATGCCTTAGGGCCTCTATGAATGCCATTTGTGTCACTCATTCACCTTACAAGTCTGATGACCCTCTTTCAGAGACCCTCACCGCAGGCTTCTGTAAAGGGTTTTTATGTAATTAAAGATTGATCCATCACAGATAGACAAACATCTGGAGATGGTCTTAAAATTCAGTTCTAATGACATTCAGACTGATAAATTGTAAATGTCATATAGATAAAAAAAAACAGACGGGGATAAATTATTACTGTATAGCTAGAGCAATCTAAAAGAGGGCTAAAAATGACTTTAATGGGTTTAAGTGGGTCATGAAATTAGGATGTGGTATTAGGCTATAGTAACTCAAATCCCTTATGTTTCCACAGTGCATAACACTTTTAGTTAAAATTCAGTTAAAAATCTAAATCTTTTTTGTTTATACATTTTCACCGTAAAATGGGTGGCAAAAGAAGGTGATAAAAAGATCATGAGTCAGGTTTATACGGGTTGTCTTTATGCTGGAGGTGGTTTTATTTGCAATGTTTGGATTCTTGTGAAGCGAGTGGGTGGAGACAGAAGATGAAACATATTTCCCACTGTCTGGAGCTCAATATGAGACACGAGCGAGCAGCTAATAAAATTCACTCCAAGCACAGCCGGGGAAAAGCTACTGTATTACCACAATCCTGAATTGTTATTTCGACACATCTGCAGAATTTAAGATACAAACACACAAAACCCTACCAGTATTATGAGACTGTAAACTCACTGTTATGCTTAATAAGAAATTGCTAACTGAAATGCATAAAAAAAACAACCAGCGTATAATGGTAAAAATCCACTCCTTTTTTAATAATTTGCATAATTCAAAACCCATGTGGTGAAAGATTAAGATTCTCCCCATAGATTATGTCATCAAAGGCAAAGCCCCATCCAACAGCATTGATGATCTGCCCTATATAGACCCCCCATCCTTAACCCTCCCATCTCTGTTAATCAACTGAAAGTCGCTTATCATTTGCATAAAGTTGAACTTTTTCCAACTTTGTCGTGTTGCTGGACATGCCTCTGTCGTCAACGGTCTGTCGCTTACTCTGCGTTCACACCGCCGCCGACTTGAGCTTCGAACAAAGCTCAGATCACCCTGTCAAGGACGCTTGTCAAAAAGTACAGGGAAGCTTGTTGATGCTTTGGCCGCTCTGAAGTCTGTTTTCTCGGAACTAATGTTTCGGTAGGAATGAAAGTTTAAATCGTATGTTTCTCCGGAATTAGCCAGCGAAGAACATCTAGGCTATATTCCGATTGGTTGCTGCTGTTTTTCTGCTGCTTGCCGCTGAAAAGCGTCATAGCTAATTACCATAAAGTTGAGCTTCTTTCAACTTTCTGATTGACACTCTGGTCGCTCAAAACGCGACGTCGATGGATTTGACGCTTCTTGCTGCTGAGAGAAGCCAGCTTCTATTGCAAATGAATGACTTCTGGTAACTTTGGAAACTCAAGTCGGCGGCGGTTTGAACGTACAGTTAGGATCTCCGGAAGTCGCATAGCTTCCACTGAAATGAATGAGATCATGTCGCTTTTCTACTGCTAGTCGCTGCCAGTCTGAACAAGGTGTAAAGAGGTCATTATAGTTGTGCGTAAGTTGTCGGTTTTCATATATACTTCTCTGTCGCCGTCGTCGTCCTGCAAACACACATGCAGACCGCTAGTAGGCAGTATCTACGCGTGTAACCACAGTAGCAATGAAATAGCCAAAGAAGCAGCAACTTGGCCAGTAAACACACAAATGAAAAAGACAGCAACCTTCTTAAGTAGACAGCAACCTTTCTTGCAGTTTTAAGGTCTTTACACACCGGGACGTTTTTCGTGCGCGTTTATCGTCGACGTTTAACGTCTCGTGACTCAAGAACGAGCGCCAATGTGAGTGCGCACACCCACGCGAAAAGCGCGACGCGCAAAAGCGTCATTTTCAGAAAAACGCCTCGGACGCGTTTTTTTGGTTGGACGCGGCGCGTTAAAAGTTGGCCGACCAATGAGATTGGCGCTTTTGTCCACGTGCCTGGCGCTGCTGAAGTTCCAATAAAACACGACTTGGTGGCGCTCAAGCACAAAATGGTCTTGCGGAGCACGTGGAACAGGTAAACACACAAAGAAGATGCATCGAGGCTGTGGAGGTTTTTATGAAGGTGTCGGAGTTCCTCACGTCATCGACTGAATTTCGAAGGTAACGTGATATATATTAGAACATTACAATAGGTGTGTTCGACATCGGCTGTGGCTGGATGTAACCGATCGGCGAGATTAGCCGCGTGCAGGCGGGGAGGAGCTGAAAACGGAGACGTGAAGTCGGACGCGCTGTGGTTCCCGTAGCTTGCTGCATTTACGTCAGGCATGGCTAATCACGTGCCGTTTGCTTGCTTAATCGCATTAAACATGATTTGTAAGATGTAAACTACATAAAAAGTGAATTATACTGTTTTGAATGTCCGTGTATGAGCATGGGTGGAACTGAAGAGGCTTACAGCATCTGTTTTTACATTAATAAAGTTCAAAATAAGCATAAATTATTTAAATACCAATGAAGTGGGGTCTACGTTTTTTATCCATTTTATTTTGATGAAGATGACACAATATAACATCGCGACTACATGAAAAGAGCTTTAACTGTTATAAAAATACAGATTTGTAAGCATTTGTGGAACTGAGGGCGTGAAAATACACACGAAACAAACGTGATTGTTGTCATGTGTTGAATCCGACCAATCTTGAAACAGCTGTGTCGTCATTACAGCCCGTGCAGCTCCTCTTCGGGAACTGCGCTGGCTAACTCAGGCGGCTGATCTCGAATCGCTCTCGCGGTAGTTAAAAACCATATGACACAGTCACGTGCCTGCAGCGCCAGCTTAAGTCGGACAAAGTTACTAACCGGAATGCACTGCTTCAAGTCAGCCGCCGATCGGTCTGCGCAGCGTCGCATGAAGTCAAACACACCTAATACATAGCTGTGTGGGCTATATGATTAGATTAAACTTTATTGTCATTACACAAGTGCAAGGCAACGGAATGCAGTTTAGGTCTAACCAGAAGTGCAAAAGTAGTATAAAAAGTGCAGGATATCAATAATAATTGCATCTAGGTGCAGGATTATGTAATACGATGTAACAACTTACTATGGGTGGTACTTTGAACATAATACTATGAACATAATCTACAGAAATGTACAAATGGATGTGTACATAATAAACTAAACAGAACAGTAGTGAAATTAATATTTAAGTAGTGCATGAATGAATTTGGATTCAACTAGTCAGTTAAGAGTGCAATGGCTTAAGTTATTGTGAATAGTTATTCTAATATTCAGTACACAGGGGTGCAAACGATGCAATTCAAGTAGTCCAGCAGTGCAAATGAACAGGGAGTATGAAATAGACGGTCCAGTAGTGTATTGAACAGACCAGTAGTGCAAATCTACATTAGAACTGTGCAAGTAATAAAAAATGATTATTGGTGCATTACATTACGATATGTAATGCACTGACATTGAACACTTCATACCATGGCATGTTCCCTGTACACCGTGATATCACATGTTTTGTTGTTTGCACCATAGTATTTCATTGTGTGTAACTGGAACCTGTTGTACACAAAAGTGGACAATTACACTGCTTCATGTTCAAAGAAAAATATTTGGTTATTATATTCATTGCTTTTTCATAACCCCAAATAGCTTGGAGAAATCTAAAACGCAAGCCAAACCAAAGGTGGGGTTTTAGGAGGTTAATTTGTGTTCTGTGTTTAGGTAACATCTGCTGCATTTGTTCAGCCAGATAAAATACCATGAATCTAAATTACATTTGTAATCAAATATTGACCTCATGGATATCGTGGCATGGCCCTCAGTGTGAAAGATTGTTTCTGATGAGAACTAAATTTATCTTTACAGTGTTCATAGCAATATTTCTGCTAAAATGATGTGAGCAAAAGTGAGGAGGCCCCAGCAAGCACGTCTTCAGGATCATCCAGCACCAGCCGTGACAAGGTCCAATCTAAACAGTCCGAGACGAACCTCTGGAGATGTACCTCTTATCAAAAGATGCTAAAGGGAAAAAATTGAAAGCGAAGCACAGAAGAGAGAAAGAAGAGCACAGAAGGAGCGCTCTGCCAGTTTTGGGTCACACCTATAGATGTTTATTATAAACCATTTATATTTAGTTATTTTTTAATGTTTATACATTCAAGAAATACAGTTGAACATGTACATTTCATAGATATGTTTTTTTGCACTACAGTTCACTTAGACTTCTATCATTGTGACTTATTTGCTCTACAGCTCTGCCAGTTCTTGTTCACACAAATTAATGTTTATTATATACCATTTTACTTATGTATTTTAAGTGTTTATACATTTAAGAAATACATTTGAAAATGTCTAATTTCTAAATGTTGATTTGCACTACTGTTCAGTTGCACTACAGTCATTGTGACTTTTCTGGAGTGGACCAACATTTCTGAATCCTGTTTTATTAGATTTTACTGTCATGTCTCTGATTGTTATTGCAAACTGCAGTTCATTCACAAAAATAAAAACTTATTGTAAATAACGTGACATTTTGGCACTATGCATATATTTGTACATCAGTATTGTTGACCTCTTTTTGTAATAACTACATACCTAATTATTGCATCATTATATTTATAGGCAACACTTACCAATTTGCAGGAGTATTAACATTTTTGGGCACAACCAAAATGGTGGTTCCTTGTTCTACCCACCCAACCTCTATAAAACGAGTATATTGGTTAAAATGAGAACTTAAATCTTTAGCCAAATCACAAAATACAATTCATTTGGCAGGAAATTTGAGAAAATTGTTAACAGAGAAAGTGCTTGTAAAAGATTTGTTAAAAGTACACACATCGGATCACCCATTACCTTATATTTTGTGAAAGAGTTTTAATTTTGATATAACGAGTTCTATCAAAAATAGTTACTTTTATGTGGAGATGCTGATATATTAACTCATGATAAAAGAATCGAATCAAATAGATTTCATTTAAAAATGTATTCAAGTTCACGGAGATATTGTTTGTACAAAGATTATATATATATTCAAGAGCCATGTTTGTTTGTTTGCTAGTTAACCAAAAATCGTATATGAATAGTTATTGACTACACGCGAGTGGCTCTCTTCTTCTGTGTGACAAGTGAGTGTCAGAACAGACGCATAACGTCTCGCAGCGCCGCCCTGTGTACCGGCATATATCTGTTTTGTATTAGGCGCCATCTAGTGTCCAGGGAGTGAAATTGCACCTCACTCGGCTCAGCGCCAGTAAAATTCGTTTGGGTGTGAAAGCAGAAAAACGTGACGTTAAACGTCGACGATAAACGCGCACGAAAAACGTCCCGGTGTGTAAAGACCTTTAGTTAAATCACTGGTTAAAAAACATGGCCCATTTTCGTTCTCACTGTTGCCTATGAGGAAAAGCGACTTTTGGGACGTTTTTTTACCTGATGGGAGGGGTTCCCTTTCAGTCGGTCACTACGACGTCACGTCGTGACCGACGAATTGGGAACTCGCTTAGAGAGACCAATCTGCTTCGAATACTACAAAAAACGCCAATGAACTTGGCATTGAGATATTTGCATAATGCTGGCGCCGCCCCGCCAGGTGCGTATATAAGGCGCACGTGCAAATAAGGAAATCAGCTTTTTCGCTTCGAAAGCCGGCTTTATCTGACTGAGAAGCTACTCTCTGCTCTTCTGGGAACGGTTGCTGAAGTTGATTGACAAGCAGTACTAACACAGCGGACGCTCGCAGTATTCCACTGCTCTGCATATTTTTTGTTTTGAGTTTAGTGTGTGCGTTGCCTTTCCCTGTGCGCATCATCAGCTGAGCACCTAAAGAGTGATTTCCCTAAAGAGTGATACGTGAGAGCTCTGTGTCTTTTTAAAGACAGCCACTCTCTCGTATATTCGGAGATCGGCGTCCTTTTCAGGATTGCTTTTCGTCCGTGCGATCTTGGATGTGAGAGGTATAAGGGTTCCAGTTTCGGTCACGAGCGCTGTCTTCATGCTTGGGCATCAAGCACTCTGAGGCTGCGCTCGTGGGGAGTTTTTGTTCTCTCTGTGAGAGCATAACCCTCTTGGATTGCGGAGACGACTGACGTTTCTACGGGAATGCTGTCCGCGCCTTTGCAGTGCTGACACCGCCATGGTGCGGCTGTCAAGCGCTCGCATGACGCTCTTCGCATCACTACGCTGAGTAGGACGGAGGATACGTCCTCCACCTACCGGCCTTTCATCCTCAGCCGGTTGAGGCTCCGGTGGAGACGGCAGAGTCGTGTTCTACGATTTCTGCCGATCCATTGGACCTCCTTCTGGTCCCGTTCACTTCTGCAGCATCAGAGGGGTGTCCAATTTCCTCCGAAGTGGAGTCGTTCCGGAGATGGCGGCCGTGCCCGCTCGAGCGGCGGAAACGGTAGAGTTGGAGAGGTTAACCCCTCTCCGCCCGAACCGTACTGCCCACGTGATTGGTATTTCGGAGCTGCTCGGGCCTCTCAGTCCTCTGCTCCTGTGCCTTTCTTCCCGACGGCACGAAGAGCTGACGTGATTTGCGGCCATCCGGTCGTTCAGCTTCAGCTTTCACCCCTCATCTCCCTCACCAGGGGAGCCGCTAAGGGCGGGGACCCCTTCAGTGGAGCGGGGGGTTGCGATGCAGCTGCGTTCCTGGACGGACCACCCAACCCTTCCCTCCCGTGTTTGTAGACAGTCGTCCGGTTACGGGCGCTGTCTGTCAGGCATGCGCAGAGGCGGCTTCAGCCCTGCACGCAATAACGTTGCTACAGGTTCACCAAGGATTTACGAGGGAAGCCGCGACCTTCAGTCGTGCGATGTTCACCACAGTGGTTCAAGATCGCCACCTTTGGCTGTGTCTGGCTGACGGACGCAGGCGAGAACAACTTCTTGAATGCTCCTGTCTCACAGACCGGCCTCTTCGGCGAGGCCGTGGAGTCGTACAGCTCCACTGCGCAGACTGAGGCGATCTCTTAGGTCATGCCCGGCGAAGGAGAGCTGCCCTTGGTAAAAACCACCACGCCGGCTCCTCAGTCTGCCTCTCGCCGTCGGCGTGCTGCGGCGACCACCTTCGTTCCCCTCCTCGGACCCCATCTCGGCAGCGCGGTGGAACCGGTCGTCAGCAGCTCGCCCCGCCCGCTTAGCCGCTTCCCGTGAAATCGGGAGTTTAAGTGGCCAGTAAGCGGGCGACCCGGATTGGCAGAGGATCACTCTTCAGGAGACGGTGATTCGCTCCTTCCCCCGATAGAGGGTCGGGTGGAAAATTCTTGGTTTGCATATGTTCCACCGGCTGTTTAGCCGGTACCCACTTAACCACACATAGAGTGCATTCCTCTTCCCTCTCCAGGTCTCCAGAGGATCGAGAGAGCCGTGAGCGGGCACACACCAGCTCACCCTACCTCTCCTCTATCGCCAGCGGGTGTTCTGAGGAGTCCGAGCCCTCCACTGAAGAGACCGGACAACCATCACCCTCATCGGAGTCTGTGCTCTCCGCAGAGGAGACCAGACGACCGTCACCTTCAGCGGGCTCAGGTCAGGGTGTCACACACACACGCACACATACTGTAGATGCTTATGCTGTCACAGCAGACGCACCGGCAGTTTCACCTGCCTCGCTTCGCTGCCCCACCGCGGGTACTTCGGTAGTGTCGTTAATTCTCCTCGTACGGTGCCTGGGTGCTTGGCTTCAGTTCCCAGCCCGTTTCGTTGGGTTTTACGCACGATCCGCCTCGGTTACGAAATACAATTACCGGCACAACCCCGAATTCTCGGGCTTTCGTTTCACTATAGTGAAAGTATCCGATGCACATGTACTGCGTGCATAAGCCGATGTCCTGCTGGCGAAGGATTATCGAGCCGGTCCCTCTTACCGAGATGATGATATGATGATAGGGTTTTTCCAGCCTTTATCTCATAGTACCCGAAATACGCGGTGGGTTACGATCGATTTGATTTACGCCCGGCTCTACGGAGGTGGTCTTTTTTGGATGATAACGCCGAGGCTCGTATTTCAATATTCAGATCGGTTGCAGCTTTAGACCTGTAAGACGTGTACTTTTGTGTCCATCTCCCCTCGCCTTAGACCGTTTTTTCGCTCTGCGTCGTGGGGTGGGCATATTAAGTACACCATTCGAGCTGTCTCTCTCTCTCCGTGTATCCATGAAAGTGTTAGTCACGGCATTAAAATATCAGAGAGAGAGCGTTGTTCGCATTCTGCTTTATTTACGTTGACTTATAAATAGCCCGTTCTTGGCAGACGTGCGCGAACACAGAGAGTTAATGCTTCGGCATCTCGCTCGTTTAAGTCATCAGGTCGACTGGGAAAGAGCAACTTTGCCCCGTGCAGAGGATCCTTTTTCTCAGTATGGAATTAGACTCGATCAACTAATTGGCGTGTTTTACAAGAGCGCGCAACTAGTCAGTTCTGACTTGCCTCGGTTTAATTCGAGGGAAGTACGCGGTCCCTCTGATACAATTTCAGAAGCTCCTGGACATATGACAGCATGCTGCAGCCGTGACACTGTTCGAGCTGCGTCATATGAGACCGCTTCAGCGTTGGCTTTACGATCGAGTCTCGAGGAGAGCGTGGCGCACCGGCATACATTGTGTAAACACTACACCTGCGTGTCATTTAAATTTCCCCGTAGTAGACCCAGCATTTCTGATAGCAAGATATGCCTCTGAGGGGTCTCCTGGCATTCTGTAGCATGCGATGCCCTAAGCACGGGATGTTCAGCCACGTATGACGGGCCTGCAGTCTGGGGTGTGCATAGCACCCCAACTGCCGCGAGCGGTGCGCTGTATATCTGGGACTTGTACGCTCCGCTATGGAGATGCGAGGGAAGGATGTATTTGTCGACACCGATAACTTTGCGACTGTTGCGTTATTTACCGTTAAGGCGGTTTTGCGCTCTCGTCACCTGTCGCATCTCGCTCGTCATCTCCTCCTTTGGAGTCAGAAGCATCTGAGGTCCCTTCATGCCATTTACATCCCGGGATCGCTCAATACAGCGGTACGCGCTTCCGAGCTGCGCCCCCGGCGAATGGCGACTCCACCCCCAGACGGTCCAGCTAATTTGGAAGAAGTTCGGTTGTGCGTAGATAGATCTGTTTGCGTCGCCGGACGATACCCACTGTCGCCTATTTTATTCACTAACCGAGGGCAGCCTCGGCGTGGATGCGTTGGCACACAGCTGACCGCGGGGGGTGCGTAAATACGCATTCCTTCCAGTGAGCTTTATTGCGCACTGTGCAAAGTCAGGCAGGACGAGGAGAGCCTTTTATTAATCGTCCGTACTGGACGACCAAGAATTGGTTTTCATAGTTAATGCTCCTCGCGACAGCCCTCCCTGGCGGATTTCCCTGAGGAAGGACTTTCTTTCTTAGGAAGGGGCACATTTGGCACTCGCGCCCCGACCTGTCCATGTATGGTCGTTGAGCGCGCGCAAGGTTTAGGTGATTTATCGCAAGCGGTATCTAACACCATCGACGCGGTTCGAGCACCGTCCACAGGACGGGCTTACGCGCTTAATGAAACCTTTTCGTCACCCGGTGCTCTTCGCAACGCGAGGACCCAGAGAATGCCCTTTAACATTATGCTTTTATATCTTTAACATGGGTTAGATGGTAGGCTGTCCCTCCGCCATTAAAGTTGATATCGCCGCTATTTCTGCTCATCACTCACTTATCTACGGCAGATCAGTTGGCCAGCATGATTTAATTATTACATTTTAAGAGGCGCTCGTAGGCTAAACCCCTCGCGCCCTCCCTCTTTACTCCTGAGACCTGTCCATGGTGCTGAAGCCTTCTGGTCTCATATTTTAGCCTTTGCAGTCTGCGAGTCTGAAGTTTTTATCAATGAAAACTCTGACCCTGCTAGCATTGGCCTCCATGAAGAGAGTAGGGGATTTACATGCATTCTCTGTTGACGATTCGTGCTTTTAGTTTGGTCCTGCTGTCTCACTGAAGACCCAGACCAGGCTACGTGCCCAAAGTTCCCACCACTCCCTTCAGAGATAAGGTGGTGAGCTTGCAAGCGTTGCCTTTGGAGCAGGCAAACCCAACCGAGGCTTTGTTGTGCCCCGTACGCGCACTGCGATTCTACGTGGACCGCACGCAAAGCTTCAGGACCTCGGACCAGCTCTTTGTTTGTTATGGTGGCCAGCAGAAAGGGAAAGCTGTCACTAAGCAGAGGATGTCTCATTGGATAGTTGATACTATCGCCCTTGCTTACAATTTGCAGGGCATTCCTTGCCCCCTTAAACTGAGGGCGCATTCCACACGGAGTGTTGCCTCATCTTGGGCATTAGCTCGTGGTTCCTCGCTGACAGACATTTGTAGAGCTGCGGGTTGGGCGACACCTAATACGTTCATTAGATTTTACTATGTTCGTATCGAGCCTGTATCCTCTCGTGTTCTTTCCTCACCAGGGAGGGCACGGAGAGCAGACTCGCAAGTCGGCTTGCAGCCTCCGACTGAGGCTCCAAATTGAGTTTTCAGTATGGAAGGCTAACAGAGCAAAAATACGTAATGGTTTGATTTGCTCCCTCCACTGCCTTGACAGCCTTTGTTGCGGAGCATTGGCTGTCAGCCTTTCACTAGTTGTATTCTTACGAACCTACGTGTTTGGCCAGGGCCCCACATTGCGTCCCAACGGGTTCCTTTGTGAGTATTATTCCGTGGGGTTAATCCTACTAGCCCACGTTTCCCTTAGCAGAGCACCGCTTTGCTTACACAGCCACGGCTGTCATTTATACCTCAACTACGGTTGACTTTCGTCCACCATTAGCCCTTAACGGGGCGGTGGCTTCCGCAGCGTTCCTATACCGCTCAGATAGGGCGCTTCCCAGTCGCTGGCACTACTGTGGGGTTAAAGGAACATCTAGTGCCCGGCCTTCTGCCTTAAAACCTAATTCTCCTTATCCTTAAGTGGAAACCGGAGGGCTTTACGCAGACACTGGAAGAGGTCAGCCCCTAGTGGCGTTTTGGTAGGGATTCCCAATTCGTCGGTCACGACGTGACGTCGTAGTGACCGACTGAAAGGGAACGTCTCGGTTACGGATGTAACCCTCGTTCCCTGAAGGAGGGAACGGAGACGTCACGTCCCGTCGCCACAGGTGCTGCCACCTGCTGTTTAGGCCGGTCACCTTCCGGCTTTCTCAGCGAACAGAAGCTGATTTCCTTATTTGCACGTGCGCCTTATATACGCACCTGGCGGGGTGGCGCCAGCATTATGCAAATATCTCAATGCCAAGTTCATTGGCGTTTTTTGTAGTATTCGAAGCAGATTGGTCTCTCTAAGCGAGTTCCCAATTCGTCGGTCACGACGTGACGTCTCCGTTCCCTCCTTCAGGGAACGAGGGTTACATCCGTAACCGAGACGTTCTAGTGGACCAATCACATCGTTTGTGGCTCGCATAGAATGGGCGCGCTGTTAAAATTTTGGTGAGGTGCGCATCAGACTACGCACAGCCTACAGATAACCTACGGCGTAGCTAGCTACGTAGCATGACTATAACTTGCACTTGAATGAGAAGCATGGAGTCCACCATTTTTCATTGTTCAGTATTTTCACCGGGTGTGCCTCATAAGTCTTAAAAAGTAAAGCCGCTGGCTCTTTGATCGCCCCCTGTTGGCTGGCTGCAGTACAAGTCATAAACCCCTCCCTCTCCTTTCAAACGAATGGGAATGGTTTTGGTCCTTTAAGGTAGTTGTTATCATGCTGATATATGTTCAATTGTTCTTTTTTGTGATACGTTTTATTTTAGCTAGTAATTTCATGCTATAAAAACGGGGCGTGTCGTTATGATTGGCATGGTTGAATTGGGCGCGCGAGCGTTTGGGGGGAAGTTTGATACCGTGGCTCCGCCTCTGGCTCTGGATTCCTTCTGCGCATGCCTTGGCTCCAAACTGAAGTTTTTACGTAACATGGAGGCGACCATGGTCGGACATTTTTGGGTTCAATTCATTACTATGGAGGGAGGCGACGTCGCTTTGTCCATCTTTTTTACAGTCTATGATCTTCACTGTAGCAGCTGGAGTACAATGTTTGTGCCATTTGAGTGCTTACTGCAACATGAAATAAAGCCTATAATCAAGGTTGTCTCAGTATGAAGACGCGAAGGGTGCCCCTATGCGTCACTATATCGACGAAATGGGAACTCCGTTGCTTTCATGCTAATCCCTCAGCGTCGGATATAAACGAAAGGGAATCCCGGAAGGTGATGCCGTCACCTTATGCGACGATCGACAGGATCATGCCGCTTCTGGACGGTAACTACTCAATTTTTTTCCAATTTTTAAACCATTGTCGCTTGGGGTTGGGGTTAGAGTTCGGGTTTGGGTTAGGATGTCTGTATTGGTTTATACTTTTTGTCTTCTGATTTTTAAGCCATTGTTGCTTGGGGTTAGGGTTAGAGTTCGGGTTTGGGTTAGGATGTCTATATTGGTTTATACTTTTTGTCTTCTGATTTTTAAACCATTGTCGCCTGGGGTTAGGGTTAGAGTTGGGTTTGGGTTAGGATGTAATTTTATGTAACAGAAAGTCGTTCTAACCCCAAGCGACAATGGTTAAAACTTTGGAACAAAAATTGAGTAGTTACCGTCCAGAAGCGGCATGATCCTGCTGATCGTCGCATAACGTGACGGCATCACCTTCCGGGATTCCCTTTCGTCTATATCCGACACTGAGGGATTAGCATGAAAGCAACGGAGTTCCCATTTCGTTGATATAGTGACGCATAGGGGCACCCTTTGCGTCTTCATACTGTCGCTGAAGGCGTTTGAACATGCTTCAAATTTTGACGCCTTGGGGAGTGAGAATGGGTTGATTATTTGCAGGTAAATTGAAATGCGATATCAATGCTAAATGTTTCATTGTAAATGGATCTATAATATAAACGTACCTAAAGGAAAGAAACCATTCTCTATGACTTCTTTAGAGATAATAAAATTTGTGGGTTAGGGAGAGCTGCTACATTGAAAGGCAACACTTCACTCCTGTCAAACAGACTAACAATGAAGTGCATGTTGTGCTGGTAAGTGGGGAGATGAAACCTAATGGAGCCCAGAGGGCTGGGGAGTATTTTTCTCAGAGTGAGATGAGATTATGAGTGTAACCTCTGTTTCTGCCCCATCTGGCAGCTCAGGCTGAAAAACCGCTCAAACCAACTGATGAAGAAACTACCAGGCTTTTGGACGCCAGACAGCAACCCGGGTGAGTATTATGAAGTGCTTTGTGAGTGTGTTTTAAATAAAGAGAGAGCATGAAGAGGATGCACTGATTACCGATGGGTAGGAGATTTTAATAAAAGCCAGTCAAATGTTTAACTCTTGAGAACCCACGGGTCAAATTTGGCCAATGTTAATTGATGCTAAGGGTTCTTGGGTTCTCCAGGGTTAAAACGGGCATGCGGCTCACATAACTCACAAATGCTTTGAAGAACCATTGTATTGCAGTACTTATGACGTGGACTTTGTTATTAACTATCTGACAGGCCTTTGAAAAGGTCGATAACTCATTAAATACACCTATAAATGAGGAATTACAGTATAGAAGTTGTAATGAAAAATGTAGCAAATGATTTAAAAACCTGCAATGTGCCTCTACACGGTTCACAGATCTCATCAAAGGTTCCTCAGCCAATAAAGTGTCACATGCTTGGCTCAGAAGGAGATTTTACCTTTAAGGGGTAATCTGAAAATAGCAGGTTTTGCTCAGGGGCCAGTATGCTTTTTGATGTTTATACTGTTGACTCTGTAGCATTTACATGCTTTGAAAGGCATTTATAAGCCATTTTACATGTGGAGTTTAAAATTATAGGATTGCTCAGGGTATTGAAACGGTTCTGTCAAATGCAATACTTTGTAATTCACTGATAAGGACTGAAATCAGCGAGTGATTTCTCTGATGATTAACAGAGGTATAGCAGTAAGATATTAAACCACTTTGAGCTTCAAGCAAACCACTCTGTGCTGTTTAACTGAAACATTCACACCATTTTACATCAAGAGACACTTAATCATTTAATTAAAAGATTTAGACTTGATTTAAAGGTATTAATACTGTACTTATAAGACATAAGCACTATTCAGACGGGATTAGTTTTCCAAACATTTGAGTTTCAACGTGTCCCCCACAACATCTGTGATTTTATGTACCAATCAATGCATCAAAATAACTTTTACAAATCCTACATAGTCTACGTGTTTTATACAGCCCAGTCTCACGAAATTTTGTTATATAATACGTATTTTTTTGATTCTTTTTTCGTGCTATTATCACGAATTTCTGCGTTTTTTGATCGTATAACGAATTCCTGCTTTCGTGTGATTGGTTACTCAACTGCTTTTTCCTTTTTTCAAACCATTATCGCTTCGGTTTAGGGTTAGATTTGGTGCTTTAGAATGTCACTTTATACTATTTTTCTGATTTATTTTTTATATGTCACCTGGCGTTAGGGTTAGAGTTGGGTTTGGGTAGCGATGGCATTTTATGTAAATCTAACCCTATACCGAAGCGACAATGGTAAGAAAATTGTGGGGATTAGCAGGACAGATGAACCCAAACGCAAAGATGTCGGGGAAAAAAACAGAAAACACTTTATTACAAACAAAAACCCACGAGGGGGTAAACAACATGAAACATGAACTAGACGAATAACACTACAACTATGACTTGGTATCTTGACTAGCAAGAAAACATGAACACGAGGAACAGAACACAGCACAATGATCCTGCACAGAACTAAAAATACACTGACATTAAATAGAATGAACCAAACAAGATAACGAGTGCGGAACAGGTGATGGGAGAAAACCAATGATTACTAATAAGCAGGAGAACAAGGGGGCGGGGTCACAGGACAAGACACCGGAGGCACATGCCAAACACAAAAACAAGGCATGAACCTCCACACAAGGCCAGGGACTGCCAGAACTCTGCCACCATGACAAAATACAAATATAACAAGACTTCAAGGCAGAGTCCTGACAAAAATAGGACAACACAGTTGAGTAACCAATACGTGATAATCACACAAAAACAGGAATTTGTTATACGGTCACGAAAAACGTGTAAATTCCTGATAATATTATGAAAAAAGAATAAAAAAGTAGCGTGGCTATGTAACAAAATTTCGTGAGACTGGGCTGAAAACGAATCCCATCCGAATAGGGCTACACTCTATAATGCATGATATACAGTATAGTCCATTTAAAAGTTTAGGTTCCGAAATTAAAATCCTACCGGCATTTACTTGCCCTTGGATTGCATCAAACTGTTATTTTTTGGTCTGGGGAATACAAAACAAAAATGTTGGTAGATTTGTGGTTTTATAAGTGTAATGACTCACAAAACTAGATAATAACTCACAAAATGAAAAAAAAAATTAAAGATTTGTATTTGTAATAATCATTCGCAAAATTTTAACAAGTGTAAAATGTGTACGAAATGCTGTAAGAGAAAGTAAAAATTTTATGAGAAGGGAAGATGCTTGCCACAAGTACCATAAATGTTCGGTCTCTCTCTCTCTCTCTCTCTCTCTCTCTCTCTCTTTCTCTCTGTGATTATCTTCAGTGAACAGTAGTAGGTATGGCTTTTTTGAGGAGTGGCAATGAAATTACTTTCTCTTTTCTTGTCTCTGAACACATTAAAACCCCCTTTAAGCCGTTTTAATGTGCATTCAAATGCAATATGCAAACGAATCCCTGCGGACGCAAAACCATCTCAAACCACAAAGACAAAAACCTCATGTTCAGTCGAGAGCTGATATGTTTTAAAGTCATCTATGAGTAATATATTATGACTAATATGATATTCATGGTCTACAGCTACAGTACCTGCGGTCTACCCTAATCAATAAACATCAAAACATGTCTAAAATGACTAGTAATGGACCCTGTTGTTTCATGGATGGGAAAAACCTTTTACCAGACAAAAAATCATAAAAGTAGATAGATAGATAGATTTAATATGCCTACATTATTACTTAAAAAAAAACATGAATTATTATGTACTCATGATGAGGCTTAAAGAGCACTGTAAAAAAATTCAGTAGAAATTTCAATGTTATTGCAGCTGGGTTGCCGGCAATCCACCGCAGATCCACATCCATGCCACCCACCGGCAAGAGTTTGTTCAAAGTCAAATAAATTTCAAACATCAACAAGTCTTTATCTCTACAGAATAAAACTACACAATAGCAGCCTCATGCAAAGCATTCTGGGAATCAGAAATCATCATCAACCTTTTTCTGTTTTTTGCTTCAGATTTTGTTTCCCAGAATGTCTTGCTTGATGCTGCTCTTCCAGTTTTACTCTGTAAAGACAAAGACCCGCAAACGTTCAATGTTCACTCAACTTTGAACAAACTCTTGCCAGTAAATAACATAAATGTAAATCTACGGTAAATTACCGGCAACCCAGCTGCAATTTCTACGGAATTTTTTTACAGTGAGCAGGACTTATGGCATGAGACAATCTCACATTGTAATTTACAGTAATTGCTTTGCAGCTGTGCCTTGGGTAATAACCGCATAAATTCCTCTTACTGGTATATGACTGGGCCATAAGTGATCGACTCCCAGAAAGTATGTAAATGTGTTAATCAGTGATATAGTTACATTTACATTTTGTGCAGATTGTGTGCAAAAAGGAACACGCATGTTGTCACTTTGAAACCATATCTGCTGGAACATAAGCAAATGGAGTTCTTGAGATTAGACACAAATGCATTATGTAGATAATTTATCAGTTGTTTCATAAACAAACAGGTGCAAACCGTGGCTGCTGGCAGAATTTTAAAGGGGACAGAGAATGAAAAACCATTTTTACCTTGACTTTGTTGAATAATGGTAGTCTACCCACATTCACAAACATACAAAAAGTGCTAAACATGCTAAACATCTCAGTCTCGTAGAAATTCCTCTTTTAGCAAAGTCAGCCAATTAGTAATGAGATTGCAAGTTAAGCCAGTAGGGGGAGCCAAATAGGTGCAAAACCACTTGTTTAAAATCCCCCGCCCTAATAGAGCTTTATGAGAGAGGTTTTTAGGAAGCTTCTAAGGCATTACAGACCCAAACAAAAAAAATGTGTCTATATATCACAGAACAAGGATAAATACTCCGTTCAATTATTCGATGTCACCTTTAATCAAATAAATCAAAGTCATTGCAAATGGAGCTCAAAAATTTGCGAAAGCATAAACAAAAAATGGAAAATTGCCAAAATAAAGTAATAAGGTAAAAATATTTGTCCATATTTGATTGAAACATGAGTAATTTTATTTTTTAAATAAAGTAAAGCAGAGTTTAAACAGACGCTACAGATTTTAAAGTATTTACAGAATATTTTTATTATAGAAAGTCTATGTGGCCATAGAAACGAATACTGTATGTACGTATACAGCAATGCTGTTAATGAGCTAAATAAGATTTTTTATAGTGTTAATTTTACATTGTGAAGACAAACAGGTAGCAATTTATATTAATTGTCTTTATTCTTAAGAAAACTGATTTAATACATTGTAATTATTGTGTACTAATGTGTTATTCTGCAGGTTTGGGATAAGGGTCAGATTTAGGGTTGGGGCTAGGGTAAAGACATTAAGATACTTTGAAGGTCCAGTTTGGGTGAATTGCAACAACCTCAATTTCAAAACACAAAGAGAAGCTGCGGTAGTATATGGACGAACCCAACAGCTGGGTTAATTTTAACCCAAATACTGGGTTGTTTCAAGCCACAGTTGGGTACAACACAATTTGGGTACAACAGGTGGGATAGTCACAGAGTTTTTTGCTAATTTTTCCTTGGCATTCTCACGGATCTCCGTGGCCCCCACGAACTTTCTTTTCCGTGGTGTCCTATTTTCTTACCATTGTCGCTTCGGTTTAGGGTTAGATTTACATAAAATGACATCCTTATCCAAACCCAACTCTAACCCCAATGCCAGACGACAATTGTTTAAAGTTAGGAAATATAAAAGAATAAATCAGAAAAAATAGTATAAACCAATACTTAAAGGGACACCATGAAACTTTTTGGCCACTAGGGGGTGCTAGACACGTGTTTTTCACTTCTAGCGCCCCTAGAGCCCACAAGCGCCGCAGCACTGTCGCAAAGGAAAGGAACTGGCCAACCTTAAAACTAAACTAAAAACTAAACATTTAAAATGCTAAACGATCAACATTTTGAGACAACAGGGAGAAACGCAGTCATGTTACAACTTTCTGATAAGGAACTCGTCGTGGCAGAAGCCATTTCTCAATCTGAAGGTTGCAGCCTCCGGATGTGGTATTTCTAAGCTGTATACGTCATCAAGACTGTCTTATTTTCAATATTAACAATTACAAAGTTGACTATTATACTTAGTTAATCGTAAAGTTGCAGTATGCTTATGACTTGCGAATGTAATGCTCAGTTTACCTTAATAACCCAGGCTTGATGACGTGTGCAGCCTGCATATTTGACCTCCGGAGGCTGCAGCCTTCCAATTCAGAAACGACCAGACGTATTTCCTTGCCTTTTTCCAAACAAATATTGTTGCATCCTCTCTCTCTCCCTCGCCACCAGGATTTTCCGCAATGGCGCTCGTTATTCCTCTTTTTTTGTGTGAAAATCGCTCCAAATCCAAGTAAACCGATGCGTTTAGGTCTGCCGCTTTGTAATACGTCACGCGAGTGACAGCGGAACGCAGCAAATGAGGAAGAGAGAAGAGAGAAACGCTCGGATCTGATTGGTGAATGAATAGGGTTTGGTTTTACACTGTGAGCAAGTTTGAGTGCTATAGCATCCTGGATTGTAATGTAATCATAGACACAGTAAAAGAAAGGTAAATACGTGAACACAGCATCTGAATACAGGGAACTATATGCAATATAATCGCCGTAATTTATAAAGAACATCGCATTTATGTATGAATCAACAGTTTATATAAAAAATTGCCTTAAAGGGGAATCGAACCCGGGTCATAGGTCCGTGACACTAAAGACTGTGCCACAGAGTCACATAATAGAATTTGCTCTCTACACTCCTTAAGTAGCCTCCAGCAAAATTCACGTTAAAAACAAATTGTGTGGAGGAAGTGACGTATGCCGTAAAGCAGTCGAATTTTGTAGTTTTTTTTGTGCTCTGGTTACTACCAGAAACCCTAAGTTTTAAAATACGAGTAAAAGTGATACAGACCCCGTCAGGCTATGGTAGACATGTCATTCAACCTATTTAAAGTCGATGTACTATCACAAGGGTCTTGAAAATTTATTATGAAGGTTGAAAAATTACATGGTGTCACTTTAAAGTGACATACTAACGCAAACACCAAGTCTGGCCCTGGACCGAGGCGACAATGGTTTGAAAATAGGAAAAAGCAGTAACCAATCCGTGAGAATAAATAAATAAATAAAAAAGAAAGTCTGTGGTAGGGCCACGGAAAAATTCGGAGATCCGTGAGAATGCCACGGAAAAATGAGCAAAAATTTGTGACTATCCCATGGAACTTTGTAAGATCATGTTGCTACAACAACCTTGCATAGGGTTATTTATAACCCAATAATTGGATATGTCCATATTTGACCTAACTTAAACAACCCAACATTTTTCTTATACAGTAAGTAGACTCTAAAAATGCTGTTTTGTTTTCAAACCAGCGTTGGGTCAAAAGATACAAATATATAGATACAAACCCAGCATTTTGAGTTAAAATAACATAGCATTGGTTAAATTACAACTCAATGGGTTGGGTTCGTCCCTTTTTGACCCAACGCTGGGTTGAAATTAACCCTGCATTTGTTAGAGTGTATAGTATAGTATAGTGCATATAATAGTATAATACAAATTGTTACTTATAAACCCACCTCACATTAGCTTTGGTTTAATCCAAAACGGACATGTTGGACTTCTCACAAAGCAATCTATGTCGAAAGCACCACAAAACCATATGTGTTTACACTTTTTTGCAGAAATCAACCTACAAATGGCTTACATTGGTCTTTACACATGAAACTGGGACAAAAATAAATTTCTATATAACATGGACAAAAATGCACTTCGTCTTAAAGAAAAACGCAGGTTTCCTCTGTGGCAATGTGTGGAGTTTTGACGACATTCAGATCAACTGCAGTGCAATAAAAGTTAAATGTGGATTCTGAATCGAATATAATCAAAAAATGATATTTCCTGTCTACAGGTGTGATTTATTATCAATCAATAACTGCTGAAATGAGTCCCCTTTGCAATGCTACATAAATATCCAGATGATTCACTTTTCCTTTCGTAAAGTGCAAATTCAACTCTCAGCATGAGCTTGTTCTAATTTTAGCACCTCTCTGTCTCGATGCCTCTGTCTTTCTGTTTTTGTAAGTCAGTCTCTCTCTCTCTCTTTTTCTCTTTCTTTCTCTCACACACACAAACAAATGCAGACACAATTTTCAGTGAACCATTTATCAAATTTAGCTTCTCTATTTAGGCACTGTTCATCAAATCCTGACAAAAGCTGTATGTTATCACTGTCAAGACCCTCTGTAGACTGCAGTTGAGCCTACAGGTGTTGCCATGGGAGAGATTAATGATTTGGAACAGGTGCTGTTTCTATCCAATATTGAGTGCAAGAGGTGACGAGAAAGGGTTTTTGCACATCAATGCAGCCTGAGAGCTTTACCCTTATACCACCTTGATATCTCGCCCATATCTCAGTATCTGGTGTGGGCTGGTGTTATTGCGTTAGTTCTCTACATAACTGCAAACTCTTTTCCTCTAGTACCATTTCCTCTAGTTTTCAACAGTTTTATTCTGATAAGTTATGGACATATAAGACAGCAGAGAAAAATAATTGCCAAATGCATAAGAGTATTTTGTTACCAATTCGCATTTGGTCCTTTTCTGAATTATGCTATTATTTATAATAATTACATTTACGCAATTGGCAGAAGCTTTTATCTAAAGCGACTTACATTGGATTTAAAGCATGCCTACTTAATGCATATTTGTTTATCAGTATGTTTGTTCCCTTGCATGGAATCGAACCCATAACCTTTGCACTGCTAATTCAGTGCGCTACCAACTGAGCTAGAGGAATTTACAATTGAGCTACAGGAACTTATAATTAAGTTATATGAACTTAGATTTGAGCTACAGGAACTTGAATTTGAGCCACATGAATTTACAATTAAGCTACAGGAACTTACAATTAAGTTGTTGGAACTTAAATTTGAGCTACAGGAACTTACATTTGAGCTACAGGAACTTACAATTAAGTTGTAGGAACTTAGATTTGAGCTACAGGAACTTGCATTTGAGCCACATGATCTTACAATGAAGCTACAGGAACTTACATTTTAGCAAAAGTAACTTACATTTAAAGTGTATGTTGCAGGTTAACCACCACTGTCGATTAATGGGTACATAAATCACTCAAGATATGTGTATAATTTTTAAAATGTCTCAAAAATGGTCTTAAAGACCACTTTTTTTACGTTTTTGGTATTAACGGTTTTTTTAACGCAATTCTGCGATGACGTCACGTTGGGGAGAAGTGGAGAAAGACTCAGCCAGAGCCATAGAGATAGATGAAACATTTATTGCTGTTTAATACTTACGTATATAATTTGGAAATCATATATACATCGTAGTAAATATATAATGTGTTATACTGCAAAGTTACCTTGCTAATTATTATTTATGATATATGTGGAGATAAATAAAACTTCGCAAATCTGCTGATTTGATCCATTCATGTCCTGACCACCAGGCTAGAGATTTTTAAACATCCTTAATCCACACTTACTAGTCTATCAAATAATATCTCAAATATATTGTTTTGTGAAATAAAAGGATGCTTTGTTATATTGTTTATGCGATTATAACGAATCACACGATCATTTTATACGCAGCAGCAGTCAGCAGCTGCAGCACACTCGGATCCGACCGCATACATACTGTAATAAACAGGCGTTCGGCGGCTTTTTACATCACGACAGGCTAAGCCATGGAGGAACCGCTCATTGATCACCGTATTTTTATAAATCCTGTACATGTTTGGACCTGCCGAACAGGTTGAGCACTTTTATATACTTTATTGAGCAGAGAGGCTGCCTGCACAGTTTGACCAGCGGGCTGCGGGAACCAGACGGTGTTGCTAATATAACTCGAAATGTATAACTATTATCAGATCGGCCCGGGAAAGTCCCGACTCTCTCGATTGCCATTCCGCTACTGGCTGTAAGAAAGTGAGTGCGTTTGGGTCGCTGGTCCCCGCGAACAGACGTGACGTGCTTCCCTCACCTTCCAGGATTAGAGACATGCTGCCAAAACCGTTTGTGCTGAAGATCGCATAAAGTTACACCCATTTCAGGCAGGATCATGGACCCCCTCAAGCCAGCATGCACGAGTATGTTAATTGTTTGTTTACTTTCTACACGAAGATATGCTTACCTTATGCTATCTGGCTGTCTGCCTATCTCTCTATACTAGCCTATCCATCTGTCTGTCTGTCTGTCTGTCTATCTGTCTATCTGTCTATCTGTCTATCTATCTATCTATCTATCTATCTATCTATCTATCTATCTATCTATCTATCTATCTATCTATGTATGTATGTATGTATGTATTTATCTATAATCTGCGCTATCAGAACTGTACTTTACTCGTCTTTCTATAGTCATTCTCAATGCTCTCAAGGCGGCTTTGGTCAATTCTCTCCCCAGCGTGACGTCATACAGTGCGTTGTGGGGGAAAGGAGAATCATTGCAAATTGCTGTTCTTTTTCATACTTTTTCGGGTTTTGTGATACCCAACAACATAAAATACAATGGATAACAGTTTAAATGTTTATTATCAACAAGCAAATTGCACAAATTCGTTGAAAAATTTTACCTGCAAAACGCCCTTTAAGCTGCTACATGAACTTTCAATAACGCTACAGGAGCTGACAATTAAGCTACACAAACTTGCAATTGAGCTACAGGAACTAACATTTGAGCTACAGGAACTTACAATTGCGCTACAGGAACTGACAGTTAAGCTACAGGAACTTACAATTGAGCTACAGGAACTGACAGTGAAGCTACAGGAACTGACAATTAAGCTACACAAACTTGCAATTGAGCTACTGGAACTTACAATTAAGTTGTAGGACTTAGAACTGAGCTACAGGAACTTGCAGTTGAGCCACATGATCTTACAATTAAGCTACAGGAACTTACATTTTAGCTAAAGTAACTTACATTTAAGCTGCTACATGAACTTTCAATAACGCTACAGGAACTTGCAATTGAGCTACAGGAACTGAAAATTAAGCTACAGGAGCTGACAATTGAGATACAGGAGCTGACAATTAAGCTACACAAACTTGCAATTGAGCTACAGGAACTTACATTTGAGCTACAGGAACTTACAACTGAGCTACAGGAACTGAACATTACGCTGCAGGAACTGACAGTTAATCTACAGGAACTTGCAATTGAGCTACATGAACTTACATTTGAGGTGCTACATGAACTTACAATTAAGCTACAGGAACTTGCAATTGAGCTGCAGAAAGTGACAATTAAGCTACAGGAACTGATAATTAAGCTACAGAAACTGACAATTAGGCTACACGGACTTACAATTGAGCTACAGGAACTTACATTTGAGCTACAGGAACTTACACTTAAGCTACAGGAACTGACAATTAAGCTACAAGAACTGACAATTAGGCCATGAACCCACAATTAAGCTACAGGAACTTGCAATTCACTGCAAGAACTGACTATTAAGCTACAGGAACTGACAATTAAACTACAGGAACTGACAATTGAGCTACAGGAACTGACAATTGGGCTGCGTGAACTTACAACTGAGCTACAGGAACTTACAACTGAGCTAAAGTAACTGACAATTGAGCTGCATGAACTTACAACTGAGGTACAGGAACTTACAATTGAGCTGCAGGAACTTACAACTGAGCTACAGGAACTTCCAATTGAGCTTCATGAACTTACAACTGAGCTACAGGAACTTACAATTGAGTTGAAGGAACTTACAACTGAGCTACAAGAACTGACAATTGAGCTGCATGAACTTACAACTGAGCTACAGGAACTTACAACTGAGCTACAGGAACTTACAACTAAGCTACAGGAACTTACAACTGAGCTACACTAACTTACAACTGAGCTACAGGAACTTACAACTGAGCTACAGGAACTTACAACTGAGCTACAGGAACTTACAACTGAGCTACAGGAACTTATAACTGAGCTACAGGAACTTGTAACTGAGCTACAAAAACTTACAACTGAGCTACAGGAACTTACAACTGAGCTACAGGAACTTACAACTGAGCTACAGGAACTTACAACTGAGCTACAGGAACTTATAACTGAGCTACAGGAACTTACAACTGAGCTACAGGAACTTACAACTGAGCTACAGGAACTTACAACTGAGCTACAAGAACTTACAATTGAACTACATGAACTTACAAATAAGCTACAGGAACTGACTTTTATTTTAGCCACATGAACATACAATTGAGCTACAGTTACTTAAAATTGAGCTGCAGGAACTTACAACTGAGCTACATGTTATGGGTCATTTAAACAGTTGCAGAATGTTTATTCAGTGTTTGTCCCTACAAAGTATTTATAGATCAGTGATTGTTGTCATCAAATACTTTGTCTTCATCAAAATCTCCATTATTTGTGCACTATAATGTATCAGTCACTGGTTGGATTTTAAAGCAAAATGTATGCGCTGTTTCTTAAACCCACATCAAACAGTGATGTACAATTTCAAGTGAAAGAGTGGAGATGTGTATAGCTGTAATGAGACTTTTCGCTCTCGAAATAAACCATACAGCTGCCTTCATTATCACCACGAGACAAGAGAATTGTATTTCATTCTTTCTGTGTTCTGGCAGTGGTGACATTAAAAAAGAATAATTTTGTTCATGTTGTACCCGATGAGTGTGACCTCATAGTGTGGGTCTTTATGTCTTTGCCTGTTTGACATCTGCTAATGGGGCAGGCGCCAGTGTCACACACACTGTGGGCAGTTGTAAGTATAAAAGCAGAGAGAAAAAATGGTTTTCCAGTGAGAAAAGCAATACTGGATGACGCAAAGCCTGGTGTATGTTTCCACGCTGCTTATGTTTCATTTAAAGGTTACTGGAGGAAGTCTGGAAATGTAAGGAATAAGTAAACACTATAATAAGTGCAAAGTCAGCTAGAGAGTCAATTATGGTACTGTAATGTAAAAACTGTTATGGCATTGATCATTTATTATTTATTTATATATTTTTTGCAGTAATGCCAGCTGTACCTCTCTCTGTATTTCTGCGGGAGTCTGAGCTGCCCACGCGCTAAATGAAGCTCAAGGCGCTAATTAGCGAATCTGTGATTGTGGTTCAGGCCTCTGACTCCCTGTCATCACAGCCTGAACATGAAAGCTAAATATAGCGCTATTAAAGAAAAAGCATAGCATGATTCTTTGTGTATGAAATCAAGTAGAAGTACCCCAAGTATCACAGTGTCAAAATATGAACGTGAGTACATGTGATAATGAGAATTTTCTGAGCTTTATATATTTATACAGAACATTAAACAGTTCATTTAGTTAACCTCATTAAGCAATATCCATTAGTAAGAAAATGTTGTTAAAAAAACATGAATCAGCTTAAAATGTCAGGTTGATGTACAATGATCCACAAGCTTGGACCTACCTACCATTTAACATGTTTCTTTAAAGCAACGTACACTGAAAAAAAAAATCCTTTCAATTTACGTAATTTTAATGTGTACATCGGTCCCACATGATCCGATTGTTTAAAACCAAAATAATTTTCTCAAATTAATTTTTATATGTCAGACCAAAACATTTTAATTACTTTAAGTAGTCTAATAGAAATATGTTGACTCAAAGTGCTATTTCTCTTTACTATAACACATTTATTTTGTAATGTTTAAGTAATTTAATTATGTAAGGGGACTAGATTTTCATCTGTAATTCCAACATGCTTTTTTAATGCTTATATTATGGGATTATGTAACTCTAAAGCAATTTCATTATGTCTCTGGCACCAGAATAATCACTCATAATTATCCAAATGTTATTTATTTCTTTTTTAAATACAAAATACATTTGCATTGGCATAAAAAGAGTTTTGTACAAATGTTTAGTGATATTGAGGCAAACCACTGCTTTCAGATCATCAATTCATTTAAATCACTACACATTAATTCAATAACTATTACAACAATCAGCACATGCAGTACATACATAAAGGGGCAATTTCCCAAACAGGTTGTAGATTAATCCATGACTAGGCCCTAGTTATATTAGGATATTTTTACAAAAATAAAGTTTACAAACAAACCTACCTTACAAAAACAACACTGGAGTACATCTTCAGACAAAACAATGGCACTGATATATGTCAAGATATGTCAGTGCAATACGTTTTCAAATTAAGGCATTGCAAAAGTCTGGGACTAGGAAAAGCCCCATCTGTGAAACTGACCCAAATGTTTAAAATAGTTACTATCACAGTAGATTTAGAAGTGCTAAAGCACAAACACTGCATTCCAAAGAGACATGCAAAACAGTAAGTACTATTATTTATAAAATGGATTTACAAACTGGAAAATAACACTCCTTCAGAAAGTCAGAGCTACAGCATTTATAAACTTTTAATAAAAGATTCAACAAAAACAAAATACAACAACCATTTCCAAAATCGACTCAGAGCAGCAAACTGTTAATGTATTAATAAGAGAAAACACTTAAAACAGATTAAAAAGTCAAAAATGAGCAGCACAGTCTTTCTGATCCTTTCACTGAAAGAAACTGTTCGTTAAAGTTACTCTCAATGCAGTTTGGATTCCTCAAAAATAAAGCGGAGATCAGGTTTAAGGCATACATCAGCTCAAACACGATGTTGCAACACCTTCATGGCTTCCAGGACTATACAAAGATCCTCTTCTTCATCACAAGAAGCATGTTGTTTGAGAGCACAAATCCCAACATTGGTGTCTTCATATGACCTCACTGATGCTGACTTCATCCATGCCCTGTACAAAACAAACAAATGTAGTTAAAGAAACAGAAAAAAGGTTACCGTTACAATAAAAGTGTCATTGGAAATTAGTACAATGCAAACAAATATAAATGTAAGTATACAGACCCATGTGCATTGCCACAGCATGTTACAATTGGTAACAAATACATGGGTTACAAAGCAAGGCAGCTGCACTGTCCACTGCTCTGGGTGTGTGTGTGTGTGTGTGTGTGTGTGTGTGTGTTCACAAGGGATGCTCCGATCGATCGGCCGATAATGGCATTAAATGACTCGATCAGTGCTCGCTAAATCTGCCGATCTCATAAATCTTTCTGTTTACTTTTGTCATCAAAAGGATCCTGAATGTGGCTGCAATTAAAGAAATTTTTTTACGTAGCATGAGCATTTTTACAACCCTTTGCTCATGTGCGGCGTGCAGATTTGTATGTCTCTCTTTGCCTTTACAGAGATATGCGTATTTTCTATGAGGACGTGCTCCGGTCAACAGCGCGAGGCGTCTTCACATCCCCATCAAACAGCGTATACAACACATATCTATCACGGACAATTGCATCCTCATGCCAAAAGTTTCTTATTTGCATGCGTTTTAAAGTTTTGAGCGTTTAAACTTTTATTTTCCTCACAGCTGCTTGTCTGCGTTCAGCCGCCGCCCACACACAGCAGCCTGTCATCAGTGCACGTGAAGAGAGCGATTTCTCTCTCACGTCTTAAAGCTGCAGTAACCTATTCATCTCTCAATAAAATCACTCTCTGCTCTTGACTAAAGAACTTTTATACTTCATACGAATGCGTGTATATTTAATTAATACAGTAAAGACTGTGAAGTGTTTTATTTTAAGTACTTTGAGGAGACATACGCCTTTTTAAAGCCATATAAAATTTCTCTATGCAGAATAAATATTTGTTGTGCTTATTTATTTGAGTCACTATTAAAACAATAATATACCTAATTACAGCAAGTAATATAACAAAGGCAACATCCGTGGTATTATTTTATCTAGAAAAAATGTAACAGTTACAGTCATCAAAGAGCTTGCATATCAGCTTTAAAAAAATCAGAATCGGTATCGGCCGATCACGAAGATTACAAATCGGTGATCGTATCGGCTGCAAAAATCCTGATCGGAGTATCCCTAGTGTTCACTACACTGGAATGAGTTAAATAAAGAGGCCACGTTTCGAGTGTGTGCTACCATACCTGACAATCACAGCAAAAGTGAATTCTCTCATTTTCTCACTCTCGTGTTGTTACAGACCTGTATAAATGTCTTTGTTCTGATAAACATGAAGGAAGATATTTATTTTGAGAAATGTTTGCAACCAAACTGTTCATGAGCCCCATTCACTTCAATAGTATTATTTTTCCCCACTATGGAAGTGAATGGGGCTTATGATTGGTTTGGTTACAAACATTCCTCAAAATATCTTCCTTAGTGTTCAACAGAACAAAGACATTTATACAGGTTTGTAACAACATGACAGGGAGTAAGTGATGAGAATTTTTATTTTTGGGTGAACTACCCCTTTAAATCTTCCCAGGTGTTTTAATGACCCGTGTGCCAAAAGATGTTGTAACTAAAACATACTAAACGTTCTGTACCTCCAACAATGTTTACACATTTTTATGTCTATGAATCTATATTACTTACTTCTGTCATTTGATCATTGATTGTTCCAAGTCTTTTTGCTAGCTGTCCTCCTTTCTGATAGAAAAGTTTCATCAGGTTTTTGGATTGGAGGTCCAGGTGACACGCAGGAACATAAGACAGTAGTGATTCTTTTAAATTCAGCATTTATCTGAAAACAAATGAACCAACCATTATATATTTGAGTACTGCGAGTCAAAGAATAATACATGTATATTAGTTACAAAAATAAGATTTAGCTCCTAACAGCAGTACAAAGTAAAAGAAATGACTTACCAATGCTGTGTAGCGCATGCAAGGATGATGGACCTATAAGAGGAAATATTCAGAGGTGAAATCAACACATAACCTCAAATGATGAAGGTCACACATACATAGAGCAATAATGAAAAAAGTATTATATCTGTCATAGGACGCAATGTTGGACAAAATGAGATCTTAAAACAACAAGGTTCTCTTCTGAAAACGTCAGCTTTAAGGTGTGGCACTTCAAAGCGATTTTTTTTTCAGTTAATATAGCAGACGTCACGCGAGACATTTAAAAAGCTTTTTCTAATAGAATCAAGTGTTGCTCGTGGCGTAGCGAAGTCATGAATAACTGACGCCTGTCTGTTCATCTGATTAAGCAGACCGTTTGTTTCATACGCAATGTCATTATTAATTTAGTCAATTGATATCATCTGGTAAATTACTTACATAACGTTACTCTGGACAGAATAACTTTTGGTTAGCGTTTTATTTGTCCTGATACGTTTCCATAGAACAGCTGAGTAAAAAGTGCCTCAAAAGTCAACTCAAAGCTGACAGTTTTCAACTCGGATAAAACTATCAAACGTGAAATAACGTTATTCAGCTGACATTTTTAAAACGCTGTGTTTTTCTTTATGAGCTTGACTGACTGTTAACTTACTCCACCAACCTCCTCCAAACTAATATTTACTACAAGTCATTGCAATGGCTACATATTGTAAACAAAAATAGTCTATCTAGTGAAGATATATCAAGTATGAAGCGAACATAAATAAATAATAGAACTTACTTTAATAACGTGGTGTCCGTCTGAGAGAGTTCTTCTGACTGACTGGCAGTGACTGCTGTGCTTAGTCTTCATTTTGGCGCCCAAAAAAAACCGATCTTTATTCTTCTTTTATGGCAGTTGATGTCCTTCTCATTGAGCTATACTGCCCCTGCTGCTCAGGAGGTGCCGTTTTGTGTGCAAACCCAATTTTATTGCTTTAAGTATTCAATTCAATCAATTTTAATCAATGTGAATATAATGTGTTCATTTTACATTCAAACAAAACATTTTAATCCTAATCAATTAAATTATGTTTACACAAGGAATATAAATATTTTGTTTTGCATATACATGTTTATTTTATTTAAATTCAAAGACCCACTAAGTCCATTTTTTTCAGTGTATGTTCATCAATACTTTAATACAAATCTGCTTTAATCCCCACCTCGGGCCATTTAGAAATACCAGTTTGTTGTCAAAATCCATTAAGAGTCTGACAAAAAATAATGGTAATTTACAAGAAAACATGTCAGTTGCATGTCGAAGGGTTTTGCATCTGAGCTCTTCAGTTGTTTGTCTCTAGATGACTCAGATAAATGATTTTCATATTGATACAATATCAATAAAATGGACTCTAGCTGTTACTGGGGCGGTACCCTTTAAAAATTATTAGAGGTGCATATTACCTAAAAGTACATACTAAAAGTAACAAATGTATACATATCTGTACTTAAATGGTAAATATTAGGACCTTTTTAAGGGTGCTGTTCCAGTGACAGCTTAAAGGAACACGCCCACATTTTGGGAATTTAGCTTATTCACCGTATATCCCCGGAGTTAGATAAGTCCATAGATACCTTTCTCATCTCCGTGCATTTTGTAACTCTGTCTGACGCAGCCCCCGCTGGCTTGGCTTGGCACAAATACTGGAGGTGGGTGGCTCCAGCTGGCGTGCTGCTCCCAATGGGTGACAGAGTGGCGTGAACATTTTCCTATTTATGTGTTGTGGTTTGTATAGTCACACACAGCCATCTTTTAACAGTATACATACTGAGAACTATATTCTCTGAAGACAAAGCACTGCTACTGGGCGGAGTGATTTTCACAAATCTGACCGAACTCTCTGCTCCTCACCAGGGGCTTCTCGGGTGCTGCGAGCAAATCACTCAGCCCAAGTAGCAGTGCTTCGCCTTCTGAGAATATATGTATACTGTTAAAAGATGACTGTGTTTCATATGACCTTGTTATTTGTACACCGTGTGACTATACAAACCACAACACATAAATAGGAAAATATTTGCGTTATTTTGTCACTTATTGGGAGCCGTTTGCTAGCTGGAGCCATTCACTTCCAGTCTTTGTGCTAAGCTAAGCTAGCGGGGCTGCGTCAGACCGAGTTACAGCACGCACGGAGATGAGAAAGGTATGTATGGACTTATCTAACTCTGGGGGATACGGTGAATAAGCTAAATTCCCAAAATGTGGACGTGTTCCTTTAAAACCATTTTTTGTATGATACTCAAAAATAGATAAAGATTTGTGAACTAAACATTATGCCATCCTTAGTATTGTATGAGTCCTATCTCTCACAATGGTCCTCATGTGCGAGTCTGGTTTCTCCCAAGGTCTTTATTCCACTTAAACATTATTGCAGTGCCACCTTTGGCTTGATCACTGGGAGATCACATGTCACTTTTACAGACTTAAAAATATCAGACACTACTTCTATTTTGATATTTTTGCCTGTTCCCCAATTTTCTGTAAACCTCATTTGCAACAATGTAAATTGTGAAAAGGCCTTTATAAATAAACTTAAATTTAATTACGATTCTCCGAAAAGTTAATGAAACCAGTAAAAATATGCCAAGTTATTAAGAAAGAAAAATATTTCAATTGCCCAGAAAGCAAAAAAACAAAAAGCAAAAACAAATACAAAATAAATATGCATTTGCATTTGAAAGTCATTTGAATATCCACCTGTATATAAAAGTGGGTCTGCTGCCATGACTACATGTATATTTAGATTTCTTTGATTGTGTTTGGCATGAAACATGCAGACAGCAGACAGCCGTCTGAAGCAAGCGGACACGCAGATGGTTGACATCACATGCAAATCAATTAAACCTGCATGAAGGATGAAATGTAGACATCCACACCACACAATTCCTTCACAGACCAGAAATAATCCACTCACTCACTGCAAACCGCTGTATTTTTATACAGTATAGATCTATCAATAGAAATGTGTTAAATGAGTTTTAACAAGGTTTTAAATAGACTCCTGTCATTCCTCACAATTATTTATAGCCTTATAATTTAGCAGTTCATCTATATGAATGCTCATTTTTGTTCATTTATTTTAAATGTCACGTTCTTCCTGATCCCATTTTTTAGACTTTAGTTAGTGTGTAATGTTGCTAAATTGATAAAGCTCAAAGTTCACTGCCAGGCGATATATTTTCTTTAACAGAAGTCCTCTTTCAAAGCCTACAACGTACGGCCGGATAGAATGACGTCAATAAAACTGTTTTTACTAAACTCCGCCCACAGGAATACATCAGTCGCCAGTTAAGCTCAAACGGCTCTGCTAAGCTGAGCTGCTGTCGAATCATAACACACTGAATAAACTACACAATCAGAACTCGTTACGTATTCCTTAAGGAGGGACTTCATAGAACAAGGAAGACATCAGTCTGTTTTTAGGACAGTGAAAACACCGCTATACAGATAAGTAAATTGTGTGAAAATACCTGTTTTTTTACACGTGAAACATAAACACATGTTATATTGCACAATGTAAACACAATCAAAGTTTCAAAAACACAGAAAGAATGAGACCTTTAAATATATGACCCTGTCTGTGAAATCCAGGCTAAAGTCTCATAAGATTTGGACTATTCAAGTTTGATTCCAGTCACTGTTTTCAAAGTTGGCAGGACCTTAATCAACAGCAAAGATATCAAGGTTATTTTTTCACAGAATATTCTTTATATTATTTAAGTTGATTTTATGTAGAAAACAGTAAATCACAAAAAACAACTGCTGGGAAACAGACACATACTGTATTTCAAAACATATATTTTTACAGACAGATATAGAAAATAACTTTATTGGTACAGAGGATAGAGAAGATGCAATACACTTTCTGACATAAACAATAGGAAAGTGATCTACAATTCACACTTAAAAATATAAGAAATTGCAAAGAAACAAGTCAAAGCTCTACACAGTTAAGACCCAGAAGAGACAAATAAGCAGCTTTTATCGCTGTTGTCCTTGCCGAGCCAAATAGCTTATTTTTCACTGCTGCACCAATCGACTTATGATTGTGTAATCCAATCCAAAATACATAGTATCAGTTAAATTATCTTTATTGAAACCACCCCTGTCTGTCCAGATATCTGAGTTGTTTCCAATAAGTAAAAACTATACAGTATATGGAACCTGTGGACCTCAACAAAAATAAACAACATGACATATTGACACCTAGGTTACCAGTTTCAAGGTATACAGAGGTTTTAAACAGGTGTCAAAACCACTAAAATGTTCTGTGATACCGTCTCCAAAGTACGAGCTGCGTTATAAAATTCATTAAGTCATGTGATTGATTTGATGTTTACATTTAATATTTAATACATTAAAATAATGTAATGTAATGTAAATATATATATGAAGAGTTTGGTTCCAAAACGCAATAAATCCATTTTGACAAATTTTGGTAAAAACGTGTTTTCTATACCAAGAAAGTGACAAGATGAAAACCACTATTTTCTGTTACAAACTTTCACATAGCATCTTAAGGTTATAAAAACATAAAAAATTCAAATCCATAACTAGATTTTCAAAGATTTATTATAAAAACGAATTATTTTTTCCACAAAATGCAATAAATCCATGACAGTTTTTTATTTCAAAATGCAATAAATTTATTAAATCAATGTATAAATGTGCATTCATCTTTACCATTTTATATTTATTTAGTTGACTAGTGGTATACAATGAAATAAACATTAATGGCATTAAACAAAACACTTACTTTGTTATATTAAGGACACTGTCATTGCTGCAGTTAAACTTGATGTTGTCTCTTTACATTTTTCACAGCGATCAGATTAAAATGTTTGGGTCCTGCTCGATTTTCGTTGACTTTGAGTAAAATAATGTTAAGTTTTTCATAAGATCCTCTGGGGTCAATGTGTTAGCATGAGAAGGTTGATGCTGTCTGGAGAACAAGCACCCGAGTGCCTTTCGCGGAAATTATTAGATGTTGATGGCTTACGTTTCTTTCCCGTCACAGAAAACCATCACAGGTTCATCAATGCAATTAAAGTATAATTTTGTTTTGTTTGTTGATCACGAAGTACAAAGTAGATCAGTGGTTTTCAAACTGGGGGCTGGGGCCCCCAGGGGGGCCGCGAAATGGTGCCAGGGGGGCCCCAGTTTTATGACATTTTATGAAATACATTAATTTATCATGAATTCTGTGTAATTAAACCTAAAAAAAATAAGGCTACTAACCAAAATAGCTACTTTTTTGTATAATTGAATGTTTTTTTATTAAAATGTTGAGTTTTAGAACAGTTTTTTGTCACAAAATTTTCTTTGGGGGGCCGCGAAAGGAATGCATCGTACACAAGGGGGGCCGCACGCTGAAAAAGTTTGGGAACCACTGAAGTAGATGAGGAAAACTAGGACTCCGTGTACTCAGCGCGCCGCCATTGTTTGTTTACATTGCGTGACTGGTGGGCTGTAATTTCAGGAATGGATTTATTGCATTCTGTAAAAAAGGAGGAGTGGCGTTTATCGCATTTTGGGAAAAAAGGGAGAAAAGATGACAGAATAACACGGCGGATATTGGATTTTATAATATAATATATTTTTGAAAGCATATTATAATTTAAAGGCTTAATTTTTACCTGGCATTTGAAAATAACACATTTTAGTGTTGCAATGGCAATACCGCAACAATGTGAAACCGTGGTTTTTTTGCTAAAGGTCCACTGTAAAAAAAATTCTGTAATTATGCAGCTGGTTGCCAGTAACTTACTGTAGAAGATAAAGACTGAAAATGTTTCATGTTCATTTAACTTTGATCAAACTGTTGCTAGTAAATAACATAAATGTAGAATCTACAGCAAGTTACTGGCAGCTAGTTGCCAGTAATATCCAGTAATACTGTAATTTCTACAGAAATTTTTAACAGTGTCATACTGCCAGAATCTTATACCGGCCCATGCCTACTGTGACACCTTTCCCTTGTGTGCACTTCTAAAAGTTTGAAACAATCATTATGATCATCCATGTGCAGAAATCATACAAGCATGATTATGTAAACTATAATTAGAATGCAGGAAATTAAAATAAAAGAAAGTTAATAAGGATTTTTTAGAAAATGAGCCACAATGGGCCACATGCTAATGCTTATGATGTTTGGAATTGTATCTGTTCTGAGCTGGTGACTCAACAAGCACAGTAAATTCATTGCACAACACAATGAGGGTCAACTTCATCTGTTATAGAAAATGATGGTATACCATGTGGTTTTACTCCTACTATGGCCCAGTGGTCATAGAAATCTGCAGTGTGTTAAGCTGTGTCACTCACCTGAACTGGTGTCAAAATATGATCACACATGATAAATCACACATTCTGCACCTGCTGCGAAATAAGTGCTTTTAAATTTCAGCAGAGTCTGCCAGCGTTATTAATAAAAGTGCAGGCCATAATAAGGTGCTCGGAGCATTCCATTAATCTTCAGATAAAATTACGCTTAAATTGACAGTATAGTCTGACTAATTTTCACCAATTATAGTTCATTATGATAGAAGAGGGTCTAACTAAAGAGCACATCTCAATGGCACTCAAACTGTGTGGTCAAAGCATCCACAATAGAACATTGGCAATAGCAGAGCATTAAATCTTACAAAATAAAGAGTGTTAAGTTTGTGCTAATTGCAGGTGCTCTTTGTTTAGAAAATGTGTTCAATTGAAGCACAGATTTGGCCTTTTCTGAATTATGTATTTATTCCTTTTGTTGTGCAAGCACTTTCATTTAAACCTGACAGGCACATTCAGATGTATGCAGCAGGTCTACATGATAAACGGAGCTCTTCTTTTCACAGCCTTGCAGCAGTGTGTAGCATTTCTAAAGACTGAAAATAAGAGAATGGCGGTCGACAAAATCTTTCAGATGAGGCATCATCATCAAGTCGTTTTATTCAAACTGACAGCTCCCATTTCAACATCAATATTTAATCATTTTACTTTTTAAAGCAGTGGTTCCCAACCAGGGGGCCGGGGCTCGCAGCGGGGCCTCAGCAGATTTCCAAGGGGGCCTCAAGCTGACTTAAAATTATTGGACAAAACATGCATTAAAATAAGCAAAAATCAAGATGTTTTGGCAATTGTAGTAGCAAATATACATCTGTCTAGTCATTCCAAGTTAATTTTATGTGGAAATTGAGTGGGGGGCCTTCAAATATTGTTGTGGGCAACTAGGGGCCTTGAAGTGAAAAATAAATTTTGGGTTGTTATGCAACCATGGGTAATAAAACCCATAAAAAAAAGGACAGGACATACAGTAAATTATACATTTAAGTTGAAATTGTTTAACTAATTTTTTAACCTCAAAGCTCCCTTTCTGTCTGTGATTTTGAAGCTTTGATTGTGTTTATAGTGGGCAATATAACATGTGTTCATGTTTCACGTGTAAAAAACACGGTATTTTTTACACAATTTACTTATCTTTATAGCGCTGTTTTCACTGTCCTCAAAACAGGCTGATGTCTTCCTTGTTATGACCAATGACCGCCGGCAGAACTCGCTTAATCTCCGCTTAATCTCCGCTTAATCTCCTTATCCGTTTCAATGTATATATATATATATATATCCCATATATATATATATATATATCTCCCAAGGGTTTTTCCCTCCTAGGACTTTTTTTACTTCCCTGGTTAAAAATTCTGGGTTTTTTTCTCCTAGGGGGTTTTTTAACCCGGGGAGGCAGCCTTCTTGGGTTTAACTTCTATACGTTACATTAGTAATACATTCGCTTTAATGTTGATTTATAGCCGCAACAAATTTAGCTGCTTGTGCTATCGTGTATTATGTTGTGCTATCTGTCGATTTTCTGTGCTTTTCACTGCTTCTCTTAATGTAAAGCTGCTTTGATACAATTACCAAATTGTGAAAAGCGCTATATAAATAAAATTGAATTGAATTGAATTGAATTATGTGAAGTCCCTCCTTCAGAAATACGTAACGAGCTCTGATTGTGTAGTTTGTTTAGTGTGTTGTGATTCGATAGCAGCTTAGCTTAGCAGAGCCATTTGAGCCAAAGCTGGTGACTGACATATTCCTGTGGGCGGAGTTTAGTCAACAGGGCATTTTACTGACGTCATTAAAGCAGGAAATAGAGGGCTGTAGTCCAAACCGGCCGTTCGTTGTAGACTTTTAAAGAGGAATTCTATTGAAGAACATATATCGCCTGGCAGTGAACTTTGAGCTTTATCATTTTACAGGTATTATTTATGCTATTATAGCAACATTACACACTAACTAGGGTTTAAAAATGGTATCAGGAAGAACGTGACCTTTAAAGTAAAATAAAAATATGTGGGGATTTAACAAAAATGCTGCATGTTTTTAACAGTGTGGGTCAATTTTAACACAGCCGTGTGTTCTGTCCAATATTTAACCAACATGGGTAAAAATAACCCAGCCATTTTTAGAGAGTACTGATAGCAAAGAGGGCATTTTAGTACCTTAACGATACACATTAGTATCTATCAAACGTACATATTTCTACCAAATATATATTTAGTTTCAATTTTAAGAATCCTTTTGATAGCAAATTTAAAAAAAGCAAAGTTCTGCACAAAAGCAAGATATTTAGAAGCTTATATCCTTGAGGGCAATCCTGAACCTCTCTAATACTGTCCTGTTCCACTGTAGGGAAGATCCTGTGCTCCTTTGCCCTTATCAAAAGACAGCAGATGTTCTAAGCCTGTCATCCAAATCCCCACTCCTTCTCGAAAACACTCAAATTTTGTCTGAAATAGCATTCTAGATTCTGTTGTCAAGACCCTAAAACTGCAAAACCATCTAAATGTGTTAATAGTGTGTTATACCACAGGTGAGGTATTGTCATAGACAATAGTTAGGAAGTTTGAATAAATGATGAGGTGATCTAAATTGCAGATTTTTGGGTGAACTGAAGTGTTTAAATACTGATGATGAATTGGGAACTGTCAGTTTGAATATAAAGGCTCAGTGATGATGATGTTACTCATCTGAAAGATATCTGATCTGCAAAGACCAGGCAGAAAACAATGTCTGAAATTAAGGCTCAAAAGAAAAGCACACGTAGGTGTTGGAGTTATTTATAGAATGAAGAAAACAAAAATGATTTATCTTCCAAAAATCTGACTCATTTTATACAAAATGTTGTAAATTTCAGTGCGTGCATCTCTGTAAACAACTGTAAGCCATTTAGATACGAATAAGAAATTGTATCTTACAGATAAGGAAAACTGAACAGAGTCCTTGTTTCCATTATGAGTCATCTCTATATTTATTCTGCTGCATTGCTCTGGTAATGTGGACAAATGACACTTTAGGACAAATGACACTTCATTTGCTTAATTTTCCTCAGCTCTGGATCCAGCACCATGGACAGCATTACATTAGGAGAACTTAAAGAGCAACTATCGTCCGATTTACAATTTTACATTTCCTTTGGTGTGCAAGTGTGTATTAGTACATGTTAACGATTTGCAAAAGGTACTAACTCCAAAGTAAATGGTGATGCGAGTTATCGTTTCCAGCGTACGTCTTTTTTCTTAGACTGCAACAAACACACGGATTGTAAGCAACAGTTTCCTGTTGGACTCACAGCCTGTAAGTTAACTCCTGTTAGCATTGCATTGTGAGCGAATCTTTCAAATATGGTAAGGAGGTCACATTTCCGGCTGATGTCAGAGGTATTCAGGCCAGTCACAACGTACAGATTAGCTGGCCAGTCAGGGGCAGAGCGCTTTTCAGATCGGTGAGCTTTGTACAAAATCAATGCGTTTGAGGTAAGGCAGGATATCTGAAGCTACAAAAATGCACAGTATGTGTGTTTTTTACCATAAACCACGCAAACACTTTGTATTATACCAAATACACAAAATAATGTTGTTTGAAATAGGTGCACTTTTAAGGTGCCAAAGAATAACTATATGTTAGCATTTAGGCTGAAGTTCCACTATTGACTTTACAGTTACGTTTGGCAGGTCCATACTGAAAAAAATACAAAGTTACCACACAGAAACGTCCATTAACAATCTCCAAACAATTAGTTGTTCCTCAAAATCTATATTTTCGCTTGATACAGGCTCAAACATATAAGGTCTGTTTACTAATGTGAGCTACTGGCATGAGCCTCAGAGCAGAGCCAATCAGAGCAGAGCTCGATATTATTATTTATGACTCCATTGCCTTATTATCCAAATAGGGCAAAAATAGACAATTTCATTCAAAGGACAAATTGTAAAAGTACATGTAAAAACGTAAAACATGTAAAATATTAAAAAGTACTTTTCCTCATCTCTTAATCTTCAAAATGTGTCACCATTTATACAATTAATTATTTAATTTGAGCCACTGGAATATGTGGCCATGTCTGTAAATTTCAGGCTAAATTCTCATAAACGAATTGTGAGTTTATATTTGACTTGGTCTTAGTAAGTATTAAAGACATCAAGGTTATATTTTCACAGAATGTTAATTACATTTTGTAGGATGATTTTTTGCAGAAAACAAAAACAAAAAATTAACAAAAAATAGGTTTTGCAGCCAGGGTTACGTTTTACTTATACTTAAAACATATATTTTCTATAGTATATAATTAGTATGTGAAAGATAAATGTATCTAAAATCTCTTACATTCATACCGCCACCGACGAGAGCGTCAAAGTGGCCGGAAGTCATTCATTTTCAATGAGAGCCGGCGGCGAGCAGTGACAGTGCCGTGGTTGGATAGTGTAGATTAAAGGGTGGTATTATCCTCTTCTGACATCACAAGGGGAGCCAAATTTCAATGACCTATTTTTCACATGCTTGCAGAGAATGGTTTACCAAAACTAAGTTACAGGGCTGTTCTTTTCACATTTTTAGGTTGACAGAAGCACTTGGGAACAATTATAGCACTTAAACATGGAAAAAGTCAGATATGTCCCCTTTAACTTTCAGTGATTAATGGATATTGTTATTTATTTTATTTAGTGACTAGTCAATAAATCAATAAATTTTATTTTTGATTAAATTACATATTTCTTTGTAAACAAAATGTATTTCGTTAATTACAGTTATAGTTTTCTGTATAATTAGTACACATTATTGTCACGAGTCCTGTCTGTGTCTACCCTGTTTTAGTCTGCTTGCCTTCCCTCCTGTTCTTGTGTTGCTCCGCCCCCTTGTTTGTTAGCATGGACATTCATTGAACTCACTCATTACCTCTTGTCTATTGTCATAGTGATTCATTGTCTCTGCTTTGTCATTGGTTCTTGTTCTGTTTAAATACTCTGCTTGTTCATTACCTGTTTGTCAGTCGATATTTAATGTTATGCCGTGCCATGTTTGTCTGCCTTGTGTTCCTGTTCCTTGTTTTTTACCCTTTTTATATTTATTAAAACCTTAATACTGCATGTGGATCCACACCTTGTCTTGCCTTTATACCTTGCCATAAACCATAACAATTATAGCACTAACAACTTAAATGCATTACCAAGATTTAAGCAAATATCCACATAAAAATGTCCTGAACTTAAATTCTTAAAACAACCTACTGACACACTTTTGATATCGGTTGTCACGGCTGAAAACCTTGTTTGATTGTTCTATACAGAGAATCTCACTTGACATTCCTGTATCTCATCCCCATCACAGTGGGAATCGCACAGCTGCTTGTCGCCACTGGCTTTACAATGACAGCTATCAGCATGGGACATGATTAGAAGAAATTTAGGCATTGGAAGACACAGAGCCAGGAATTTACACTGATATTTTTGTGTAGATGACTGGAATTTTAATCAATGTTTTATACATCACTGTTCTATGTTTATTTTTTTACATGTTTTTAAAACAACTTATTCAGGATTACTTAAAATTATAGCTCAGCCAAAAAAGTAAATGTTTTATATTTTACCCTCATATCTTTCTTGAAAGTTCCCCCAAAAGGGGGGGATTCAAATAAAATCAAATTTTTACAACACCTTTATGTGCTCCACATAAGAAAGGTTGTGATACTTCAAAACACAAAAGTTAAGTAAATGATACCAAATTGTAATTTTGGGGGAACTACCCTGTTAAGTGTTTTCAGTCAGCCTATGGCAAAAGCTAAATGAATTTGGGTTTCACACCAAGAAATCTGTTTTCTTCAACACCCATGTGTTCCTCTAGGGAAGCTATTGGCGGCGTGCCCTATGGTGCCAGAAACAGGGTTAGCGTGATGATGCCGATGACTCATGACACTCACGTTTTAAGAGTAGGCTACACAGAGCCTTGAGGCAAACAGATGAATCCACATAGCCCTATATAATATATGATTTATGAAATGTGCCAACACGATTCCCTGCTGATTCCTAATTGAGCATAAGTAGGCTGTTATGAAGAAAGGATTTCTCATCATTTGCAGGCAGCAGGCATATATTTGCATCTGTGTTGCTACAAATCTTGTATATTTTATTGCTGCCCTGCTAAAAAAAAAAAAATAGACACCATCACAGAAATTCTATTGGTTTTATTGGGAACGTTAGTGGTTCTAATGGAATATGGCCCAAAACACACTACAGTGTATTGGTCTTTGTTGGTCTCTAATGATATGTATTGGTTCTATCAGTTCTATGTATTGGTTCTAATCGAATATGGCCCAAACACACTACAGTGAAGTGGTTTTAATGGTAAAAGCTAATGGTTCCTATTGGTATTTTAATGGAAACCATTAGAATTTTCTATAATGGTTTTACTGGTTTTTTTTCAGCAGGGTGGTCAAGCCTCCCATAGTTCACATAGTTTCTTAAAAATGTGAGATAGTCAAACCTAAAAATGATACATGATCCATATTGAACAATCTGAACATAAAAAGAATGTTGATTAAGAATTTTGAAGTAAAAACTAATGATTCCCAGTGTAGAAGTGCACTGTTACATTTTATACAGTAACAGGCAAATCTGGGAAAGCTGTAAAATCGCTAATATAAGAGCAGTTTTATCAAGCATCAAGTTTTAATCCTGCACGAAAAATACTGAAGTATTTACTACTTTAGTACTATTTAGTATGGTAAGATCAGTATATGTGGTTAAACTTGTATATAGGAATTTTACTACAGTTTACTATAGTAAAAATACTACCACAGTATTTTTTATTAGTGCTATGATGTTATGTAAACTGTGACGGCAGCTAAAATAATCAAAACATACCATAAAATACATAATACATAAAGGTTACACAATAAGATTACAAGAACACAATAACAACTTATTTAACAAATAGTATTTGCATTAATAGCCTAAGTCTGTGAATGTTTAAATTCGCGTTAAATACACACTTTACGGTAAAACACATTTGAGGTATCCTTGAAACTTGCCTGATTAAAATGCGCTAGACGAATACACGTATTTTTGTTTTACGTATTAATAGATGTATGACTTTAAAATAACCTTTTCAGTTATACAATTTTACATAATAAATCATATTAAAGGTGATTAAAAATGAAAAAAGAGAAAAGTTCAAGATAGCGGTCCATCCATCCGATGACGTGTTACATCGTCGCCTCACTGTGACTTCCGGGTCTGAGTAAACAGTGTGCGGCTGTTCTCATACAAATCTGGAAGATGTAAGTATGATCATTTATCATATAACAACCTGTTCTGTATTGTTATTATTTATATGCAGACCAGTTAATATTTTCCTTTCTCTCTGTTAGGTCGAAAGTAACGTTTAAAATCACCCTGACTTCGGACCCTCGGTTACCTTATAAAGTGTGAGTGAAATATCAGTTAACACTACGTATACATACTCCTACTTTTACGGTTTAAGCATTGATTTAACATAATACACTTGGATTTTGTTTATTTGGTTCGATTTATTATGAAAGAATCATTGACTGTATGTCTTTACCAGCCAGCTGTCAGACTATTTCGATGTGGGCAGTTTTTTTCTTTATTCCTCAAATATACAATCAATAGAAATAGTTTGTAACTACCAGGATTAATGCTGCGTTGTACAACGTTTTACTGAGAACATTTTGAAATAAGAAACAAAAGTTGTCAATCTGTTTATACTAGATTGATTTTAATTATAGTACTGTGTGGTAATCTACAGATGTCATGCTGTCTGATAGTTGAACAGTGTTAACTTTGCACTATGATGGCTACATGCTGTTCCAGACACACATTACAGGCTGAGTGGTTGAGTGGTCTGCTATCAAGTGTCATTCAAACAGCCTGATGTACCTGAGCATCTGTAATACTGGCCAACAGTTTGGTTGATGTTCCACCTGATCATGCTGTTTGTTGTTGTTGCTTTTATGATGAGTCATGAAACTGGAAAAAAAAATTCATTGTGTGCATGTGTGTTTTCGTTATACATAATATGCATCGTCTTCTCTGTTTTTTAGATTAAGTGTACCTGAGAGCACGCCCTTCACTGCGGTTTTGAAATTTGCAGCAGAAGAGGTGAGATAATTCACCTTATGTACAGTAATTTAACCCAGGTTGAAAATGACCCATAATTTTGTATAAAGTCCAGTCTTTAAATGTAACTATGAGATTAGGAGCATCAAAGTTTCATTTTAATAATTGATTTTTATAATGATTTTGATCTTTGATATGGCCTTACTCAGTAAATATTAAAGATATTAAGGCTGTATTTTTGCATAATGTTCTTTTACATTAGGATGGTAGGATGGTTTATGCAAAAAAATCTCATTAATATTTGCCAAATTTTGAGCAATCACTGATTTAAATTGGTAGAAAATCTAATCCATATCCAATAATTCACAATAGTGATGCACAGGTCAGGGTTTTGTCTAACCAGCGGGTCCCGCTTTTATGAAATGATTCAGCACGACCCACACCACTGTATATATTTTTACAACCCGCACCCGCGACCGTTAAATAGACATACTTGGCATTGAAATGTAAATAAAAACAGGCTTTATTTTAGCCTAAAAGTGCTTGGAAACAGCCATTAAATTAAAGGAATAGTCTACTCATTTTCAATATTAAAATATGTTATTACCCTAACTAAGAATTGTTGATACATCCCTCTATCATCTGTGTGCATGCATGTAAGCGCTGGAGCGCGCTGCGACGCTTCGATAGCATTTAGCTTAGCCCCATTCATTCATTGGTACCATTTAGAGATAAAGTTAGAAGTGACCAAACACATCAACGTTTTCCCTATTTAAGACGAGTAGTTATACGGGCAAATTTGGTGGTACAAAATAAAACGTAGCGCTTTTCTAAGCGGATTTAAAAGAGGAACTATATTTTATGGCGTAATAGCACTTTTGGGAGTACTTCGACTCGGCGCAGTAACACCCTCCCTCTCCCATTATGAGAGTGAGAAGGGGAGCGGACTTTTCAGGCGAGTCAAAGTACTCCCAAAAGTGCTATTACGCCATAAAATATAGTTCCTCTTTTAAATCCGCTTAGAAAAGCGCTACGTTTTGAGCGCTATTGAATGAATGGGGCTAAGCTAAATGCTATCGAAGTGTCGCAGCACGCTCCAGCGCTTACGTGCACGCACACAGATGATAGAGGGATGTATCAACAATTCTTAGTTAAGGTAATAACATATTTTAATATTGAAAATGAGTAGACTATTCCTTTAAATTGCCATGTAAACTGGCAGCAACATACGCTTATGAACCATAGAAACCAGCATGGTAATATTAATAGCAAGATTGGATGATGATAAACATTTTCAACATTTACAAAGCAGCGTTTGTATTCATCTGTATAGAAGAACTATAAATACTTCTACATTAGCTTTAGCAGCTTGACCTTTTTTTTTAACAATGTAAATTCCCAACCTTAATTTCTACACACCTCGTCTTCCATCCTTACTTTTATTCCTCCATTTGTTTTGTTGTTGTGGCTGGTGGGAGCTGCTTGGCGCTTTCGTGATGTGAAGCCAAAGGTTTGAGGACATCACGCTAGTCACGTTGCTAGGCCTACATATTGTAACCTTATCAAAGAACCTAATAAAAATGAAAATATGTATTTAGAATTTATGTATTTAGAAATTTGGAATTACATGTAGCATAGATGTTTTTTATTTTGTTTTTAATGACCTGCCCAGCAAATAAAGTGACCATTTCTTTACCCGGGTGACCCGTGGGTTGTGAGATGACCTGCGCATCATTAATTCACAATATGTAACAGGGTTGACATGAACTGATCTCTATAGTCCTGTAGTTTTAATATTAAGTGTCTGTCTTCAAGTATTTTTTTTATCCTTTTTTTTAAATACTCCACAGTCACTTGTTAAATCAGAGCAAGATCAATGCATAAACACTTAAAATTGTTAGCTATCTTTAAAGTCCAATGAGATTGCAGAATCAATAATAGCCCTTACTGCCAGCAAGTGATTAGTAGGAATTCACATGCATCCAAATTTGGGTTGACAAATATATTAAGTCAAACATTTTGTGTGATAGCAATACTCCACCAATGATAAAAATGATATACTTTAATTAAAATCAGACGTATGGGCCAATAGACAGGACTATTAACTCTTTCCCCGCCAGCATTTAAAAAAAAAGTTGCCAGCCAGCGCCATAATTTTTTATAATTTTCACAAAAGTTTAACACTTTCAGAAAATGTTCTTCTTTAAATATAGAAACATATCAAATGAAAGGCCAGACCCTCTGTTTCATCTTACCTTCATTTGCACTCTTTTATCACCTCTTAAATATGGGTAGGTTTCTTCAAAAACACCAAATTTTGTGCAAAAAGATAGAAAATAGATTTTTGATAGAAATTTGATTCAGAGAGATGATCAATTGATGAGTTAACTTATCAATGGTGGGGAAAGGGTTAATTGGCCAGTATGGGGTCATTTTCGAGTTCACTGGCAGGTATGTTTCAAAGCTATATTCAGGGCACGCAGATGCAAGGCTTGGCAGAGTAATGTTGCAGTTTTGCTCGGGTCGCTGCTTTTTTCTTAAAATAATGAAATGCCAAATCTGACAGCCTCATAATAGGAAGACGTTATGTGTTAGATGTAATGTGTTAGGTGAAAACCAAAAAGAATAATAAAGCTTATTATGAAACACAAGCTTATTTTCAGCATTAATTCCCTCTTAAAAATCCCTAATTTGGTGATCTTCAAGTTATGTTATCTTTCCAGTCTGATCACACAAAAATCTATGTGCATTTTATGAGTTTGCTAACTTGTAGGAATTTGTACAAAAGTGAATCATACATAAGGGTACGATTATCATAAAAAACAATAATGAAAGCTCACCCTTAAACCCATAGTCACGGGGCAAAGGCAAATCATACAAAATTGTACGAATGTGGTACGAATTAGCCACCTTGAAAAACACGTACAAATTGTATTGAGACAATGACGTCTAAAATAAAAAAATACATAAACTCCAGAAAATGAATTTAGCATTGCTATCCATCCATCATCTTGTCATCTTATGTCTGTTACTATTATGTTCATTGCAGCATAAGTTAACTTTTTGCATTTTGGTGACTAAAGTACTATTTTACAGGATAAGTATTATCTGGGACCACGTGTGATTTAGAAATTGCACCCCTATATCTGATTTTCGTGTCGCCGCTTCGCACGGGATAAGCACAGCCTGTGATTTGACTCATAATTACTGACTAATCTCCCGGGTATGATGTTGAGGCTTTGCATAACACCTTGTCCTATACCCACAACACAGCGACACGCTGTAAAAGGATTTTTTGCCATGTTAATCAGAGATTAATCAGTCGGGTCACGAAGCGATACATCGAGCATCAGTGGATTCTAATTAGAATCGGTTCTGCGATGTTGCAACTGACAGATTTGCCTAAACTTACGAGATCTCAAACATCATCAAACATGGACGAGGAGAAACTGATGTACAAAATCTAAAATATGTATAATAAATTCCTGAACTTTCATAAGGAAAGCCATAAAAAGCAGAGTGATGTGTCTCTGTATTTGCGCTGCTCAGCTGTAGTACGAGAGGCCCAGAAAGAACAGAGAAAAACAAAATAAAAAAGGCACGCGGGTAACACAAGCCTTGAAAAATGATATACGACCCGCCAAATCCTGGCCAAATTACAGAGATGCCAATATGCACGGGGCTAATATGAAATGCCAAATCTGACAGCCTCACAGGACCTCTGTGTTCGGCGAAATATGGTAGGTCATTTGCGGGGAAATTTTTACTTTACAAATTACAGACATGGCAGATTCACACGGGATCTGCAATTATTACAAATCACTAAAGGTCACCAGGTAATATTAATCCCATGCAAATAGTACTTCATTCAGAGAGCTATCGCAGTATTGCCTCCTCGTCAGTGCTGTTCAAATGTGAAGGAATGCCTTCAGGACACCTAAAGAGTTTTCCCAAACCCTTTCAAAACAAATTCATCACAGTTTTTTATCATAAGCAGCTCTTTGTGATCGACAGTGACAGTTTCTTCAAGCTCAGCCCAGAGAGCTTTTACAGTACCTTATGCTTATGATAGTTTCCGCTCCACAAAACTGACGTGAACTTGACTAGAATTGAATTTTTCCATCCTGAAAGAATCATTTTGTGGAGGACGATTGTTTATGTGTGATGTCTGGCTGTTGATGGATGCAATAAACTTTCACTTTTTTTTCCTCAAGTTTAAAGTGCCAGCTGCCACAAGTGCTATCATCACAAACGGTAAGAAGTTAGCGTGATAATTTAAATAGAAATTCTGTCTTTTTGTCACCTTTATGTCATTCTAATCCCCATATGCCTTTGTTTATTCCTCTATACACAATTTTTACTGTTTACATATAAGCTACTTCCTTAGGCAATCAGCAATATTGTTACTGATTTTTTTTATTGTATGCATTAATACAAGACATAATGCTGCTTTGTGGGTTCTTAAAGGCAGGATAGGCAGGAATTATCTAAAAAACTTTTTTACAAATTAGTTTAAACTGTCTTTATATACCAATACATAATTAAAATGTAAGTACTCTGAAAAAGAGAGTATAAAACTCGAGTGTCTGTAGACCTTTCACGACTGTTTTAAACAGCTAATTATTTCCATTCGGGACGAAACAAATGATTGGCTTGCGCGACTGTCACTCTCTCTCGCGACTATGGCACCACCCCTGTTGCTATGGGATCTGCCCACACATGCGCACACCCGATTGATTTGAATGTGCACGAGGCACTCTAGGAAGAGCAAAAGTTCGGCAGAGAAAGAGCATTCAGAACTCACAGTACCTGCATATGCAGTCAGCGAAGGCAAACAAGGCAAAAAAGGAATAAACGAAGGAATCAAACGAAGGTAAATATCACGTGGCTTTTCCTTGAGTCGACGATGCGGTAGCGGTATTGTCTCCGGAGTGTAGTCCTCATCAGAGTCAACAATGCTTTCATCACGGAAACTCTTACATGCAAAACACCCTATTTGTTATGAATCTTCCACGAAAATTCACTTTCATCACAGTGTAACTGATGGTACTAAAAAACTTGTTTTTATCTTTGTCTTATAAATATAACCAGCTTGTTTGTTACTGAATCAAACAAAATATATTTTAAACTTTACCAGCATCGATATGCTAGCTTAATAGTGAGTACTAAAAGCCATCCTATTTGTTTATATTCATAGTGATAAAGTTAGGTGTATTATTACTAGGGATGCACCGAATCCAGGATTCGGATTCGGCCGAATACTGGGCTTTTTGACGGGGTTCGGGTTCGGCCGAATCCTAGACTTTTTTTCCACCGAACCGAACCCTAGGCTTGCGCTACGCTGGTCGACGTCACGCAGCCGTTGATTACACACATCGGGTGCTGACGTGGAGATGAGCTTTTTCTTTCGGTGAGCCTTAGGGGCTAGACACTTTTAAAAACGTTTAAACACGGCTGAAAACGCCTTGAGGACGCCAAATGCCAGCTGTTTTTCAGCCGAGCGCTTGGTAGCTGTGATGCTTCAGCTGTGAGCCGGTTGGTTGCTGTGGTAATGTCCCGCCCCTCCTCCATTGTAATTGGACGGCAGTGTGAAAACTGACATTGACGAGCGGAGCTTCTCACTCAAAGTTAAATATAGTTTTCAGCGCGGAGCTGCTTGCTTATTGGAAAAACGAGCATGTCGCAACGCATCGCTTTCATTATGCATAGGCTTATGGTAATTGTCAAAATAGTTTTCCAACTTGTCATCCTGGCATAATGTACAGTTAAATTTAAATAAAATGAAAAATACACTGCTGTGGACGTTGTATAATTCATTAATGTGTTTTACTGTGTTAATGGAATAAGGATGCAAGTAGGATTCGGTATTCGGTTTCGGATTCGGCCGAATCTTAAACGGTGGATTCGAGATTCGGCCGAACCTAAAAAATCTGGATTCGGTGCATCCCTAATTATTACATGTAATGTTACTACATGAACTGTGCACCTTCCTCTCCGCTCGTCTGAGGTAAATATGCTGCTCCCAGCAGAGCCAGTCAGCGTCGCGCATTCATGTGTTTTGTGGGCGTTGCTTTAGAAGAAACACAGAAGGGAAGGGGTGGAGTGAATGGAAAATTAGTCGTGTTTAAAACAGTTGTGAGAGGTCTACAGACACTCGATTTTTATACTCTCTTTTTCAGAGTACTTACATTTTACTTATGTATTGGTATATAAAGACAGTTTAAACAAATATGGAAAAAAAGTGATTTAGTCTTTTTTTAGACTTAAACCTGCCTACTCTGCCTTTAAGTAATAACTATCAAACAAGTAATAAACAGAAATAACTCATTCCTCTGGTGAGAACAGCCAGTTATTGTAAATGAGATTGTTTGAGGTGTGATTGTTCAGCGTTTCGGTGCATCGCCCCCATCACCGGTGTGTTGTGTAGTTTCCAATCAGTCTGATTTATTGATTGTCTTCATGAATGATTGTTTTGGGAATGTATTAACATTGTGATGATGATGATCTGTTTAATGATTTGTTTGTGTAGATGGCATCGGAATCAACCCCGCACAGACAGCAGGTCGGTATAGTTGCTTTCAATCAGCATATGCAATAAATTGCATCCTAATATATCATTTCTCTGTCCTTTTAATGTGCAAATAGAGGTTTGTTTGTTCTGTCTGTTTGTCTGCCGATGCAACCCATTTTGTTAGCCGTTCCATGTTTCCACCCCGTTCCCTGCGCCTTATCACATCCATCTTCCCAAATGAAACATCTCATCTAACTTGCACACGTTTAGATGCATGACCGATATTGTTCCATTTTCCTGCCTGTCCTTCATAATCTCCTGCAAGCGAATGCATGAGACTCGCTTCTGTTTACTGATATTGTTTGTCTGCCTGCCTGCCTGGGGACCTTTTGAAGCATCCGATGACTCTGCTCCAATAGGCCTTGCATGGAAATTTCACATATTACTTTATGAATATTTATGATGTGCTTTAAGAATGCATGCGTCAATTACATCACTCCCCATAGATTTTTCACCCGTCTAAATGTTCTAGATGTTTGTCATTCTGGTCTTTGCTTCTCTGTAATCCATTATTCGAAATCTAGAAGGATCTCTAATATGCCGTCCCAATGGTGTAGTGTCAGTGGCTTTTAATCTCTAAGCCCTGTGCTGCATGCAACCGCATGGTAATAGACAAAGCTTTATCATACCCATCATGGGTTGAGGCCTTAAATGCCAGACGACGCAGTAATTCATTCGTTTTACAATAATGACATGTTCACTAGAATTCCCAGCATGAAGCGTGTTTGTATTATGGAGACATACTAAATATAGCTTACTGTTATCACTTGAATAGGATGATTTTTCATTCAAAAACAGTAGAGAGATAAACACAATTGACCTGACTGAAAGTCCCAGGTTTTCTAGATGTTGTACGACAGGGAACTCCAACCTTGCTCCTGGTGAGCAACCGTTCTGAAGATTTTAGCTCCAACCCCAATTAAACCGCTAAACGAGGTGTTCAGGGTCGCTTGATAATTACAGAAAGGTGGGTTGTTAAAGTTTGCAGGACGGTAGCTCACCGTGCAGAAGCAGGGTTGGAGATACCTGTTGTACAATGTGCGAGTGATTTCCTATTACTTTGGAAAGTGCTCCTGTTCTCTAAATTCCCATGTAAGTGCACTGTTCCCCTGCTAAAATGTGTCATCATGGCTCATGAATATTAATTGGAGAGAATAGCCTTTTCCCAGCGGGTCTCGCTGAAAGCCAGCTGTAGCTCAAATGGTAATGTATTGCCTTAACAGTGCAAAAAGATTGTGGGATTGAAGCCCAGGGTGCAAACGTATATTTCGAATGCACTGCAAGTCAGTTTGAATAAAAGGATCTGCCAAAGGCCTACAATAAGGCGGCAAGATATACCGAAATACCACAGATAATGTAAATTTGCATACCGCAATATGCATAGCGTGATGGTTTGCAATAATTGAATGATGTTAATACTTCAAAAAGTTATGTATAGTCAAAGGTTTATTCAATGCACATAGCAGAGAGACTGCAGAGATTGAGAGAGTCATGCTTTCCTTACCCAGAAATCGTGTAAAAATGTGTTTGTCACATAATTTGCATAATTTACAATATTTTATATGAATATATATACAGTGAGGAAACTAAGTAAATAAGTATTTGAACACCCTGCTATTTTGCAAGTTCTCACACTTAGAAATCATGGAGGGGTCTGAAATTGTCATCATAGGTGCATGTCCACTGTGAGAGACATAATCTAAAAAAAAAATCACAATATATGATTTTTTAAACTATTTATTTGTATGATACAGATGCAAATAAGTATTTGAACACCTGTCTATCAGCTAGAATTCTGATTTTCAAAGACCTCTTAGTCTGCCTTTAAAATCCACCTCCACTCCATTTATTATCCTAAATTAGATGCACCTGTTAGCTGCATAAAGACACCTGTCCACCCCATACAATCAGTAAGAATCCAACTTATAACATGACCAAGACCAAAGAGCTGTCCAAAGACACTAGAGACAAAATTGCACACCTCCACAAGGCTGGAAAGGGCTACGGGGAAATTGCCAAGCAGCTTGGTGAAAAAAGGTCCACTGTTGGAGCAATCATTAGAAAATGGAAGAAGCTAAACATGACTGTCAATCTCCCTCGGACTGTGGCTCCAGGCAAGATCTCAACTTGTGGGGTCTCAATGATTCTAAGAAAGGTGAGAAATCAGCCCAGAACTACATGGGAGGAGCTGGTCAATGACCTGTAAAGAGCTGGGACCACCGTTTCCAAGGTTACTGTTGGTAATACACTAAGACGTCATGGTTTGAAATCATGCACGGCACTGAAGGTTCCCCTGCTTAAACCAGCACATGTCCAGGCCCATCTTAAGTTTGCCAATGACCATTTGGATGATCCAGAGGAGTCATGGGAGAAAGTCATATGGTCAGATAAGACCACAATAGAAATTTTTGGTCATAATTCCACTAAACATGTTTGGAGGAAGAAAAATTATGAGTACCATCCCAAGAACACCATCCCTACTGTGAAGCATGGGGGTGGTAGCATCATGTTTTGGGGTTGTTTTTCTCCACATGGGACAGGGCACTGTATTAATGAGAGAGTGACCAGGGCCATGTATTGCGAGATTTTGGGGAACAACCTCCTTCCCTCAGTTAGAGCATTGAAGATGGGTTGAGGCTGGGTCTTCCAACATGACAATGACCCTAAGCACCCAGCCAGGATAATCAAGGAGTGGCTCTGTAAGAAGCATATCAAGGTTCTGGCGTGGCCTAGCCAGTCTCCAGACCTAAACCCAATAGAGAATCTTTGGAGGGAGCTTGAACTTCGTGTTTCTCAGCGACACGCCAGAAACCTGGCTGATCTAGAGAAGATCTGTGTGGAGGAGTGGGCCATAATCCCTCCTGCAGTGTGCAAACCTGGTGAAAAACTACAGGAAACATTTGACCTCTGTAATTGCAAACAAAGGCTACTGTACCAAATATTAACATTGATTTTCTCAGGTGTTCAAATACTTATTTGCAGATGTATCATACAAATAAATCATACATTGTGATTTCTGGATTTTTTTATTTAGATTATGCCTCTCACAGTGGAAATGCACCTATGATGACAATGTCAATGTGTTTTTTAAATAGATTTTACTACCTTAAAGTATTATTGTCTCGCGTTGCGACAAATATGTGCGGTTGGTTACAAAATTCTGGCGGTATGTAGACCCTCGCTTAAAAATCAAACTATGCTTCTAGCTTAACAATGAACAGTGCACAGATGTTTCCTATCTACCTTTTGATTGGATGTCTAACACACAACTGACGTAGCACATTGTGTATTAGTGTGCTGGGTCCCTTTATTGCCTTTTAATCATTTTTATTATAAAACATTGGTGTCTTGTATCATATTTCTGTTCATTATGAGTGATTTAAAACAGCACTTGGTTTGAATTTCGACATATTGTGTTTAATGTGTTTTCTTTTTTATATCAACAGGAAATGTGTTCCTAAAACACGGATCAGAGCTCCGCATCATTCCCAGAGATAGAGTTGGAGGAGAGCGCTGTCCACAGATGTGACTGTTCAGACTTTTTGTCACAGATGATGAACATACTTCAGTATTTATTGTCTGGCTGTGAGATGTCAACTCTCAGCTGCTCCAACACGCACCGCTGCAACTCCAAATCAGAGTACCTCACAAATCAAAGTGACCACCATCTAGAAAATATATGAGAGGAATTAAGATCCACTAGGTGTTCATTCACAACGTTTGACATGCAACCCATTAGACTTTTCAATTTTTGAATCGTACTCGTTCATAATTCATACTTTCAAAGTCATTTTGAAGTCACACTGCATAATTTTTGTATGAAGCCTGTTCAAATACTGCTGGTAAAAGTAATTTCCATTTTACTTTGAGTAGACCTGAAAAATTGATGATCGTGTCATCTTTTGCTTTTTTTAAACACTTTATAGTTTCTATCAAAGATACGCAAGCATTTGGAAACAGCTGTTTTCAGGGGCAAGTCATGAAAATGTAAATGTAATGACACATTGCTGGTTTGTAGGTCAATGGTATCGCATATACGAATGATACAGAAGTGTGTTTAAACAAGCTCTAATGCATAACACATATTTCATAATGTACTTACAGTACTGTTCAACCATAACCTTTAGTAAAATAACATCTTCCCTGGTTATTAAAAATGACGTTGTTACGTAAAACTTTAGCCCTGATTATTTTGTCTGTAAAGAAAAGCGAAAATCTATTAGTTACTTAAGTCAGCCGTTTTCCTTGTGCATTAAAAATCATGGCTTTAAAAAAACGAAATAGTACATTAGGCTATTAAATGACAGGCCTTTGCTTTCACGCTCTCCATTAGTCTTTAGGATGTGGAGGAGGAGGGTCTTACTGTTCAATTTTGATGTCGTAATGAGCTTTCATTTGTTTTAATAAAAGAGCAGACATGCACTGCCCTTTCCAAACCGCTTATTACTGAGAAGCGAGGAGAAGTGCATTATAAATACAGCAAGGGCAACATTATTCAGACCCGAGCATGCAACACGTTTTTAAAGGGCATCGCTTCCCTCCAGCCCTATTTGGCAGGCAATGATGCGGTTCGTTCATTAGTCGTAAATGCTCTCACCTATGTAAAATCGAAAAAATTGAAAATAAATGTTTACAGATACCTTTGTTGACATTGTTGCTTAGTACATTAAGGAAAGAATTAAATAATGTTGGATTTGGCAGATGAATGTGGTCTTTTCATTTTGTGTTTTGATGCTGAATTTGTTCAGTAATTAAAGAGATGAAACCGTTAACCATGTTATAAAGCGGAGTCGTCTTTGTTTGAAAGAGGTATGTTGGCGTTCAATGGTGTTGCAATTTGCATAAATTCAATTTGGTGTCCACGGTGAAAGGGCCCTGCTTGAAAGAATTGAGGAATATTTTTCCTGTTATGTTGATTTTATGTAGGTGCCATGAACAAGATGTAGAGGTACAAAGAGGCCATTGCCTGGCAACCTTTCTGTCAAGCGTATTAACCATGTTAAAGGCCCAGCGTCCTATAAAACAGTCTAGGTCTGACCGCTGTATGTGCTTACAAACCCAAGTAAATGCTTTTTCTCACCCAGGAAATAGCAAAACTCTATTATTTTATTGAAAAGCGAGCCTGAGCGATTTGGTAGAGTCATACAAAGGGCCTCGCTGGATTGCTGGTGTCAAACAAGTCATTTCCCCTTCCCACCTCAGTGTCTGGATGCCGTCCACATGTATTACAGATAAGCTCTGTCTGTTCCACCTCTCACCTAATGTATCGCACAGATATGTGGTAGGAATTTGGATTTAGCTTGTGCGTTCAAGCAGTGCATTTATTTTCTTGAGTTCATAGATGGAATTAATTTGCTGTTTGCTCGGTTGAAAGAAATACTAGGTTTGCTGATGTACATCATTGAATTGGTTTGGCCTTTATGATAATGTGGGTTTGTCTTTTTTGCGGTTACCAAGTGTATCTCTTTATTCATATTGTAGCGGGAAACATTGATGAATTGTTTCTGTCACCACATAAAGACTGGACTTCACAAGACAATAACAACATAAAATATTATGTAACCCTTACATACACTGTAAAAATACTGTGCTGCCTTACATTTTTTTTTGTTGAATCAACTCAGATTTACAAGTCATTTCAACTTACTGTTATTTATCTTGACTAGAGATGAGTTGTTATAACTTATAAAATTAAGTTGACTTTTCTCAACTATATTTTATAAGTTGTGACAACTCATCTCTGTTGACATGACTTGTAAATCTGAGTTGATTTAACAAAAAATTTTAAGGCAGCAAAGTATTTTTACAGTGTAGTAAAGTAACTTAGCAGCAGTGTCTGAATACCAAATAATGTTGGTCATATCTGCAGTCTCTACTGAAAAATCCAGCATAGGCTGGTAGCATGGTTTTAGCTGATTTAACTTGTTTGACTCTGTGGACCCTGTACCAGGTCAAGAATTATCTTATTATTACTTAATATAAAATATTCCTTTAATTTTGAATGGTCTGTCATGGACCCAGTACCACATATGAGATACTGTTTGAAAGCTTAGGCTCTCTACTTTCTGCAGATATGCATCACTTTGAGATATGTTTTACTGTAAGAAAGTTATTTACACTATCACCCCCCCTCCCCATAATTTTTTATATGATTTAATATTCACATATTTCATATTTTTCAAGTATGACAAACATGGGCAAGTCTTATACCAAATGAAAGCTCTCACTCTCAGGAATAAGACTACAGTGTTATTTTTGTTCTATTTTCATCACATATCCAACAATCGTCAAATGAATAATGAGGTAAAAAGGGGAAACTTGACTGTGGACTGCCTCAGATAGCACAGATAGCCACAAATGATAGATACACCATCTTTTCTCTTAGGTCCTACTCTAAAAAATGAGTCCATTCACAGCATTTTCTTTGGTTGTGTGCATAATTAATCCATTGCTATTTATTATATGATCAAAACAAAAAATTATTATTTATACGAAAAATTTATTTTCACACCCTTCATTATATTAAGAATATCTTTTGAATGCGACATGCTAAAGAGTTAATTCTTTTTTGGGGTGTTTACTGTCTGCTGCTGGTAACAACCAGAACTGTCTGCAGTCTGCTAGAGCACACAGAACCAGAGTTATACACTATCGAAGACAGTATTTACAACATAAAAATAGAAAATTTGGTGTATTATCATATGAAAAACAACATAAATAACACTATTTGTCACAAACAGCAGCTTTTTATGTAACTTCAAAGGGTTTTCTGCAAAATTATATAAACATATTGCATTTATTCCACTGTATGTGGTTATGGGAGCACTTCAAATGTTTTTAGGCAGAAATTTTATACAAAAAGGGTATTATTCCTCCTATCAGTTGGAGTAAAATAACTTTTTCATTTATTATGATAGAGAAAAAAATCCTTTTTCCTCTGTAAGCTGGCTATTGCTGGAATCAAACAAAACTGTCTGCAGGTTTCGTTCCCACTCAGGGCCAGAGTTATACACTTTTAAATACAGACTTTAGAAAAAAAAACATCAAAAAGCAAATTTATTTTTGTGTTTATTAGAGGACTGACAACACATACAACCATGTTGAGCACTTTTAACAGTGTTTTGTGTAATTTCAAAGGGTTTCCTGTAAAATGATACCAAACTTTTGTATCTGCACCTCTGCTTGTGGGTATGAGGAGCTTTTGAAATTGGGTAGGCCAAATCCAGGCGGAAATCCCCAAAATACCCTCAGAGTGTAAGAGGTAGCTGGTTTAAAGGGACACTCCACTTTTTTTGAAAAATGCTTATTTTCCAGCTTCCCTAGAGTTAAACATTTGATTCTTACCGTTTTGGAATCCATTCAGCTGATCTCAGAGTCTGGCGCTAGCACTTTTAGCATAGCTTAGCACAATCCATTGAATCTAATTAGACCGTTAGCATCGCGCTTTAAAAACCCAAAGAGTTTACATATTTTTTTTCTATTTAAAACTTGACTCTTCTGTAGTTACATCGTGTACTAAGACCGACGGAAAATTTAAAGTTGTGATTTTCTAGGTTGATATGTCTAGGAACTATACTCTCATTCTGGCATAACAATCAAGTACTTTGCTGCCGTAACATGGCTGCAGGTGTAGTGATATTACGCACTGCCCGAAAATAGACCCCTGTTATTGAAATATACTAAGGGGGCTATTTTCGGCTGCTGCGTGATAACATTGCGCCTCCTGCAGCCATGTTACAGCAGCAAAATCCTTGATTATTAAGCCAGAATGAGAGTATAGTTCCTAACCATATCTGCCTTGAAAATTGCAACTTTTAATTTTCTGTCGGTCTAATGGCCTAATCAGATTCAATGGATTATGCTAAGCTATGCTAAAAGTGGTAGCGCCAGCCCCAGAGATCAGCTGAATGGATTCCGAAACGGTAAGAATCAAATGTTTAAATGTGTGTGTCCTGGTTCTTTCTCAGCCTAACAAAGCTGGTGGGTCAGTTTGTCTTCCAGCAAGACCATCTTAAAAAGTGACCAAAACACAGCTAGACCAGCTGGTTTAAGCATTTTTTCAGTAGGGGTTCACTGTAATGTTTTACTCGCTATAGGCTACTGTCCGAAAAAAAGGTCAACAAATGGTCTCTAGCTGTCACTGTGGTACCCTTTCCAAAAGTACACCTAAATAGTTACTTCAAAGGTACATACTGGTATCAAATGTATACATACTGTATGTGTAGCCTACCTGAATGGTATTACGATGTTGGCGTTAACTTCACGATAGACACGTAATTGCGGCAACGCCTGAAACCATCGGTTAATGATAGTTTCCCTACTGAAAAATCCAGCAAAGACCAGCATAAGCAGGTAGCTGGTTTAAGGTGGCAGTAGCTAGTCTAAGCTGGTCCTCCCAGCCTGCTAAAGCTGGTGGGTCAGCTGGTCTTCCGGCCTGACCAGCTAAGACCAGCTTAAAGGTGACCAAAACACAGCTAGACCAGCTTGCTACACCAGCAGTACCAGCTAAAACCAAGCTGGGAGACCAGCTAAAAACTGCACACCAGCTTATGCTGCTCTTAGCTGGATTTTTCAGTAGGGCTTGTTTCTTCTTTTTTTTTTCTTCATCTTTCTTAAAAAGCTGCTATGAAGGATTCAAATTTGCAATAAAGCGCTATACAAATATACATGACTTGATGTGATACCGCTGAATGTGCTTTTAAAGTTCAAATTTTCTCATCCAAACATTCTTTCAGGACGTACCCTGCCGGAAAAACCAGCAAGACCAGCACATGTTGTGTTTTGGTGCTGTTATGCTGGTGACCACCAGCTAAACCAGCACAAAACCAGCATGTAAATTATGCACCTTATTGTTTCTTCTCTTGCACCTCTATTAATTATTTGATATATATTCTAGAGATGTCTTGACCTGATTTGAATTCTATTAGATGGTGTGATGGTGCAGGCACGAGGTTAACCTTTTTTTAAAGCTTGGCATCGTTTCATTTTACAGTTGATGTGACAGGAATAAATAAACGGGATTTTAGCAATGGTGCGTGAAAGTGTTCTAGTGTGGTAGCAGATTGTAACATTTTATGAAAATTTATTTTTATCTGATGTTTCCTTATAGGTGCACATTTTTTACAATCCTTCGAATTTGCTATATAAATTATTTTCCTTAAAATATGATACATATTGTTCAACAAATCAATCCAATATCTGGTAAACAGCAGCCGGAAAATAGCAGTGTGGTCTCAGAGAGACATTGTTGTTGATGTAATGAAAGTATGATGTCCCCCCAGCACATACACTTTAAGGTGATTTTAACAGTGGTGGTCTTAATAGTCACAGTTAATACATTTGCACATCATTTTACATTTTTACTAAATGTTTGTGACTAAAATCATTACTAATCATTTCTGACAATGGGGCCCTTTTGATTCAGTGGCCCTATAAAATGTGTGTAGTTTGCCAACCCTACCTCAAGGCATTTTGTGGTATAATCACAAAATATTTAATTTATTTTTTCAAGTTCATGGAAATGATTTTCTTTTTCGTGTCTGATATTGCGCACGAATATCTTTTCGTTTCTTTTAGCACAAATTTTTATTTATTGGTTTTTGTGTCTATTACAAGACTTTAACTTTATTTTTCATGTAACTTTATGTATGGGTTTGGGTTATGATGTCTGAAATGTAACAAAAAGTCGTTCTTACCCCAGCCCCAAGCGACAATAGTTGAAAAATTATAAAGCAATATATAAAATGACACGAAAAGACATTTGTGCTCAGTGACACAAAAAAGAGGAAAATTGTGTCCATGAATAAATAAATCAATTTATTTTGTGACTAGCCTACCATTAAATGTCTTGAGATTGGGTTGTGTTTGCTAATAAAGGTCTACCCTTAAAAATAAAGGTTCTTTCAGTCTTTATCAGGCTATATGGTTCCATAAAAAACCTTTAACATCCACAGAACCTTTCTGTTGCATAAAAGGTTTTTATGTAGTCAAAAAAGGTTTTGCAGACTATAGAAAGATGACAAATAAATATTTTTTTCTATGGCATCCCTGTGAAGAACCCAACAAGCAATAGCCGACAATTAATTTGGTTACATGTTGTTTTTGCATAAGTAACTCAGAAGATATATGATATTTCATCATGTAAGCAAAACAACTTATTGATTATAAGGTGTTTGGTTTCATTCCTTTAATATGTTCTATGTGTAGCCTGCGCGTGACAGCCCAAATTTTGTCTAGTTTTAGCCTTGACGTCTAGGTTATGTCTTGACAGCTATTTGGCGTCTTTTAGGCCAAATTGCTTGCTGGGATGCTTTAGAACAAAGGTGTCTTCAATAATTTCTCTCAACACACTTGCCTAAAAGTTTCTAGTATGGCTAGTTAGACCTTTATTAGCTGGATCAGGTGTGTTTTATTAGGATTAGAGCGAAACACTGCAGAGACACTGGCCCTTCAGGAGCAGGATTGGACACCCGTGCTAGAGGAACCATTTTTGGATTTGTAGTTCCATAAAGAACCTTTAAGATCCAAAGAACCTTTGAGTTCCAAATTTTTTTTTTTTTTAGCAAATAAATTCTTGAGGCCAGTATTTCCCAACCCTGTTCCTGGAGGCACACCAACATTGCACGTTTTGGATGTCTCCCACATCTGATCCCATTATTTCTCATTTTGGATTCTCTACTAATGAGCTAGAATAGAAAGGCCCTGTCCCAAATGGAACACTCCAGACTTGTGGACTTCTTCAAAGTACGCTGTAAACATTCGTTCCTACCAAAACATTAGTTCAGAGAAAACAAACTTCAGAGTGGCCAAAGTGTCAACAAGCTTCCCCATACTTTTTGACAAACGTCCTTGACCGGGCGGCCTGAGCTTCTTTGGAAGCTCAAGTCTGTGGCGGTGTGAACGTACAGTAAGGCCACAAGACTGAAAGTCCACATGAAGTGCGTCATTTTGGACAGGGTCATTTTATACAGTTTTATTAAATATTAAATACATATTTTAAAAACCTATTGACTGCCTGGAGAGCGAAAACGACAGTTTCCGAAGTTCGTTGCATTAACAGGTAGATTCATTACATTATTAATTCATTACAGTATCAATTGTTAAACCGCAGAATTAGTAATTTGTAAGTTTGTTTATGTATTTCTTCCGGTAATGATTTGCTGTCGGTGTTCTAAAAGTGCTAACAACTTAGCAAGCAAACAACAACAAAATATCCACATTATAGTATTATTTGCTGTTATTGGCACACTTTGTAGAAAAAAAATACAAAAAACACAAATGCTTTCACACAATAAAGACAGAGAACGGAAAGAGAGGCTGCTAAAGGCAGTTCAACATTGCAAACATGGATTCAAAGCTCCATCAAGCCAACAGGTAAATCATATTGAATGTTTAGCAGACTTTAATTCTTGTTATTATATTTCCCATTATAATCACTTGTAATCACTTGTCTAAGTTGATGCTAGTAATATAACACATCATATTTATAATACTTCATTAAAACCATAATAATAGTACCACCCCCCATAGTGCCCTTTTTGCTTTTGGGCCACTGCCCCATCTAGCATTTTCATTTTCTAAATGACTGTTCTCATTACAAAGAAAAGTGAATGGTTTATAAATAATTTTGGCATTAAGGCAAAAGAAGTTAAATTAAAGCTTTTCAACCTAAGACCATTGGGTTTTGTACAGATGTAAATTTGTGTGTATAATATGTACAAAATGAGTGTGACTTATGAAATGTAGTTTTCACAGAGCTGTGTTTCTCTGGTTTTCTTGCTAAACAAACTAATTAATTGGTTTGTTTAGTTAATTTTAAGAAAATTATCAGCACACTAAGGTTTAAAAAAAATATCCGGCCCTCACTTTGTGGCGTTATTTACCATCCGGCCCTCAGCCTAAAATGAGTTTGACACCCCTGATCTAAAATAAAATAAAAATTCTTCACCATGAAAAACCATATAGCACCACTTTATAACCAATAATGGTTCTACGGAGCACAATATGGTGCTAGGTGCTATATGGCACCTAAAGTGGTTCCTCTATGATTAAAAGTTTTTTAGCACCATTTCTTTTTAACAGGGTTCCCACGGGTCCTTGAAAGTTTGTGAATCTGGGGGGGGGGGGATCAAGGCCCTGGGAAGTTTTTAAAAATATACATACATAGATACAGTTTATGCTTGAATCTAATTTATGCAAGAAGTTTTCTGGAAAAAATCCATATTATTCCCTGTGTAATGTAGGATAATATCATAAAAATTCTAGACTTTTTAAGCACACATGCTGAACTGTTCGCTTTAAATGCTTATATCTTCTGTATGCGAATGTTGATTCACATGAAAACGTCTCAGGTTATGTATGTAACTGTTGTTCCTTGAGAAGGGAATGAGACACTGCGTCTCCCTTGCCATACTTCCTGCGTCCCTGTAACGCCGTCTTTGGCAATATTTCAGAGAGCGATATACTTCCTAGCTCCTGCGTCACCCTGTCTTTGTCATTAAGCCTCACCATTGGTTGAATTTGATATACACATTCAGACACACTTACCCCTGGAGGTGTCCCCAAAGTGTCATTGCAGTGACACAGCACGAGTTCCCTCGAAAGGGAACTGTAACAATGTATCTTAAAAGGTAACACAATGTAACTTTGCTCTCACTTGTAATGTGTCCCCACATTTAGTCCTTGAATTTGAGGGTATTGGACCTGGAAAGTCCTTGAAAGGTCCTTAAGAATTAAGCAATAAATTGTTCTTTGGGTAATCAATAATGGTTCTTCTATGGCATCACTATAAGGGCCCTTCTGTAGCACCTTTATTTAAAGAGTCTACTGCATTGCAATATACCATCATCTGAACAAAAGTCTAATACTTCCAAATTTCATTGATGATGATGATTTAACCAACAAAACAGGATTAAGGTGAAACACAATACAAATGTATCTCCGAAATCTAGACGACTAAAAGTGATTTGGCAGAAATCCCCGCAACTCATCAAATCCGGCATTCTAATGATCACTTGTTTGATTGGTATTGCTTACCAAATGTTACAGGCAGACGGTAGCAACCTAATTAGCTCCCCATAAATGCGTTATTCGATATTTGTCCCCTGCTTCAGTCTCGGCCGTGAAGATCGTGCAATAGCAACATTTCTTCCTGCGTAACAGTCTAAACAGCTATTTGTCCAAATGACCACTTATGTGAGATCCATTATGTCACTCCTCAGCATCGATCAGCCCCGCCATCTATAGCATGCATGTGGCCCATAATTAACCTCAATTCCTCTCTCTCCTTCTCACCCCACTCCTCCCACCATGCTTTCCTCTCATTACTTTGGACAGGAAAAGCATGATGTGGCAGAACCCATTATAACAGCCTATTTTCTTTAGTGTCTACACAGCCAGCAAAGACTTGAGGTTCAAAGTTGGCTCTGCAAAGCAGCAGGAGGGCTCTCCAGAGAGCCAGATTATAGGAAACTGCAAGATTTTAACAACCAGACTGCCCATTTCTGTCTGTATTACTGTATATACAGTAAATCATTTTATAAACCGCGAATCCAACTGCAATCCAGTCGAAGTACTTTGTATATGTACAGAAAGATTGGATTATACAGATTATGCTCATTAGATTATGTCGTTTGTATTACTCAGCGTGAACATGTGTTCCCCCGTTGTGATGCTTTTGGCGCCCCAGGCCAGGAATTCATTTCATGCGTGATTTGTGATTAGAAAGCCGAGAGGGTTTATAACAAATCTGGCACGGCTTGCTGGAGACAATATTTACAGTGCCCTCAGCTGGAATGTTTGGAAATTAAGCAGCGTTTTCCCTTGTCGGATTAACACGGTCAATTTTACAATGAGCCTAATAAAGCTACTCATTTGTCATGACTCGTGTCTATGAATTATGGAATAGCCGTGAAAACATTTCGGTAAACTGACCAGAATGCAAATGTCTGCTGTTGTTTAACTGTTTCAGTTTATTTTCAGATTTATGGATTGTGTACCTTCTCCTCAGGCTGGCATTCAGTGCTTCAATAAACAATGATGGACTTGTTTTCTGAATCATAAAAATCTTACATCACTAAAAATTATATGTTAACCGGAGAAGCAAACTTGGATACAGTATAAGATGTGCTTTGAAATAATGTATCTTTATAATTGCCTCATTATTTAAATGACTCTTATTAATAGAAGTTGTTATTTAATACACCATTGGTAAATTGTCCAAACTTTTCAGCTAAAAATCAAACCTGACTGAAGATCATGGGCCGAAAATAAATGTTGCTGTTTTATATTAAAATTCAAGTTGCCTTGTTCTCCTAATGTATAATTTTCTAATATTAAAAAATAAATAAATGGGTGATTCTCACGAAACCATTGAAACACCACGGCACTAATGATTTTAGCTTTAAAATGTGTAATATAGTAACATTAAAAAGCATCAGAATTAACACAATACTGTGTTCTACCTTGCACAATGTGTGATTTCAACATAAGAATTTATAATTGCAAATTTTATCTCATTTTCTGCTGAAATTCTCATTACCGCAATGTGTCCGGCTGTGTTTGAACATGCGTTATGTTGTAATTTAATCAAATTAACACAAAAATATTAAGAAAAAAAAAGAAATGGATGTTTTGCTAGACTACTTTAGATGACAGAAAAAATATTTACTGAATATTCATGTATAATAATAATGAAGAAAAATGAGGAAAATGATGTGTCCATGCCTGATGTTCTCATCCTCCGCAACACATTTTGAGAACAGTTTAAGCACACATACAGAATTTTAATAAAGTTTGATTTTGAGTGTCCAAGCACATGGGCCAGTTACTTCAAGATGGCTACCAGGTAAGATCATTTTTTACAGTTAATTTGAAATATTGTCTTGTCAGAATGCTTACACGACATTTTGATTATCATTACCGCAACAGATTCTTATTAAATGTTAATTTAATTAATAGAAGCATAATACTTTGATTTTAAATGCATGTGCAGAATCTCCAAATTATGTTCTTTCAGGTTTGTCATGTCATTTTGAAAATATGTCAGTGTTGATGTTTTCTGACTGTTGCGGTAATGAGATTTTTTAGGACTAATTTTTTAAATTATGTTACAAAAAGTGTTAAATGATAAGTAAAAGTTTTTAAATTAATGTTCCCATTTACTCCAGACTTTGTTTTTCAATGTCTGGTGGGAAAAAAAAGTAAATTTAAGCAATTTTTACATTTTCATGCTTGACATTTTTAAAACCAAGTTTTCGTGAAAATCACCCAAATAAGCAAACATTACTGTGTTTATGCATAATGCAGTTTTTAATGCAGGTACGGTTGTAAAAAAGAAATAATTTTGCCAATAATTTTTACATTTCCTTTTCTCTGTGCTACTGCCTCAACCTCTCCGTTATTAGCCTATAGTACCCAAGTTCGTTGAGTTTTGTGATGCATGCACCTTCAAGTATGCATGTACATAAAAAAAATAATTCCTTGCATTTAAAGCAACACCAAAGATTTTTTTACCTAAAAATAACATTTCCAAAAAAGTTCATCCACTCGAAACAGGGTGAACGGCACTTTCACATTCGCTTTGCAGCCCTCTATCGGCCAAAACCGCACTAAAGAAGTTTCCAACCGTCGGGTCGTGGTCCTGTAGTTCGAGTGAAAATTACAAAAACTTGCTTTACGGCAGACCTACAATCCAATCAGGGCCAGCTGCAGTATTTACGACAGTGTTAATGGACAATTACGCTTCTAACCTGTAGGGGGAGCAAAGAGCAAAAACTCTTAAAGGAATAGTCTACTCATTTTCAATATTAAAATATGTTGTTGCCTTAACTGGGAACTGTTGAGTCGTCCCTCTGTCATCTGTGTGTGTGCGCGTGGGCACTGGAGCGCGTTGCGGCGCTGCGATGGCATTTGGCTTGGCCCCATTCGTTCAATGGTACCATTTGGAGATAAAGTTAGAAGTGACCAAACACATCAACGTTTTTCCTATTTAAGACGAGTAGTTATACGAGCAAGTTTGGTGGTACAAAATAAAACACAGCGCTTTTCTAAGCGGATTTAAAAGAGTAACTATATTTTATGGCGTAATAGCACTTTTGGGAGTACTTCGACTCGCCTGAAAAGTCTGCTCCCCTTCTCACTCTCATAATGGGAGAGGGAGGGTGTTACTGCGCCGAGTCGAAGTACTCACAAAAGTGCTATTACGCCATACAATATAGTTACTCTTTTAAATCCGCTTAGAAAAGCGCTATGTTTTATTTTGTACCACCAAACTTGCTCGTATAACTACTCGTCTTAAATAGGAAAAACGTTGATGTGTTTGGTCACTTCTAACTTTATCTCTAAATGGTACCATTGAATGAATGGGGCTAAGCTAAATGCTATCGTAGCGTCGCAGCGCGCTCCAGTGCTTACGTGCACACACACAGATGACAGAGGGATGATTCAACAGTTCTTAGTTAAGGTAATAACATATTTTAATATTGAAAATGAGTAGACTATTCCTTTAAGTTTTGCTTTAATTTCAATTTACATTTTTGTAATGTACAAATAAAACAAAAAATGTTAAATTTAGAAAAATTTTTAAAATCGAAATATAAACATCTGCGTCAATAATGTCTATCCTTTTTCCTGATCTCACGTAGCATGACGGGCCAAATTAAAGGTAATTGTGGGCCAACTTTGGCCTAGTTTGGGCACCTCTGCTCTAAATCTTGTACAATTTATACTCAAAACAAAATAATAAACTATTTCCCAGTGTGGTTATGGGGTTTTGTAAATTGCCTTTTCTCAGGCATCATTCATTTAAATTTACAGCTTTGACTTTCTCACTTTTCTCTGTTATGCCAACAAGCTTCACGTAAGATTTGCTGAAGCACAGTCTAAACAAGAAATCTCTATCACAGTGAGGTTCTGTTTAAAACTATTACAATCTTAATGCATTCATTGTATGCTGTTAGATTTACAATGTCATTAGGTGTCTGATTTAAGAAAGCGATCTCAGAGTGAACAGTTCTTCCCCTATAGATAGCAAAGAGTTTACCGTGCACAGAACCTCCATTAGATCTCATTTTAGATTGCCTGCCTCTAATGGAAATTTAGGGGGCCTTTAATCGCCAGGGCCTGAATACATATTTACACTAAATATTTGTTTAAAGCGTTCGCTTTCCTTAACTCTTTTATCTGTTATTTAAATGATAATTTCTCATGCCCATTAAATGTATTGATACTATAATTGCCCTTAAAGCCTGTGATGATATGTATAAATGCTTTAATTCCTGAAAGGTTGACTTTTTGAGATCTTGATGCTGTGATGTGGAATGGTACAACAGTGCCCTCTTTTGGACAGTAAATCTTATTGCCCAAGTATTTGGGGATTTTTGCCAAATGATTGTAATAATGCTGACTTTTATGTTAGACTTTTACAGTATTTACATCACCATTTTTTCAGTTAACATATTTCTAAAGCTGCCCTTGACATTAAATATTTACCAGATGTTGGTAACAACTCATGCAATCCACACATTCAAAAAAACCAAACCATAGATGTTCATAAATAAAGTCATGTAAAATGACAAAAAGTATTCAACATGTATTTAATTTTTTGTACAAAAGCTTTTGATATTGAAAGCTTCAAGACGCCTCCTGTATGGAGAAACTATCACTGTAAAAAAAATGCATCGTGAAGTTAAAACAACTTGGTTTTGCAAGTCAATTCAATGTACTATTTTAAGTTTTGACCCTTGAATAGTTGACATAACTTAAAAAAACTAGTTGAAGTTGTTTAATTAAATTTTTTTGCATAAAAATATGACAAAAATTATCTCTCTGATCTTTAGTTCTTTCCATAGATTTTCGATTCAAGTCTTGGCATGGGCAATTCTAGCATCTTTAGTTTCTTCTCTGAAGCCAATTTAGAGTTTCCCCGGCTGTGTGTTTGGGTTAGGATTTACTCATCATGAGATGTTTCTTACATGACACCTTTGTAATGAGACACTATTTTATATAGGCCATTAGTTGGGACTGAACCAGCTGTTATTTGCACGGACAAGGAGCAGGATTGCTTTTTTATTACTGACTGTTTTGGCTTTACATGCCTTTTTGCACCTCCGTTCCTTCAGGGGTCCAATACTTTTTCCTGTGTCATTTTACATGATTACACATAACCTTACGGACATCTATGATTTGATTTATTTATGCATGTGTGGATTGCATGGGTTGTTACTGACATCTGGTGAAAATTTCATGTCAATAGCACCTTAAGAAATATATATTTACTAAAAAGGTGACTTATTTCAATAATTATATAGTCTTTAAGGCCACTGTATAGTATAACTAATATTTAATAGTAGGGACCAGAAAGAGCATCAGTTGTGCAGTGTTTCTGCTTTGTTAGCTTTGTGTTTTTCTGTAAGCTAACAAGATGCATGCACATATTATGAGGAAAAATTTCAAAATGAAGCACTAATGAGAAGGTGCAGAACTGACATGACAACTAAGTATTTACCATACTTTGACACTTCCACAATTACTGACTGAATTTTTTTGCCAACAGCATCAGTACCGACAGCTATACTGTATCTAAACCTACGGTTACTTTTTGTTGTTGTTGTTATAATTGAAAACAAGAAACGGAAGCACACATCAATGTAAAGAATTTAAGTGATAAAATGCAAACAGCAAAAATTATGGGGGAATTGCAAGTTATGGGCTGAAAGCAGTACAGTTAAGACAGATTTATTGGAATATGTGCATGCCCTTGTCCACTTTTTGTTAAAGGAAAACACCACCGTTTTTCAATATTTTACAATGTTCATACCTCAACTTAGACTAATTAATACATACCTATGTTTTTTCAATGCGTGCACTTAATCTTTGTACAGCGCCTCGTGAATGTGTTAGCATTTAGCTTAGCCCCATTCATTCCTTAGGATCCAAACAGGGATGAATTTAGAAGCCACCAAACACTTCCATGTTTTCTCTATTTAAAGACTGTTACACGAGTATTTACACGAGTAAGTATGGTGGCACAAAATAAAACTTTTGTTTGGAGCCATAGGAATGAATGGGGCTAGGGTAAATGCTAACACATTCACGATGCTCTGTACAAAGTTTAGGTGCAAGCATTGAAAAAGATAGGTATGTATTAAGTCTAAGTTGAGGTAAGAACATAGTAAAATTTTGAAATACGGTGACGTTTCCCGTTTAAGGGTACTCATACATCTTCTTTAAAAATTAGGAGACCACTTTAGGATTATTTTCAGTTTTTCTAAATTTACTTTTTATATTAAAAAAGGTACCTTTTGTCACTGGCACGCTACCTTTAAAAAATGTCCTAATATGTACCATTTAGGTAGATATGTTCCTTTGAGGTACCACCTTAAAGGTAATAGCATGTACCTTAGAGGTACCAATATGTACATTTAAGGTACAAAAGTGTACCTTTTGAAAAGCTACTGCCCCAGTGACAACTTTGTATCTTCATGTACCTTTTTCTGAGAGTGTGCTAGACTCTCCCAGTCCAGGGACAGACCCAACATGTTGGCTTCTAATTTATTCAACATGATCTCACAAGGTTTTGTGGTATAGTCAAGAAATATTTTGCTCATTTATCCGTTTCATTGTCACAGATCTTCAAATTTTTACGTGTCCGTACCACAGACTTTCTTTTTTACGTGTCAGTTTCACGTATTGGTTATTCAATAGGCTTTATGCCCAGCTGCACAACTTCCTGAACTTCAGCCAGCTCCTTGTCTGCCATTATTGGACAAACTGATCAATCCAGGTGTGTCTGATTATTGTTGTTGTGACAACTTAGGTCAGGAACACCTGGATTAATCAGCTTGTCCAACAATGGCAGACAGGAAACAAGGAGCCGGCCGAAGCCCAGGAAGCAGTGCAGCTGGGCATAAAGCATATTGTTTTTTCTATCTTAAAACCATTTTCGCGTGGGCTTGGGGTTAGATTTGGGGTTTGGGTTAGGATGTCACTTTAACTATTGGTTCATACTATTTTTTCGGATTTTTAAACAATTGTCGCCTGACGTTAGGATTAGAGTTGGTTTTGGGTTAGGATGTCATTTTATGTTACAGAAAGTATTTCTAACCCCAAACCCATGCGAAAATGGTAAGAAAATAGGATAAACAATTGAGTAAGCAATTCGTGACAAAACTGACACGGAAAAGAAAATCTGTGGTACGGATAATGACACGGATAAATGAGCAAAATATTCTGTGACTATAACACGGAAATTCCATCGTCCCTTTTTGGCTCAATGCTGTGTTGAAAATAACTCAGCATTTTTTAGGGTGTGATTAAATTGATACATTTTTGTTTTTATTCTGTCAACTACCGACAACATTTCTGTCAAATTCCTAATCAAAATAATGTATTTATTTGCATTTATTTACAAAAAATTTAAAAATGGTCAAAATAAGAGAAAAGATTCAGTGTTTACAGATCTTGAATATTGCAAAAAAAGTTCAAATGAATTTTCTCAACAACACAATACTATGTTTTTATTTTAATAACAGTTTAAAATTAATGTTTGATGTATAAAGCTGATTTTTAATCACATATTTCACATGTCTTGGCATGCGCTCAGCCTTTTGCCTTGCTGTTGGGTGAATTTATGTCACTCCTGAGGTTTGCCTTTGTTGGTATTCAACAGACAATGCACTGTAGAACCGATTATGATTAAAGGATACTGTTGTCTAAAGTTTTTCACACTATATGAGAAGGAAGTCATTATAAGTTGTTTGTTTCTTTATTGAGATCTTTGGCTTTAAACCCAAAATAGCCACAGGTCAAATGTATATCTGGTCTGAAGAAAGTCCAGCTGTAACAGCAGAACAGTAATTACTTAATTATTGTTATTTACTTCCAAACCACTTCTAATTTAAACCTACATCTCTGAAAGTATGTAACACCTTTCCACGACACGGCTTTCATGTCTTTAGATTAAGAAAAAGGTACATAGTGGAAAAAAACTAAATGTAGTTCTGGCCTCTGAACATTATTCCTTACTTTCCAGCATGTGTAACTGAAATGGCAACAGTACTCAAGAGGAGCAAGTGACCTTTCGGAAAATGTATTGTTAAATCCTAATACCTTTTTACAAATCCCAAAGATGCTGTTTTGCTCTTTTCGGCAGTTTCCAAGATGAAAAGATGCACACTGACTTAAAAAGTATTTTAACTGTGTTATAGCTCGTGTATCAGATCCATTGGGAAAAGAAAACCAACAAAATGTATTAATGTGCAAAACTGTCCTTCTGCAAAGGCATTACGGGCAATTACAAATTCGCACCTGTTTGCATTTTGCATTCATTGCACAAGATAACATGAGATAAGTGCTTTCAAATGCACACTAAAATAGAAAATATATGAACTTACAGGATGCAATGCAGTTAATTTTTATGCCATGTTTCTGCCAGTGTCTACAAACTGGTTCAGTTTGATAAACAAAAATTCCTTTAAAGATTGACTCTGAAGAGACATCTGTCAAATATGATTCTGTTAGACTGTCAGACAGTGTAATTTTGTTTTGGTCTGTTTGGGATGGATCTACCATTAAAAGAGAAGAGCAGACATACTGTTTGCCATTGTATACTGTGAGCATGTATTTGCACAGACTGTCGTTTTCTAAAGCTGCTATCACAGAGGAACAGAGGGAAATCCTGCAAATGGAAATCTAACAACTGTGAAAGCTGCTTTTTATTTCTGAGAAGAAGGACAAATGTGAATGCTGTTATGTCTGTATAAGAGAACAAAATCCTCTTTATATCAAATATGTTTTATATTACACAGCTCAAGTTATAATTGCATATAGTAATGTAAACATAATGCACCCAATGTGAGTTTTCCCACATTAGTAATTTTGGCCATCTTTTTGGTGAGTTGTTTCTTTCATTTGCTGTTTAAACTTAAGTCTCTAAAGAAATATTTGTTCCAATAGCAGCAGAACCGAGTCGATAAAAAAACATTTTTATTGCTCAGCCTTTTTCCTGCAAGATTTTCTCTGACTTTAATTCTTGGGTCAAATGAGTCGCATTGATTTCGCTTTGAAATTACACAGAAAGTTTGGGATCAGCAGAGAAATACAGGGAGCTTTATTCGCTCAAGTCATCACTAATATTTATGTTGTCTGAACAGATGATTGATTACAGGTCTGAAGTTATGTGGGAAACAGTCGTTCCCAGCAGGAACACATAAAACCCACACCGTAGTCTCTCATAATGTAATTAAAAGCGTCTCAACATACTTCTGAGGACCCTCTACTTTGTACTAAACAGAGAGGAACCGTCTCTGACTTGTGTGTGTGCGTGCGCGTGCGTGTGCGTGCATGCTTGTAAAAAGAGGCACATATATTTGAAAAATCATATTGTACCTTATCTAAAAATGTTAAGAGGTCTGTGTGAGGGTTCCCACATAAAACTTTAGTATTTACTATAGTAAAATGTAGCAAAATGGCTATAGGTCTGTACTATAGTGTTTTAACCTTACCATCCTTACGGACAAATCCAGCTAAGACCAGCATAAGCTGGTGAGCTGGTTTAAACTGGTCACCCAGCTTGGTTTTAGCTTGTATTGCTGGTGTAGCAAGCTGGTCTAGCTGTGTTTTGGTCACTTTTAAAGCTGGTCTAGCTGTGTTTTGGTCACTTTTCAAGCTGGTCTAGCTGTGTTTTGGTCACTTTTAAAGCTGGTCTAGCTGTGTTTTGGTCACTTTTAAAGCTGGTCTAGCTGTGTTTTGGTCACTTTTCAAGCTGGTCTAGCTGTGTTTTGGTCACTTTTCAAGCTGGTCTAGCTGTGTTTTGGTCACTTTTCAAGCTGGTCTAGCTGTGTTTTGGTCACTTTTCAAGCTGGTCTAGCTGTGTTTTGGTCACTTTTCAAGCTGGTCTAGCTGTGTTTTGGTCACTTTTCAAGCTGGTCTAGCTGTGTTTTGGTCACTTTTTAAGCTGGTCTAGCTGCCCTGCTGAAAAAAAACAACAACCCCAATACAGAAAATTCTATTGATTTTATTGGTAATTTTATTGGATCTAATGGAATATGGCCCAAAACACACTACAGTGTATTGGTTTTTGTTGGTTTCTAATGTTATGTATTGGTTCTATTGGTTCTAATGGAATATTGTCCAAAACACACTACAGTGTAGTGGTTTTAATGGTAAAAGCTAATGGTTCCTATTGCTATTTTAAAGGAAACCATTAGAATTTTCTGTAATGTTTTTTCAGCAGGGTGGACTTCGCTGGTCCGGCTGGAAGATCAGCTAACCCACCAGCTTGACCAGCTTTGCCAGGCTGGGAGGACCAGCTTAGACCAGCTACTGATGTCTTTGCTGAATTTGTCAGTACATTTTTGATTATACTTCAGTAGGTTATTTACTACAGTTATCACTTCATTATAGTTAATGTTACAAAATTATATAGTATACATTAACAAAGTGTAGTAATTAATATAAAATACCATAGTATTTTATTTCCATGTGGGCTAGGTTGTGGGTAAGAAAATGTATAAAAAATGAGAATTCACATTAAACTTACCATGTTTTCTATTTCTAGACATAGTAAACAGATATAATGAATTGTTTTTATTTGGTCTTACTGTGTCAGAAAGTTTATTGTATTTTGTAGACAATGGGACCATTATAACTCTTTTATTACCATAAATGCTTTGTGTTACATTTCAAAATGAAAATGTACTGGAACTGTTTCTTTTTTGGTCAGATAAAATAGGGTTTTACATTTAACATGTTGAATTTCCTAACTGTGTGTTATTAAATAATCGACGACGCGCATCTAAATATGACACGCGAGTCCTCAGAATATCACCTGCGAGCGCGTGAACGCAACTCAGTATCCAATCAACTGAAGCTGTGGGCGTGTCCTTTTGACTCCATCCTACAGAGACCCTCAACTTAAAACTGCTCTCTCTCACTCAGTGTAGGCATGCCGCGCGAGCATCCCGGCGCGTGTGTGGGAATTCTCAACTTTCCTGTCTTCTCGTGGATGTAAAGCACAAGAGCAGAAAACCAAGTCGACATCCCATTGGATATTTTAATCACCCACAAAACTCTCGTGGCTGTTTACAGTACAGGCTCGTGCACGATGGAACTTTACGCGTGTCTCATTCTCTTCATTTTACTGACAGGTGCGCGAGGAGTCGATCAACACGCGCTGTCGTACGCGTTCACGCCGGAACTCTCGGAGGATGCGATATTGGTGGCGAACAATGGGATACACGTGCCTTTTGGGAGATCGGTGTACATCGATCCTGTGAACGATTTGGTCATTGAAGTTCAACCGGGTGATAGGTGCAGTATCACAGTGCTGGATAACGACCCGCTGTCTCAGAGACCGGGGCATCTCTCACCCAAAAAGTTCCCGTGTGAATTTGGTCCAAACGATGTCAAGTACACTCATTTTGGCTCCAGGAGCCCTGCAGAGGACAGGGTGAAGCTACAACTCAGGTACGACACTCAGACTGAAACTATCATTATCCCGTTTATGTTAGAGGTTGCGGTTGTGTTCACACAATTGGAGATTGTGACGAAACACATGCCACTAACTGTTGATAAACAACATGGTACTAGTAACCCTATTGACCAAAAAGTACTAGAATTTACCTATAATAAGGATTCTGAAAAATGTGAAGTCACATCATTGGTTACCAGCAGTGCTTTACCTAGATATGGCAAAGTTGTTGATGACAGCAAATTGGAAAAGATGATGGACTGTGAGCAGTTTCTTAAATCGGATATCCGGTATGAGCACACATCTACCCATAAGTCTCCTAATAAGGATTACATCCCGATGGTTGTGGAGCTCCGTAACAAAGAAAACAATTTATTGAAGCAGGAGTTTTTTCACGTGATGATCCGGATTAAAGACGGTGTGGAAAACACTCCACCCAGACCCAGTTTTGTGTCTATGATGATGATGGAGGTTGATCAGTTTGTTATGACAGCTTTAACTCCTGATATGCTGGCGGCCGAAGATACAGAATCCAATCCTGGTGATCTCATTTTCAACATCACCTCACCGTTGTCATTCGAGGAGGGTTATATTGTGAGTACAGATGATAGAAATCTACCCATCACTTCATTTTATCAAAAGGATTTGACAGAACTAAAAATCGCATACAAACCTCCGTCTCTGGACTCGGAGACCGAGCGGATCTTTCAGATAGAGTTTGAAGTCATAGACACAGATGGTGGCATTTCAGATCCATTTGCATTCATGATTGTTGTCAAGCCTATGAACACTTTAGCACCAGTTGTGACTAAGAATACCGGTCAGCTTTTGTATGAAGGCCAGTCTAGGTCTTTGTTCACTCAGAACAATTTAGAAGTCAGTGATGAGGACAACCTGGACAGTGTAAAGATAACTGTGGTTGATGGTCTGCGTCACGGTCAGTTATCCCTGCTGGGCACCAACAGAAAGTATTTTACTCCCGCTGACCTGGAAGTCGGCATTGTGGTTTACCAACACGATGGAAGTGACACATACAGCGATAATATCATTTTCAGGATGTCCGACGGCAAGCATGAAGTTGAGTTTTTGTTCCCCATCACAATCGTACCCACAGACGATGAGCCACCCATTATAAATGCAAACACGGGGCTGACTTTATTTAAAAACCAAATGGTACTCATCACACAGCTCATGCTTAGCGCAGCAGATATCGACTCTGAAGATTCCACCATTAGATTTAGCCTTCAGCCTCCGCTCTCAGATATCGGAGAGGTCCTCATGAGGCAATCCGAAGCTCCAGAGGACCCGACTTCATGGAAATTTAATGCGGAAGATGGCGTTTATGAGAAAGTAGTGACAGAGTGGCTTCAGAAAGACATTACAGATGAAAAGCTCTTTTATAAGCACACGGGTCCACACATCACAGAAGCAATTACTGATCAGTTTGTGTTTAAAGTACAAGATGATGCCGATCCTCCCAACCACTCTGGTGAGAATTCGTTTGTTATTAAAATTATGCCTATCGACGACGTTCCACCTGTGCTGTTTCCAGGCACTACTTTGCAGATGATGGTGCATGAATATCAGTTGACTCATTTTAGCAAAATTGTCCTGCGTTACACAGACCTGGATTCAGAGGATCGCGACCTGAAATATACAATAACTGTGCCGCCAACTGACACAGATGAGAATAATCCAGTTAGATTCGGATCTATCGTTTTAACCGAAAGCTCCGGTAGTGAAGTAACAGAATTTACGCAAGCACAAGTTAACCATCATAAGATTTCCTATAGCCCACCAGACCATGAGCTTGGCATCACACCCCATGTGGTGCAGTTTCATTTCAAAGTAGAAGACACTGCTGGAAACAGCGTTGATGGTGTTTTTACCATTTTTCTGCAGCCGGTAAACAACAAACCCCCACAGATAACGAATACAGGCTTCACCGTACTCGAGAGGGGGGTGCACGTCATTGCAAGTGCCGAACTTGACGCGAATGACCTTGACACTGATAAGGAGTTCATTTTATTTACACTAAGTCAACTTCCAGTGCACGGTCACATGCAACATACACTTACTAATTTGAAAAAAGGAAGTAGTTTCAATCTGATGGACATCTCTGATGGCAAAATATCATATGTCCACAATGGTGATGAAATAACAAGTGACTCTTTCATATTAGAAGTTAGTGATGGCGTTCACGTCGTGCCGATCACTGTAAAGATAGTGGTGAAGCCCATTGATGATGAAACACCGACGCTTACCAAAGGCACACTTGGCACACACTTGGATGTGTTGGAAAACGGTGCCGCGGAAATTACCTCCAACGTCATCCAGGGAAAAGATGAGGACACTGATGACCTCAGATTGACCTTCATTGTGGAGGAGCCTCCTAAGTTCGGAGACATTCTTGTAAATGGCGTTTCCTCGAACATGTTCACCCAAGCTGATGTGATCAGCGGTCTGGTTGTGTATGCTCACACAAGCGGTGAGATTGGTCTGACCTCGATAGAGGATGTTTTTAATCTAACCCTGTCTGACATGTCTGATGAATGGAACATTGGGGGTAACAAAATAATTGGAGTCCGGGTTCACGTCACCATTCTCCCTATAGATAACCAAACTCCAGTGGTCACAGTCGGCCCTACTTTGAATGTCTTTGAGGGGGACAAAAAAGTTATTAGTAGGGAGCAAATAACAGTTGAGGACGGTGACACGCCAATCGATGACATCCTGTGCACCATCGTTATTCAGCCCGCATCAGGATATGTGGAGAACATCTCTCCAGCACCGGGCTCTGAGAAGTCAAGATCAGGAACAGCACTAAGTGCTTTTACCATAAGAGATGTGAATGAAGGTCATATTTATTATGTCCAAAGCATACATAAAGGAGTGGAGCCTGTTGAAGACAGGTTCATGTTTAGATGCTCCGATGGAGTGAATTTCTCAGAGGGACAAATCTTACCTATCGTCATTATTCCAACCAATGATGAGAAACCTGAGATGTTTATGAGAGAATTTGTGGTAATGGAGGGCATGAATATTATCATAGACACGCCCCTTTTGAACGGAATCGATGCTGATGTTCCTGCAGACGAGTTGACGTTTATCATCACCAAACTTCCAAACCATGGGTTCATCCTCAATCAGCAGACAACTGGCCCTGTCCCAGTAACAAATTTCACTCTTGAACAAATCAAAGAAGGTTCTACCATCACTTATGACCATGATGATTCTGAAACCACAGAGGACAAGTTTGACATCCGACTTACAGACGGAAAGCATTCAGTCAATGGCACTGTCATGATAATGATTATTCCTGTGGATGATGAAACTCCAAGGCTAGCCATTAATGATGGACTTGAAATTGAGATTGGAGAAACAAAAGAAATAAATAGTAAGGTACTAAAAGCCACTGATCTGGATTCAGATGACGAGTCCCTTACTTTCATAATTCGCTATGGCCCCGGACAAGGTTTCCTTTATAGAAAAACACCAGGTGATGTTAATAAAAGATCTGTTGGATCTATAGAGAACATCACTGTTGGCATGAACTTCACACAAAGAGAGGTGAACCAAGGTCTCATTTTATACACTCACAATGGCCAGGAAGGCATTCGTGACCTTGTCAAGTTTGATGTAACAGATGGGATCAACCCTCTTATTGACAGATACTTCTATATTACAGTGGGTAGCATTGATATGGTATTTCCTGATGTTATCAGTAAGGGAGTGTCCCTAAAAGAAGGTGGCAGGGTAACACTTACTACAAACCTCCTCAGCACTAGTGATCTTAACAGCCCTGATGAAAACTTAGTCTTCACCATCACAAGAGCCCCGGTTAGGGGTCATTTGGAATGCACAGACACGCCAGGCATGCCAATAGTGTCCTTTACCCAACTACAGTTAGCTGGGAGCAAAATCTACTACATTCACACTGCAGATGATGAAGTCAAGATGGACAGCTTTGAGTTTGAGGTCACCGATGGCTACAACCCTGTGTTTCGTACTTTCCGTGTATCAATTGTTGATGTTGACAATAAAAAGCCAGTACTGACAGTACACGACCTTAAAGTGACAGAGGGACAGACAAAACTCATTACGCCCTTCGAGTTGACCGTTGAGGATCAAGATACGGCCGAACACCTTTTAAAGTTTACAGTCACCCAGCTGCCTATTCACGGCAGACTGCTTTTCAACGGCAGCCAACCGGTTATGTCCTTCACGAAGCAGGACCTAAATGAGAACATGATAAGCTACAAGCACGACGGCACGGAGTCTAAAGCCGATAGCTTTTCCTTTAAAGTCACGGATGGAACACATTCAGACTTTTATGTTTTCCCTGACACAGTATTTGAAACACAAAGTCCTCAAACCATGAAGATCACCATTGTGTCTGTAGACAACGGCATTCCGCAGATTGTGGTTAACAAAGACGCTCCGACTTTAAAGATCTTGTCCACAGGCCACTTAGGTTATCAGATCACAAGCAAAGTCCTAAAGGCGGTGGACAGGGACAGCAGTCCTGAGGCTTTGGTGTTTCACATCACCACACAGCCAGAACATGGCTATCTGAGCAACCTGAACAAAGGGAATGAATCTATCGACACCTTTACACAAGGTAATATATCTTCAGCCCTGTAGTATTTTTATCAGAAATTAGGTCAGTGATTGGATCCTGTGTAATCATACTACTGCCTACAGTTTAGTCTTCTCAATATATTTTATTTCTATATAATCTTTATTTGAGGAAATTTATACCCCAAAACTTTTTCCTACAAGGTTTTTTTGCTGATATTAGTGCTGGAAATGATGCAAGTTTTCAGACTATGACACAGGCGGCAAGATGTTCTTGTCTCTTAGCCTTCAACTTAAATTCTTGATGAAACAACTAGAGCGTTAACACATTTCCTTTCAATTATTAAGTTATAAAGGGTATACATTTTGGCACCTGTTTGTCACACAGGATTGTCACACATCCTTTTTTAACTTATCATTTTGTGGTGTTAATTACCTTGCTAGTAATGCAGAAATTACATACTGTTTTACACACAATACTGTTTAAACAACAACCGTCATTATTTTGTCGTATATGTATATATGAAGAGCTCAGATGCAAAACCCTCTAAGTTCTTGTTTTCTTTTAAATGAGCATTTATTATTAGGCTTGTATGTTTAGGTTCAGTAATTTCACTTTGATGGGAATGAAAAGGTTTAGTCAGTAATTGAAATGCCTTATTTTCACAAGCGTCACTTTAGTCATTTTATTTCAATTTAACTTTGTCTTTCGCTGCAAAACCCTCTTAAAGGGACACTCCACTTTTTTAAGGAGGTGCAATGATATTACGCAGTCCCTGAAAAAGTCCGCTGCTATTGAAAGTTAGCAAGGAGACTACTTTCAGGTGCTGGGAAATATCATTGCACCTGCTGCAGCCATGGTACGACAGCAAAGTCCTTGATTATTATGGCAAAATGAAAATATAGTTCCTAATCATATCGACCTAGAAAAATAGCAACTTTTAATTTTCCATCAGTCTTAGTACACAATGTAACTACAGAAGAGTCAAGTTTTTAATAGGAAAAATATTGAAACTCTTTGGTTATTTTTGAGCGCGATGCTTATTGTCTAATCAGATTCAATGAATTATGCTAAGCTATGCTAAAAGTGGGACCGCCAGACAAAGAGATCAACTGAATGGATTCCAAAACAGTAAAAATCAAATGGTTAACTTTAGGGGAGCTGGAAAATGAGCATATTTTTTTTAAAAAAGTGGAGTGTCTCTTTAAGTACATACAAAAATCTCAATTTTTAAAAAAGTCTCCAGTCCCTCTTCACTGAATAAAGGTAAAACCATAGAATGTAAAAATATGGACGTAGTGTCTGTGACGTCACCCATAGGTTTGTGAAGTGCTTTTTAGTAGGTGGTGCCTGCCCGCATGCCATCGCAAATAACTCGCGGATAACCCAAAATGGGTAAAGAGGCGAGAAGTGGGTGAAGCTGAAGTGGCTGGTTGCGGAAACCACGCCCGCCTAGCTATACTGTAGTGACCGCAATGGCAGTTCACCCATCATTCAAATGGCCACGCCCTTAATTGTGCAGAACTTTAAAGCTTAATATAATTTAAATGGATTAGTTACAAAAAATTCACCCCCTCACAGTTGTCATGAAGGACAAACTTAGCTATATAGACCTGGGAATTGATGGGAATTGACTCCCTTTTGGAGCCAGCCTCTAGAGGCCACTCAATGAATTGCAGTTTAAGTCACTTCTGTATGGTTTATTATTATAAAACCATAGACTGTAAAAAAAGATGGACGTAGTGTCCGTGACGTCACCCATTGGTTTCTGAAGATCGTTTTTGAAGCTTAAAGTAGGCTTTGCCTGCAGTCGCTATCATCACGCATCACTCGCGGATATCCAAAAATGGGTAAAGAGACGGGACGTGGGTGAAGCTGAGGTGTCTGGTTGCTGAAACCACGCCCGACTAGCTCGATTCTAGTGACCGCAGTGGCTGTTTACCCTTCACTCAAGTGGCCACGCCCTTTATTATGCAGAACTTTAAAGCTTAATATAATTTAAACGTTACAAAAAATTTTTCCGCTCCTCACAGTTGTTATGAAGGGCAAACTTAGCTATACAGACCAAAAACTATTTCGTACCAGGCTGTAAACATATCATTTTATTCTGTAAAGTTGGCCATTTTAACATGAAGGTCTATGGGAATTGACTCCCTTTTGGAGCCAGCCTCTAGCGGCCAGTCGATGAATTGCAGTTTAAGTCACTTCCTTATTGACTTTATCAGAGAGATCGCAAGGTTGCCCCTCGGGTAAAACGCACAAACAAATTCAATAAATACTATTATATATTCTGTTAACCTTTAACCGGGTAAAAACTTGTTAGTTCATCAAATTATTATTTCGTGCACTTAGAGGACTTTGCAAAAAAATTGTTGTGACGTTTAACGGATTCTGCCAACCTGTATTTCTTAATAGCTTGAGGTTGGGATTAAGCAGATTTGAAGTGAAAGTGTTTGATATAATATGTGCCAAGAGCATTTGGTTAATATCATTATCTCATTTTTGACAGAGGTGGCATTTAGTGGCTTTTGCATGCGAGCTCTTCATATGTAAGCACTTTCTTATGGTGCCAATTGGATGATTAGTAAGAATGTAATTTATTTCAAGAAACAAGAATCTCTATCAGGATGAATTAAACAGCATACAGTATGTGTTAAAAAAGTACCTTTGCATATAAAAAGCTGAATTACTGTCACACTATAGTAACAGCGTTGGTGAACTAATTTAGTACCATCTAATACAGTCTTGCATTTCTTACAGTGTTAAAACCTGTACCCATTCACCAGCATACAACTTTTGTCTTGTTTCGAAGTGTTTTACTGAGCACAGGTTCAAGGCCCCCAACAGCTAAAGCATAAAAGCACTCCTTCAAACATGAATGCATAGTGAGAAGTGCGAATCCATGTCAGGTTGACTTAAGTCTGATAAGTGTTGCAGACATTGGCAAGAGGCAGAAGTGTGAAAGAGAGAGAGAGAGAGGTAGAGAGAGAGATCGGACAAGCCAGACTTGGCCTCATCAGCTTGAGCAGTGAAGCAGAAGGAACAATCACATCTCTTTGTTTACCCTGCCCTTTCCTCATATTCTGCTACCACTTGCTCTATGGCTTTCGCTAAATATTTCACGATGAGAGCACACAGGGCAATGAAAAGGGGACACTTTATTTTCAATATGAAAAGTGGCTTCATCCGAGCATAATGAATCACAGGTTTACATTTTTATGAGGCTTTTTCTTCTGATATTAATAATTTAAAAGATGTGGGTCAGGCCAAGGAGAGCACAGCACCAGTTTTTTTTTAGTGTTACACTGTAGTTAGTGTATCAGCGGTTAACAGGTTTAATTGTGGATATACTGGAGTAGAGCAGGTGGAGAAGAGCTGGAATCCTGTGTTTAACATTTTTCCTGTTGTCTGTCATTATGTAAACGCTTGTTACCTGGTCTGTTTATTGTTTTGTGGGAATTCTCACCTGGTTGTGGTAAAAGTTTAAAACCAGATGTATCTGCAGACGTGTTTGTGTGCTGTTTGAATCAAACAGCTTTCGAACGCTTTTATGGTTTGAGCAATAAAACGAACGGTATCATTTCTTAGCAGACTTTTATTATATAAGGCAACATACATTATCATAAAATAAGGGCTTTAATAGATGGTTTTAAAGATTTTCTCCTTAATGTTGTTTATATTTCCTAATTTCAACTCTAGTCCTTCTTGTAAACATAGCTCTGTACAGTAGAGTAATACTTATTGTTAGCTCATTGACAAAATATTAAAGGGATAGATCACCTAAAAATTATATTTACTCACTCTCATGTTGTAAAAACCTATATGAGTTTTTTTAATTTATTGAACACAAAGGAAGATATTTTGATAAATGATGATAACACAAAGTTGACTGTACCCATTGACTTCTATAGTTGGAAAAACAAATACTATGAGTCGCACGATGTACACGATGCAAAGCTTGTCACAACATGTATTTATCCCATCATGTGTGTGGCGTGTCATGTCAAAATATGTGTTTTGCGCGTCATGTAAACTTATGTGCATCACGTGTCATGTCAAAATAAGGGCGTCTGCTGCAGACGCTTTGAAGGGGTTTATGATAAAAGAGACGCTTACATTTACCAGATACTCGCTTAATCTCATGTGTTATCAGAGTTTAGTGTCTTGCAAGTATTTTGTGAAAGTTAGCATCTCTTATCATAAATACTTTCGGCGGATCTGCAGCAGGCATGTATTTTGCAGCAGGTTCAGATGACGCAACAAACGCATATTTTGACTAGGGCTGGGTATCGGTTCAGATGTTCCAGATCGATTCGATTTTGATTCACAAGCTATCAAATCTTTTCGATTCTCGATTCAGTTTTTTGATTCTAGGTTTTTATACTCGATTCTCGATTCAACTCAATGAAAATAGATTTAATACAAATACTATATTAATAAAAAAGAACAGTGAACAGCAGTTTACAAGTAGGTAATTAATAAAAAAAAAAAAAAGCCACAACACTAACGTTGAAGAAGACTAGTAATTAGATTAAAGTTAATCTTACGTTCAATGTTTGCGGAAATAAATATGCTCTTTGAGAATCGATTTTTATTAGACCACGTTTTAAAAAACGATTAATCGGAAAAAGCGATTTTTTTGCCCAGCCCTAATTTTGACGTGATGAGCAACACACACGACACTCCGAAAACATATTTTGGATTCACGTCCTTCCGAAGAGAAGTCACCGGCCGCCACTTCTATGGCTACCCTCAACTGTGTGCTTACCATCTCTAGAATCAAAAATCTTCTTTTGTGTTTTTTAACACAATAAATTAACTCATGAAAGGTTTAGAACAACATGAGGGCGAGTAAATTATGACAGAAGTTAACATTTGTAATAGCGTCTGCTAAATGAATAAATGCAATTGCAAATAAATGTTTAATAAGATATTTATTGTGTGTCTCCAGCTGACATAGATGATCTTAAAATCTGCTATATCCTGAAAGACAACAACAACGCCACCCGTGACCACTTCAGCTTCACAGTAGAGGACAGCGGTAAGTTTTTTACCTTATAATAAAAAGTGCATGCAACAGTTTTTTGTTTTTAATGAGTGGGATAAATACTGCAAATTTAAATGCATTAGTTTAGCAGAAAGATTTTCAGTGCATGTGAGGGATAATGCAATGGAAATCATCTGAATTCATAAATGATAAAATGTGCTCTAAATTTGCAAACGAAAGAGTTTAGAGGATTAATGGTCAGACTTTTAGACCTGAGAGAGATATTGAATAGATGTAGTTGACATTTAATTAGGCTTTTACCTTCAGAGGTGACTGAACCGTCACTATGCGGAGATTATAACTTTCTGTGCTCCCTTTAACTGGAAAATTTTCTAAATTAATTTTCAGTACATCAAATAGAAAAACTTAAAAGTGAGTAACTGCTAGTCAGAGTGACCCTGAGGAATTATAGTGTGAAGAATTAAATCTGTCATGTGGTGAAGTGTAGACAATCATTTATGTTTGATTTTAAACTATGAGTTAGCACCATTCAAACATTTATATGTAGATAAACCATAAACTTACAAGACACTGTCTAGTTGGACACTGTCTTTTTCCCAGGAAACAGTATAGGTTACTGATATTGCCTCAGAAGTGCCTGCATACGCACATCACAAAAAGCCGTTTGATATATAAAACTACAGGCAGGATGACACATAATTGGTGCTTGCTGCGCTGAGTGTAAGCCACGCCCCTTGTCAGACTTTCAATTACTTTGAGTATTAGAGGGTCTCTAAAGTTGGAAAAACTTGGGAAAATACAAGCTGTATAAGAAAACATCTGGTTCAGTCTCCCTGCACTTCTGCAAAGCTCTCTCACGCTTAAAATCGCCAGTTGTGCCATCAGATAATCTGTTGAATGTCCACCTGTGGTGTTTACTCTTTAAAAATGATCCCCGGTCAAACCCTGTTTACACCTGGTGGGTGAGATTTTGTTAGGGAGAGATTGCCATGTGTCTGGTACATAATTAGCATTTACACTACAAATGGTCATCTGGTTTTAGTACACTTGAGGAGAGCTTTCTTACATTTAGGAAACCCATTTTATTGCAGCTGTTTGTATTTATGAAAAAGATCCCTCAAAGCCTTTTTTTCCATGCAATTTTTACCTGTGGCGTGTATACAGGTTTGGCATTAAGTTCAACGCATACAAATAGGTTTTCACACTGTACGTGTCTAAAAAAGAAGACATAATTAGACTGCCTTAGTTTCTGCTTTTCCAGAGGGTCTGACATCCACAGCATTAACTATTTTAAAGCCAATTTGTGTTAAACTGCTACATTCATTTAATGAACTCTGTAAGACTGCGCCTCACATATTTATTATAAGTAGTATACCAGAGGGCTTTTAATTAATTGCTTTGTTTTCTTAATGCTCTTCCCTTGCATAGGCGATAATGATGGTGAGACTAGTTTTGCAGGCAAAGTAAAACTATTATCATGTTTACCATATGCAAGTCTGAGAACTATCAGAATCGAAAATAAGATTGTAGCCTAAGGCACATAACTTGTACTTTTGTCTATTTTCTTCTATTTTTACTTTTAAAAGAAGTTTCACTTTTTGTTAGTATAGCTGAATACCAGTTTCATCTCTCTTTGTTATTCTACTGTTTATCTCATTAGCTCAAATTAGTTCAATTTTAAATCTGGATGATTTCGAGGTGGTTGACCTGCATGTTTTTTACACAATCTCATGGTAATTGGTTACTATTTTAGGGATGATGTAAGGTTAAAAAGGCTCATTATAGTTGTGCGTACATCCTATGGTGTAGCCTCGACACCATTGGATATGCGTCGGTTTTATATATACTTCTGCGTCGTCGTCCGTGTCGACGTGCAATTACACATGCAGACCAGACTAGTAGGCAGGTTCCGCATAGACACGTTACAATTTTGCAAAGGTGCACGTCAGGCTACGCAAAGCCTGTACACAAAGCCTACCCATAGCCTACGGCGTAGCTATGGCGTACAACCTATGCACGACTATAAATCGCACTAAAGCCTTGAATCGGCCTTAAAATGTCCTAATATTTTATTTAAATCTGCTCTCGTCCAGTTTCATTAGGTTAGATGTGGAGCTTCATTTTTGCTTTTTCTGATCTGAATCGAAGGTACGAATCCATATGAAAACCCCATTTCATAAAATAGTAACGTTCTTCTGTAAGATCAGCTTGATTTTTCGGTAACACTTTACAATAAGGTTGTAAAAGTGATAAAATGTTATTTATTTTAAGGGTTACCAAAAGTAATTTTTTAGGTAGATCAGAGTTTCAGTTTTTACAGTGTTTCTAGTAGTTACTAATGTTAAAGGGGACATTTTATAAAAATCTGACTTTTTTCATGTTTAAGTGCTATAATTGGGTCCCCAGTGCTTCTATCAACCTAGAAAATGTGAAAAAGATCAACCAAGTAACTTGGTTTTGGTAAACCATTCTCTGCAAGCATGTGAAAACATAGCTCATTGAAATCTGGCTCCCCTTGTGATGTCAGAAGGGGATAATACCGCCCTTTAATCTTCACTATACAACCACGGCACTGCCATCTAGTGCAAAGATCAGCTCATTTGCATTTAAAAGGACACACCCAAAACGGCACATTTTTGCTTACACCTACAAAGTGGCAATTTTAACATGCTATAATTAATTATCTATATGGTATTTTGAGCTAAAACTTCCCATACGTTCTCTGGGGACACTAAAGATTTATTTTACATTTGTTAAAAAGTCTTGTGTAATGTCCCCTTTAAAGGAACAGCATGTAGGATTGTGGCCAAAACTGATATTGCAATCACAAAACTTGTGGCTAAAACTGGTATTGCAATCACACAACTGGTGGCCAATACAAAATGACAACATAAACATCAGTTGGGGGCTGCAACTCCACTTTTAAAATGACAATATCCTGGCCAGACCACTGTTGTCTTTTTAATGTCTAGTGACATATCAGGGCCATTTTATGATTAATTGATATAAATTTCTTACATACTGTTCCTTTAAGTTAGAACCTAACATTATTTAATGCACAATAATTACAGTAAACAGTTGTATAAGTATTAACTAACATTAACGAAATATGCTGTAAATATATACTGTTTATTGTTATTTTTGCTAATCCATTAACTGATGCTAATCAATAAAACCTTATTGTAAAGTGTTACTATTTTTAGTAAACAACATACTGTGCTGGTTCCCTATCTAGACAAGTACTAATCCTCATACACCAGGTTAGACTAGCACGAAAATGTATGTAATGATTTTTTTTCCTTTTGACTGACACTAATACATTCAGTTCTCTATTAAAATATGTTGCAAATTGGAACCCCAGAGCTCCAGGTGAAGTAAAAGAGGACAGATTTATCAGTTACCCTTCCTTTGCGAAAGGTCATGATGATAGCGCTCATCCTGAATACTATTAGCCCTTACTCAACAGTCAAGCCTCAGAGGCAGAGCTACAAACATGACAGGATTGACTTCAGGGACACCGAGGCTACAGAGAACTGAGAAAATCTTTACGTGGCACGTCGTAGCTTTGGGATGTGTTTTTTTGCTGTGGGACTGTGGGAATATTTTCTTCGACATTTGTCGATGTGAATTCACCTCAGTGTTCTTTCGAAAGAGTAAATGCCATTATCTACTCAAATGCTTTGGATTTACCATTTATTGTAAATAGACTCGAGCATCAACATCAAGTTGAGAACAGGTATGGACCCAATTTTAAGCCATTTAACCCGCTTTGTTTCCACTAGCTTTTAGCTAAAAAGCAATTTCACAATCTGCTCACTACCTTTTGGTTTGTTGCTAAAGCTCCATTGTGTCTCAGGCCAAGTGTGTATCTGGTATTTTGAAGGTTTTTGTTGGGGATTTATGGAACAGGAGCTCAAAACCCAATCAACAATAGGGAACAACCGCCATTTTAGTGTGGATATAGATAACCACATGTTTGACATGAAATAATGGTGTGAATGGATATTTTTGCAGCTCTGTTTTACATAAATCAAGTAGCTATTGTTGACTACATAAGCTAAGGCAGATTGGAAGGCATACGCATGTGGAATACCAAGAACTGGCATTTAGTTTCCATTGAAAGAGGTGTCTCTTAAAAACCCAGTCAAAGGTGAGATGTGGGGGTAGTGCAGGTATTTAGGGTCAGTGTGGTGCTCGGGATTAACCTTAGACCTGCATGGTTGACTGATTCAGGGGCAAGACCACACCTGCCTGGACTCGTCAGGTACTTCAGATGCTCTGTCTTACCTGTTTAAACATTTAGAAGTGACAGTGATCGAGTAGACAGGAGATGGACCAATAAGTTAGATCAATGTGTTTAGTTACTCTTTCGTAGAGTTCTTTGAATAACCATGACAAAGCCCGTGTGGTGACAGCATCCAGCTTTTGGAGACTACAGCAAACATAAGTGTCTAGGTTACTCTCTGATTTAGGCACGCATGACCGACATGGGCGAGCGAAGGGCAGCACGAGGCACCTGCGAAAAAATGCACAACTGGGATTTTAACCCCTCAATTCATGTCACCATGCTGTAAGTTAACCTGTTTGGGACTGACCTGTTAGGGACTGCCAGCAGCAATATCACCCTGTATCCCAAGACTGGTTGCCCACTGAAGCTAAGTAGGGTTGAGTCTGGTCAGTGGGCTACTTGGATGGGAAGACCTCCTGGGAAAACTAGGTTGCTGCTGGTAGAGATATTAGTGAGACCAGCAAGGGGTTCTCACCCTGTGGTCTGTGTGGGTCCTAACACCCCAGTATAGAGATGGGGACTCTATACTGTCTAAAAAAGCATCGTCCTTCGGATGAGGCCCAGGTTCTGACTCTTAAAAATCCAATGTCTTTCGAAAAAAATTAGAGATGTGGGCATCCTAGACAAATTTGTCCATTGGCCTAGTCATCCCCATATATACTAATTGGCTAAATCAATCTGTTCTCTCCACTAATAAGCTGGTGTGTGGTGTGCGTTCTGGCACAATATAGCTGCTGTCGCATCACTAGTTCAGCTTTCTTAATCCAGCCCAAAATAAGAAAGTGAGGGCACAGCTTCTGTGACTGCAGCCAAAAGCTCATTGAGGAAGGATAGGAGAAACTAGAGCTCCATAAAAAGCGTCGGGCCAGGATGAGTGATATCATCTAGAGATTCGAGAGATGGAAAGTGCCAGGCGGAAAATGTAGAACAAGCAGCTGTTACAAGCTTAAGGACAGATTGAACAACCAAATATAAGCAGTCGGATGGTGGTTATGAGACACTGAGTGACGCCTTCTTTATATGCAAAGGTGGAAAATCAAATCAATCCATTTTTTTCTCCTTTCAGAGGCACCTGTTCATCAGCCATGCTTAAATAAAGCATTTGCTTATTTTATTTGCTAACATTTTATAGTGCACCGGAAATTGTTAAAAATGGTCTCTATCTGTCACTTCGGCAGTACATTAAAAGGTCTTAATATGTAAAAATTTGGTACCAATATGCACCTCTGAGTTACTAATATGTACTCTTAGGAGCTAATCACAACAAACGCGTTTTAAACACTTGGAAACGCAAGGCGCGTCGCACTCTCTTTTTTTAAAAAGGCAATTACAGAGTCAGCTGTCTTGTCAATCAAATATTGAAGCGTGAGCGCTCTTTTGCTGTTAACTGTCATATTAGCAGAAACTTTAAAAAGAGGACGCTTGCTCTGACCTTGTTTGAGGGTGAGAGGCGCACAAACTCGCAGGAGACAGTGAGGGACTGCAGTACGGTTCTTTCAAGCAACTGTAAACTCCTGTCACCACAAAGGAAAGCCCGCCTCTCTCCTCATTCAATTGGACAATGGAAAGACGCGAATGGCGCTTTTCCGCTCTCATCACTCTTTCAAAAGTGCGTGCTGTGACTGGCGGCAAAACGCAAGGCGTTTGGTGCGCATAAACAGCACGCATATGCTCACTGCCCATAGAATATCATTAAAAAAAGCAACTGTCATAAACACTTTTGGTGTGATCGACCCCTTATGCTGCGTTCACACCAGCCATGGTAGAGGCGTCAAGCACGAGTGATTTCAATGTTAAGTCAATGTGAAGACGCGTTGACGTGCGACTGCCGGTCTCACGGCGCGGTAGATGCGATTCCGCCTTATTCGCGCGAATGCCGCAAATTGAGCGTTACTGCGGGAAATGCGCAATTAGAAAATTTTTAACTTTGGCGGAAAAACGTGCTGCGTTAACAAATCAGGAGTTTGCTGTAGTAGTGACGTGATTACAGGAAGTGAGCAAAGTCGCAGAAGCACCTCCCATGAGGCAAATTTCCGCGTGAATGTCTCAATAACTAGAATTTCACGCACGGCTTTCACGTGCGAATGAAGCGAGTAAATGTTCAAGCGGCAAACTAGATGCGGTACAAGTTAATTTGACGCCTCAAACGTGGCTGGTGTGAACCCACAGTTATGGGGCAAGCACACCGAAGCACACGCCAGGCGGATGCCGAATGCCAGCCTTTTTTTACCCGACTGTCAGCTTTGCTTCTGCTTTGTTTATCAGTCGTTGTTTGATGCACTGGTTGGTTGTTGTGATAATTGTCCTGCCCCTCCTCCACTGTGATTGGACGGCTGTGTGAGAACTGACATTGACGAGCTGAGCTTTTCACTCAAAGTTGAATATTTCTCAATAAAGCAGACGCTTGGCGTTTTTTCCGCGGTCAACGCTGAGCGCCGACTTTCAGCGCTGAAAAAAAAACAATACGCTTCCGTTGGAAACAATTGAAAACATACGCCAGCTGCGGGCGTAAAACCTTTGGTATGCATGCTACCTTAAGGAACAAAGCTGTACTTTTTGAAAGGGTACCGCTCCAGTGACAGTCCCAACCGGGTCGTGAGTCGCAGGTGGTAAGTAAAACTGCATCAAATGTCGGTGTTTTGTTGGCAGTCGCCGAATAAATGCATATATAATGTGAACGACACAAACATATAGTGAATCATAAGTTATCCAGAGATAGTGGGATAACTTAACCGTACTCCTGGCTTAATCTAAACCCTGTCCAGGAAACTGCCCCATTATGTGCCACACAGATAACTTTGGATTTGTTAAATGCGCAGCATAGCAAATCAGTAGGACTTATTTACCTGCTTTCAATTAGTTAAATGTGTGAAGGTTGGGCTAGTTGAAAAATATATACTTTACTTATGATTGATGTGTTTGGTATGCACTAATGAATAGTACTCATCTCTATACCACATAGGAATACTCCATTATGAGCAGTTTGATTCAATCATATGCTCCAATTGTCTTTACAGCGCTGATAATATGAACCCTCATGAATTGAAATAGCAGGTTGTAAGTACCCGCGGGGGTCAGATTCATTTGACTACTGTCAGGCTTTTTTCAGCTGCTCAGGGCTGTGAGTGAAGGAACAGGGGTGTATCTGATTCATTATTTGTACGTTGTGTTTTATAGATCGAGCTTGACTGAGTGTGGCTTCACATGCACCAAACAATCATTAGGCTTTAATGAGGCCTTCTGAGCGACTGTGAGCTGCCATGTCTATCTAGAAAACACAGTTTCAACAAACCAGCTCTGACTCTCTGTTGTTTAATAAAGTCATTAGGGGCTTTTGTGTGAGAAGTTTCATGGAGACTGTGTCTTCGGGGTGTGGACCAATCCATTGAGCTTCAGAATGACAGTTTTATGGAAGAGAAGATAATGAAGGCTTGGTATTGTTCAGCTTAACAACAGAAGAAATACAATAGACTTTCATATTTTTATAGTTGTACGGTTGTTCCCTTGTTACAGAATGATTTTTTTCTGGTATTTTACTAGTTAGACCCACTATTTGTATTATTAATATGAATAAATATAAAATATAATAGATATCATTTGAAATATAAGCAAGATCAAACCACCAATTACTTGCAATACAATGTAAAACATCCCTTATACTTACATTGAACGTGGGATTTGAGTCATATATGGGGAACAGGATATCTTGGGGACCTGGTCTTAAAAACCATCAAAAGACCTTAGCAACTACATTACAGTGCCTTGGTAACCAGTCACAGCACCACAGCGTAATTTCCCCAAGTTTTTTATGTAATTTTACAGAAAAGTGCTACACGTTTTCTTCATAAAATGGGAAAATCTTGTATCCTGCTGAGCAATCAGTCAATAGTATAACTGGTTGTGCTGTGTTTATTGGCTAAATGATCTACATAAATACCAAGAGAAATCTGAAGTCTACAAGTTCTTCGCACGTGTGGAAATTGCACATATTTTCTATTTTAACCACTTGCAATTTATTGCGTATCCCTAATACAATACTGTAGATTGATCGAACCTTAGATGGAAAATAAAGCATAAATGCAGCTGGGGTAATGCTCTGACGGCATTTATATTTTGTCATAAAAGGACAATAACAATGCTTTTAGCCGGGGTAACTTCCCCTCACAGTGGTATCATAACACATTGTCACCTGTTAAAGGGTGATTATTAGCATATTTGTCTTAATTTAGATGTCATGTCTACTTGATACAAGCCACATTATTCTAAATTCAATTGTGGATGTGGCCACCCAGCCTAAACTAGATGGCTGGTTTTTGCTGGTCTCACATCCAGGTTTAAGCTGGTTAAGCTGTTGTAGCAGGCCTCGTTTGGGACACTTTAAGCTGGTCTGGTCAGGCTGAAAGACCAGCTGACCCACCAGCTTGACGACCTTGGCTAAGCTGGTTGGCTGGTCTTAGCTGGTTTAAGATGGAACTAGATGGTTTAAGCTGGTCCTCCCAGCCCTGGTCTTCCAGCCTGGTCAAGCTGGTGGATTAGCTGGTCTCCCAGCCTAACCAGCTAAGACCAGCTTAACCAGCTTAGTCCAGCAAACCATCTTAGGCTGGTTTTAACTAGTCTCCCAGCCTGGTTTTAGCTGGTCTTTGCTGGTCAGGCTGTGAAGACCAGCTTCACCAGCTTTGCAGGGGTGGGAGGACCAGCTAAAACCAGGCTGGGAGACCAGCTAAATCCAGCCAACCATCTTACGGCGCATTCACATAGGCTGGTCTCCCAGCCTGGTTTTACCTGGTCCTACCAGCCCTGCAAAGCTTGTAAAGCTGGTCTTCGCAGCCTGACCAGCTAAGACCAGCTTAAGCCAGGCTGGGAGGACCAGCAAAAACCAGGCTGGGAGACCAGCTAAATCCAGCCAACCATCTTAGGCTGGTTAAAGATGGTCTCCCAGCCTAGTTTTAGCTGGTCTTATTTGGTTAGGCTGTGAAGACCACCTTTACCAGCTTTGCAGGGCTGGGAGGACCAGCTAAAGTTTCAATTCAGTAGAGCAGATTGTAACTTTTCTGTCATATTATTGTAATATTTTTGGCTCTATTTGAATATACCTATAAAAAATGACAAATTTTACATATCTGACCCAGTCTATGAAAACCGAGCTAAAGTCCTTTTTTGTTTTCTACATAAAATCATCCCTCATAAAGTAAAATACATTCTGTAAAAATATAACCTTGATATTGTTAATATTGACCGAGTAAGGTAATGTCAGAGATTAGTGCGTCAGTACAATACATTCTTACTGACCTATGACACCACCATAATAATTCAATAAGCCACATGCAGCAAACTACTGATTTTTAATAAATGTCAAATCTATGTATTTATACTTTAACAAAATCCATAAAAATACAGTAATATTGGGAATATGTTGCAGTTTTAAAATCTCTCAGGCAAAGTTAAAGACTGAGATATCAAGAGCCCTGGGTTAGCTCCAGGACATCATGTGAAACAAGCATAGAAAATTGAGAATTTGACAGAAATTGAGAATTTGTCTCTGATGTTTTGCATTAATGTGAAGTAAGTTATTACAAACATGTGCAGAGTCTGATCCATGATGTGAATATTAATGAGAAAGTTGTGCGTGTATAAATATGCGCGTAGTGCAGTGGTTCTCAGACTTTGTGACCCAGTAATCTAAGACAGCGTTTAAAGCCCATGCTGTTTCCAGGCTCATTGGAATTACGTAGTTCTGCCTACATTTCTGCATAACCTAAAATATGTTCCTCCTGGTACATATTGCTGCATTTTTGGGTTGACATGTTCACTATAGGCACTGGAGTTGCTTGTTTTTTCTCTATTTTTTTTAAAGGTTTATTTTTTGTTCTAAACTGCAAGGACACTTTAAGTCTCTTAGGCATGCCATGCATTTGCATGCATACAATTAAATCTACTTTTAATTTTTGTATGTGTCTGCTTTATAACTTTTTAAATTCTGCGTCAAAAACAAAATGCCTCTTGTGCACATTCCATCAAAAGATCCAGCGATGTTCTTGGAACAACGTATTTTAGGTTATGCACAGATGTAGGCAGAGGTATGTATGGCGAGTTTACCTGGTTTGGCATTTTTGCATTGTGGCTATTATGAGTGGACAAAGAGCGGCCTTCAGGGTAGTCATTAAAAAAATATTCACCATTGGTTTTCAGTGGAGCAGATTGTCTGTGCTGAAGGCTTTGAGACTTGTGTGCTTGCTTAAAATTATTTTATAAATCCGCAATGTTTCCCTGGTTTTGAGTGACATTCACAACTTTTGTCATTTAATTTAGGCATGAAATGCTGCCAAGCATACGCTTCAAGATTTCATTTGTTTTTAAAGAAAAAATCAGCCTTCTCTAAAGAGATAACTGCATGCCACCGGCCTTTTTTGTTATTTTAGAATGAATGAACAGCTTTGTGTTCACTTAACAATTGATTTGGTTTACACTCAATAAAAACAAACAAAAAAATAGATTTGCAGAAATAGGCCCTACAGTAAGTAGGACTTTGTGAGAGCAAATTATTTGTAAGCATTTGTAAGCAATAATGCACCTGCTATTCTTCAGGAACATTTGGTAGACAGGGTGGGTGTGAAATTTGTATTAGTTCAATCAATCTGAAGTGAAATATATTTTAATTCAAGTAATTTCAGCTTACACTCTTAAATAAAAATAAAGGGTATCACTATTAACTTGCAAAAGATGAAAATATTTATTGCGACGTTTCGATCACAAGATCTTCCTCAGGCATACATGTATATACAGACATACATATTCATGTATGCCTGAGAAAGATCTTGTGATCGAAACGTCGCAATAAATATTTTCATCTTAATAGTGTGCGGGATACCCTGTATTTTTATACATGGTAGGACTTCATTGTCTCTCTATCCTACACACCTATCCGGGACTAACAGGTGTGCGACATTGTTCTTCTTGGCTTACAATAAAAGGTTTTGGCTGTATGGTTCCAAAAAGAAGTAGTGTAAACGTAATATGATCAGCTTTGGTTTTGATAGCCTAAACCGAAAAACTATTTTGTCTTTGATGCAGATTTTAACATAACTTTCATAGTTATGGATGTCTATAATATTTGATATTCCTATATTTTTACTCTATGGGTAGTGCAGGCTGACTTTTGGGACATAAGGGTCTTCCTTTTGTCCTTATCATTTATGCATATATGCATGGAGTCATGCATTTTATATATTTTGAATTAACTCAAATGTATCTTACATCAGTTCATTTGGGATTCATTACAGTGGCTCTTATTTTACAGTAATAACCAAGTAAAGGTCAAAATGTGTTTCAATTCAGTGTGACCACATTGAGAAATACTGTATGTTTTGTGATACACACATGCATACAGATGACTTTCACATTTTCTTACCCGTGCAAAAATTATTCAGGGTTTTACTACAGTTAAAACCAAAAAGACATGCTTACTATAGTAAACCATGGTTTCATCAGTATGGCAAAAAATTGTTAATTTTTTAGAAAAAAGAATCATACTTCACATTGAAAAATCTGGTGGGACTGCATTTTTCCCATTGTTTGTTTACATTATGTTTGAATTACCTAATAATCCTATTTAAATCCAAAATTACCTCTTTTTTTGTATTCAGGAAAAAACAAACTGAAGGACCAGCAGTTTCGTCTAAACTGGGCTTGGATTTCTCTGGAGAAGCCAAACTACTTTGTGGATGAGCAGGACAAAGTTCTCGAGGTTGTCCTACGACGACGAGGTTTCCTTGGAGAAACTTCCTTTGTTGGTAAATATGAGTCGACGGCATCATTTCATTTACATTTCTAGCATTTAGAGTAAAGTGCTTATTTTTGACATTCGCAGTTTCCCTTTACCTTATTTTTGTGCCAAAAACAAACTGCTGTTCAGAAACGATTCAACCGAGAAGTCAAAAGTACCTTCATTAGCATTCTGTTGTGTCTCTCCTCACAGCGAGAGCTGGTTTTACTTAAGCCTATCAATAGGAAGCTGTTAGAGATGTTTTTCGAAGTGCTTTTTGGCTTCTTTGTGAGATGAAAGCCCTCGTTCGCTCTTCAGGATCAGTCCTTTGTGTGGCCAGATATATATGCTTATCTTGCCCTGCACTCCGCTCAGCACGGTTTCACATGTGGTCAGTGTTTATGAGACCGAGGGTCTTTGTACACGCTGCTTAGTTTTGTGGTTGGTGTGAAAAGAGAAGATGTGAAAGTCCAAAAGATGCGAGGGAGGGGGCAGAAGCAGATGTAATTAATAGCGGTCTAGTCTAATGCAGGTAAATGAAAATGAATGACGTTCCCTGTCTCTAGGGGGCGGTAGATTAATCAAGCTTTCTCTGTGACCCTAATCAGTCCATTCACCTGTGCAGATGAGTTCGGTTGTGTGTGCGCTGCATCCTTATTCGCCTACATACACTATGCCCTAAAAGTATGTAATGTTTTCGTTATGGGAAAGTATACGCATTTTTGTAAGAAGCAAAAGGGTGATTCTCACGATATCCAGACTCAAAGGTGTCCAGCATCAGATTTTTTTAAAAAAAGCCATTGAAGCCATTTTTTTGCACATATAAGATTAAGGTCTGAACTTACTATAACACTTATTTTTAGAGGACTTCCTATAGAATTATTAAAATTTTTTAGATTATCATTATCAAAATTATCATTACCGCGACATGATATTACATTAAATATATGCAACTCATGTTTCGGTAATGAGAACAAAAAAATTGTCTAGGTACTATGACAAACAAAATTTCAACTTTTATCTGGAGAGAAAAATAAGAACTGCTTAACTGGTCTAAACTTACTAGAACAATTATTTTTAGAGGATTTAAAAAATATTTCCTAAAGAATTATTCATTTTTTTAGATTATCATTATAAAAAATTATCATTTCCACAACATGATATTACATTAAATATATGCATTTACAAACTCATGTTTCGGTAATGTGAACTAAAAAGTTGTCTAGGTACTATGACAAACGAAATTTCAACTTTTATCTGGAGAGAAAAATAAGAACTGCTTAACTGGTCTAAACTTACTAGAACAATTATTTTTAGAGGATTTAAAAAATATTTCCTATAGAATTATTAAATGTTTTTAGATTATCATTATAAACAATTATCATTACCGCAACATGATATTACATTAAATATATATATTTACAAACTTATGTTTGGGTAATGAGAACTAAAAATTTGTCTAGGTACTATGACAAACAAAATTTCAACTTTTATCTGGAGAGAAAAATAAGAACTGCTTAACTGGTCTAAACTTACTATAACAATTATTTTTAGAGGATTTAAAAAATATTTCTTATAGAATTATTACATTTTTTAGATTATCATTATAAAAAAATTATCATTACCGCAACATGATATTACATTAAATATATGCAACTCATGTTTCGGTAATGAGAACTAAAAAGTTGTCTAGGTACTATGACAAACAAAATTTCAACTTTTATCTGGAGAGAAAAATAAGAACTGCTTAACTGGTAAAAACTTAGTAGAACAATTATTTTTAGAGGATTTAAAAAAATATTTCCTATAGAATTATTAAAGAAAATAATTATAGAAAAAATAAGAACTGCTTACCTGGTAGCCATATTGAGTGTCACAGTCAATTATGTCCCTTCCAACAATTTTATTTTGAAAATGTTAGTTCCTTGGGGGCTTAAACAATGACTGAAAATTGTTGCGGAGGATGAGGATATTTTTCTTGGACACATTTATATTCCTTATTATTGTCTCTACGTTTACCAATGATCACCAAATACCACATGTTTCTTTACTGTAAATGTTTATAGTATAACATGCACTGAAGCTATATTTTTTATTATAAATATTTCCATGTCAAAGAACCAAAATCCAGTCATGGACACATTGCGGTAATGAAACTTTTCCCCTTAAATGTGAAAAAAAATTATTTAATTTGAAATTGTGTACAAAATAGTACCTGAAGAGATGTTTAAAATTGAATGCTTCTTATTTTGATACTCTTACTTTGCATTTACTTTTTCACAAGAATCACCCAACGTATGCTACATGTGTAATGGAAGCAAACTGGGGTTTTCTGTATGATAGCACAGATCCCCACATATGATGAACCTCCTTTCCTAAAATCATTTCCATTGATATTTTGTATAAGACGACAATTCTCATTGATTTTGAAGGGTAGTAGGGTAGTAGAAGTGCGATTAACGTACATCTTCTTCTGTACCCTTTGGAGTGAGATGCAGTAAATGCCTAACATCACTGCAACATCCTTACATCCCTCCAAACCCCTACACCCCCAGCCCTGCCCGTTTGGCGTTTCTTTTCTCTCTTTTCTTCATATCTTTCTTGCTATGCTGCTTGTTGTGGTGAGAATGAGCCCCCCTGTTGTTAGAGAAATGGAATTGAAAGCTCTCTTTCTCTTGTTTCCCTTTTATTGCTCTTTCTCTTATATCTTTTAGTCAATTTCAGTTTTTTTCCAACCCCCTACTTTCTTGGCTTTTCTTAAAAGATTTCTTCACATGTAAAGACTTGGACAAAAGCATATGCAAGGGTTTTTGTTCTCTTCATAGTGGCGAAAGCATGTGTTCAGTCAAATTCAGAGATAGCATGCGGCTAAATGAACTTGGGTTTGATTTGATTTTTTTGTTTCATAACTATGGGTTTGATTCCTAAAAATCATGTATATACTGATCTTGAATGTAAGTTTGAATAAACATTGAACATGAAATTTTACATATTTTCTATATGTATGATTGTTTGCAACAATTGAATGAGATATCTAAGACATTCAGTGTTTCTAGTGTCAGTAAAGAAACTCCCTATATCTACAATCAACATGTATCATGTAACTGATAATCATCACCTTCAAACATACAGTTTAGTGTTATGGATTGAAAGATCAGTAATCTGTCCAGCATTGATTTATAAGACTGAAGTGATTTAGTTCCTAACATCTGTTCGGGAGGTTCTGGCAGACGAATCCCTGACGGTGGCCCTGCTTGATGTATCAGAGATCAAACGATTTCGGGGAGGCTTTCCCACTGTCTAAAAATCCCATCACAGCTTCTTATCAATGTTACAGTCGAATTAAATTGAGTGTACATGCTGTACTTTAGTAGTCCATGATCCTTGAATTTGTTCCCATACTAGGTTTGGAGTAACGGAGGGCTTCAGCCCTGAGGCTTTTTAACCTTGGAAATCTATTGAATGAATATCTCTTTCTGAATAGCATCGGCAATACATAGAGATCCCTAGCTACTGTACCCCACTTTTATAAACCTAGGAAATGCAGACATAAGCTAATCCCTGCTCATAAATTTGATAATATGCTTCTCTGAGAAGATCCTTTGCAAACTGATGACTCATGACACCTGGAGATATGAAGTTGGGAAAAGTTGGTACAGATTGAGGTCAAACTGTGTTGTTTGTTGTATTTTTAAGGTATTGGAACTCTGGATGGCAGTGCTGAGAAGGGGAAGGATTTTCTGGGGAAATCTCAGAAGCAGGTGCAGTTTAACCCCGGCCAAACCACAGCCACGTGGACGGTGAAGGTTCTCCCAGATGGCAAATATGAGCAGTCAGAGAATTTCCAGATTATCCTGACTGAGCCGGTTATGGGTGCTCTGGAGTCTCCAGCAACAGCCATGATTGAGATCGTGGATCCAGGAGATGGTGAGTCCAACACAAGCTGACCAGATATTTTCTGATAAACCTAGGATGTCTTTCTGTCTGTCTCTCTGTCTGTCTTCCTACCTACCTACTTATCTATCTGGCTATCTATCTGTCTACCTACTTACCTATTTTCATACCTCCCTGTCTCCCTATCTATCTGTCTGTCTGTCTGTCTATCTATCTGTCTGTCTGTCTATCTGTCTGTCTGTCCCATACATACTGCATATTAATTCGGTTGTCACTTCACCCTTTAATGCTCCTGTTCTGTACACACACATAGTTCAGTAATTTACGCATTTTACAACCGAATTAACTTGAGGGAAATTGAGGGAGTGACAACCGCGTTTACAGAAACTTTGCATAGTGTGTACATAACCGAACTGAACAACTAGTAGTTAACGTGCATCATGGACATGACAGATCTGTCTTCTAAAACAAAAAATGTCTAGAAGGGGAAAAGTCTTCTGTATGCATGGTGCAGAAAAGTGTTTGCTGACCAGTGTTGCCAGATCTAGCACAAGAACAAGAAAAATCCAATAAAACCCCAAATAAATCCAGGTCCTTTACCTCAAAAATCAAAATATTGGGACAGGCATCTTTACACTTTAATAACACCAAAAAACTTGATTGCTTCATGAGCCAAAAGCCACAAACGGTTGAAGGATAATTCCGATATTTGGCACTTTGATTCTCGTTTCTGGTTTGTTTTGGATGAACTGCAGTGGTGGACGCAGAGATTTTGACGGTGTGTTGTGTCTTGAGTTTTTGGCTCGTTTGGAGGCGTCTCTTGACTGCTTCAGAGTGGAGGTCAATGGCCATGCACAAACATGTCATTAAAACAACACTTAACGTTCATTTTCAAAACTGTGCTGCTCACCGAGTGGTTCGTGATGTTCGTTGATGATTAAAAACAAGTTGTGTAGCGAAATACAGTTTCTGTTGTGTTTTATTTGACATTTTGTAAAATTCCATTGACTTCTCTTGGAAGACTGTTTGCTCGCTGATATATCATTCCGCCGCCGGGAAACAGAAAAGGGTCTGTTTGTTTTTACATGTGGTTGCAGTTTTTTCGCTCGGTTTCTCTCAGAATAAATTTTTCCCATATTTGTAGGGCTGGACCAGAATATTCGAATATTTGTTCCGTGGGTTGACATTCGATTTTCAGTTTTGAGATTCGAATATATATATAAATATTTTACAGCGTTAATGCAGAGCTTTTGCCAAGCAGGAAGTGCGCTTCACGCTCCCGCTCTATAGGTGGCGCAGACAGACCAACATCCATAGCCAACAGCCACCAAACGGCACCAGTGTGGAAGAGATCGCCTTGAACGTAAAGCACGCTTCCTGCTTTGGCATTTACGCTAATAGTGTTGTAAATAACGTTCAGTTTCTTGCAAAAACTGATTGATTTGCTTCACAAGATGTCAATATGTCACACGGAGTTATGGGGAATTACTGTTGTATTGGATATATATGCTTTAGCTCTTAAAGTGTGCGGATCTGTTGACTTGCATGACGGAGCACCGGGGTTTCTGCAAAATATCTTCTTTATTGTTCTGCTGATAAAAAAAACATATTGGATGGTGTAACTGTTATAAATAAACTTGATTTTGAAAGTATGCTACCGTTTTATTACAGTTTGTTGGACTACGTTCATTCATGCTTCAGACTCAAATATAGAGCGGAAGTATATACGCGGTTGTGAGGTATCTGAAAAAATAATTCCACTATAGCAAATAACACGGATTGAAATCATACATTGCGCCAATATATTTGTTTTTAATCATCAACGAACACCACGAACCACTCTGTGAGCAGCACAGTTCCGAAAATGAACGCTAAGCGTTGCTCTAATGACATTCTGTGCATGGTCATTCACTTCCATTCTGAAGCAGTCAAGAGACGCTTCTAAATGAGTCGAAAAGTCAAGACATGACCCATTGTCAAAATTTCTGTGTCCATCACTGTAGTTCATCCAAAACAAACCAGAAATGAGACTCAAAGTGTTAAATACCGGAATTATCCTTTAAGCGCCAAAATGACCAAGACAGGTTTATTGCAAAACTTAACACTCTAAAAAAAATTCTGGTTAAGCTGTGATACAGTTAGTGAGTGATAAGCATGCGAGACAGCAGAATGTTGCTATGGTTACCTCTGTGTCAATCATCACATTTTCGGGAGTGAGTCTTGTTCCGTACCGACATGAAACGAACATTTAGGGATTTACTCCATGCGGTTGTCACTCCCGAAAGTTTGCAGTGTGTACGAGGCCTGTCTGTCTATCTTTTTGTCTGTTAATTCTCAAACATTACCTACCTACCTACCTGTCTGTTTGTCTATAAATAGCCCTTTTCACACAGAGATTACGGAAAATACACGGAAATTGCGTCCGGGATTTTTCCGGGATCGTTTGATGTTTGGTTCATTCACACTGCCAAAGATTTTACAAAATCTGTGCGTGCATTCACGCATATACCGTAAAGATCCTGTAAAGTCACGTGATGTATTTAAGTTCCTGCACTTGGTAGTTTTTTTTCCACAGCGTCTGATCTTTGCTAATTATCCTTGATTTTTCACTTGAGAAACCAGAAGCATGCATTTTTGTTTATGCCAAGATCATAAGGAACGCGTGATGCGCTGTTCTGTCATGCTGGTGAATGATCTTAGCTTCAGCGCAGATAGTGACGAGCTCCCTGATCTCTGCTTCAGTCCAGTTTGCCGACAAAGTTTCTATTCGTAAATGTTCATCTGCGTTTAAAAAGCAGCTTTTCGTTGCTACAAACAACATTATTTTATTTATTTGGTATAATGCAATGTGTTTGCGTGGTTTATGGTTCTTGTACATACAGTACCAGAGCTATACATTACCTGTTAAATCACATGGATTACGTCATCTTTAGCTCATGCATAACTCTTCATACAGGATCACAGTTCTGCATGGATCCTTCTTTCCAATGAGTCAATTACACTTCAGTTCCCCCCGCATCATCCTCCCTGCCCAGGACAAGATTCCTGGTTGTCCAACCCCCAGATTTATGTAATGATAAAATGAGATCACACTCCCTGTTTCAAGCTCATTTAACCTCTATGCCTTACTCCGAAAACCGTTACAACTCCTACAAAGTGAGTCAAAGGTTGGACAGAAACAACAAAGCTGCTAAAAACATCTTGATCTGTCTTATTTTACATTTTTGAATGATGCGTATAAATAAACCACTGGCCTTATCTACATATTACAGATGCTTTTTCTATTTTCACTGGACTCTGATTATAGCATTCATATCTCATCCTACCTGCGAGCTGTTAGCGTATGACCACCCCCGCATATCAACGGCCTTTCTTTTCATCTTAGATTCCGCTCGCAGCAATCTCTATTCCGTAAGCACCTTGTCGATAAATGTAATTTGCCGTCAGTGGGTGTTTGAGAAAGGTTTGACACATCTGCGCCCATTCCCTCTGTAATTAAAGAGCTTCGCATATAAAAGTTATACTTGCATGAGTTTAGAAGAGGTCAATTCGAGAAAGAGCACATTGTCTGTAGGATCCGGAGAGATGGCGTTTAACAGCGGAGATCTCTAATGAGAAATTCGAAGATAAACCTGTCATCAAACTTTTCTTCACAGACCAGACTTTTATCTCTGGTTACAAAATATCTGTCGGTCTGTTGATCAAACCGCCTCGATCGCACGCTGTCTGCTTTGAGTTTTCTAGCCGAGAGCTCTGGCAGAATTATTTGACTATTCATCATCAATAGTATCTCACATTCTCACAATTACGATCGTATTTAGACGTGGGCCCTGAATAACCGGAGGCTTTCTTTGTTTTATGCCTGTATTTTTGACTTTATCTTCTCCATGGGTTCCCCAGATAATTAAAAATTTCATCCATCACGCCAAACGCAGCGATACTCTCCATCTAAATGTTTCTTAAGCCTGCTATCTCTAGAAGTTATTTCGCCACACAAAAACACAAAAATCTCTGCCGTTTCCCCAGTGAGCTAATTATCGGTTTTACGGTGGGATTTGTTTTTCGAGGCTGGAGTCTCACGGGAGGCTTAACGTGACGACGAGTAGCTGCTCTTTCTAGTGGCAAATGTGTGTGGAGGGGGGAGACGTGTCCGATCTGCACGCTGCGATCCATTTATATTTTCTTTCGGGTTAATTATCCTTTTAGCGTTCATGCGTGCGAGGTCAGCTCCCTCTCAGCCAAGTTGCCATCCTAGTGCATGAATATTTTAATGCGAGAGAGAGGTAGTTGTCTTCCCACAAGGCCCTTTGGAGACCTGCGTGACCCAGTTGTCACAGAGCCGCTCGCACATGATGGCTTACACGGACCTGCGGCGCAGACAAACGGTGCATCTGGAGCTGCATCTGCGATGATGTGACAAGCTTCCTGCGCTGCAGCCAGAACCTTTCAGTGCTGATTAGTGTAAAGAGTAAAAACAAAAAGAGGAAGGAATTAAAGGCGCTTACTTCAACTTTACTTTGTGGGTTTAATGTTGTGTGCTATAAAAAGGTTTGACAACCTTTTACAACACTGAAATACTTTATTTTAAAGACGGGATTTGAAAAGGTCAGATAAATCGTGTAGTTTTAAAATGTCATTATGTTTATGTATTGAGGTTGTACTGACATTTGAATGATTTACTTAACCCTAACCCTAACATTTCGAGGTTTACATTATATCAGTGGAGGGATCGAATCCATGACCTTTATGAGCTGCTTATGCAATGCTACACCAGTTAAGCTACAGGAACTTAAACAGTATTTTCATAAGATGATAATGACATGAATGGGGAAAACTGCTTAAATGGGTAAAGGTAAAAATCACGTTTCCGACCAACAATTAAAGGTGCCGTAGAATGTAAACCTGTATGTACCTAGTCATAGATGAATAATAAGAGTTCTGTACATGGTAATGATATATCATGGGTAGGGCTGTCACAAAGATTAAATAATCATCTCATCGCGATGATTTCAGATCACCGCAATGATTGTACATCTCTCTAAAAACACAAGGGGGAGCTGCAGCAGCTGTATAAACGAGACAGTATCCGATGGCGCTCCTTAACTATGAACTCCCAGGTAAAACATTAATTTCCAAAACAGCGATTTCAAATTTAGGGAAGTGAAGGATGCTATTGCAGCCACTACAGACATGTGGTCCGGTACTAATATGACCGATTGGCTACTATTTAAGGCCTGTTCTGGTAGAGTCCGTTTATTTTCATTGTATCTTTATTTTCAGTTATTTTTCAGACACTTTATTGTGTTTATTTCTTATGACGAATTTTCAGTTTAAAAGATATGAAGAGTTTGGTTCCAAAACGCAATAAATCCATTTTGACAAATTTCGGTAAAAACGTGTTTTCTATACCAAGAAAGTGACAAGATGAAAACCACTATTTTCTTTGATTTTCAAAGATTTATTATAAAAGCAAATTATTTTTTTCCACAAAATGCAATAAATCCATGACAAGTTTTTTTTTCAAAATGCTATAAATCTATTGAATCAACGGATAAATGTGCACTCATCTTTGCCATTTTATATTAATTTAGTTGACTAGTGGTATACACAGATTAAAAAAATAAACATTAATGGCATTTATCAAAACACTTACTTTGTCATATTTAGAACACTGTCATTGCTGCTGTCATCCTTGGGATGCCGTCGCTGAGCTTTTTTGACAGCGATCAGCTGTAAAATGTTTTGGTCCTGCTTGATTTTCGTTGTGTAAAATTATGAAAAGTTTTTCATAAGATCCCCTGGGGTCAATGTGTTAGCATGAGAGAAACTTGATGCTGTCGGGAGAACAAGCGATCGGCTCCCTGAGTGCCTCTCGCGTAAATTATTAGATGTTGATGGCTTACATTTCTTTCCCGTCACAGAAAACCATCACAGGTTTATCAATGCCATTATAGTAATATTTTGTTTTTGTTTGTTTGTTGATCACAAAGTACAAGGTAGATGAGGAAAACTAGGATTCCCCGTGTACTCAATGCGCCGCCATTGCTTGTTTACAATGTGTGGAATGATGCCATGTAATTTGTGGAGCGGATTTATTGCATTCTGTAGAAAAGGAGGAGTGGCGTTTATTACGTTTTGGCAAAAAAGGGAGAAAATATGACAGAATAACACGGCGGATATTGGATTTTGCATAAAATTAAGAATTTACTTTTAAATAGTGACCTGATATAATACTGATTCTGGCAGTAACTCATTTTTTTCAAAAATGGCGTTTATCGCGTTTTGGAATCAAACTATTCATATATTTATTAAATAATTACGTTTAAATATGTGTATTTAATATTTTAATATATATATTTACTGCCAGGTAAACCTTGCAAAATATTTAATTTAAATAATCACAACAATGTGTCAAAATTATTTCATGAACAAACAAAAAATGTAAGAGAATTAAATGTCAAAGAAAGAAAACAGATAATTAATCGTCATAATTGTCAAAGCCTTACAACGGGCAATTAATGTCATAGCGTCACAATTTATTACACAATTAACCATCAGCCAAATGCAACGCATAGTTTATTTGAATTGTACGTGTACACAGACGTTCGATGACCTACGCATACAAAGTACGCACAGTTACAAAATTCTGTACAGTGCACGCATACTCTTCTGTTGACAAAATTTGTGCCGCGCACACTGTATGCAGACCTTCGCATATGCATAAAAACAAGACTATTATTCTAACTTTAGGTTGCTTAGCAAGGCAGACTTCTTAACTCTTTCTTTCTTCTATTACCTGGACAGCCTGTCTCACCTTTTTGACCTTCTCAGTCTCCCTCTGTTCACCCACTGTTTTCTGCACCTATGCTCATAACTGCAGATGATTTTACCCGGCACAGAATGTAGAAGATATTTCTTACTTTCGGTTCGTACACAACAAGGTCAATTATTTATTCTTGAGGGCTTCAATGGGTATTCTTTTATCCAAGACCCTTCTCTGTGTAAAACATTCAAAGACCAGTGTGCACGGATTTGTTTGTGCAGAGAAGGTTTTGCTCTGAATCTCAAATCTGTCATAACTGCATTATGTTACTAAAAAGTCAAAAGAATGAATTGCAGTAGAGAGGGACAAACTGTTATTAAATTCATAGATTAATGCCAACCTTTGAGTTTGGCTGTGCAGTGATCGATACATTGATTTAATAGCAAATTTGCTGTGTTTTCTAACTTTGGCAAGGTCTTTTATCCATTGTCTTTGTCTATTCTGGATAAGACTAAACATTAGCCCTTTTGTTGAAATATTTAAAAATGATACAAATAAAATAAATCTTCAAGAAATCATTTTATTGGATCCCTCAATATTACTTAAGCTAAAACTACAACCATCCACTCACTTTATGCCAACATACTAATGATAAAATAATGATAATTTATTTTATACTAATAGCTAAAATATCTGGCTCATTTTGTGGGACTTCTCAGAACATAAAACAGGACTGTGCATGACTCATATAAGAAAAATGGAATGACATGAAAATTATGAAATAGCCTACATGTTTATATTCTGTACATTAAACCAACATGGGCGCTAAACTGCGGTGTTAAAGGGATAGTTCACCCAAAAAAGAAAATTCTGTCATCATTAACTCCCCCTCATTTTGTTACAAACCTGTATAAATTTCTTTTTTCTGATGAATACAAAGCAAGATATTTTGCAGAATGTTTGTAACCAAACCGAGCATGAGCCCCATTCACTTCCATATAGGAAAATCATACTATGGAACTGAATGAGGCTCATGAATGGTTTGGTTACAAACATTGCTCAAAATATCTTCAGTCATGTTAACCAGAACAAAGACATTTATACAGGTTTGTAACATCATGAGAGTAAGTAAATTATGACAGAATATTTATTTTTGGGTGAACTGTAAATGCGATGCAGTCAAAAATTTGGGTGGACCTAACTTTTGTGCTGGTGCACCTAAGAAAAGTTACGCGCACCAGTGCAACCAGTGCAAAAAGTTAGTGTAGAGCCCTGTAAATGCAGCCCTAAATGTATTTTTTAAAGTGACAAACATTACTAGGCATAAAAAGTCTAAGCTCCTCCCCTAGTTCCACTCATGCTTCTATTTCTTCTCCTCCTTAAAGAAAAAAACACCACAGTTTTTTAATATTTTGGGATGTTCTTACCTCAACTTAGAGAAATTAATACATACCTATTTTTATTCAATGTGTGCACTTGTGTTAGCATTTAGCCTAGCCTCATTCTTTTCTTATGATCCAAACAGGGATGAATTTAGAAGCCACCAAACACTTCCATGGTTTCCCTATTTAAAGATTGTTACATGAGTAAGTATGGTGGCACAAAATAAAACGTGGCGAAAAAATTTGAACTATATTTTTGGCGGAAGAGCACTTTTTGCAGTTTGCAGCACTTCGACCTCGGGCGCAGTAATATTGATGAAAGTCTGAGCAAGAGGGGAGTAGTCAGGAGTGATGATGTTACTGCGCGCCGAGGTCGAAGTGCTGCTCTTCCTCCAACAGTATAGTTCTCATTTTTTTCCGCTTAAAAAATCGCCACATTTTATTCCGTGCCACCATACTTACTCATGTAACAGTCTTCAAATAGGGAAAACCTGGAAGTGCCTGGTGGCCCCCAAACTCATCCCCGCTTGGATCCCAAGGAATGAATGGGGCTACGCCAAATGCCAACACATTCACAACGCGCTGCACAAAGATTAAGTGCACGCACTGAATAAAGATAAGTATGTATTAAATTGTCTAAGCTGAGGTAAGAACATAGTAAAATATTGAAAACGGTGATGTTTTCCTTTAAGCTGCGGTCACACTAGACTTTTTGTTCCACTAAGTTCCATTCATATGCATGAGAATGCATCAGACCGGAAATGTGACTGGCGGTATGTCGCAGGTCGCTGCGTAGCAGGTGGAGCGTTGTAACAGTACAAAACTGGTTCGTCACTGCATGACCTTTCTCTCTACTGAAAAGCACAAATGGACGAAGCCAAAGGTCATATTGATGAGAGCTCCTCGCCTACTGTCCTCAGCAATGTCCGACAAACACTCGCATGCTCAAAGTCTAGTGTGACCACAGCTTATTCACTTACTCTGAAAACCCTAATCTGTCAAACTCTTTGCTTTATTTACTCTTTCTTTACTTCTATTACCTGGACAGCCTGTCTCACCTTTAACCTTTTTATTCTCCTTCTATGCCAAGTGATCACCTGCAAACATGATGATTGAAGATGTTTGCAAAGTTTCACTGATAATTGCATGGAAGGATCTGGGACGGGACAGGGCACGCAAAAAAGGCATCTTCTTTTGCTTTTACCTTATTGGTCCCTGTGCGTCTCTGCTGATTTTAGAAACATCACCGAGCTTTCAATAACCGCCTTTTTCCTCTCTGTCTAAAGCATTCTTTCTCCATCAGTTCAATGTGCTATAAAAATCTGTTAGATGTTGACTCAAACCTGACCTCCGGTATTTGAAAATAGCAACGTCTCCCACTCAGCCAGACGCTTTCCTGTGCAGCACAGCTCGACGCATAACAGGCAAGGACGGATATCGATACTTCACGGCTCAAAGGCCACAAAAAACCTAATATAAAGCACTTGAATTCAAAAACGTCAATTTTTTCATAAAAAATTTGCTTTTGCCGTTTGTGCAAGATAAATGCATTTTACACGCCCTGTATAGACTCTTGTGATGTGAAATAATTATATATTGAGGAATCAATTCAGCGCCTGTGGTGCTATAAACCCCTGCAGTAATAGACCTTCTCATAGGGTGTCTGTAAATCCCTCGGTGGCTCATATAACAGACCACTATGGTGGGAACAGAAGCTCTAATGCTGAGCTTTATCTTTTTTTCTCTTGACAGAATCCACAGTGTTCTTTCCTCAGGCCAGCTTTGCAGTAGAAGAGGATGTCGGTGAACTCCTGATCCCGGTGCGCAGGAGGGGAGATGTCAGCGAGGAACTTATGGTGGTCTGTCACACCCAGCAAGGTGCAGCACACAACACATATTGTACTTATACATTGATGGGTTAACACGATGTCTGGAGACCCGAGCTTTGGTTTGTCTTTTTTTCAGATTTCTTACAGCTATTTTGGGGTTAGGAAAAAACAACAAATATAATAACCATATATAAAAAAAATAAAAAAGAGGGTCTTGGTACATTTCTGGTGCATGTGTTTTAAACATCATATAAACTCATTTATGAATAGGTTTTTAATTTATCCTTATAAATGCTCTTTCAGGGTCCGCCACTGGGACCGTTCCCACCTCGGTTCTGTCATATTCTGACTATATCTCCCGTCCGGAGGAGCAGGCCAGTGTTCTGCGCTTTGATAAAGATGAAACAGAGAAGCACTGTCGTGTGGTGATCATCGACGACTCGCTGTATGAGGGAGAGGAGAGTTTTAACATTACTCTTAGCATGCCTGTGGGAGGACGACTGGGACCAGAATATCACACCACTCGTGTCCATATACTGCCAGATCAGGATGACGGTAAGCACTTCTTAATGTTTGCTGTTTGGTAAATTAAACATTTAAATGAAACGTTTAGATCATTGCACACCCATGAAGCATTTTGAGCCGTGGTTTACGGTACATTCACATGGGGCGAAAGCGTTAACGCTTGACGGAAGGCTCGTCTGAAGCGTGGCCAACAGCCAATCACAGTGGCCGCAACACGTGCTCCGGTCTTGCTTAAACGTAATTGGCTGGCTCGCACTAGGTTATTTGCATAAGGTGATCTGATTGGCTGACACACGTGTTGGCGCTTAAAAAGTTGAGAAATTTTCAACTTAGCCGCAAGTAACGGCAGTGACGCGACGGATTCACAATTCAGCTTGGCAACGCATGGTGTTACCCATTAAAAGTAAAAGTGAGAAGCGTTAAAGGATTAGTCAATTTTCTTAAAAAAAATCCAGATTATTTACTCACCACCATGTCATCCAGAATGTTAATGTCTTTCTTTGTTCAGGCGAGAATAAATTTTGTTTTTTGAGGAAAACATTCCAGGATTTTTCTAATTTTAATGGACTTTAATGGACCCCAACACTTATTAGTTTTAATGCAGTTTAAAATTGCAGTTTCAAAGGACTCTAAACGAACCCAAACGAGGCATAAGGGTCTTATCTAGTGAAACTATTGTCATTTTTGACAAATATGCACATTTAAACCACAACTTCTCGTCTATCTCCGGTCCTGTGATGCGCCAGCGCGACCTCCCGTAATTGTGTAATGAGGTCGAAAGGTCACATTTTACATATATGAAACACACATTTGCGGACCATTTTAAACAATAAACTGACACAAAGGCATTAATTAGTATCATTCGACATACAACAACGTTGGAACGGTCCTCTTTCTTTAAACTTGTAAACACTGGGGTGTAATTTCGCATACTATTGCGTGAGGTCACGCTAGCATGTCACAGGACCGGAGATAGACCAGAAGTTGTGGTTTAAAAGTGCATTTTTTTCTTGACAAAAATGATAATCGTTTAGCTAGATAAGACCCTTATGCCTCGTTTGAATCGTTTAGAGTCCTTTGAAACTGCAATTTTAAACTGCATTAAAACTGTTACGTGTTGGGGTCCATTAAAGTCCATTAAAATGAGAAAAATCCTGGAATGTTTTCCTTAAAAAACATAATTTCTTCATGACTGAACAAAGAAAGCCATCAACATTTTGGATGACATGGTGGTGAGTAAATTATCCAGATTTTTTTTTATGGACTAATCCTTTACTGCTTTGCCCCGTGTGAATGTACCGTTAGAGGCTAGCACACATGCTTTTGATATTGATTTGAGCTCAAATTGGGTACAGTACAGTTTGTGAGTCAATGGAGCAGCAATAATTTCCTCAAAATCTCCACAACAAACCATTTCTGATTTTCAGTTTTCCACTCATCGAGAGAAAACCTCAAACCAAAATAAAATACAGAATTTCCAGTGTACTTACTGTATATCACAAACATTTGGCTATACAGTTTGCATTATTGTTTTATACATTATACATTTCCCGTTTCTCAACACATCTCTTTAAATTTCATAACAAACTTTGGCTAAACACACAAACTTGGGTAGTATAGATGTGAGATTGGTGAGAGAAAACACTTGACAGTTTGGTACAGACTTTAGGCAAAAACTTGCTTCCCATGTCATGCTCCGCTTCTCCACACCACTTGGATACTCTTGACTTGGCCAACAAAAGTTTGGTTTCCCCTTATTTTTACAGATCAATTCTTTTCTTAAATTTTAAACAAAGTGTTAAAAAACCTGAAAATCTCTGCATCTCCTGCACATACAGCAGGCAACCAATAAACCCAGAATAAACGCAATGTAAATGGGCAACACTAAAATTCTGAGTCTGCACAGGAGTGTCTTTCTCCTCAGGCTTTAGGAGGATAAAGTTGAGTTATTCTTAAGTCTTCTTTCCTCAGAGCACGAGAATTAATTTCTTGGTGGAAAGCGGAAGGATTTTTGTTCTTTTATCTCTGTTTTTATGCCTCGTAAATGTTTGCAGTGGAAACTAGGTGCCGTTGGCCTATAGCCCACCTCGAAACTAAAAGCGTGAAATTGCGCTCGGGAAAAAGAAAGTGTGTCCTCATAATAATTTATACCCACATATATATATACAGTATTGTGGATTAGTAGTAATTCCCATCATGCCAGGATACAAGTCAAAGCTATATTTTTATAAAGGGTGTCACATTCTGTATATATGACAAATAGTGTTTCTTAATCCATAAGTAGTAGTCGATGTGTTCGTGTCAGGTTTTGCCTGAATTGTGTGGACTAAATGTCCCAATTTAGGATAGGGTACATACGGTATACAGTAAGGGACTGCTTAATGCGTGGTTTCTCTCATTGCTTTGTTTTGGCACGTCTTTATGATCTCTGTCTCTCTCTCTCTCTCTCTCTCTCTCTCTCTCTCTTTCACACACACACACACACACACACACACACACACACACACACACACACACACACACACAAACACACACACACACACACACACAAACAATAAACCCCAGGCTTCAGTACTAAAGTGAATCCTTTTGTCTATGGTACAATTTCCAGACGGTATTAGATTGTATCTCCATCTATCTGAGCCTCTTATCAGTCAACCACTAAAACATCTATGGGAAACATGCATGACAAAAAGTCAAGCCTTGAGCCATCAAATGAGGGCGTAAATTCAGGGCTTAACCTACTTGGGATTTTTTATGGATAACATGAAAGTGAGTCAAAGCCCCTAAAGGCTTTAAGTGCTATATTTTAAAAAAACATATATACCGTAAAGATACACGAATCTGTGGTTTTACGTATATGTTTACTTAATCCAGAACACGTGTTGTACAATATATGCTTGTTAATGCCTTGATTTAATAAAACCACAGTAAAACCACAATTACAAACAGATGAGAGCAAAGGTGGACACTACTTGAATATTTTAGTTACATTTTCCAAGCATCTGTGCTTTATTATAGTGTTTGTCTTTGGAAAAAAATTACTGTGTATTCCTTTTATATTGCATATTAAAATTGATTTAAAGGTGCAGTGTGTAAATTTTAGCAGCATCTAGTGTTGAGGTTGCAAACTGAGAAGCTACGGTAGCCGACACAGGACAAACATGTCATTGTTGGAGACAACTTGATAAAAAAGTTTGTTATCCGTTAAGAGCTTCTGAAGAAACATGGCACAAAATGGCGTCTTCAATGTAAGGGGACCTCGGTGTATGTAGATAAAATAACGGTTCATTATGAAAGATCTTTATACACCCCTGATAATATAGTTTTGTAAATTATTTTGCATTTCTGTCAAGAGATCCTTCTAAAAATTACACACTGCACCTTTAATACAAAATTACATAAAAATTGTGTACTTTTTACTTAAGTAAAAGTAAAAAAAATTACTAGAAGTTTAATATACTTAAATATTAAATATAAACCAAAAACTTGAAATTATGAAATGTAGTGGAGTAAAAATTACGATAATATGCTTTGAAATGTTTGTTTTCCAAACAAAAAACCTGATAAAATACGAACACCTGAAAATGTACTTCTATTTAGAAAGTAAAAATACTGTCCGCCTCTGGATGAGAGATACCTGCTTGCATGTTATTTGCATTTACTTCAGTAGTATAGCATTAGTAGCACTGATCTAATCTTAAAGTGGATTATTTTTGTGTTTTGTGAATTTTTATGCTTATTAGCGTCATGCAATTAGCTTTGCATTATGTTAACATTATGCAAATAGGATGCATTATGTTACTCAAACAAACTCTATTAGAACCAATTACGAGATGAGTCTCCTTTGGGCTTCGTGTAATGTAAGGAGTGCTGTTTTGCTGTTTCTGGCTGCCTGTGTGGAGTGTTAGGATAATGTTAGTTTACAAGGTTTGGGAGAGCTGGGAATATTAAAAATGCAATTCCGTTTTTTTATCCCCCTTATAGGTTTCATATCTTTCTCTATTGCACACACACTAACACTCATGTGCACACATGAAATATTGAACGTGTGGTCCTGGATCTGTTGCTTAAGTATGCCGTTTCATAAATTTCATTGCCAAGCAATGAAAAAGTGTTTTGTTGTAGCCCTAATGAACATTGGAGAGTGGATTTTTATAGTTGACTACAAAAATGGTGAGAGAAACCATTTCAACACAGTAAAACAAAACACTACTCTCAAAAGACAAGACACTGAAGAAAAGACTTTGATTTTGTGTGTGTTTGTGTGTGTGTGTTTGCACATAAACAGACAAAGGTTTAGCCCTCCGGGCAATGCAGGAATGATGGTATCTCACAATGCTGGAGAGAAGATCTCAGGAAGCAAGGAAAGGAAGGTCAAAGCTGCAGGCTCATAGTAATCCTGTAAAACTCAATTTTCTGTACAAAGTTTTATGCGAGAGGTGTGAGAGTTTGTCTGCGTGCTAAATTGAGGGATGGTGTGACAGTGCCTTTTAGTCTGAGAACAAATTTGTGATCGGCGAGTGAACTATAAATAAACAATAAATAAATTTAAAGCACGTCACTCGAGGGCTGTCAGAGAACATCTATGATGGAATACAACAGGAAGTTACTCTCTACTTTCTCTCACTAGAAACAAACATGGCCCGGGTGCCAAGCTCTGGATTGTTTGGCCGGCAGATTAAAACTGAAAATAAGTTATGGGTTATTTTTGACCTATACTGTAGTGCTAGCCAAGGTGATATGTCAGAACGCTGTCTTGTCTGCGTTGTTTGTATGACAGTTTAAGCTTTGGATGGAAGTGGAGCTGATGGGAAACAAACACGGTCTATGTGTTTGTTTGAAGTAAGCAAATCTACGGAGACACCTGTCTGTGGTTTGAAATGAATCCCTGACAGCGTGCGCTTCTTTCTGACAGATGTTCATTGTCGGAGAACGTGCCAATGTTTTTGTCGGGAGGTACTCAAATATTAGCATGAAACAAATTGGTACATAAACACCTGCTTTGTTATAAAACCTAGGTAGTTGCCTGTGGAGACTTAATTTTGGGCACATTTTCAGGCAGTTGTTGGAACTCATGTAAATTTCATATATATATATGGTTCAGTGACCATTATGATGCTGTTTATGAAGGTATGTCTATGTAGATAGTAAGTAGGGGCAGCCCAACAGTTTTCAATACAACATGCAATGAGCATTACATTCACGTAACATGCATATGTATGTCCATTAGTTTTCAAGGGTGTAGATATAAGATCGCAAAACCACTAGAGCATCAGACCTCCATGCTAAGCCGAAATGGTTTTTCATCATTCAGCACCATTAACGGCATCAGAGTCACAGCTGTCTGCAGAAATACCGTGTGCGGTTTTCTGTGTTGTGGTGTCATTATGGTGTGGAATGTACACACTGGTATTATTTATCTGTCAGTAATAAACCTGTGAGCGCAGACAGAACCCTAGGGCATGAAGAGCACCTATGCATTAGTAAACCACCTGTGTAGCAGACGAAAGCATTACTTCAGTTTAATGTTCAGATAGTAAACCAGTTATTTGAGTCATATATTAAGTATACTTCAAAAAAGTCACTTAAGGTTATCAATTAAAAGGAAATTTTTCATTTGCAAAGAGTGTTACAGTAATTGTTCTCTGTAAAACATTACTATTGTTTTATATAGCCAGATAAATATTTTATTGAACACAATTTTTTAGTATAAACTTATCAGATATTTTTGCTAAAATTGCTTAGAAAAAACAAAAATAGAAACAAATGTGACAATTGTTAAAGTGGATGCATTAAGGGTACACTGAAAAAAGTTGCTTCTTAAACTTAAAACTTAAACGTAACTTTAAAAAGTAAGGTTTTTTTTATTATAAAAATATTATTTGACAAAAAATTTTACATACCATCTTTTTTGAGTTTTACTAATATTTTTTTTAAGTTGAATTAACTCAAAATTTAGCAACTAACTTAGTTTTTAAGTACATATATTTTATAAAGAATATTCAGCAGGTGATCCACTAGGAAGTTTTAGGACATTGAATATTTTAAGATGACTCAGACTGTGGTGTGGGGACTGTAAACTGTGGCAGATTTATTCATCTAATCTGCTTCACATTCTCTGTCCTTCATCGTGTTACAAAGACTTGTCTATAATTTATATGAAGATCCAACAGTTGTTTTTATTATGGAGCTGTAAATATAAAACGTAGGTGAAATAATCTACATTTGGGTACATTTGATGTTTAAATTCATATTAAAAATCTTCAATAATATTGGCAAGTCCCTTGGCAGTTTTTCACATAGTTGAGCTCATTTCTGAGACTCTAATAGAGACATTTGTGAGATTTTTAATGTATTTTTCTCATGAGAAATATCTGAGACACAGGATACTAACATGCTAATTTTTACTAATTATTGAGATATTAAAGAGATCATCTGTGATTTTTCTTATGGGTCTTACTATGGTAAATGGTGGCCATGGGGACATATCACGGAAATTTGACTTTTTCATGTTTAAGTGCTATAATTGGGTCCCCAGTGCTTCTATCAACCTAGAAAATATAAATAAATAGCTCATTGAAATTTGGCTCCCCTTGTGATGTCAGAAGGGGATAAAACCGCCCATTATTCTGCACTTTCCAACTACGGCACTGAGATTTAGTGCAGAGTTCAACTCATTTCCATTTAAAAAGACACCCAAAAACGTCACATTTTTGCTTACACCTTAAAAAATGGTAATTTCAGCATGCTAAAACTTCACATATGTACTCTGGGGACACCAAAGACGTATTTTACATTTTAAAAAAGGCTTGTGAAATGTACCCTTTAAATCTGTATTTAGATGAGGACATTTTAAGAAATGAAAATGAAGATTCTGAACAAAACACACAGGGTTATGTAATCAGTTACAGTAATTTCTAATCTTTAAAAATAGCTCGAGCCTCTTTATAAAGGAGACAACTGTCTACATACAGCAGAAATCAGACTGCTTGACTGTGTTTGTTCCTACTTAGTTTGTTAAAGCTGTTTCATGAAACTGTCAAAACTCTGCAAACCCATCTGCACCCTCTGCTACCAACAAACACACCAGCGAGTTCAAACATGATTTTTCCAAAACCGGAGAACACACAGACTTTTATCCATAACCCAAAGCTTTAAACAACACTGCCAGTCACTGTCATGAAAGAAGGCTTCTAGAAATAGAAATGACATGCTGAGGTTTTGATTTGAACAGGACACTTCAAAGTAGTCACAAATATTTGCCAAAAACATTTTGAAAAAAACTCAAGCTATTTTCATAATTATATTTTGAATCTGACCGTGTAGTTGATTGTTATTTGTCTGTCTTCCTGGAACTGCTTTTGAACACCAGGTGTCTGTATTGATACAGACCTGCTAAGTTTATATCCCAAAATAAGTGAATGTTTATCAAAAATCAGCTTATTATAAAAACCTGTTTTTATGCATTCACATGAAAGTGAACTTTACATGGCATTTGGAGATTAGTCAGGTTTCTTGCAGGCAATGATGTCACCGCCTGTAGTCCGCCTAGTTATTCAAAAAGCCGTCTGAAAATCATGTCAAAAGCTATATTGTATCTCTTTTCATGTCTGCAGAACCTGTAAATGTAACATGAGTTTTTTTAATTTTGCAGTTTATTTTGCAGATTTTTATTCGTTACTTTAAGCTATTTTCCCTTTGTGATTTTTTTTACAAACGGAGACGTGCACATAAACAAAACCGTTAGAAAGACGCAGCCACATTTTTTACGATTGCTGCATGGGTAAGAAGGAGGCAAGCGGAGCGGTTTTAGCCGCGAAATGTGAACTGTCCATAAGGCGTTGCCTGCAATGCAAAATCGGGGTAATGGGCAGAAATCTACCTGTGCCGATTGGGATATGATTTAGTTACCTTTCCTTGAAAGAATGTTCACGTTTCGTGTCTTTTCCGCGCTTAAATACATTATGTTTGAACAGTGTTGGGGTTAACGACAAGTAAACATGCATTACGTAATAATATTACTTTTCTGAAGTAACGAGTAAAGTAACGCATTACTTTTTAAATGTACACATTAATATTTGAGTTACTTTTTCAAAAAAGTAATGCAAGTTCCTTTTTTAGTTTAATTAATTCTACTACTAATTATAATTTAATTAGTTTAACATAATTCGAAAAAATTATCTACTGAATTAAACTAAACGTAGTCACATTATGCACTCTATGCGTACACGCAATACGTACACAATGCAGAACTTTTCAGTCATAAAAACACCTGCAAGGCCTGAAAGAGATCAAGCCTCATAGACAAAAAAGTAACTAAAAAGTAACGTAAGCATTACTTTCCATAAAAAGTAACTAAGTAACGCAATTAGTTTCTTTTTTGGGAGTAACTTAATATTGTAATGCATTACTTTTTAAAGTAACTTTCCCCAACACTGTGTTTGAATGTAGATGCGCGACAAGCGTGCTCAAATAGAGAGCGTCATGGTCGCAATGCGCATGCAGTGCTACACATTCATGTCCAGGCATGTCAGAACTGCAGCTAGTTAAAAATACTTCAACTTTTCAAAATGCAACGTTGGAAAGTGCATGGAAAATCGCATCGTGTGGCTTCCATTGAAAAAAAAAACAATTAAAAACATACGCTGGCCGCAAATGCCTTTGTGTACACACCCCCTTAAACTGTGCATGTAAAAAAACTCAATTGTAAAGTTTGGCTAATTGTATTTTCCTAAATACTCCTTGCATCTTGTGACATTAAATCTTGTGCATGTTTAGTCTCTCTGGTAAGATCCAGATGTTGTCTCTGATGTGCTTTTTAAATGAATTATACCACATTAGCCCTACTGAATATGGTAATGCTTGAATGATTTAGTGTCATTTACATATGTTGCTTCTTCTGTGATAAAATCTGAATTAAATGGGTATGCTTAATGCCTGCTTATGAAAGCGGTGCTTTACCCTTAAATTTTACTTATTGCACTAAATATTTCACTGTAGTCATTTCTTCGTTATTTTTAAGCTTTTGAAGCTTATTTGTAGTAGTCTTTAATAGTATTAAAATGAAATTTATAGAAAGTTTTTTTGCCATTTTTATTGACCCAATTATCAATAGACATTGATTCGACGAGTTGGGATCGATCGCACATTTTCCATATGAGAACCACAGCTCTATATCTTAAAGCAAGTGCATTAACTACTAAGCAACATTCACATTCATGCCTTTAGCAGATGCTTTTATCCAAAGCGACTTACAATGCCTTACATTTTTTACAATACATTTTTCTCAGTATGTGAGTTGGCTGGGACTTATGACCTGTTGTGCTGCTAATGCAATGCTCCACCAATTGAGCTTAAAGGAATATTCCATTTTCTTAAAAGAAAAATCCAGATAATTTACTCACCACCATGTCATCCAAAATGTTGATGTCTTTCTTTGTTCAGTCGAGAAGAAATTATGTTTTTTGAGGAAAACATTGCAGGATTTTTCTCATTTTAATGGACTTTAATAGAGCCCAACATTTAATACTTAACTCAACACTTAACAGTTTTTTCAACGGAGTTTCAAAAGACTATAAACGATCCCAAACGAGGCATAAGGGTCTTATCTAGCTAAACGATTGTCATTTTTGACAAGAAAAATAAAAAATATCCACTTTTAAACCACAACTTCTCGTCTAGATCCGGTCGTGATGTGCCAGTGTGACCCCACGCAATACGTCATGACGTCAAGAGGTCACAGAGGACGAATGCGAAACTCCGCCCCAGTGTTTACAAGTGCGTTGAAAGAGGACTGTTCCTACGTTGTATGTCAACTGATACTAATTAATGTATTTGTGTCAGTTTATTGTTTACAATGGTCCGCAAATTTGCATTTTATATATGTAACACGTGACCTCCCTACGTCACTACGCATTTACGTTAGGTCGCGCTGGACCGGACCTAGACGAAAAGTTGTGGTTTAAAAGAGCATTTTTTTTCTTGTCAAAAATGACAATCGTTTAGCTAGATAAGACACTTATGCCTCGTTTGGGATCGTTTATAGTCCTTTGAAACTCTGTTGAAAAAAACTGTTAAGTGTTGAGTTAATTATTAAATGTTGGGCTCTATTAAAGTCCATTAAAATGAGAAAAATCCTGCAATGTTTTCCTCAAAAAACATAATTTCTTCTCGACTGAACAAAGAAAGACATCAACATTTTGGATGACATGGTGGTGAGTAAATTATCTGGATTTTTCTTTTAAGAAAATTGAATATTCCTTTAAGGAACACTGCATATGGCCATAATTCACAATAAAACATTATGATTTAAATGTAGATAGATAGATATATCTATATAGATATTGATAGATCGATAGAGGTACAATGGTATGCATATCTTTACTGCTTCTGTATGTGAATCCTTTTAAATGAAACACTACAGTCTGGCTTTTTATGTATTGGGAGCGTGATCCAAACAAAAAGGTTACAGGCATTTTTTTGTAAGTGATTTCCTGTAGAGATATGTAAGATGACAAACCTCTCGCAGGGACCTCTGCTCCCAGACACCGCGGGTGAGAAACCTGGATTTAAGGTGTCCCTTTGTTGTCATGGAAACCGTTGTGCAGATCAATTTAAGTGATGCTGGTGTTCAGGTGGCTGAAGCTGGTGGTTATTAAATACTGAATTTAGATACACTTTTACTACTGGGTAAAATTTGATTTACTAGGAGACTTACACAAGGGAATTTCTAAAACATTATTATTACAAACATCGTAACAAGATCATCTCTGGTTCCCACAAAACACAGTAGGTTCAGACTTCCAGTTATACACCAATTTTATATCTGTAGGCAACTAAACACATTTATTTGGGTTTTTATATTTATTTTTTATTTGTTTGGTTCTTTTCCCCCGAAGCTCCTGTGTTTTACTTTGGCAATCAGGAGTATCATGTCGACGAGAGCGGCGGTCACATTGAGGTGCGTGTGTGGAGAACAGGGACGGATCTCTCAAAAACAGCTACGGTCACTGTGAGATCCCGTAAAACAGTTCCTGTATCTGCAGAAGGTGAGAGGCCTCATCAGCTTTTCCAAAAATTCAATGTCTTATATATAGCATATCAAAAGAAACAGCCAGTATAACAGTTTACTTGAAGGGGTGTTCATAAGACTGACATGACACCTTCATAATCATGACATGTGCTATTAACATAAAGGAGATTTTATGCATGTTTATGACAACTGTCATTAAGTGTCATTCATTAATTTATGTAATTTTTAATACAAAGATGACATTGTTTGAAATGTCTTTGTTATGACAACTTAACATTATCCAATACATCATCATGACAACACTTTTTACCAGTGATACAAATTGAATTTGTTATTAAAATGTCATTAAGTGTAAATACTCTTTCATATAGTTTTATAACAGCATCATGAATATTTTTCTTGACCTCAGCTACAGTGGTACAAATATAATTTGCTATTAAAATGTAATTAAGTGTTAATACTCTGTCAAATAGTTTTAAAACATCTAGAATATTTTTTTAACCTCATCTACAGTGGTACAAATATATTTTGTCATTAAAATGTCATTAAGTGTTAATACTCTGTCATATAGTTTTATAACAGCGTCATGAATATTTTTCTTGACCTCAGCTACAGTGGTACAAATATAATTTGCTATTAAAATGTAATTAGGTGTTAATACTCTGTCAAATAGTTTTAAAACATCTAGAATATTTTTTAAACCTCATCTACAGTGGTACAAATATATTTTGTCATTAAAATGTCATTAAGTGTTAATGCTCTGTCATATAGTTTTATAACAGCATCATGAATATTTTTCTTGACCTCAGCTACAGTGGTACAAATATATTTTGTCATTAAAATGTCATTAAGTGTTAATACTCTTTCATATAGCTTTATAACAGCATCATGAATATTTTTCTTGACCTCAATAACAGTGGTACAAATATAATTTATCATTAAAATGTCATTAAGTGTTAATACTCTGTCAAATAGTTTTATAACAACGTCATAAATATTCTTAATAATGTTTTTTTAATGTTCCTCCATGTGTTTAATAATATTATTCATTAATAATATTGATAATAATTCAAATTGATAAAATAATATTTTATTGCATTTGGAGACCGATTCATCTAAAATTAAATGAAAACTGTACAATAATGGGTTAAGCCATGCAGCGTTGGGTCTATATCGCTGCAAAGTTAATTACATTAAAATTCAATTGATTAAATGTTTTGTTTGTTTTCTCTTCTATGTGAGAAAATGTCAGAACCCTCTGTGTGAGTAAGAACAAGTTTTGTTAGTTGTCAGTTTTTTATGTATTGTACACATACATAAAGTTAAGTATAATATTTTGACATGTCTGTTGCATTTTGTTAAGTATTTAAAATTATTTGATATATATTAGCACTTAATGACATTTAAATGACAGTTTAATGTAATGTTAACCCATAAAGCTAGGTCGTTTCTTAAGTTTAATAAGTATTCTGCTATGTCATGTTTATGACAGATTTATGACAAGTTATGATGTATTGGTTTATGTCAAGTTGTCATAACCAAGACAATTTAAACAATGTCATCTTTGCATTAAAAATGACATAATTGAACATATGACAGTTGTCATAAATGTGCATAAAAACTCCTTCATATTCATGGCACATGTCATGTCAAGATTATGAAGGTGTCATGTCAGTCTTAAGTAAAGTGATACCAAACTGCCTTTTTTGATCAAAATATAACAGACAAACTTTACAAATACTCGCGCGAATCATGCAATATGTACAAACGTGTATGATATGGTCTCTTTAATGCTTTGTGAGTGCCATCTGTTTAGTTCTGTCTCTGCAACCCAGTCTATTTTTCCTACTTCTGATTAATTCTTTTTTGCTCAATGCTGATATGTGGCATCAAAAGCACTGCTCGGAGCACAGCTTAAACAAAAAATATATATACAAAATATCTCTCTCTGTTTATCCAAGTATTCTGAACAGTCAGCCCAAACTGCGCTGTAAGCTACCATACAGGAACATTAGTGTCTCGGAGCAAGGATTATATATCTTGCACTTTGTCTTTAAATCTAGCATGAGCTTAACCTGTCTCTGTGTTGTCTTCTGCCAGCGGGGTCGGATTATGTGGGAATTAGCAGAAACTTGGACTTTGCACCAGGAGTGGACGTGCAGACGGTTCGGGTCACCATCCTGGATGATCTTGGCCAGCCGGTTCTAGAAGGGACAGAGAGATTCGAGCTTGTACTCCGGATGCCCTCAAACGGAGTTCTGGGAGAGCCGGCGAAAGCCACAATCTTTATTAATGATTCAGTTTCAGACTGTGAGTGTTTATAATCAAAGATGGGTTTTTAAAAATTCAAATTGTCTGAATTACTGGTACTGTTCATTTTTTTGTTTATTATTGTCTGACTGTTTTACTCATATAACATGAAGGACCCACGTATTACTTATTACTATAAAGTTATTTGAGTGTCTATCTTTCGTATATTTTTTCTCTTCAGTGCCGAAGGTGGAGTTCAAACAAGCTGTCATAACTGCAGAGGAGAGTGAAGGTCAAATCTCAGTAGTGATTCACCGCAGCGGCGACATTAGACACAAGTCCACTGTACGCTGCTACACGCGGCAGGGCTCAGCACAGGTGGCGTCTGACTTTGATGAGAGACCCAACACTGACACCTCCATCATTACTTTCCTGCCTGGTAAACAAACCCTACAGACTTTTGAGCGATGGAAAAAACTACACAGAGGAAAAGTTTATGAATCATTTATTATTATTAATCTGGATTAATCACAATGAGGCGGGTTCCAGGACAGGGCTTATCCTAGTCCTAGACTTTAATTTAAAAACACCTTGTATTGACATATCTTAACATATATCAGTGCAATTGTCTTGTCTCAAGATCCGAACCAGTATCGTTTTTTGTAAGGTATTTTTGTAAAAACCACGTACATGTGCTAAAATACCTAAAGATGTAGTACTGAATTAATCTAAACCCTGTCCGAGAAACTGCCCCAATATGTTTTTCATTATCTAATACAGTAGTATTATTAGTGGGTGATTCTCACGAAAACTTGGTTTTAAAAATGTCAAGCATGAAAATGTAAAAATTGCTTAAATTTACTTTTTTCCCCACCAGACATTGAAAAACAAAGTCTGGAGTAAATGGGAACATTAATTTAAAAACTTTTACTTATCATTTAACACTTTTTGTAACATAATTTAAAAAATTAGTCCTGAAAAATCTCATTACCGCAACAGTCAGAAAACATCAACACTGACATGTTTTCAAAATGACATGACAAACCTGAAAGAACATAATTTGGAGATTCTGCACATGCATTTAAAATCAAAGTATTATGCTTCTATTAATTAAATTAACATTTAATAAGCATCTGTTGCGGTAATGATAATCAAAAGGTCGTGTAAGCATTCTGACAAGACAATATTTCAAATTAACTGTAAAAAAACGATCTTACCTGGTAGCCATCTTGAAGTAACTGGTCCATGTGCTTGGTCACTCAAAATCAAACTTTATTAAAATTTTGTATGTGTGCTTAAACTGTTCTCAAAAAGTGTTGCGGAGGATGAGAACATCAGGCATGGACACATCATTTTCCTAATTTTTCTTCATTATTATTATACATGAATATTCAGTAAATATTTTTTCTGTCATCTAAAGTAGTCTAGCAAAACATCCATTTATTTTTTTCTTAATATTTTTGTGTTAATTTGATTAAATTACAACATAACGCATGTTCAAACACAGCCGGACACATTGCGGTAATGAGAATTTCAGCAGAAAATGAGATAAAATTTCCAATTATAAATTCTTATGTTGAAATCACACATTGTGCAAGGACGAACACAGTATTGTGTTAATTCTGATGCTTTTTAATGTTACTATATTACACATTTTAAAGCTAAAATCATTAGTGCCGTGGTGTTTCAATGGTTTCGTGAGAATCACCCAGGTGTTAATACAGATTCAAATCACATATCTTGAAAACCTATATATACAAGATGATTGTAAAGATATAGTATATATTTTTAATTTTAATTTATAAATATAAGGTATATTTGACTTTTTTCTTACATTCATCTCAAATTTATCGAATATATATTTTCTTTATTGTAATCTGCTGTATTCGAATTGTTCAGTTTTGGTATGAAGACAGGTGCTTTAGGGGTAGTGGGTGATATTTGGGGATCTCATACATTTCAAGTGGATTCTTGTGATCATATCAAAGTGACTTTAGTTGTGTATGCATGCTTTATTTGTAAAACAATAAAGGAATGGAGCAAAGTTAAGTGGGATTTTTTTTGTCTCTTTTGGTCTTCAGGTGAGGCTGACAAACCATGTGTGTTAAAACTGGTGGATGATCTGATTTATGAGGAAGAAGAGGAACTGCGCCTAGTTCTGGGCAGTGCAAAGAGCGACTCGCCGTACGGGGCATCCATAGGCATTCAAAATGAGACGCTCATCAAGATCAAAGACAGCTCTGACAGTAAGGCGGCAACAGAGACATTGGTCATCAAAGTGCTTTGAATTCTTAATAGACTTAAGATGAATCGTAAAATTAAAGGAAAACACCACCGTTTTCAATATTTTACTAGGTTCTTACCTCAGATGAATTAATACATACCTATCTTTTTTCAATGCGTGCACTTTTAATTTTTGTACAGCGCCTCGTGAATGTGTTAGCATTTAGCCTAGCCCCATTCATTCCTTAGGATCCAAACAGGAATGAATTTAGAAGCCACCAAACACTTCCATGTTTTCCCTATTTGAAGACTGTTACATGAGTAGTTACACGAGTAAGTATGGTGGCACAAAACAAAACTTTTGTTTGGAGCCATAGGAATGAATGGGACTAGGCTAAATGCTAACACATTTAAGAAGCGCTGTACAAAGATTAAAAGTGCACGCATTGAATAAAGAAGGGTATGTATTAATTCATCTAAGTTGAGGAAAGAACATAGTAAAATATTGAAAAAACGGTGGTGTTTTCCTTTAATACCTCACACGTTAAAATCTCCATAATTGGTTAAAGTTTCATTAAACTGTGATGTTGTCTTTTTTGGCTGAGACAACAAAAGCTAAAGATCTAAGAGATAAACTTCCTTCATTTTTATTCTCGTACCCTTCATCTTTCAATCTCAGAGCCCATCATCAAGTTTGCCGAGACCAAGTTCAGCGTCAGCGAACCGAAAGAGTCCGGGCAGGTGACGCTGGTGAAAATTCCCATCCGCCGGACAGGAGACGCTTCGAGAGTATCCCTGGTCAGGGTTCACACCAAGGACGGCTCGGCTGTATCCGGAGAAGACTACCATCCCATCTCTCAGGGTGAGGAATCCACAGAGATCCGTGCATAACTCACATCGATAGACCCCGTCATTTGCATTTTGAATATGCCGCATCTAATTATCTTTTGTAGATTGGCAGGTGTTTTATAGCACCGCTTTCAAACAGCTACCTCGTGCATGCATTTTCCAGTTAAATCAGGTTATATAGAGTTCAGGATGCAAATGACATGTGCAATCAAGTGTGGAAGCATTTAGGATGAGTGGAGGAGTGCGATACTTCACGAGGGTGTTTATCTTTTCGGGAGTGCGTGTAATCAGCTGTTTTGTGTGTGTGCGTGCAGACGTCGAGTTTAAAGCGGGTGAGATCGAACACGTAGTGGAGGTGGAGGTCCTGTTTGATGGTGTTAAAGAGATGAGAGAAGCTTTCACGGTTCACCTGAAACCAGACGAGAACATGATTGCTGAAACACAGGTGAGAAATGTTCTCAATGTTCGGTTGGATACATTCAGTTTACAAAACAGACTCTAAAATTAGATTTTTTTATAGTTCACTTAAATATGAAAATTCTTTCATCATATTCTCATCCTCCTGTCATCCCAAATTTTCTTGAATTAAATACAAACAAATAATTTTGTATTAAAATGCTGTCATGTTATCTTCTTATATAGGGCTTAGAATAGCAAAATCACATGTATCCATTATTAAAGTAATCCAAAACATTCCACTGGGTGTCAGCCTCTTATGTTTGGTTCAGTAATTTCACTTTAATGCCAATGAAAATGTTATTAGTCAGTAATTAAAATGTCTTTAACGCTGAAATATAACTGCATATGCGCCTACAGGAGAATGTAGTATGTATCCCAGGAGCTGCTTTGCATTTTGTCACAATCCGGGTTCCCACGGGTCCTTGAAATCCTTGAAAGTTTGTGAATCTGGTGGAAATAATTCAAGGTCCTGGGAAGTTTTTGAAAAAATACACACATAGATACAAGTCATTGAAAGTGCTTGAATCATTTTATGCAAGACGTTTTCTGGAAAAAAATCCATCTTATTCCCTGTGTAGAAATTTCTAGCCTTTTATGCACAAATGCTAAACTGTTTGCTTTAAATGCTTATATCTTCTGTATGCGAAAGTTGATTCATACCAAAATGCTTTTTTGCATAGTTGTGTTTGACACAAGAAAACGTCTCTGGTTACGTATGTAACTGTTGTTCCCTGAGATGGGAACGAGACGCTGCTTCTTCCTTGCCATACTTCCTGCGTCCCTGTAATATTTCAGATAGCGATATACTTCCTGGCTCCCGCGTCACCCTGTCTTTGTTGTTAAGCCTCACCATTGGTTGAATTTTATATACACTTTCAAACCCACTTACCCCTGGAAGCGTCCCCAAAGTGTCACCGCAGTGACGCAGCGCGAGTTCCCTCGAAAGGATACTGTAACAATGTATCTTAAAAGGTAACAAAATGTAACCTTGCTCTCACTTGAAATGTGTCCCCACATTTAGTCCTTGAATTTGAGGGTATTGGACCTGGAAAGTCCTTGAAAGGTCCTTGAATTTGAAGTTAACTAAGGTGTGGCAACACTGCACAATGAGCATGCGTTAACCGTATGTACACGTACGAGTCAAATAAACTATACTTTGCAAGGTGGTGTGTTTGTACTACGCGTGCACATAAAAAACTATATTTGACTATACTCCGGGGTTTAGTGTTACAAATTTGACTTTAGTCATTTGATTGGTATTTCAAATATTTGACTGTATTTCGCTGCAAAACACTCTAAGTGCATTGCAAGCTTTATTGGCAAAAACCTCCAAAAATCTACTTCTATGGACAAAACATAGTAAATAGTTGCAAAATCACTAAATATGCCACTAGAAACGTCGCCAATGATGAAAGTCAGAATATAAAAATGAAGAAATGTGATCCATCTTCCCAGCACTTAGAGGACTTTGCTGAAAAATCGGCAGATTCTGCAAACAAACTTATATTTCTGAATGGCCTCAGGCTGGGATTAAGCAGATTTGAAGCAAAGGTATTTGATTAACATATAATATGTGCCGAGAGCATTTGTGTAATATCTCATTTTATTATCTCATTTTTGATGGAGGTGGCGTTTAGCGACTTTTGCATCTAAGCTCTTCAGTGAAACAAAACGTTTGTGAGAGAAAACAATTAATATTTTGACCCTTTTAGCTTTTAATACATCATGTATCCATTAAAACTTACAGATCAGTTTTGTAAGTTATATGGCGGCACATCAATGGCATTGAATCCTAAATATTCATGATGATGAGAAATGCATTTGACAAGAGATGCAAGAACCAATGATTGAACAATAAAATTAGCATTATCAGCATGCCAATAGCTAAATAAGCTCAACATATTGTGTCCTCTCACAAGCGTATCAGTTAGCTTCAGGAGACATTTATTAACCCACCATTTGGAGTCATTTGGATTGCTTAATGGTGGATGTATGTGGTTTTGGAGCTTCACCGTATTGGTTTAGATATAAGATGGCTTTTTAATTTAAATTATTTGTGTTCAACCAAACAAAGAAAGTCATTTGGGATGAAGGATCAGTAATTTATGAGAGTACTTTCATATTTAGGTAAACCATTTCTTTAAACATTTTATTTTAGATAAAGATATTTGTGAATTTTGTATTGGCAGATGACTAAAGTCATAGTGTACATTGAGGAGGGTAACAGTATAGCTGATGTCACGTTCCCCTCATTGCCTCACGTTGTGTCTCTGCTGCACTATGATGATGTTCGTAAAACCAAAGAGAATTCTCAACCACCCGCCGGCTACCCCGTCATCTGTGTTACGGTAGGTTTGTCATTATTTTTATTTAACATCTATGCAGATGCCTTTATCCAATGCAACTTAAAGTTCAATCTATACATTTTGTATTAGCATGTGTGTTTCCTGGGATCAAACCCATGACATTTGTCATCAATTGGGATACATTTTTAGGCTGTTCAGCCCATGAATAGCACTCATGTACCATGCAACTGAATTTACATTTTTTGATTCAGAATTTCATGTAACTTAATGATAATTATAGGTTAGCATTTATAAAGTTCTCAAAGGAAACTTGAAGTACATGTGAATGTAGAAGATTGCAATTACTGTTATTCTTATACAATCTTAAAGGTTAAAATACTTTGTAATAAAGACCTCAGAGCATTTCCTAAATCAAAGCATCATTATGAAACAGTAAATTTTTTTCTTATAAATCCTCCATGACATTTCTTTGTACGCCACCATGATTTGATTTTCCCCACACCGTTGTGTTTGACACACAGTACCATATTATTAAACATTTTTTAAACAACTTTTTCCTCTTTCCCAGGCATGCAACCCCAAATATCCCGACTACGACAAAACTGGTTCCATCTGCGTAAGCGAACACATCAACAACACCTTGACCCGTTACCGATGGCTCATCAGCGCCCCCAGTGGTCCAGATGGTGTCACCAGCCCAATGAAAGAGGTTGATTTCGACACCTACTTTACCTCCTCCAAAATAATCACCTTAGACTCCATTTATTTCCAAGCGGGCTCAAGAGTGCAGTGCGCGGCCCGAGCTGTGAATTCGAACGGGGATGAGGGACTTGAACTCGGCAGTCCCATTGTGACTATTAGTAAGGAAGAAGGTGAGCCTCAAACCATCAAATTACGAGGGATCATATAAAAATGCTTTGCTTTGTATCACAGCACCAAAGAACATTATGCTCTTCCGTTGCTGCTGGTTATAATATAGCACTTGCAATGTGGAATTAGGCTACCGGTAGGTGGTAATACGCTTGAAGTGATGTTTCATGTCTTTGATGTTTCCGAGCAGGGATGTGCCAGCCACGTAAATTGGGCACAGTGGGTGCTGAGCCCTTTTCTGCCAAACTGCGTTACACGGGCGCCGAAGACCCCGGATATGCCAATCTCATCAAGCTTACTGTCACCATGCCCCATATAGACGGTGAGACAATCATTTCCCTTCGGGCTGACAGACTGTTGGCTTAGTCTGGACCCTCCAGAAATATATCCCCTGGGAAAAAAACTACTGTTGTTGATTTGCTGTCAGTTTCAAATGTGAATGATGCATAAACACGAATAAGTGTCATGTCACGAATTTGCAAACCAAATCCATCAACAAGTTTTCTCCCTATGACAAAACTCTTGTGAAAGAAAGGTCCAAATGTCATATTGAGGTATTTTGGAATCACAACACGTCAGAAATCTAGGCCATATGCAAATGTTTGACCAGATACAGGTATGTTAATATTGTCGCCCTGCACATCAAAGCCACTTGTAATGTCAGTGCCTTGACACCCTGAATAAAAGTGCATTTAAAGAAACAGATCACCTAAAAATGAAAAAAAAAATCATAGTTTATGTCATTCTAAAGTATTGTTTATACGCGACGCATCCACATGAGCGCGTTGGTGCACACGGCAAAAAAGACGTTAACGCAGAGTGGGCGGTCGTCCGTGTTGGGTGCGCATGACCTCTATTCGCATCCGAAAATGACTGACGTAACTCTTTGATCGAATCATACAAAACAATGCATATACTATTTATCTGACACTTAAAGCAAAAGTATGTAAACTTTGCCATTTAAAAGACGAATTCTTTTACACGTGATTGAGAATTATTGGCTTATATTTGTATTGAATGTACCACTGAATGTGGAATAGAATACAAACTTTTAAATATTAAATATATTAAAACTAAACACTTTAAACTTTAGCTTACAATTTTATTCTGTTTTGTAATACTGCATACAAATGTGAAAATATTAACTGTCATTGTTTTGTATACATTTTGTTATCTCACCAGGCATGCTCCCTGTCGTCTCCACACGCGCTTTATCCAATTTCGAGCTGACGCTCAGTCCCGACGGCACTCGGGTGGGAAACCACAAATGCTCCAATCTGCTGGACTTCAACGAGGTCTCGACGCGGCACGGCTTCCTGACCGATGCCACACAAAACATCGAGACCGCCGGAGATACTCTGCCGTATCAGTACAGCGTGGCTCTTAGGGGCCAGAGCACGTTGCGCTACTACAGGAACCTGAATTTGGAGGCTTGTCTGTGGGAGTTTGTGAGTTATTATGACATGTCTGAACTCCTCACAGACTGCGGGGGAAGCATCGGAACAGATGGGCAGGTGGGGCGCCACACAGTTTCGAGAAACCTCTGAATTCTGATGATGGTGTATAAAATGCATCTGTTCTTGCCTTAGAGCTAAAACACTGGGCATGAAAGGAATCCTAGATTTAAGCAGACAATAGACATTTAGGTTCCTCCATCCGTAAACACCTGCAGATGTTTATAGTACTGTAATTTTAGTACAGATCTGGTTAAACTGTTAAGTCAGCATTCAGCAAGTTAATGGTATCCTATTTTTTTAGATGCCCAAAGTTGCTTAAAGGATTAGTCAATTTTCTTTGAAAAACAAACAAACAGATAATTTACTCACCACCATGTCATCCAAAATGTTGATGTCTTTCTTTGTTCAGTAATTAAGAAATTATGTTTTTTCAGGAAAACATTCCAGGATTTTTCTCATTTTAATGGAATTTAATGGACACCAACACTTAACAGTTTTAATGCAGTTTAAATTGCAGTTTCAAAGGACTCTAAACAATCTCAAATGAGGCATAAGGGTCTTATCTAGCGAAACGATTGTCATTTTTGACAAAAAATATGCACTTTTAAACCACAACTTCTCGTCCATCTCCGGGTCCTGTGACGCGCCAGCGCGACCTCACGTAATTGTGTAATGCCGTGGAAAGGTCATGTGTTACATATATGAAACGCACATTTGTGGACCATTTTAAACAATAAACTGACACAAAGACATTAATTAGTATCATTTCATGAACAACAACGTCAGAACGGTCCTCTTTCTCCACACTTGTAAACACTGGGGCGTAGTTTCGCATTCGTCATCCGTGACCTCTTGACGTGATGACGTATTATGTGAGGTTTGCGCTGTCGCTTCACAGGACCGGAGATAGAAGAGAAGTTGTGTTTTAAAAGTGCATATTTTTTATTTTTCTTGTCAAAAATGACAATTGTTTAGCTAGATAAGACCCTTATACCTCGTTTGAGATCGTTTAGAGTCCTTTAAAACTGCAATTTTAAACTGCATTAAAACTGTTACGTGTTGGTGTCCATTAAAGTTCATAAAAATGAGAAAAATCCTGGAACGTTTTCCTCAAAAAACATAATTTCTTCTCGACTAAACGAAGAAAGACATCAACATTTTGGATGACATGGTGGTGAGTAAATGATCTGTATTTTTTTTTTTAAAGAAAATTTACTAATCCTTTAAAGGGATAGTTTACAAAAAAATTAAAATTCTGTCATCATTCACTCACTCTCATGTTGTTCTAAACCTGTATGAGGTTTTGGTTTTTTTGATGAACAAAAAAGATGATGTTTTGATAAATGATGGTAAGTACACAGTTTACGGTACCCATTGAATTCCATCGTATTTGTTACTATGGAAGTCAATGGTTACTCCAGCTGTGTCAGAGTTGTATAATAAGAGAGTTACAAAACGCTTTGATCTTGCCGCCGCGCGGTCACGTGATTCATGTAACGTTCTACAGTTCCAAACCAAGCAGGGCTGTCAATCTGTTTGCATAGATTTTCAGCTATTTTAGGTAAATATTAGCTTGTAATGTGAATTGATTACTATACTTACTATGTATGTTTATAACGTTTTTTTTTTTACTAGGGAGTGATGGAAATACATTAAATCAGTTAATAAAGATAAACAGTTAATGGTGACCCAAAGATAACTGTGGTTATCTATACCAACTACAGCAACACTGTTTATCTTTTATTTTTGTAGCAAAAATATGGCTATATAAATGGCTATCAATCTGCTAAAAACATAATTCCTACACTTTTACTGTATTAAAATCACAAAAAAGATCGGCAACGCGGTTATTTGTAACAGTGAAACATAACAGAAACACACTAAATTAATATTTAATTGTATTTATAGTACACATTAAATCTTAATATAATTATACACCATTTATCGAAGATACATCACTCGTGTTACTCGTAATATATAAAAAAACATAAGTATAAAGTAGATGGCCACCAGTAATAAAATATTAAACCATTAAATCTATATTATTCACACATTATACACAACTCATTAAAACATAAAAATTTTACTAGTTATTATTAACGATAATCATTACCTACAGCAGAGTTCATAAAATATCAATGTTGACTATATTCATAAAATGTCTGAAAATGTAAAGAGAAACGGTAATTTCATCGATTTACCAGCAGGTGCCATTGAATTGAATGGGCTTTAGTGCTGCGTTTGTAACTATGCGTCAATCCATGACACGCTGTTACTTCCGCATTCCATTCTTACAACGGGCGTCTATGTGAGTGTCGTAACTCTCTTATTATACGACTCTGAGCTGTGTGCTTACCATCATTTCTCAAAATATCTTCTTTTGTGTTCATCAGAATAAAAAAATTCATACAGATTTAAAACAACACAAGGATAAGCAAATGATAAAATTATAACACCAGATGCGAATCAATCGCGCTATTCGCACTTTAACATTTTGAGTCAACACGCTTCATTCTCGCGTGAAATTCGCGTCATTTTGATTTTTCGACTTGCGCAATTTACATGAATTACACGTTACGTGCGCCAAATGCCTAAAAGGCTTAATTCGCACGAATCACGTCATTCGCGTTGCAAGATGTCTATCGCATCTTTGCATGGACTTTAGATGTAAGTCACTCACGCTTAACGCTTCATTCGCGTCTGGTGTGAAGGCACCATAAGACGCTCAAAACCTTCCCGAATGCCGACCATAGTCTTGGTGTGTACCGAGCTTAAAGGACTGTTCACACTATGGACCGTAACAAAAATATAATAAAAATATACAGAAAAGCGAAGTTCGCACCACAACTATAACAATACAGATACAGGGAACGGTATAGTTGGAATCACTTTCGGAGCATTTTTTTCCCCGATAAACTATTGACTGCCAAATATAATCGAATTTACATTAAAACAACGTTATCATTATATAGTTATTATTGTCATAGTTAATATTATCATTAAAGTGTGACCAGCTTCTAACTCTGGCTTTGATTTGCTATGAACAAGTTTCTTTATTCAGAATTTAGTACTTTTTAGTCTATTATAATCCTTGACACTAAGTGGCAGTCATTACTCTCTTTACTGTGGTCAATAAAGGAGAGGATTGACTTTGCCATAACCCACTGGGTTAATTCAAAATCTTAGCTCTTTATTTAATAGCTTTCCCTCGATCAAAACCTCTGAATGATTTTCAGTGCTATTACCAAAATTGTTCTTAAACCTGTTTCCTCTAACTAAAGACATGGGTTTAAAATCACTTTATGTGATGGACAAGCTCAAACCCCGCTAAAGATATTGAACAGATGAAGTATATGAAAGGCCTGACTTCTCTCTCCCTACAGATTTGCGAACGGATTTTTCTCATCTTGATTAAACTTCGTCCGACAGGTGTTCGGAACGGCCTCATTAGAGAGGAGCACATTTTTATCGCCTCCTATTTTGATTATAATTGACTATGTAAATCAGCAAATGTTTTACTCAATCAAAAAAGATTATGCTTTGGGACGGCTAAAAAACTAAACGTGATTATTGATGAACTTTGCTTTGACAAATAATCAATAGCTGGCAATAGCTGATTTACAGCAACTTGTAGTGGAGCATATTGGTTATTTATATACCTGATTATTCATCTTTGAAATTTACATTTATTCATTAAGCAGACGCTACATTCAAAGTGACTCACGAATGAGAGAGCGTTTAACATGATCATTATTGTTTGTCTTAACAGGTGCTCAACCTGGTGCAGTCGTACGTGACCCTGCGAGTTCCTCTCTATGTCTCATATGTGTTTCATTCGCCTGTGGGCGCTGGAGGCTGGCAACACTTTGACCTGCATTCTGAACTGCGGCTCACCTTCGTATACGACACTGCCATCTTGTGGAAAGATGGTGTCGGCAGCCCTCCGCAGGCAGAACTACAGGGTAAGTCTGAAGTAATGCTCCAACCTTGCACTGTACCACCATCATATACAACATTTATTTTATTATTTCCTTTCCTGAAAAGGTGTACAGTGATCCCAGAAAGTGTTTTTGTAGCTCAATTGGTAAAGCATTGTGTTAGCAACACAAAGGTCATGGGTTTGATATATATTGTAAGTTGTTTGGATAAAAGCATCTACCATATGCAATAAATGTAAATTAATAAAATAGATAAAAACGGCTCATTCTAAGGTAATAAAAACAATACAGTTCATTATGTAAGGTCTTTATACGCCACTGATAATATAGTTATGTATTTTATATTGCGTGTCTGTCAAGAGATCCTTCTAAAAGTTACACAGTGCACCTTTAAATTGCCAAAAAAGCGCTTTATTTTTGCTTGCATCATTTGTTTGCAGATGCCACTAAGTTTAATGTTTTAGAAATGCAAAGACATTCATGCATTTTTAAATGTGTAGTGCTGTAATAGTTTTGTGAAATTAGAGGTAAATTTTTTTTTGTTTATGCAGGAGCCTTATATCCAACCAGCATGAGGATTAATGATCAGGGAAGACTTGTGGTGAACTTCCGGACTGAAGCTCGCTTTAGGGGCCTGTTTGTGGCAGTACATCATGGTAAGTTTTTTTTGTTACTATAAGTCTCTTCCTTTAGATGCCGCAAGGTTCATTTATCAACAAACTTCTCCTGCAAACAAATATGAATTACAAGCACTTTTCCAAAATTTCCCCTTTTTTGCAGCAGCAAATCCGAGGGGTCTAAAATCTGCAGGTAGGGTCAAACGACGTATGATCATGAATGTGAACAGTTGTGTTGTTTAAATTACCTTAAAGGGACAGATCACCCAAAAATGAAATCCTGTCATCATTTTCTCACTTTCAACCTGTATCAATTTCTGATGAACATGAAGGACGATATTTTAAGGAATGTTCGTAATCAAACCGATCATGAGCCCCATTCACATCCATAGTATTCTTTTTTCCTACTATGGAAGTGAATGGGGCTCACAAAAGGTTTGGTTACAAACATTGCTTAAAATATCTTCGTTTGTGTTCGTCAGAACAAAGAAATTTATAACATGAGAGCGAGAAAATGATAACAGGATTTTCATTTTTGGGTGAACCATTCCTTTAAATATATTTCCAGGCAAATATCATTAATAAAGTTAATTTGCTATCTTTCACCCGATTACCCAGAATCCCTTGCGACGTCCATGGTGTTGAGTGCAGATCGCCCGGGTTTGACCTTTAACCTCACTCTGATAAGGACCGAGCCCACTTACAACCAACCTGTCCAGCAGTGGATGTTCATATCAGACTTTGCTGTGAGTTTCTCAGTCTGTATTTGATGAGACTCTGTCTTGATTACATTTTATAAGTATTTGACGCATTTATCTGTAAAATTGATGTGTCTGTGATTTGCAGGTTCGAGATTATTCAGGCACATACACAATCAAATTGATCCCCTGTACAACAGCGCTGAATGTCGAATACACTGTTCCTCCCGTCTGCAATCCCAGAGAGCCTGTTACTTTTGATCTGGATATCCGCTTTCAGCAGGTAAACAAAGGTTTAGCTATTACTGATAAAATGTGGTGCGTGAATGTCTTGTTATAATGTACTATAAGCGATCAGACATCATTCAGTTCAGTACAAATTAAATATAAGTATATATTTCAAGTTTATCTTGTCTTTTATTTATTTATTTCATATATTATAAAATTTTGATGTTCCGTTCTCTGTATCAGTATGACATTTAAAGCTCACATAACACACACACACTGTTTCTGCTTATCTCATGTTAATCTTGACTACCTAGGGAGTAGTATTATATCCTTTATTCATCCAAAGAGCCGTCATCAGATTTATAAAAGACAGATCAGTTCAGTGGCGGCTCGTGACTGCTCTTTCGAGGGGCGCAAATTCAAAATATGTGTTCGGAGTGTAATGTGTGTTGTCTGCGTTTTCAAAATGTGTGTTTGTTGCGTCATGTGAACCATGTGTTTTGTCAAATTAAGTGCCTGCTGCACACGCGTCAAAACCATTTATGATAAAAGAGACGCTCACGTTCACAAAATACACGCAAGACACTCCCTTGACAGTAAACTCTGATTACGCATGAGATTATGCGAGTATCTGGCAAACGCGAGCGTTTCTTTTATCATAAACCTTTTAGACTCGTCTGCAGCAGGCACTTATTTTGATAAGACACGTGATGAACACAGAATCTCTCGATGCGCCGAACACATATTTTGAAATAAGGAACCACACACAATGGGCTATATACATGTTGTGACGAACTTCCCATCAAGCGCCATCGAAAAAAAACGTCACCAGCCGCCACTGGATCAGTTGTACCGATTCTTTCAGAATAAAACTAAGCTCCAAACTCGGAACGAGTCACAAGCAAGCTCTAAATATCTTATGATTCACTACATGTTCATGTCATTTACGTTATATGCACGTACATGCCTATTGGCAACAAAAAACAGACATTTGATGCAGTTTTACTTACCGCTTGCGACTCATGACCTGGTTGGGACCGCCCCACACTCACAACTCTGCCCCGGATACACAAACTATATCCATTGTTTCCATAAGGCAGGGTTCTTTGCTCAAATTTCCCTCACAAACCACAACACACATCTTTGGTGAGGCTGATTTGTGTCAGCGTTTGCTTGTTGTGTGTTTGCGCGCTATTCCGGGTTAACGTGCCCATATAAGGACTTCCACTGTACTTTGCGCATAAAAGAAATAAAGCAAGATTGTTAGGTATGAATCTTTCATCCCAAATCCAGGCTGAAGTCTCATAATCTAATGAACAGATTAGGAGTATGTAAATTTGATTTCACATTGATTTGAATCTTTGTCATGGCCTAACTTAGTCAGTATTAAAGGGACACTCCACTTTTTTAAAAAATATGCTAATTTTTCAGCTCCCCTAGAGTTAAACATTTGATTTTTACCGTTTTGGAATCCATTCAGCCGATCTTCGGGTCTGGCTGTACCACTTTTAGCATAGCTTAGCATAATACATTGAATCTGATTAGACAATTAGCATTACGCTCAAAAATAACCAAAGAGTTTTGATATTTTTCCTATTTAAAACTTCACTCTTCTTTCATGACATCGTGTACTAAGACCGACAGAAAATTAAAAGTTGTGATTTTTCTAGGCAGATATGGAACTATACTCTCATTCTGGCGTAATAATCAAGGACTTTGCTCCCATAACATGGCTGCAGAAGGCGCAATGATATTACGCAGCAGGCGAAAATAGTCCCCTGCTATTGAAAGGTACTAAGGGGACTATTTTCGGCTGTTGCGTAATATCATTGCGCCTCCTACAGCCATGTTATGGTAGCAAAGTCCTTGATTATTACGCCAGAATGAGAGTATAGTTCCTAGCCATATTAGCCTAGAAAATCACAACTTTTAATTTTCCGTCGTTCTTACGCGATGTAACTACAGAAGAGCCAAGCCTCAAACAGGAAAAATATCGAAACTCTTTTTGCTTATTTTTGAGCGCAATGCTAATGGTCTAATCAGATTCAATGGATTATGCTAAGCTATGCTAAAAGTGGTACCTTCAGACCTGGAGATCAGCTGAATGGATTCCAAAACGGTAAGAATCAAATGTTTAGGGGAGCTGGAAAATGAGAATATTTTTCAAAAAGTGGAGTGTCCCTTTAAAGATATCAAGGTTATATTTTCACAGAATGTTCTTTACATTGTGTAATATGATTTTATTTAAACCCAAAGCACTTACAAAAGAAACCTTGTTTTCATGTCCTTCTTTAGGTGAGCGACCCTGTTGCAGTGGAGTTCAGTCTTAACACACAATTGTTCCTGTTGTCTAAGAAAGCATTGTGGCTGTCAGATGGATCTATGGGCTTTGGTCAGGAGAGCGATGCAGCATTTTCTGAGGGTGTGTTTATTTAAAAACCTTTTTATTTAAAGCATTTACTCTCTGTGTACTAAAGTTTAGTACTGTCACGTTCTGGTTTGTACTCATATTCGTGCACATGTTCTCCTCAAGGCGACACAGTCTATGGACGGGTGATGGTTGACCCTGTTCAGAACTTAGGAGACTCTTTCCACTGTAACATTGAGAAGGTGTATCTGTGCACTGGAGCTGACGGATACGTACCTAAATACAACCCCACCAGATCTGAGTTTGGATGCCTTGCAGACTCACCATCCCTGCTTTACAGATTCAAAGTCATTGTGAGTACATTAATCATCCGAATTGATCTGTAATCGATCAGTCTGATGTAATCATGTTTAAAATGGTCTTGTGAATTCACCTTCCTTCAGGACAAAACACAGCCAGAGACTCAGGCCAAGAGTTTTGGGGATGTGGATTTCAACGCCCTGCTTGCTGTGGATGACCCGTCTGCCATCTCTCTGGTGAAGCAGCCAGGATCTGATGGATTCAGGATGAACTCCACTCCTCTATTTCAGGTTAATGGTGGTTTATGGCAATATGATAAGATGATTTAAACTGTTTCTGTAGCTCGCTAGGTAGAGTTTTGCAGTAGCAATGCAAATGTGAATGAACTCATGGGTTCGGTCCTCAGGGAACACACATAATGATAAAATGTGTATCTCCAAATGCAGAGGCTTTTTATTAAGATGTACAAACCTAACCAAGATGGCTCAGAAACTTTCATAAGATAAAAATACTGAGATTTATAAACAATCCTCCATTATTATTATTTTTATCCTCTAGGTGGCAGTAGGGAGGGAATGGTACATTCACACCATCTACACGGTCCGTTCAAAAGACAACGCCAAGCGTGGCATTGGTAAACGAAGTGTAGAGTACCACTCGATGACATCCAGTGACCTCCTACCAGCGGAAACCAGAAGTCGCTTCAAACGGTCGGCCGGTGGTGACGTCCCGGTGCTGGCAGAGGATATCGGACCTGAGAACAACCGAGGAACAAACATCATGCACATTGCACTGGACCGTACCCGTCGGCGCGCCGAATCTGGGGAGGAGCTGTTCGCAGATAGATTGTCTCCGAGGGAGCTCAGTGGGGGAGATGCAGAAGAGAAGGCAGTAACTGTGGCAGGAGCCCTCATAGGGCTGTTTCTCACCATCCTTGTTGTCGCGGCGTCCATGCTGATGGTTCGCTCAAGGCGGACACCTGCGAAAACAGCCCCTCGAGTCTCTTCTAGCCTGCAGCCTGTTATAGTTAGCAGTAGTTTTGATAATGGTGACAGTTCGGAGGTCTGACGGACTAATGGAGTACACTTCGTCATATAGTCTGTAAATTGGATGTCTCGTTTTATTTGTTTTAAACAAGTGCCTCTGACAAATTTTACTTTATAGGAGTAGTTTCCCAAAAATGAACACTCACTTTTACTCACTCTCACCCTGTGCTTTTCCAAGTTGTTTACTGACAGACTTCTCTTTCTGCCAAAGCTGAAGATTTTTTTTTACATTTTTGTTGGACAGAAATAAATGAAAGGGAGGAAACGTAATAACGTAATTTTAGGGTGTACTTTCACTTTAGGGAACACTCCACTTTTGTTTGAAAATATGCTGATTTTCCAGTTCCCCTAGAGTTGAACTTTTGATTTTTGCAGTTCTGGAGTCCATTCAGCTGATCTCCGGGTCTGGCGCTAGCACTTTTGGCGTGGCTTGGCATGGTCCATTGAGTCTGATTGGACCATTGGCATCCCGCTCAAAAATAACCAAAGAGTTTTGATATTTTTCCTATTTAAAACTTGACTCTTCTGTAGTTACATCGTGTACTAAGATTGACGGAAAATTAAAAGTTCAGATTTTTAGGCCAATATGGCTAGGAACTATACTCTCATTCTGGCGTAATAATCAAGGACTTGCTGCTGTACCATGGCTGCAGCAGGCGCAGTGGTATTGCGCAGCGCCTGAAAATAGTCCCCATGGTTACTTTCAATAGCAGAGGACTATTTTCGAGCACACGTAATATCACTGCGCCTCATTTTAAGTTTTTAATTGTTGCGCCAGAATGAGAGTATGGTTCCATGTCGACCTGGAAAATCGCGGCTTTGGTTTTCTGTCGGTCTTAGTGCACAGTGTAGCTACAGAAGAGTCAAGTTTTAAAAAGGAAAAATATTGAAACACTTTTTGGTATTTTTGAGCGCGATGCTGGTGGTCTGGTCAGATTTAGTGGATTGTGCTGGGCTGTGCTAAAAGTGGTAACGCCGGTCCAGACCCGGAGTCCGCTGAATTGATTCTGTAAACTGTAAAAATCAAATGTTTAACTCTAGGGGAGCTGGAAAATTTGCACAAAAAAAATGGCAGTGTCCCTTTAAGGGGAAATTATGACCCAAGCCCAAAGAAATCTCCCTCAACATTGTCTCTACTTCATATTTTGCATGTCCACCATGGACAGATTGTTAAGGTCAACCATCGTAACGATGATACAAAGACGACTATAAAAATGGCAGAGAGAAATGATCATTGTTTATGGCTGAAATGATGTATGCACATTTAAATGGACTAAAACGTACTCTTACACAGGTATCGTGTATCACTGTTATTCATCTGAAGTGTTTTGTATTTAGTTAATTGTACTACAGTATTGGTTGCTATATTCAAGGTTGGGTTACTTGATGTCTTTGAAGAATATAATTTTAAATATTATTATTATTATTATTATTTTCTCAATTGTTCAGTGTGAATTACCTAATGGTAAGATCTAATATCATTGATGTCACAAAGTTTACAATTAGTCAAATGTTGTCCATTTCATCTGGTTGCTGCTGTTTTTAATTAATATTCATTTGTTGTTATTTATACACTATTATACCACGGGTCTGTTGAATGCTTTATTCTAATTGGTTGAGAAATGTTCTATGGTTGTTGGTTATTTTTCTGTAAAACGCACACCTGACCTGTCAAATGTCTTAAAATAACCACCAGAGAAATGTTTGTGGTATAAGTGGAATACTTGACTCCGGTCCTTTTGATTTTTTAAAAATAATGCACACCCGCTTTGCATCCTGCCGCATTGCATCGTGCATTATTTTCAAATTATTCAACAGCCTGTCATCAATTATTCCTTATGTATTCATATGGGGGTATGCATACCCAAATATTACCTCTTACTGTAAATATTGCAGTCCTACTGTATCATCAAGATAATTCAGCTGATTGTTGGGGAAAAAACTGTGACACTGGAAATCTTTCAGATTTCCAAATGTATTTTTTTTTAATGCACAGTATTCACAATGAGAAAACTGCATTTATGTTTGTTTCATTCTTTATGTTACTACTGTATGCATATATTCAAGTGTATTGTTTATGTCTTTTAGCCTCAGACTCGATTTTAAACGTCAACTTCAGTGAAGAACCAACCTCATGTTGTCTGTCTCACTGAACACGTCACCACTATAGTATTTTTTCTCACCGTGCTGTTAATATTTTAAAAGAAATGTGCTATGCAATGAAATCCGTGGATACTTTCTATATATGTAGAGCATTGTGAGGTTGGCAATCAAATGTAAACATGACATTTTGGGCACAATAACATTCATTTTCTATGTGTGAAACGGTATTTATGGTGAGATGTTGTGCTTTTGTACATGGTTCACTGCTAAATATTTCCAATGCTAAACACATTTTTATTTACCGGGCCTTCAAGCACAAAATAAACAGTCTCGTGACTTGACAGCTTTGAAAGTCTTATTTTTCCACTGAAACCGCTAATCTGTTTAGTTGTGGATAATGCATAGTTAATGAGAAATCTAATTGAATTGCCTTTTTGGAGCAAATGCAGTAATTTTAAAACATATTGCTGGTGGAGAAAACAAAATGAAATAGCCTGAATGGAATAAGAGGACAGACAACATGACAAATTTTACTGGTCAGCTGTCACAGCCCTTATCATTGCTAAATTATTATTCACCTCAAAGCTTTATAACAAAAAAGAATAAAATGAGTCTTGTCCAAATAACTTGCACAATAATGTAGTTTTGTTCTTAAACTGCCCCTGGATCTTGATTAAGATTTTGATTAATCCACTCAGCAAACTTAACCAGATTTCAGAGCTCTTGTCTTTGTGTTGAATTCATGAGTGCCCTCTGTCGGTTCTCATGTGTCATTACAGACTGATTTGCATACAGTAACTTTAAAATTTTTCAAACTGTGGGTCACAAAAAAACTATTTAGTGCATAAAATGACAAGGAAAATAAAAACTACTCAATAATAAAAGAGGTAAAATGTATATTTTTCTCATATCTTCATTTAAAAATGTTGTGGGACATAGGATATACATGTTCAGAAAAGTAAACATTCTCAGACTCGAACAAAGTGGGCTGCAAACAAACATACAAAAAAAAAACATTGACTGATAAATTAAAAATTCTACCCCAAATTATCAATTTTCCAAACATCCAAATATGAATTCTCCAAATTGCAAATTAAGTAATTTTCAACATCTCATAATAACATTGCAACACTTAAAAAAATACATTTTGGTTTCTTTCCTGGCCATTTTAACGTATTTATAATAAAATATATAGTCTGGTTGACTTAACCAATCAGATTCGTTACTGAGCACCACGTGACAGACTCAGGAAGTGGGTTCAGAATGGGCTCGCGCTCTCACTCGCTAGTGGAAAATCACTTTGGCCCTGCGCTAAGCAGTTGCACGGTTACAAAATATGGCGACTGCAGGAGACTCAAGAGGGGAACTGCAAAAGGAATTAGTCTGCTCAATTTGCCTCGATTATTTTGACGACCCCGTGATTTTAAAATGTGGCCACAATTTTTGTCGCATGTGCATTTTGATGCACTGGGAAGAAAATGGAGGCGACGATGTGGGTTACCAATGTCCGGAGTGCAGGATGGTATGTTGTTTGTTTTAATAAGCGTTGCTTTTTTTGCATACATTGGGGTTTGTGCAATGCTAATTGTGCTAAACTGACAGTGTTGTTATAACGGGACGTTACTGTTTTGTTGATCATATGACGTAACGACCAATCGAGACCAACATCCAGCAGCGGCCACGTTCATTTTGTCAGCTGATACAAACCGACTTACGGTGCGTTTGGTCAACACATTGCCGGTAGTTTATCCCTTTTTATTTGCAACGTTGTCCATTTTACAGGTGTTCGCCAAAATGGGTTTCACCAAGAACTACCTGGTGAAGAACTTGGTGGATAAACTGAGAGACTTCGATTATCTAAAGACGTGTAGGCCCTCTGCGCCCCCAAAACCAGTGAAGATGGACGGCAAATGCGAGCGACACCACGAGGAACTCAAATTGTACTGCCATACGGACAGAAAGGCCATCTGCGTGGTGTGCCGAGAGTCTAGAGCCCACAGGTAAATGCACACCTAACCTCTCAAATGTGTAAGGAATTGAATGATTGGTTGTGAATTATTTTCAAATAATAATAAATTATTTTGCATTGTGGGGATGCTTAACGATTAATCTATAGCATAATAAAAGTTTTGTTTACATAATATGTGTGTGTCACCTGTGTATAATAATTATGTGTGAATAAATAAATATGCACACATGCATATACCATTTTAAGAAAGAGAAATATTTGTATATTAATATAAATTATATTGTAAATAAATTATACACAAATATACAAATGTATACACATGTAAACATTTCTTAAATATATACATGCATGTGTGTGCATTTATCTATACAAAGTTATTATACACAGTTCACACACACATATATGATGTAAACAAAAACTTTTTTCTGCTATAGATTAATCGCGATTAATCGTTACGCATTCCTAAAACGAACATTGCTTTAGTGGTTATTTTAAGACATTTGTCAGGTGTGCGTTTATCAAAAAATAATGCATAGCTACGGAACATTTCTCACAGCTCAGTGGTATAACCTAATATAACTACCAGATCAGTGTCTTAGCAATTTCTGTGGTATAAGCAAAATAATTAACTCTGGTCCTTTGAATTATTTTTAAATAATGTACACCCGCGGTGTGTATTATTTTTTTTTAAAGGTGACATAGAATGATTGAACAAAGTATTTATTCTTGTTCTGTGATGTGACACGTAGACAAAAATTTTTTTGTTTGGGTCTGTAATGCCTTAGAAGCTTCCTAAAAACCTCTCTCAGATAGCTCTATTAGGGTGGGGGATTTTAAACAAGTGGTTTTGCACCTATTTGGCTCCCCCTACTGGCTTAACTTGCAATCTCATTACTGATTGGCTGACTTTGCTGCCACTCAAAAAATTTAGCCAATTATTTTAAAGTGGAGGGGCAGTTAGATGCCTGTGATGTCATAAGCATCAGTTTTTCAGATTGGGCTGTTTTCTGGCTGACATTTCTAAAAGAGGAATTTCTATGAGACTGAGATGTTTAGCATGTTTTGCCATTTTTGTATGTTTGTGAATGTGGGTAGACTACCATTATTCAACAAAGACAAGGTAAAAGTGGTTTTTCATTCTCTGTCCCCTTTAATAATTCAATGGCCGTCATCAATTATTTCTTGCGTATCTCACATACTAGACAGTATTTTTAGCCTCTAAACATTGCATGTTTTTGGATTTATGTATAGATATTGAAGGATTTTGTGTATATTTCTTGATATGCATAATCAATGTCTGATTACATTACAAATGTGCCCTGATGTAATTAACACATGTGCCTACAGTGAAGGTATGAACGAAATGCTTGATAGAGATTAATGTGAATAACAAAGAGATACCATTCCTTTAGGGTAGACTTCTTGGCAGACCAATCTCCTGTAGGAGGTCCTAACAGTTTTATATTGTTTGTGGCCCTTTTGTTATCCTGTATAAAGTTCTGTTAATTTGTGTTAAAGGAATATTCCATTTTCTCAAAAGAAAAATCCAGACAATTTACTCACCACCATGTCATCCAAAATATTGATGTCTTTCTTTGTTCAGTCGAGAAGAAACCACGCTTCCTGAAGAAAACATTGCAGAATTCCTCTCATTCTAATGGACTTTAATAGAACCCAACATCCAATACCCAACTCAACACCCAACAGTCTTCTCCAACGGAGTTTCAAAGGACTACAAACAATCCCAAACGAGGCACAAGGGTCCCATCCAGCGAAACGACCGTCACTTCTGACAAGAAAAACAACAAACATACACTTTTAAAGCACAACTTCTCGTCGTGTAGATCCGGTCGTGATGCGCCAGCTGACCCCACTACGTCACCGCAATACGTCATCACGTCAAGAGGTCACAGAGGACGAACGCGAATCTCCGCCCCAGTGTTTACATGTGTTGAGAAAGAGGACCGTTCCTACGTTGTTGTATGTAAACTGATACTAATTAATGTCTTTGTGGCAGTTTATTGTTTAAAATGGTCCGCAAATGTGCGTTTTAGATATGTAACACGTGACCTCCCTACGTCATTACGCATTTACGTTAGATCGCGCTGGACTGGACCTTGACGAAAAGTTGTGGTTTAAAAGTATATATTTTTTATTTTTCTTGTCAAAAATGACAATCGTTTCGCTGGATGGGACCCTTGTGCCTCGTTTGGGATTGTTTGTGGTCCTTTGAAACTCCGTTGAAGGAAACTGTTGGGTGTTGAGTTGGGTATTGGATGTTGGGTTCTATTAAAGTCCATTAAAATTAGAAAAATTCTGCAATGTTTTCTTCAAAAAACATAATTTCTTCTCGACTGAACAAAGAAAGACATCAACATTTTGGATGACATGGTGGTGAGTAAATTATCTGGATTTTTATTTTAAGAAAATGGACTAATCCTTTAAGAATGTAGAAGGTTGATATGACAACATCACTCCTAAAGAACTATGCTACATAAGAACCTTCATTAAATCTCTTTTCCCAATAAGCACCTGGTCCTGCTTATTTTACATATTAGATTCATTCTAATGCGTTGGCAAGCCATGACAGACCTTAGCCTTATGTTATGTATATATGTTAGCCTTAAAGGTGCCAGAGAATGTTAAACTGCATAAATGAATAATAAGTGTTCTGTACATGGTAATGACACATCATGAGCCTTAAACACTATTGTTTCCTCATCCCTCACATTTCACAGCACTTCAGTGGGTTTTTATCGGATTGTGTTTTTTTTTCTAGACGCCATGATGTTGCTCCTGTTCCGGAGGTTGTTGAAGACATGAAGGTTGGTTTTGGCTTTATCTCAAAGTAACTTTAGATTGTAGATTCAGACTTCCGTGGACTGTCCTTTGGAAATTTTGCAGATCCTCCTTTTATGTAATCTCTTGGATAAAAAGCTGTGCCGGAATCAGTTTTGTTTTGGCTTAACCCTGATATTTAACCTAGAAGTAATGTTTTGGCTTCATATTGCAAACAACATCTAATAAAGAATGTCAATGAGTCAAGAAACTTTGTCAAGAATGAAAGATATAACACTTTTCACCTTGAAAAGTATCAAGTGGGCACTGTTGAAACGCGCACACAACATCAAAATGGTCTTGTTCAAGCTCAAAGTGGAAAAGTACAAAAAAAATCTTGGTGCGCAGTAACATCATCACTCCTGACTACTCCCCCTCTCGCTAAAACTTCCCTTAATATTAATGCACCTGAGGTTGAAGTGCTGAAAACTAGGTGCTCTTTAAAAAGCGCCATGTTTTGTTTTGTGCCACCATACTTACTCGTTTAACTACTCATGTAACAGTCTTTAAATAGGGAAAATATGGCAGTTCTAAATTCATCCCTGTTTGGATCCCAAGGAATGAATGGTGCCAGGCCAAATGCTAACACATTTACGACGCGCTGTACAAAGATTAAATGCACACATTGAAAAAAGGTAGGTATGTATTAATTTATCTAAGTTGAGGTAAGAACATAGTAAAATATTGAAAAACATTGGTGATTTCCTTAAAACCCGTCATTCGTCTTTAAATAAAAGCAGAGGGACTCGCCCCCAGTCTCCACAGACCATCCCCTCAAAGTAAAGAGGTCGAAAGTGGACAAAAGAGATGCATTTAAATACCTGGGACCTCATTTATACAGCGTGCGTATGCAAAAATCCACGGCAAAGTCCATATTTATAAAAACTGTCTTTGACGTGGAAAAGTGGTTAGCAAACACGTCAGGGTCTCTTTGCTGGCTGATTGCTGCAGGTTTTTGGAAAATAAGCCATTCTTGCTAATCGAAATTGGGTTTAAACATTGACAAGCGCTCTTTTTTTTATATCTATGACATTCATTGGGCATCGTTTAAAGGCGGAGATCTGAAACTGCTCGGCTGCGCAAAAGTTCAAGTTAATTTGCGATTTATTGATTTAAAAGGGGTATACGCATTTTCTGCGCGTACGTTCGGTTTATGAATCACACGTACGCATTCTTGATAAATGATCGTAAGATCAAAATAACCTACAAAGCATTTTATAAATAAGGTGTCTCTCTTGTCCACTTGTGATCCGATCGACCAAAACCCATCAAGTGTAAACAGCCTCAAAATGTCTCATGTTGAAGGTTCTCTCTTTTTTTCTTATACAGAGTGAGCTAAAGTTAAGACTCATTAAACTGAACTGGCAGAAGTCCATGTGTTCAAGAGTAAAAAGCGCAGATGAGCAAGCCAAAACTGATGTCAAGGTATGAAAGACTGGCTGTTTTCACACTGGTTTACATCCAAACAAAATATTACATTATTATTACATTTCTGTCAGTTGGTTAACCAAACTGTTGTGGATTTTATGACCCCAGCTCAAAAAACAAGCCCTGAAGGAGAAGATCGAGGAAGATGTTGGTGCCCTGGTTCAGTTTTTGCTGGATGAGAAGGATGATCTCTTGGAAAGACTGGAGACTGAAGCAATAGTCACCGTCGGACTGCTAGACGAAAACTTGAAGCGTGTGGAGAACGAGGCAGCCAAGGTGGACAAGGCCATTGCGGAAATTCAGAACCAGCTTTGTGATGACACTAACTTTGAGGTACTTGAAATTTATCTGAAGTTTAACACACATTTTCATTACTTTGAACTACTTGATGCACTTTCTTCAATGATTTCTGATTCAATTATACCTGCAGAGATTTCTGCCAGCATGTTACGCTTTATCCTGAAGCATGTCCTTTTTTACATTATGTAACCGTTTTACATTTGTGTGCTTTTTCCCCCAGAATATCAGTAATTCCTACTCAAGGTATGTGGATCTTTATTATTTTGAAAAATGTGTTCAACATGTTCATATGTATACTTTATAGGCATGCATACATGTAAATGTCTCTCATATTGTTTTTCTTGCTCACAGCCCCTGCCATGTCAACCTTGATGTTCAGGCCTCTTCCTGCCCTCCAGATTTCTCCGAGTTCACAGGTCCTTTTCAGCTCATCATGTGGAAGAAGATGATGCACGTTTTACACACCAGTAAGCGCTTTGTTTGGTCACTTGTCACACATGGAGGTTTGCATCCAGTGGTGTGACAGCTGTCGTCCCTCATGACCCAAATGCTAAATGACATGGCAGCAAAACAGCACCACTATGTGTGTACTTAAAGGGACAGTTCACCCAAAAACTCACTCTCATGTTGTTACAAACCTGTATAAAAATGGACATGAAAGAATTTTTTTTTGAGGAATGTTTGTAACCAAATCGATCAGAAGCCCCATTTACTTGCATAGTTAAAAAAATAATACTATGGTCATTGGGGCCACTGATCGGTTTGGTTACAAACATCTTCTCAAAATATCATCCTTCATGTCCACCAGAACAAAAGATAAAATATAAATTAAACAAAATATAAAATCTGTGGAAATAAACAATTATTTGTTTGAATTAATAGCTGCACTGACGTTCCTCAAAAGTGTCTTTTTTCGACGTGTTGGCAAGTAAATAAAATTACTTGTCACATTAACCATTTCTTCTCTCATTCTGCAGTGCCACAGAACCTAACTTTAGATCTGGACACCGCTCACCCCTCGTTGGCCATCACCGACTTCGACACCAAGGTGGAAGAGGGTCGTGTGCGCGTCCAGGAGCCCGACATGCCGCAACGGTTCACGCGTTTCTTTGGGGTCCTCGCCACCGCTCAGTATTCCAGCGGCCAGCACTACTGGGAAGTGGACGTACGGGACAAGGGTGTCTGGTATCTGGGCGTCACCACAGAGTACAGCAACCGCAAGGGCTTCGTCAATCTTTCACCCTCCGCCGGCTACTGGAGCCTGTGTCTTCAAGACCGGCTATATGCCAACGAAGAGGACTCGCGTGTGCCCGTGGCGGACTACTGGAACTCGCCTCGCGTCGGTGTCTTCCTGGATTACGACAGAGGCCACGTTACTTTCTTCGACGCCGTCACCATGAAGCGCATCTATAACTTTGTTACGTTCTTCGACGAACCCGTGTCGCCTTTCTTTAGCCCCGGGAAAAACGATCCAGGCAGCCGACTGCAAATATGTCATTTCTACTGAAAACCACAAGACGTGTTGCCGCATATCTGTGGATGTGAAGAAATAAAAACTAAAGGCTCCTGTTGTTGCTTTTATGCCATAAAAAAAACGTTTTAGGGCACTTTCCTCTTGATTGCTGGGAGGTTGTGTTCAAGTGCTAAGGGTTCTTGGATTCAGTTGATCTGAATGAAGAACTAGTTGTGTAACCGCTTTCATACACCATAATCGAGTGTATTTCTCTTGAATTATGATGTAGCCCCAATGACATTCAGGTAGAGAGACTTTGCAGGTTTTTACCAAAACTTGAGCTGCTTCGTGTTAGGGATGGCGAACGATTGGTCGCGATTGATCTATGGCAGAGTGGAGGTTTTTGTTTGCATCATGTGTGTTTGTGAGCTGTGTGTAATAATTATGTATATATGGATATGCACACATGCATGTATAATTTTAAGAAAAAATATATACTTGGGTGATTCTCACGAAAACTTGGTTTTAAAAATGTCAAGCATGAAAATGTAAAAATTGCTTAAATTTACTTTTTTTCCCACCAGACATTGAAAAACAAAGTCTGGAGTAAATGGGAACATTAATTTAAAAACTTTTACTTATCATTTAACACTTTGTAACATAATTTAAAAAATGAGTCCTAAAAAATCTCATTACCGCAACAGTCAGAAAACATCAACACTGACATATTTTCAAAATGACATGACAAACCTGAAAGAACATAATTTGGAGATTCTGCACATGCATTTAAAATCAAAGTATTATGCTTCTATTAATTAAATTAACATTTAATAAGCATCTGTTGCGGTAATGATAATCAAAATGTCGTGTAAGCATTCTGACAAGACAATATTTCAAATTAACTGTAAAAAATGATCTTACCTGGTAGCCATCTTGAAGTAACTGGTCCATGTGCTTGGTCACTCAAAATCAAACTTTATTAAAATTCTGTATGTGTGCTTAAACTGTTCTCAAAAAGTGTTGCGGAGGATGAGAATATCAGGCATGGACACATCATTTTCCTAATTTTTCTTCAATATTATTATACATGAATATTCAGTAAATTTTTTTTCTGTCATCTAAAGTAGTCTAGCAAAACATCCATTTATTTTTTTTCATAATATTTTTGTGTTAATTTGATTAAATTACAACATAACGCATGTTCAAACACAGCCAGACACATTGCGGTAATGAGAATTTCAGCAGAAAATGAGAAAAAATTTCCAATTATAAATTCTTATGTTGAAATCACACATTGTGCAAGGTACAACACAGTATTGTGTTAATTCTGATGCTTTTTAATGTTACTATATTACACATTTTAAAGCTAAAATCATTAGTGCCGTGGTGTTTCAATGGTTTCGTGAGAATCACCCACTTATATATTTATATATAATATAAATTATACATAAATATACAAATGTATATGCACATGTAAACATTTCTTAAATATATACATGCATGTGTGTGCATTTGTCTATGCAGAGTTGTTGTACACGGTTCACGCACATATATGATGTAAACGGGAACTTTTGTTCTGCTATGGATTAATCGCGATTAATCGTTAGCCATTCCTTCGTGTAGTCTTGTCTCTGACCTCACTGTTAATAATGACCAAATAATTTGTCAGGTCGAAAACTGAATCAGTGTTTAAAATAAGCTAAATTTAATGCAACTTGTGTATTTGGAAAATAACTTTAAGATTTTTGGTTACCACTGTGTATCCCATGATATGGATTTTTTTAACACATTATTTTACTTCATGCCGTTTTATTTGTAAAGATATACGATTTGTAACCTATCATGTTGTTTAAAGTTATCTGATCCGTTGTGTTATGTTGTACAAACCTATCTTAGCTACAGACTGCTACGCAGTGGAGGACACGTGAAGAGTTTCCAGCAACAAAGTATGTCAGATGTCTTGTAAGGACTGTTACTGTATTGTAAGTTTTTAAAGGGATTGTTCACCCTAAAACAAAAACGTTGTCATTATTTACTCACCCTCATGTCGTTTGATCCTCAACATCTCTGTTCTTCACAATCCAAATGCAAATTTAACTTTTAAGTTTATTGTTATTATGGGAGTGGATGGTGACAACCTCTTCAAAAGGACCTATCAACAAATAACTCTCGATTCATGGCTTACATTTTTTTTGTTTCCTGAAGGCTAGGGATGGGCAATATAAACGATATGCAATATAAACGATAGAAATTTGGCATACGATAGAGATTTTAAATCTATTGCACTATCGCGATAATGCGTGTTGATGACACAATCTACCCGCGAACTTTAGAGCCACGAGCTGCAGCCGAATAAACATGGATGAAAGCGCCAGCGAAACAGAGGAGCTCGTGAAAAAGACCGATGCAACATCTATTTTTTGGATTTAAGCCATAAGTTACATAAGTTAACTGCTGCTCCATGCGCGAAATTGGCATTATGGTCTAGTAATTGTGAACCATGCAGTATATATATATATATATATATATATATATATATATATATATATATATATATATATATATATATGCAGTATAGTCCCCACAAGCATTTAAAGTGTTTAGTGTTAAAAAAATAATTAACTGTGTTTTTAGCAGATAGATCTTGTCGGCTTTATCATTTTAAAAGTAGATCACCACACAAAACAGTCTGGACACCCCTGCTGTAGAGTGTGTCAGGCAAAAGTTCCAGCTAAGAGAGGTAACAAGACTAATCTGGCCATAACGGTTTACTTTTACTTACTTTTTTAGCAGTTTGGCTTTTGTAAGGGTCTATATAACCTGTTCTGAAACGAGTCTATTGAAATTATTATATGGCAATACATATCGCTATCGCAAGAGGCTGCAATGTATAACGCAATATGGATTTTAGGCCATATCGCCCATCCCTACTGAAGGCATACAAAATAGTTTGGTGAAACAAACTAAAATATAGTTCATAATTTAATGAAAGTCTCATTTTCTGTTTATAATAACTGGAACAACAGAGATATCTACTACAAGAAAGTAGTGGAGTAAATGTCTTCAGGACGTTTAAAATAAATGACACAACTTAAGTAAAGTTGAAGCTTGAAGGGTTTTCTGGTTACTATGGGAGTGGATGGTACCAACCTTGGTCACCCTCCACTGCCATAGTAACCATAAAACCCAAAACATCCATTTTGGGTTTTATGAGTGGGTTAATAATGACAAAGTTTTTGCTTTTGGATGATATATCCCTTTAAGAGAGACTTGTTTATATAAAAGATTCCAATTCACATTACTTCTTTATTTTTTTTTTTTCATTTGGGACCGGTTTTCTGGACCGGGTTTAGATTAATCCAGGACTAGGTGTAGTTATATTAGGACATTTATATAGTTTTTTTTTTTTTACAAACAGACCTTACAAAAACCAATACTGGCCAAACAATGGCACTGATATATGTTAAGATATGTCAGTGCAAGATGTTTGAAAATTAAGGCAGCTTAAACATGCATTTTAGTCTGGGACTAGGATCTGTCCGGGAATCTGGACCCTTATCTATTTTGTTAAGGGTATTAAACTGATTAACAGAGATGCAGGTAAACTTGCATACATTTCATTTTCTCCATTAATACAGGAATGAGCACAAAACAAAATCGTAATAGTAATCGGGAGCTCAGCGAGGTTTTTGATGTTTGCGTATTGCAGAAGCGTCATTTGTACATGTTGGTCTAAAAAGAAAGCGTAAATGTTTTGTGCATATCTTTTAATTTTTTAAAAAGTATGTCTTTTGACACTTACAGGGTAACTTAAATATACAATAATAACTCACAATATACTGTACACAAACGTAATGTGTTGTTCCCAAGTTACTTTTTTTTCAACTCATTGGTAACGTGTATGACATTTAACAGTTGAAGTGCTTTATGAATCATTCTTTGTTTTCTCATAAGAAATCCGTTCAGCTTGATCTCATTGACTTTCTGTAGTGCTTTTATTTTAATTCCTTTTAATGGCTGATGTACAAACGGTTACATCACACTTAAGCCTAAATGCTGGATGGCACCATGTGTACATTTTACTTCTGTGTGACTTGTTAAAACCACTGCAATGTTACATGATTTTTCTGCAGTAGTATGAACATTTGGAAAATAAAATCTAAAATATTGAAATGAAAATATACTGGTAATATTTCAGTTTAAAGTCAGAAAATGTGTTATTAGCCACATTTGAATGATAATAATGCCAAGTAAATAAAATAAGTTATCAAATTCTGAGGAAACTTAAAGTCGCAATGAAATTGAAATGAAAAACTACATATATATTTTTTAATATTGAGGTATTATTAACAAATGACTTATATGTGAGCTTCATTATTTTTAAAAAAATTTGTGTGTGCTCATAATCTTTAATCAAAAATGCAAATCTCCCCCCTCCTCAAAATGATCTCATTCATTCGGATATAAGTCACCACGGGGAAAATAAGGCAATCGCTACTTCCGTTTCATGGCGACTTTAAACACTGGGACGTCCCGCTGTCGGCGCTGAAACTACGCCCACTTGCGGGAAAGTGACGCCAGCTGTTTCTCAATTGGACTGCAGCCTGCGGAGGGTCGTATGCAGGGTGCATACGTCATCAAGCCTAGTTTATTTAGGTTAACTAAGCATTACATTCGCACATCAAAAGCATATTACAACAATTTACGTTTAACTAAGAATAATAGTCAACTTTATATTTGTTAATATTCTGAAATAAGACTGTCGTATGCAGCCTATAAAGCGTTCGGATTGAGAAACGGCCACCGTCTCTTTGCAACCTGAACCTTGAATGGGTGCTCGCGATTGGGTTAGGGGCGGGGCCATGATCGGTGGCTCCAGTCCGTCATCGAGTCAGCATTTGGCCATGCCCAAATAATTCTGAACACATATGGAAAACTGTTTAACGATAGTTCACAGTCTTTGTAACGCGTTTCAGCAATACATTTGTAATGTGTTTGGAAACAATTATCTGAAATGACTTTACACGGATGTACAAGCATAACTAATTAGGGGTCAAGCACCGAAGGTGCTGAGACACCTATTGTTATTGTCAGTATTATTATTATTATTTTTCCCCAATGGGAGTCTATGGCAGCCCTATGAACCGTACATAGGAAAATGATGAAACTTGGCACAGTTGTAGAGGTGGTCCTGAAAAGTCAAGTGACCAAAAATGGGGTCTCTAGCACTAACTCTATAGCGCCACCAGCAGTGCAAAAATTCAATGTTCAAATGGTTATAACTGGTGATCCGCTTGATCTATGAAAATTCTACTTAGTACACATGATTGCTCTCATCCCGCTTATTGAATTTGATACTTTACAGTAAAACTCCACCCATTACAGTAGCGGCCATTTTGAAATGTACAGTATTTCGTTTTTTTGCTACTCCTCCTTCAAATGTGGTTCAATTCTTATGAGATTTGGCACAGGTGATCTTTGGAGTGAGCCGCACAGAAATGACCCAACAGAATTTTGATATTTATCTTTGTTCAAAAGTAATAAATGCGCAAACTTAATGAGGTTGACGCAAAAATGGTTCTGAAGCTGTAGCTCAGTCATTCTTTAATCAATTGAAATGAAATTTGGTACACTTCATGTGGACCATGAACTTGGGGTCCATGCCAAATTTGGTGACAGCGCCACCTATGGGTCATGAGATAATAAAATAGGCTATTTTTGCCCATAACTTCTGAACTGTTTGTCAGAAAATTATGATCTTGATGTCTATGGATTGCTTACCTCATGCCGCATCTGCCGATGTGTTTTATGCCGGGTTTGAACGAACCGCCTGTCCGCCATTATGAAATTTCACATAATTTGTTATATTTTTTGAACTATTGGACATATCCGTGCAAAAATTAGTAAGGAGCTTCGACATGATGTCCTGAAGGTACCTGGGAAGTCAGAGTACAGCGCCACCTAGGGGTTATAAACTATAACAGTTCTCATGGAACTGCTTTTAACTTCTGAATACTTTGTCTGATATAAATTTCTTTGTGAAATTGTATTCACTGGTTTATGCCGATTGCAACGATACCTCGTTTGTCATTTTCCAACATTCTGTTCATGTGTTATTGTAAAGCCTATGGTAGATGATTTTTTCGCTACTCCTTTTACAAATTTTGTTTATTTTATGCCAGGTACTGCTCGTATAATGTTTGGAGCAATCCGCACAGAAATGACTGAACAGATTTTTGATATTCTGTTCTCTTTCTTAGAAATACCACTCCAAAGTTGACCGTGCCTGTGACATTGTCTATTTGTCATAGTAAATTAGTGTGATTGTATATTACATTGTATAGCATTACTATACAGAATGATGTTCTTGTCTTCAATCTCACTTGAGCTTTTTGATTCTCATATACATTGTATTTCTGTTAGTTCTGCTCTGCACTGTCAGTTCTGCATCTGTGTTGATTGGCATATGTCAGTCCTTGCAGCACCTAAGCTGTTTTTTGCTGCCCTTTGAGCTGTGTTAACTGAGTTGCGCATCTGGTTAACCACATGCCATGATATTCTGAGGTCATGGGTTCGAGTCCCATGTGCAGTGATATTTTGTCTTAACTTTTTTCTCACTTAAGTTTTGTGATTTTCATACAATACATTGTATTTCAGTTATTTGTGCTCTTTGTTGTCATTTCTGCACGTTTGGTAATTGCTGGATATCAATGTTTACAGCTCTAAATCTCTATTCTATAGCTTGGACACACCAACTCAGTTCTTTAATTGTTTCCTCAGTGGCGCATGTGGTAACTGCTGTGCTATGGGAACCTGAGTTCATGGGTTCGAATCCCATGTGCGGTGTTTTTTGTCTTCACTTTTTTTCTCACTTAAGTTTTGTTATTTTCATACTATACATTGTATTTCAGTTATTTGTGCTCTCTGTTGTCATTTCTGCACTTTTGGTAATTGCTGGATATCAATGTTTACAGCTCTAAATCTCTATTCTATAGCTAGGACACACCAACTCAGTGTTTTAATCGTTTGCTCAGTGGCGCATGCGTTAACTGCTGTGCTTTGGGAACATGAGGTCATGGGTTCGAATCCCAGCTCTTACTTTCACTTATTGAGATTTCCTTTTGCGTTTCCTTTAACACGTTCTTCTCGACCTGTCTGGTTTTCCACACGTGTTATATTTTTGCCATCTTTACTGTTGTCGCTCCGCACTGCAGAGGTCCTGCTCTGCATTTGCTTTGCTTCGGGTTCGGGCTCTGTATTGCGCACTTTCTGCGCTTTGCACATTTGCTGCGTCGTGTGGTTTTTGCTGTGCTTTGGGTGCTCATTGCGCTGAAGGTGCTTGGCCCCGCAATTGCTGCTTGCAGCTATATTTCATTTGATATCCATACGAAGTGGTATATATTGTGCAGATAGTTTAGATCAGGGGTGCCCAAACTTTTCCTACTAAGGTCCAAAAATCAAACCTGACTGAGGCTGTGGGACGAAAGTAAATGTTGATGTGTTATATTAAAATTAAAGTATTCCTGATTGTCCTAATTTATAATTTACTGATATTTTTTTTTTAAAAAGCAAACTTTACTCTGTTTATGCATAACTAATGCAGATTTATTTCCAAAGGTGACTGTTGTAAACAATAAATCATTTTGCCAATCATTTTTAAATTTCCTTTTGTCTATATGCCACTGCCTGGACCTCTCCATTATTAGCCTATAGTACTCGACTTCGTTGAGTTTCGTGATGCATGCTATACACCTTTCAGTATGCATGTACATTAAAAAAACAGACTTTTTATTCCTTGCATTTAATTAAAAATTTTGTAATGTACAAATAAAACAAAAAATGTTACATTTTAGAAAATATTTAATTAGAAATATAAACATCATCTTATCTCACGTGGCATGACGGGCATAATTATAGGTCATTGCGGGCCAACTTTGGCCCACGGGCCCTAGTTTGGGCACCTCTGGTTTAGATCTTAGATAAAAAAAAAAAACAAAGTTTGGATTTCAAATAATTTGTATTTACAGTTTTATTTCAAACTGCAATAACTGACCAGTAAAATGAACACACGGTTGATCCTTCATGTGTTACATAGGTACGCGATTTATCCATGAAGCACATTTACTAAATCATCTGTCCAAGCACTAAGTCATGCATTGGATTGAGTTACAGAAGCAATATATAGAATATATGTTTTTTTGGTTAATACATCTCTTAATTTACAACCTGGCAATCAATAAATCTCTCATCTAAACCCCAAAAAAGTATTTAGACTGCTGGTAAAATCATTGGTAACATGCAAAAATGTTTTCTGCACCGATATGAATACATACGTTTACAGTTTCAACTGTAATTTACCTTTCAGAAACCTTGTACAGTATTACATAAGATTACATGATGTCACATCATATTCAAGAGACACAAATTCACCAAATTAAAGGGGAAATTTTGAAATCATTAGGTGGTGATGGTGTAGTACATTAAAACAAATGACTCAGGAATACATTTGTGTACAAAACCATAAAAAAATAAATAAATGACGCACAACCTATAATACTGACGCACAACATTTGTTGTCACACTGTGAACACAATGATAGACGCATCTGAATGATATGTACAAAGAAGAATATATAAGTCAATATATTTAATCATCTTTTAAACATTAAAAACCAGAGAGGCAATATACATGAAATAATTGGATTCGACAAAAATTCTCTTTTTAGGTTTAATTTCATCTCACTACGTAACGTAGACTTGTGCTTTAGAAAAATAAATAATTTGGAATGGAAAATAAAAATGTCCTTTTTGGCTCCTTTATAGTTTATTGGTTTGATCTTTAAAAAAAGAGCACACATCAGTGATACGTACTGTATGTGCTGTGCTTTTGATATCTGATCCATAGGTTTAGACAGCTTGGGCATAATCAAATCTCAGTGGTAAATGCTGTCATAGTCAAGAAGCCAGTGTCATTTACAGGTTACATACACCAAATATGTTTATATCTACAAAATTTGTATATTTACAAATGTAGGACATATAACAAATAACTAAATTCACAATTTTTGTGTTGCAGTCATGGGATGTAGTCAGTATCGTTATGAGAAGGGAAATGACTTTACGGACAGGTTTAAGACAAATATGATATACAGTATACTTGTACTTACACAATGGTTTCCATCAAGGATCTGTGCTCATTATGGTTTCTGTTATGTACAATCAACATTCTCTGTTTAGTATAGAAGTCTTTATTTGGAAAGTGAAAATCAGTAGATTGAAGAAAAGTGCTTTAATTCATTCGGTTTCTCCTCTATGGTTTGATTGAGGATTTCACTGATATGAAGAAGTTCTGAAGAAGTTGGCAGATGTGCACTATGCATTACTGCAGGTACCTGTAGACCTTAAAGCAATGGTTACCAGAGTCAGCCACCACAACATGACCCTCAGAAGTCAAAGCCAGGCCCTGTGGCCCATATAAAGGATCTGCACTTGTGTTGATGTAGGAGAGAAATGAACCTGAGCTGTCAAACACCTGAAATGAAAACAAGAAGATAAAGAAAGTGATTTTTTAAAAAATGTTACACTCTAAAAAATGCTGGGTTGTTTTTAACCCATGGCTGGGTAAATATGGACAGAACACACCCACCATTGGGTAATTTTGGCCCAATATTTGTGTCCAATATTTACCCATCCATGGGTTAAAAACAACCCAGCTTTTCTTAGTGTACAGAATTGCTTAAATTCAATTTTTATCCCACGGCTTGAATGCAAAATGTATCTATTTAAGAAGGAAATTTGAATGTGAGATCATGGGAAAGTTTTTGATTGGACAAAAATCTGTTTGGTGCAACATGAGTCATCAATATTTTAAATAGCTTTTCCAGAAGGAGACTGAGTAAAAAAGGGGTGTTTAGAGAGCCTGTATACCTGTATTCGGCTGTTTCCCCAGTCTGCTACGATGATGTTTCCGTTAACATCCACAGCGACCCCTGTAGGGGCATTAAACTGGCCATTTCCCTCTCCATGGGAGCCAAATTTAAACAAGAACTCCCCATCTGCGCTGTAGACCTAAGAAGAAAAACACTTAGTGTGATATAAAAACTCTTATGTATTACTTGGCACCCTAAATAATCTATACAAGTATGTGGCACACTTACCTTGACAGAGTGGTTATGGAAATCTGTCACCACAATTTCATTTTTGTTGTTGACAGCAACAAAGTGTGGGCCTGAACGGGGATAAAGAAAAATGATATAAGGATGGAGAGTTAAAGGAAAACACCACAGTTTTTCAATATTTTACTGTCTTTACCTCAACCTAGACGAACCAACACATACCCATCTTTCTTCAATGCGTGCACCTCATCTTTGTACAGCACGTCGTGAACGCGCCAGCACCCAGCCCAGCCCCACCCACTCCCCAGGATCCAAACAGGGATGCACCCAGAGGCCACCTGCGCAGAGGTCAAAGTGCTGCAAACTAAGTGCTCATTATAGTTCTCAATTTTTATCCGCTTTAAAAAATTGCCACGTTCATTTTGTGCCACCATACTTACTCGTGTAACTACTCATGTAACAGTCTTTAAATAGGGAAAATATGCAAGTGTTTGGTGGCTTCTAAATTCATCCCTGTTTGGATCCCATGGAATGAATGGTGCCAGGCCAAATGCCAACACATTCACGACGTGCTGCACAAAGCTAAGTCAACGCATTAAACAAAGATAGGTATGTATTTATTTGTCCAAGATGAGGTCAGAACATAGTAAAATATTGAAAAACGGTGGTGTTTTCCTTTAAGAGATTATCTAGACTAGAGTGAGAGAGAGAGAGAGCGGTAGAAGATGAATAGGTGGAGAACAGATGATGTGGTGTGATGTAAAAATCTGAGTTAAAGACCCCACAGGTAATAAGATAGATCACATAGTCTTATGTATATTGAAGCCGCCTTCTTTATCAATGGACAGATGATCCATTAGATTTGTGCTTCTGAATGGCCAATAAAGCATAAAGCTGTAAAGCAAATGCTCTTTAGTTCAGTTCTAGAATAAAGCTGATTTGTGTAATTTCTTTTCGCATCTTAAAATACTTTTTCCTATTCAGCTTAATATGCAAAGATTATAATGAAGCAATTCATATGCTGATTTTCCCGAAACATAAAGACCAACAATCTCATGATAATTTATATAAACTTGTAGTCTTTTCAACATTTTAGTACGATTATTTGGTCCTAGTGACGTTGGGTTTAGGAAACATACGTTTTGGACGATTTATCATACAAATTTATTTTATCATACAAAATATAATAATGCACGTGCCTTGTCGCGGTTAAGCGACTCGGTGGAACTTAACTTCCGGTCTCTGTTCAATGGTCTGACAAGTGGCTAAACTTAAAGGCGGGGTGCATAAATTTTGAAAAACACTTTGGAAAAGGGAGTCGGGCTGAGTACCAAAACACACTTGTAGCCAATCAGCAGTTAGGGGCGTGTCTACTAACCAACATCGTTGCCTGAGGTGCGTATGTGTGGGGCGGGTCTATCAAAAAAAGGTCCAGATTCTATTGGGGTAGGGGAGTGTTTGTTTAGGTGATTTCAAATATCACCAATGGCTTTCAGAGATCATGCACCCCGCCTTTAACTTCTGGAACAAATACCTTATCGAAAATAACAAATGTTTTGGTTTCCTAAAGATGATGGGAGAAGGCGATTACGGATCACCGCTATGTGATGGGAGGTTTGGCAGCTATCTGTAGTTGTATACATTATATAGCACACATTTTACACAGTAACGTTAGCTCAGTGTGGTTTTTGATATAAGGTAATCTAATGGTTGTTTATTTGGTTTGTTATCAGAAAAAAAACTCTAAAAGGGCTCCATTGTTATTAAATCTATACAGGGTTTAAAGGAAGTTACGTTTGTTCCACAAAAGCCGTTTGTTTATGTTGTTACTGCTCAAACGGTCTATATTTTTATTTTCTACAAGGTATTTGTCTCAGGAGTTAGTTTAGTCACTAGGCAGACTGATAAAAAACGGAAGTTACCTTCGCACCAGCGTGTGTACGATGAAACCGCTTATGGCCATTTCTCAAATGAAATGCTGCATCCTCCCGAGGATATGCATACATCATCAAGCCTGGTTTATTTCAGTTAACCGAGCATTACATTTGCAAGTCATTACAACAATTTACAATTAACTAAGAATAATAGTCAACGTTATAATTGTTAATATTCTAAATTTGAGGAACAGCCTTCATTTGCAATTTCGTTATGTGGCATAACGATGCTGAAATGACACCCTTCAGCTTTATTATTTGACTACATTTCAGTTCATTTCCACAATCACAGCATTATATAGTTATTTCTCTTAGTTCAATATAAAAAGCATGTTTAATTTTGATAATATCTATCGTTTTATAGTCAATTTTATAAAAAGTAAATCCCCACAGTCTGGGATGAGAATTCATTCAATACTTACTGAAAGCAGGGCCAGATTTACTAAACCTTTGCCCCAGTGCATACTTTGCCCTAAATCTGTCTAAAAAAGGAATGGGAAAACACAGACAAGGGTAAGCAAATAAACACAAAAGGGGTTTCCTTAAAATAAAGCACTTCAGTATCATCTGAAGAGGAGCAAGCAAGGATCCATTTCTAAGTGCAGGCATAAAACCAAGGGAATTACAATGCACATTTTAATCCAAGACACATCTGTTTGTCAGCCAAAAGCCTGCAAGCCACATGCACTTGCTTAATGGAGGTTAGTAAATGTGTCCATCCATATACACTGCAAAAAAATGACTTTCTTATCCAGTATTTTTGTCTTGTTTTCAGTAGAAACATCCAAAAGTTGTTAAATCAAGATGTATTTTCTTGATGAGCAAAATGACCTAAGAAAATAAGTCTAGTTTTTAGTAAAAAAAAATAGACCATTTAAGTGAATTTGTGCTTAAAACAAGCAAAAATATCTGCCAATGGGGTTAGAAAAATATGGAGCCCCTAAGGCGACATGGAGCAAAAATTAAACAAAGTTTAGTTTTGTGAAACTATCACGTGCGCACGTGAAACTATCGAGTGTGCACGTGAAACTATCGAGTGTGCACATGAAACTATCGTGTTTAATTTCGTGTGCGCACGTGAAACTATCGAGTGTGCACGTGAAACTATCGTGTTTAATTTCGCGTGCGCACGTGAAACTAACGAGTGCGCACATGAAAGTTTTGCTTTCACGAAACTTTTAAAAAAAATTCTGCACATGAAGGTTTCGCGTGAGCACACGAAAGCCCCACGCGAGCACACGAAACCAAACCCTAGATCCTCTACTCCAATGTCACCTTAGGGGCTAGGTAGAAAAAAATCTTGAAATAAGATTTTTATTTTTCTTAAACACTCAATTTTTTCACCATATTGGCAGATATTTTAGCTTGTTTTAAGCACAAATTTACAGAGCCCCTAAGGTGACATTGGAGCAAAAAATCCAAAGTTTAGTTTCATGTGCCCACGCGAAACCCCCATGTGCCCACGCGAAACCTTCATGTGCAGAATTAATTTTTAAAGTTTAGTTTTGCGTGCTTCACGCGATAGTTTCAAGTGCGCACGCAAAGCTAAACTTTATTTAATTTTTTCTCCATGTCCCCTTAGGGGCTCCATACAAATTCACTTAAATTTTATAATTTTTGTCTAAAAACTAGAAACTTCTTGCTCATCAAGAAAATGGATCTTGATTTAAGAACTTTTAGATATTTCTATTGAAAACAAAACAAAAATAACAAGTAAGAAAGTCATTTTTGCTCTGTAGTAAAAGTAAAACAAAACAGCAAAGTGGAAAGTAATGGATGAAATATAAAAAGCATGACTGTCAGTCTTAATAATATGCTTATACATGCATGCATGCATGGGCTTTTGTTATTTATCATAACAGGCAGATGCAACTTAAAATTAACTTATAGGCTAACTGAAACACAGGAGCAGATAAATGCAAAGAGATGAATTTACATTGCTTTACACTGGAACTGAAGCCTGGGTAAATCTGGCCATTTCTGTATTATTAACCATACACAGACTGATCTATGAGCAGTGTGTTTGTCCTCCCAGAATGCTTTATCACTCTTCTTCATAATGTGCTGCAATTTACATACAGACACATTAAGTATTTAAACAGGATTTTCTATAAACTCGTATTTACAGTGTTGATCCATGATGACATTTATAGTACAAAATGAATTTCTGAGGTGAACAAATGGGGCATGAATATTGAGAAGAGACGTTAGATGACAAGCAAATCACAACACACAATGCTTGACTTGAGTCTTCAGTTTATGTTAACATTTCTGCAACACTGCAAAACATTCGTACATGTTAAGGTTAACATTTGACTTAATTAATGTTGGACGTATTATTCTACCTGCGAACTGCCTGTCTGAAGTCCCTCTGGCTCCAAACTTGGTAACTAGTTTGCCATTAGACTGAAAGATAAAAACGCAGCAGGCTTTGTTATCCACTGCGATGATATGACCGTTCCTGTCCACGGCTACACCTTTGGGTCCCATCAGACGTCCAGCACCGATCTTATTCTGCATTGTGGGCACGGAAATGAAGAAAGGGAATGTTACAATATGATATACTGGATGTGAGAGATAATGGGATAGAAACATCACCTTGAATTTCCCATCAGGAGAGAAGATGCTGATCCATCTGTTATCGTAGTCGGCTACTATAATGTCTCCATTTGTGTCGACCGCCACCCCTGTCGGCCTTTGCAGTTGACCCGGGGAGCGACCTCTGACCCCAAAGCGTGCTTTAAACAGGCCATCATTTGTAAACACCTTTATAAAGAAACAATAGATTATGCCATAATAAGTACTAATTGGTTTAAAAAAAAAATCACATCATTTATTAATATACCTGTATACATTGGTTGTTGCTGTCTGCTACAATGACCCTCCCACTGCTGGAGGCAGAGATACCTTGTAAATTAGTGAACTCTCCCTTCTCTCTCCCACGAGAGCCTGAGGGGTCAGAAAAAAATTTGAGGAAATACATCACTAAAATAACCGTTTCTTATGTTTGTGTTTTTTTACATTTTAAAAATCTTTAAGTTTTTCTTACCCACTCTGTGAATCAACTCATCCTCGATAGGGTTTTCTTTTTTTTTGGTGGTGCTGTACATGCTTGAGGGTCTTCGTACTGCCTTCTGTCTGATGTGTCCTCCTGTGCCACTGGGTGATTTGACTCTTCTCTTCACGTCATCCGGAGACTGGGGCATGTCGGACAGCTTTATCGCCCGTAGCCTGAACGGGCTGCCCCTCACAGGTTGTCCGTACAGCATCAGAGAAAACGAGTACTCTCCTTCGCTCTTTAGCACGTACCCTACTTCGTACGTTCCGTTTTTATTGTCCACAATCTCCGCCTCCGTCGCCTGAGCTCCGTCCTGTCCCGTAATTTCCGCCCGGAGCACGGCGTTGCCAGTTCGCACAAGTTCCCCGTCCTTATCCTTTGTTGTAACTGTCACTGTCACGTGTTGTCCCACAAGGGCGTGTCTGAGGCCCTCTCCCGTTGCCACGCTTGTGTGTCCCACTGCGCTTGTGGTCAGCAGAACGCCCAGGTTCTGGATGGAACGGCGTAGGCCTTCGGTTTCTATCTGGCAGTCCAGGTGGGCGTTCTCGTGCGGTCTTTCTGGGAAATCGTGGCAGGCGAGGGCGCTCACCCGCTCACTCATCTGCTTCTGGACCAGCAGGACTTCAGTGGCGCTGCCATGATTCAAGGCCTGCTCTGTGAAACTGCAGCTGCTCTGGATGTGCTCTTTGCCCTGCAGAAGGGAAGATAACTGCGCCTGGAGTACCTGCAGAAACATGGCATAAAAAAGTGTTCCTGTAGCTAGCAACGTTTCACACATGCTGATGAAAAGTTTACATTAAATGATCTGCAAGTCATTCTGGGTACAAGCATCAGCCATAAATGTAAAAGTAAATTAATTTAAGTGACCTTCTGTTTGGTGCTACAGATGTTCTCCAGGTCGGTGATGAGCGCTGCTTTACGTTGATGCAATGCCTTTTCTAGCTCCTCAAACGTCACATTGATGTCATTGACGCCTTCATTTTTCCTCTCTGTAAGCTGTTTCGAGATTTCAGTCATGAGTTCGATGGCCGCTGTTAGCTGGGGCAGTCTGGCCAATATAAGGTATGAAAAATTAAGAATGAAAGGTATATACAATTTTTTTTTTACTTTATTCAAAACGCTTTCCCCATAACAATATAAGTAGTACTTGCACCGTACACTCACATGATATAAGACTGCTGTCATATCTGTAACCTAATAAAAAAATTTCACATGCTGTTTTTTTACATAGAGCGGGTCAATATATGGCCCTGTCCCAAATGGCGCACTTCATGTGGACTTTCGGTCTCTTGGCCTTAAATTGCGCATGCTCATTTAGTCTACGAGTCCGTAGGGTGTCCTATCTGTCCTTTTTAAGTCTGAAGTGTGCTCATCAGCGCCCCCTTTGCACCCTTGATTCGGTCGCACTGCAGCAGGCTTCACGCACTTTACCAATCCAGAAGTCCTTGCGAAAGAGCAATCAGAGCAATCAGACGACGGAAAAGAGGAGTTCACACTGATGGACAACTTCCCTTCCTATTTCCGGGTGACGCTCGAGTCTGTCCGAAAATACGACTCCGGTGCGCCCTCATGGACTCACATCAAGGGTCCCTAAGGTCTGCACTACATGATGTCATCAAAGTGTGGACTTTGAGGAAGTCCACAAGTCCGAAGTGTGCCATTTGGGCCTATGATGGATTTTTGTAGGCTAACCCGGAAGTTAGCTGGACATTGGTTCCCTCGCAAAAAAGCCCATTCATTTTTCCATAGATCTTTGGAATATTGCAAAAAAATAAGATCGGTGTTTATCAAATGTTTCTGATACTTACACGTTTTGTCTAACAAGTTAATCTTCACAGATAAATACAAATTATATGAATTTAGAAATGTAAATGCGTTTACAAAAAAAGCTGAATTTTGACTCTAAAATTCATAAAAGTTGTCATAATCTGTGAAGACTTGTTGGACAAAATGTGCAAGTGTCATAAACTTTTGTTAAACCACAGAGATAATTTTTTGCGATAATCCAAAAGTCTATGAAAAATGAATGGGGAATCAGTCCCGCTAACTTACGAGCCTACAAAAACACATCATCCCCACTGCAAAAAATGACGTTCTTACTTAGTATTTTTGTTTTGTTTTTAGTATAAATATCTAAAAATTCTTAAAATAAGATGCTTTTTCTTGATAAGCAAAATGACCTAAGAAAATAACTCTAGTTTCTAGACAAAAATATATAATTTAAGTGAATTTGTGCTTAAAACTCTAATTTTTGCTCCAAAATATCTGCCAATGGGGTGAGACCTTTTTTAAAATAAGTTTTCCTTTTTCTTAAACACTTAATTCAAGCAAAATTTCTCTCACCACATTGGCAGACATTTTTGCTTGTTTTAAACACAAAATTACTTAAATTGTATATTTTTTGTCTAGAAACTAGACTTATTTTCTTAGGTCATTTTTCCCATTAAGAAAATACATCTTGATTTAAGATTTTTTAGATAGTTCTACTGAAAACAAGACAAAAATACTAAGTAAGAAAGTCATTTTTTGCAGTGCCTGCGGCGTTACCAGAAACGTTTTGCAGCTACATTATTTTATGTAATTTGCAATATTTAGTAAAAGTAATAAGAAGCAATAAAATAAGAAGCAATGTGAAATGTGTAATTATTAAAACCTCACAAAAGTGAACTGTATATAACAGCTGACTGGTACAAAGAGCATGTGTACCTATTCCGAATAGCATCTAGTTGGATTTTAAGTGCTGCTTTGTGCTGTTCTAACACATCCCGCAGAGGAACCGTCACATGTTCCCGGTGTTCCCCCTCCGTGCACTCCAGGCACATGGCCGTCTCGCACGATTCGCAGTAAAACTCCATCACCTACAGAGGGCAACAGTGAGTAACTAATTCATACAGAAAACTAACAGATTACTGATGTACACTAAGAGGCCTTAACACACTTTGATGAGAAAGTTCTAGCATTTTTTGTACGAGACAAAAGCAGACCAGCAGCTTCTAAAAATGTAAAAACCTAATTATTTTTCATGTGCTATGCTGAATCATTTAAAATGATTTCTATGCCTCAATAAATATTTATATATATTGAACAAGACTATGCAGGACTTGTTTTCATTAATAAATCCGATGACTGTGATATTGGAAGCTGTGGACTTTAAAAGCCTTAGTGCTTAAGGCTACAAGCATAACGTCAAGAGTCCTTGTAGCTTTCAAAAGGTTAATGTGTCTATGTATTAAGAGACATAAAAGATTCAGCATGAACCGGTTCTCTCGATGCAAATCGTAAAATTAGCTGATCTTTGCATATCCTGAGAATTACAACCTCCTAAACTTGTTTCTTCTCTCACCTTTCCATATGTTATTTCAGGTGAAGAGAGGCTAACCTTGCCCTCGTGATTGGGACAGGAGAGCGGTTTCCCTGCAGCCGCTGCGCTGACCGACTCTAGTACACTGCAGGCCTCGGGTCGGGAACATTCGGGGTCTCTCTGCAGGACCTCCATTAGGTTTGTGATAAAGAAGTTATTCTGCAGCGCTGCTACACCTTTCTCCGGTAAGATGGAGGTCTGTCGACACACGGGGCAGGAGAGCGTGAGGGATTGAGGAGGAATGTAGTTCTGTAAACACCTGGAAGAGAAAAAAGATGGAGAGATACAAAAGCACCCTTTTAACACACAACACCTAGATACAAAATACCACAATCATCTCATCCGGTCATCTGCACAGAGGAAAAACATTCGTGAATACTAAGCTTACTCTTTACAGTAACCACAATTGGTTTAAATAACCCAAAAGGCTTAAAGTAAAAGTATGATTTATAAAAAACATTCTTTAGTACAGACCTTTCACAGAAGGTGTGTAGGCAGGGCAGGACTTTGGGGTTGTGGTAGTGATCCAGACAAATACTGCACACCAGGAACTGCTTGTCTATCTGCCGGACAACTGGGCTTGTGCGGCCAGTCTCGAACTTTGCCATGGTGACAGACATTCACAGAGAGGGACGGGTGCCGGGACACACCTTAACCTGAAATAAAGACATTTACAAACATCTTACCATATAGAAACAACAATGTAATGTTACAAAATGATGATCATGTTGAAGGTGTGACCATGTTTGGTAGCATGGTTTTTGCGATTACATTTAGTGCCACAGATATTACACACTTTTAAAGGAAAATGTTAAACATCTCTTGAACACAAATAAACATTAATTTTTGTAGCTAAGCAGATATGGGGCACCATTGACTTCTATAGTAGTAGAAAAAAATAATATTATGGAAGTCAGTGATGTCCCAGATCTGTTTGGTTACAAACATTTTTTTAATAGCTTTATTTTGAATTTTTTTTGTAACCAAGCAGATCTGGGGCACCATTGACTTCCATAGTAGAAATTATTTTATTTAAAAATATTAAATTATTTTATTTAAAAATATTTTTTAATAGCTTTATTTTGAATTTTTTTGTAACCAAGCAGATCTGGGGCACCATTAGTAGAAAAAATTATATTATAGAAGAAGTCAATGGTTTCCCAGATCTGTTTGGTTACAAAATTTTTTTTTAATAGCTTTATTTTGAAAAATGTTTGTAACCAAGCAGATATGGGGCACCATTGACTTCCATAGTAGAAAAAAATAATATTAAAGAAGTCATTGGTGTCCCAGATCTGTAGTTTTTTAATAGCTATATTTTGAAAAATTTTGTAACCAAGCAGATCTGGGAAACCATTGACTTCTATAATATAATTTTTTTTTAATAGCTTTATTTTGAAAAATGTTTGTAACCAAGCAGATCTGGGGAACCATTGACTTCCATAGTAGAAGAAAAAATATTATAGAAGTCAGCGGTGTCCCAGATCTGTTTGGTTACAAACATTTTTTAAATAGCTTTATTTTGAAAAATTTTTGTAACCAAGCAGATCTGGGGCACCATTGACTTTCATAGTAGAAAAAATTATATTATAGAAGAAGTCAATGGTTTCCCAGATCTGTTTGGTTACAAACATTTTTTAATAGCTTTATTTTGAAAAATGTTTGTAACCAAGCAGATATGGGGCACCATTGACTTCCATAGTAGAAAAAAATAATATTAAAGAAGTCATTGGTGTCCCAGATCTGTAGTTTTTTAATAGCTATATTTTGAAAAATTTTGTAACCAAGCAGATCTGGGGCACCATTAGTAGAAATTATTTTTATTTAAAAATATAATTTTTTTCCTTAGTAGAAGAAAAAATATTATAGAAGTCAATGGTGTCCCAGATCTGTTTGGTTACAAACATTTTTTAAATAGCTTTATTTTGAAAAATGTTTGTAACCAAGCAGATCTGGGGCACCATTGACTTTCATAGTAGAAAAAATTATATTATAGAAGAAGTCAATGGTTTCCCAGATCTGTTTGGTTACAAACATTTTTAAATAGCTTTATTTTAAAAAAATGTTTGTAACCAAGCAGATCTGGGGCACCAGTGAGCTCCATAGTAGACAAAATAATATGAAAGAATTCAATGGTATCCCAGATCTGTAGTTTTTTAATAGCTTTATTTTGAAAAATGTTTGTACCCAAGCAGATCTGGGGCACCATTGACTTCCATAGTAGAAAAAAATAATATTATAGAAAAAAATAATATTATAGAAGTCAATGGTGTCCCAGATCAGTTTGGTTATAAACATTTTTTTAATAGCTTTATTTTGAAAAATGTTTGTAAACAAGCAGATCTGGGGCACCAGTGAGTTCCACAGTAGAAAAAAATAATATTATAGAAGTCAATGGTGTCCCAGATCAGTTTGGTTACAAAATATTTTTTAATAGCTTTATTTTTGGGTAAACGTTCCCTTTAACTTTAAAGCTAAAATTAAATTTTCATTGCTTTAAATCCTTACCAACAATGGTTTTTCGTAAAATTTTGATCAGTCTCTGTCTTGATTGGTATTAATTCTACATAGACCTTTTTTGCTTAACAAAACACACAAGCAGGTTTTAAAAGAAAACAGATCTGGGCTGGATCTAGTACAGTCACGCTTATGAGAAGAAACAAGCAGAAACTAACCTAATTCTTGTCCCTCAAATTCAAACCATACAAAATCTTTTTTAATCTTGAGAATGAATGAAAAGTTCAAAATGTGACCACAGGCTACCAGCCAGTATAAAGAGACTTACATTCATAACACAGTCCTATAGTTTAAACTAAGTCCAGCCCGCATACATAAAATGATTCCTGTTTCTAGCTTCAGGCACAACATTTAACATCAGCAGGATTAAACTGTGAGTGTGGGACAGCAGAACAACTAAAAAATCAACAACATTAAAACTGAGAGATACGTGTTATGCATATAAAACACTACATGTTATAAGTAGCAAGCAAAACATTGGATTACCTAGTGAATGGAAATAAACATTAGCAGTCATCATGCCACTTTTCCAAATGAGCTGCAACAACAGCAGATCAACAGATATAGACAATAATGATATAAGGAAATTAGCTAAGGCTCTACCCATTACACACTTTTATACTGTGAGAGAAGAGAGGGGTATAAGCTGTAAAATGTTTGAGGTTAGACAGGCAGATGTCTACATAAAAAAACTAAATGAGAAAAATATTTTCATAATCCGTAATTTTCCTGCAGAAGATCATAAACCAGCCAGGAAAGGTTAACTATATCTTTGTACAATTTTCAATATTTTGTAATAGTATTTCTTACAGTATTTCACGCATGATAAGGCAAAGCATTTGACACACTGTAATCCACAGCATAGCTAACATTATTGGAAACATAATTTAATACTCCATGACTAATCTTTAGCTAAATAATTTTGATGGTTTTGTACAATGGCAGTTCCATAACATGTATGATACAGGCTGCTGACTTTTTGCCTCGCTGCCTCATGATGAGGCAATGACTTCGGCAGCATGAAGGCAGCTCCGGGAAAAGGATTCGAACAGCCTTCATAGACAGCGTAATGGAATTCTGTTTAGAATATAAACACCTTTGTGATAACTAATCCCATATTTAAAAATCTGGAAGCCAACTGAAGCCAAATTCGCACAGACTATCCAAAATTGGACAATATGAGTCTCGATTTCAGCTGCGAAATTCAGATGGTAGGGTCAGAATTTGGCATAAACAACATGAAAGCATGGATCCATCCTGCCTTGTTTCAACTGTTCAGGCTGGTGGTGGTGGTGTAATGGTGTCTGGGATATTTTCTTGCCACATTGGGACCCTTAGAACCAACTGACCATTGTTTAAACATCATAACCTACCTGGCTATTATTGCTAACCATGATATCAGTTTTATGACCACAGTGGTTTACCCATCTTCTGATGGCTACATCCAGCAGGATAATGCACCATGCCACAAAGATGAAATCATCTCAAGCTGATTTGAACGTGACAATGAGTTCACTGTACCCCAGTCACCAGATCTCAATCCAATAGAGCACCTTTGGGATGTGGTGGAATGGGAGATTCGCTTCATAGTAGGGGTGCATCGTAAATGCTGATATACACTTATAATACGTGGTCAGTAAGTCCTTATCGATCTGAAATCACTGTTCGTTTTAGTCGTTTAAACATGTATTTGAAAAAGCACCACTCGTCAAACATAATCATTATACATATTCTTTACTATCATGAAAATAGCTGAAATGGTTTGAAGAACAGCAACATAAATATATCCTTAAGCCATTTCCTGGAGCTGCGTGTCATAGCTGCGTGTGTATGGTTCTTCGTCTGCAGCGCATATTTAGTTTCTGGACGAGAGCGCCCTCTGGCTTTTGGATGTAGAAGCATTTTACCGTAATTCATTGAGAAGCATAGCAAGCATCATCAGCCGATATATCGGTGCACCCCTACTTCATAGATGTGCAGCCATCAAATCTGCAGCAACAGCATGATGCTATCATGTCAATATAGACCAAAATATCTGAGGAACATTTCCAACACCTTATTGAATCTATGCTACAAAGAATTAAAGGAACACTCAAAAATCTCATTATCCAGCTACCCTAGAGTTAAATATTTAATTTGTACCCTTAGTAACTTTTAATAGCAGGGGACTATTTTTGGGCACTGTGTAATATCATTGCGCCTCCTGCAGCCATGTTGCGTCGGCAACGTCCTTGATTATTGCGCCGGAATGAAAGTGTAGTTCCTAGCCATCTGCTTAGAAAATCACAACTTTTAATTTTCCGTCGGTCTTAGTACACGATGTAACTACACAAGAGTCAAGTTTTAAATGGGAAAAATATCGAAACTCTTTGGTTATTTTTGAGCACGATGCTAATGGTCTAATCAGATTCAATGGATTATTCTAAGCTATGCTAAAAAAGTGGTACAGCCAGACCCAGAGATCGGCTGAATGGATTCCAAAACGGTAAAGTTATTTTCAAAAAAAGTGGAGTGTTCCTTTAAGGCCGTTCTGAAAGCAAAAAGGGACCAAACCAGTAATAGCAAGGTGTACCTAATACAGTCTACTTTATCAATTAGTATACATTTAATCCTAAATAAATTTACAATTGACATAAAATTAGGGTTGGGCATAGATTAATCTAGAATCTAGATTAACCTCATACAAAATAAAAGTAATTTTTTGCATAACACACTGTCAGAAAAAAGGTACAAAGTTGTTCCTTTTTCTGTCGCTGAGGTGGTACCCTAAAAGGTACCTTTTTGGACCTTTATGGGTATAAAACACATTGAAATGTTGTACCATGGGGTACAATATTATACTCTAAGGACCATGAATTAATTGTTTTATCAACTGGCTAGTTATCCTCCAGACAGTGACGGACCATGTCTTTCTCTCATTTCGGCCATGTGGCGCGCGTGCCCGCTCGCAGTGTGAAGCGCGTCCACGTTATTCTCAGAGATGCACTTGACGGCCTTTTGTGCAGCGAAATTTTTTTGGACGATCTAGATAAGGTGGTCGGGTTTCCCAGCTTAGGAGGGCCGCCCGAACTGAAAAGTGCTGTGGGAAACCCTGGTGTATATATATATATATATATTTATTTATATTTTTATATATTCTATATTATATATAAATAAAAAAACGATATATAAATAAAAAAAATCTTAAATGTATATATATGTGTGTGTGTGTGTGTTTAAATATACATAATATGTATACACAGCACAAACTCATATATTATGCAAAAATACTTTTATTTTGTATGAGATTAATCTAGATTAATCTATGCCCAGCCCTACATAAAATTATTGTTAAAAATTTAATATGTTTACTTAATTAAGGGGGAACATAAATTATAACATCTTGCCTGACTCCGAATCAACATTCATACATCATACAAATGCACAAAATAAGGCCACTAATTTTGGAAAGCGTCTCTGTTTCATCAACATTTCAGTGTCCACTGACCGTGTTGTGACACCAGTCATATGTCTCTGTTTACTCCAGTGCTTCTGGTCTCAGGACAGTTTTAATAACACATACAGCTTATTTGAGGCTACATGGTCGTGTAGGCTATGGTCACATGAGAAACTTAAACATGGTTGATATAAATTCTCTCTAATCCACTTCCCTAAACCCCCTTTACCATCTCCGATTTGATGTGTTGATGTACACTGTCTATATTTAGACTGGTGTCTCACTAGGGTAAGCTAAATAAGGGGTCACGTCCAGGAGCACATAGCTAAGATTCTTGTAGCAACACAAGAAAGAGGAGTCAGAAATACTGACAGCAGGTATCTGGGCTTACAGCTTCAATTACGTCATTACAAACTGACATTTATGCATTTGGTAGATGCTTTTATCCAAAGTCACTTACAGTGCATTCAATCTTTACATTTCTTTGGTGTTCCCAGGGATCAAACCCATGACCTATGCACTGCTAACTACCAGAGCTGTTACGCGTAATACACAGCTGTCATGGTAATGTATGCACATTCAATTAAAAATAATTGCTAGAATATTTATAAACAGAGGATTAAGTGCTCCGAAATGAGAAGCACTCCTAAAAATAAGTTGTTGAGTAGGGCACAACACACACTCAGCTAATCTGAATCCACCTTTCCCACTAAAATCTGTGTGGGTCAGGTCTGGGGTCAGAATCCCTGACCCAGATAAGAGTCTGCGGCGCAATTGACAAAGCAAACACTGTGTCATTGTTTAAAAAAAAGATCCCAACAACAATCAGCGATTGTTCATCCAGCCTCTTACAAAATTATCCCACAATGCACTCCCACACGTCACCGTGTGCATGACACTTGTGTATACAGACAGAAAAAAATTCAAAACACTCTCAAAGCTCATATAACGGATGCTGACATCCCTAATTTTTAGATGGTGAGCATTTACACCTAAACATATAAAACTTTTTCGTTTAACAATGAGTGTTCCTGTATAGCTCAGTGGTAGAGCATTGCGTTATCAGGGCAAAGGTCATAGGTTTGAATCCAGGAAACACACATACTAATAAAAATGTATACCTTGTAATGCACTGTAAGTTGCTATGGATAAAATATTTTAACTTTAAGAACAACATAAAAAAGTATCAATCTTAGGTCTTTCCAAACCTGTATGACTTTCTTTCTTTTGCGAAACACAAAAGAAGTTGTTTAGAAAAATGCTTGTAACCAAACAACACTGGCCCATTGATTTTCATTATATTCAAAATATCTACAAGGAAAGAATAAAAGGTGACTGACATGAGGGTGAATAATTAATAAAAGTTTATTCATGGGTGAACTATCCCTTTAACAAAGCACTTGTGTTTTGAGGAATAATAACTGGTCAATAGCCGGTCCATGTTTTCCAAAAAGTATCTGTTAGCTAAGTTGTTGTTCAAAACAGTTAATAACCAGCATGCACCAGCTATCGTTTTCCAAAACATGGTTTCGAGTTGAGCTCCCCGCTAACCATGTTGGTAAATCAGGCTGGCCAGTAAAACCAGGAACATGACACTAAGCAAAGTAACAGAAGGACCACTCCTAAACCTCAGACCGAGTCTGACAAACTGTCGTAGGAAGGAAACAGTAAAGAAACACAAAAGCATTCTTCTCTTTCATAGTACCAACCGTTCACTCCTCCGATGAGCTCACAAAACATACAATCATGCTCATTCACGTGCACACGAATAGAAAGACAAGTGTAACTGCACTTACACGAGTACAAAGGCAGAGTAGTAAAGGGTTCTCATCTCATTCCTGCAGGTTCCATTATTGCTCTCTTTGCTGAGATTTCACCATGGCCTAGTGTTGTATCCCAAATCCCTTTTTTATATCTCTTGCCCCCTTTCCAAATGAATACACTGCTGCTGTCCCCCTCCTCCTTTCTCTTCTTTTCCCTCGCTCACTCGGCTCCAACGCCTAGTTCAAGCGCTCTGCCTGAGAGCAGCAGCTGTGATGTCACAAAGGGGCGGCTGACTCACTGCAAACCACTCCCAGTGTGATACATCATTGGTTGATGCTGAACGCACAAGTTGTGACTCCTCCCACAAACTTTGCTGGGATAGGCTGCTGACTATAATCTTTTCAAAGGCATGGATTGCCTCAGAGGAGAACAATTCTTTACTGACAGTTTGGGTGGGTTGGGAAAGGGAGAGGATTTAAGTACTGATTTAGGGACAGAAAAGTTGTTTTGGAGTTACAGTGTTTTTGAAAGGTTTAGAAAGCACATTAAAACCCAGCTAAAGTCATTTAATCATCCTGCATAATGTAAAGGCCATTGTGTGAAATATAACTCTTATGAATATCTTTAATACTGTCTAAATAAGATCATGACAAGGATTGAAATGGAGTAAAATAAATGAATAAAATTAAACTTTGCTGCTATTTTAATATTGGATAAAACACTTTAGCCTGGACTTTACAGACGGGGTCACAAACAGAAAAATGTTTACTGAAAGTAAGCGTGTCTATTATATTAATAGACTCAAAAGTGCTTAAAATGCATTTTAAAGTAAAAGTAAGAAGAAACACAAAAAGTATTTGTTCTGTCATCAAAAAGATGTGGTGTTCAATCATTATATATACACTCACCTAAAGGATTATTAGGAACACCTGTTCAATTTCTCATTAATGCAATTATCTAATCAACCAATCACATGGCAGTTGCTTCAGTGCATTTAGGGTGGTGGTCCGGGTCAAGACAATCTCCTGAACTCCAAACTGAATGTCAGAATGGGAAAGAAAGGTGATTTAAGCAATTTTGAGCGTGGCATGGTTGTTGTTTCCAGACAGGATTTCACAATCTGCTCAGTTACTGGGATTTTCACGCACAACCATTTCTAGGGTTTACAAAGAATTGTGTGAAAAGGGAAAAACATCCAGTATGCGGCAGTCCTGTGGGCGAAAATGCCTTGTTGATGCTAGAGGTCAGAGGAGAATGTGCCGACTGATTCAAGCTGATAGAAGAGCAACTTTGACTGAAATGATGGCCTACAACAGCAGAAGACCCAACCGGGTACCACTCATCTCCACTACAAATAGGAAAAAGAGGCTACAATTTGCACAAGCTCACCAAAATTGGACATTTGAAGACTGGAAAAATGTTGCCTGGTATGATGAGTCTCGATTTCTGTTGAGACATTCAGATGGTAGAGTCAGAATTTGGCGTAAACAGAATGAGAACATGGATCCATCATGCCTTGTTACCACTGTGCAGGCTGGGGGGTGGTGGTGTAATGGTGTGGGGCATGTTTTCTTGGCACACTTTAGGCCCCTTAGTGCCAATTGGGCATCGCTTAAATGCCACAGCCTACCTGAGCATTGTTTCTGACCATGTCCATCCCTTTATGACCACCATGTACCCATCCTCTGATGGCTACTTCCAGCAGGATAATGCACCATGTCACAAAGCTCGAATCATTTCAAATTGGTTTCTTGAACATGACAATGAGTTCACTGTACTAAAATGGACCCCAAAGTCACCAGATCTCAACCCAATAGAGCATCTTTGGGATGTGGTGGAACGGGAGCTTCGTGCCCTGGATGTGCATCCCACAAATCTCTATCAACTTCAAGATGCTATCCTATCAAAATTTCTAAAGAATGCTTTCAGCACCTTGTTGAATCAATGCCATGTAGAATTAAGGCAGTTCTGAAGGCGAAAGGGTCAAACACAGTATTATAATGGTGTTCCTAATAATCCTTAAGGTGAGTGTACACCGATCAGCCATAACATTATGACCACCTACCTAATATTGTGTAGGTCCCCCTTCTGTCACCAAAACAGCCCTGACCCAAAACCAGCATTCACTTTTTTAGCATTTCACCACTTTTCCTTCCTTGGACTACTTTGATAGGTACTGACCACTGCAGACCGGGAACACCCCATAAGAGCTGCACTTTTGGAGATGCTCTGACCCAATCTTCTAGCCATCACAATTTGGCCCCTTGTCAAAGTCGCTCAGATAATTTTTCCTGCTTGTAAAGTCCAATTTATAGTCATGCATTTTTTAAAGACAAGTGTAGTTAATGTGTTAGAAGCAGGAAATATGGGCAAGCATTAGGATCTGAGCGTCTGATAGCAAGGTCTATGGAGTCCATGCCTCGATGGGTCAGGGCTGTTTTGGTGGCAAAAGGGGGACCTATACAATATTAGGCAAGTGGTCAAGTGGTGAATGAACTCGAAAGTTAATCTCATTTAGCACCGGAAATGATCCCAATTTTGCCAGCTTGTGCGCTGACACTCATACAAAGCCTTTAACAGTTGCTTAGTATTGCTTGGGTTATATAACATATGATGTCATCACTTCTGGGTGGAGTGACTAAAGATTGTAGGAACATGAATTTCAATGTTTTTCAGGAAAAATCTATCAGATAAGCAAGATCAAATATCAAAATATGCAGGCACACCCAGGTAAAAAAGTAGTATAAGTATAAAATAAGTATGATTTATTTAAAGAGTATTTAATATGTACTTTTTAAAAGTATACTTTTAGTGTATGCACAAAGTGTACTTAAACATAACTATAATTTGCGCTGCAATGCATTTTATACTGTATTTCCATTAGAATGGCGATACAATGCAATTGTACCGTAAGTGTGCTTAATTGCTCATGAATCTTGATTTTTTAGTAGTGTATTTTAGTGCACTTGAAGTTTAAAAAAAGTTGTTCCATTTAGTATACTATTTACACTTGAAGTGTAGTCATAAATAGATGTTAAGTTGAAGTTAATACATCATTGAATACACTCAACTATACTTGGATTTGACGGAAATAGTACAAAATGTAGAAAATATAGTATATTTTTAATAGAATTATCTCTCTTTTCACCTGGGCATGTATTTGTGCATTTATTTATTAAACATTATACAATGAAATCTGGAAGGACAATTTAATCTCTCGGCAGAGCAGGTGGAGATTAAACAGAAAATAACAGTTGATGGTTAATCTGAAAGGACTGACTCTGATTCCTCTTATGATACACGGCTTTCAAATAAAATCCACACATTTCACTAGTGCCACTGTTTTGCACCAATACACAATGCAGATACAGACGTACATAAAATACGTTTTGCATAAGTATCTCATTCTACTTCCTAAAACAACAATTGTGTGCTTAGGGATTTGGCACAACAAATTTGGCTCTTCATTGTATTACTTATTATTCTTTAATAGTTTTTATATATTTCATATTTAGTTATATATTATAGATTAATTTGATTCTTCCTATTATTATATTCTACTTTTCATTTCTGTTGTTAAGTCTTGTTTTGATGTTGTAATGTTTCACAAGTAGATATGGATTTCCAATAGTCGCCATCTCAAGGCTCTTTATTCTATTTTAAATCACTTTATCTTCTGCTGTTCTTTGTATTCATCTTTATATCTGCATTGTGTGTTGACTCACAACAGAGTTTACTATCTTGGAGTAACAGACTCTGGTGGTGAGAGAGATCTTAAATTGGATCTGTGGCATCTAACAATTTTTGATGTACCTATAGTTGGAATTTTATTAAAATGTGTCAGCAAACCGAACCAACCATCTTAAGAGACATCCAATTTAAAATCTTGAAAGCACATCCGCTTCTACTCGTTGACCTACCAAACAGCTTTACCGTACTTCAGCTGTCAAGAGTTTAGAAATTATGTACATAAATCTTAATCAGAGCTTAACTGACTGCGCTCACTAAAAACAGCAAGGAACTGTGGGATTTCTACAAGTTTCACTCTGAGAAAACTACTTTACAAAGTGACGTCCAATATATATTTTTTAATTAACAGCTAAACCCCACCAGCTAAAGTCATTTTATTGTGATTTACTGTGAGTTGAAACAGTGGCATTTGCTTTAGATGTTGTATATGAGGGCCATGCAATATCTAAGACATAAGTGCTCCTATTGCAATTCAAGCGTAATTGAAGTTTATTGATGCATGCATTCATTAATCTTTACATAAAGTGTATATAAGATAGTATGTCTAATCCACTTTGCACAGATGAAGCCCCAGGCACTGTGTCCGGTTATGTAATACAACATGTCAGTGCAATCATAGAGAGGGAGAGAAAGTCCCGCCGCAGGAAACATGACTCAACAGAATGCTGTCAGGATACTGCAGGGCACAGCAGAGATTCAAGTGAGAGAGGATGGGGAGAAAGTTACATAGATCTTGGCCTATCTATTTTGGCATCTTGTATTTGTCATTGTAGGGATTACGTGGTTCAAAAGAATTCAAACACTGCACGTTCCTAAGGTGGCGTCACATCGATGAACTTTTTATTGCTGAGAGGTGTTTTTATAGCTCTGGGATATTTACATTTATGTGTTTGGCAGATGCTTTTGTTCAAAGCGACATGCATTCTTTCAAAGTCTACATTTTATCAGGATGTGTGTCCCCTGGGACCTGAACCCAAAACCTTTGCAATGCACACAATCCTCTACCAATTGAGCTACTGGAACAACAACAGGGATGTAATTGAGTATTTAGTTACATTTCACATGTCCTTAGACGGAGGGGCTCAGGTTAATCAAATGACCATCTGAATAAGCTGTCACTTGCTGGATCGGGCCGGTGCATCACCTTCACATACAGTAAGTGTATAATTTGCATGTTTTGAAGCCTTGCCAAATGAAATATTTAAGCAAAGATGACGCGAAAGAAATTTCAATACGTCACTTACGCGCTGTTTGAGAAGTTTCAGAGTGTGCCAGATTTATACGCATCTTGACGTAGTAAATAATACATAACAATCACTAGAAAAACCTAATAGTGAAAGCCAATTCGAATAAATCAAATCAGTCCAACATTGGGTTTCGACATCAGCCCGACGTTGGGTTTTGACGTCAGCTCGACGTTGGGTTTTGACATCAGCCCGACGTTAGGTTTTGACGTCAGCCCGACGTTAGGTTTTGACGTCAGCCCGACGTTAGGTTTTGACGTCAGCCCGACATTGGGTTTTGACGTCAGCCCGACATTGGGTTTTGACGTCAGTCCGACCTTGGGTTAGGACGTCAGCCCGATGTTGGGTTTTGATGTCAGCCCGACGTTGGATTAGGACGTCAGCCCGATGTTAGGTTTTGACGTCAGCCCGACATTGGGTTTTGACGTCAGCCCGACATTGGGTTTTGACGTCAGTCCGACCTTGGGTTAGGACGTCAGCCCGATGTTGGGTTTTGATGTCAGCCCGACGTTGGATTAGGACGTCAGCCCGACGTTAGGTTTTGACGTCAGCCCGACATTGGGTTTTGACGTCAGTCTGACCTTGGGTTAGGACAGTGTTTCCCAATCCTGGTCCTCGAGCACCCCCTCCCAGAAAGTTTTAGATGTCTCCTTATTTAAAACACCTGATTTAACTTATTAGCCTCCTTCCAAAATGGAAAACATGTCTCCCTAACAAGCTGATGAGTTAAATCAGGTGTATTAAATAAGGAGACATCTAAAACATTATGGGAGGGGGGTGCTCGAGGACCAGGATTGGGAAACACTGGGTTAGGACGTCAGCCCGACGTTGGGTTAGGACGTCACCCAGACGTTGGGTTTTGACGTCATCCTGACGGCTTGTTAGGACGTCAGTTGGACGGTGGGTAAGGACGTAAAGTCGAAGTTGGGTTTTGATGTCAGGCCGATGTTGGGTTTTTTGACGTCAGGCCGACATTGGGTTTTGACATCATCCTGACGGCTTGTTAGGACATCAGTTGGACGGCGGGTAAGGACGTAAGGTCAAAGTTGGATTTTGACGTCAGGCCGATGTTGGTTTTTGACCTCAGTCCGGCGTTGGGTTTTGACATCAAAGGATAAAGGATACATTTGTGATAGATAAATATTTATGACAGGTTCTTTTCATGTAAGAACGACGTTGGATTTTGAAGTCAGGCCGACGTTGGGTTTTTGACGCCAGGCCAGAGTTGGGTTTTGATAGAAATAGTCTGAACAACTAGAACACAGTATATTTTACATTTTACAGCAACAGGAAACAGTTGTGATAGATACAGATTTAAATAACATGTATTATTCACTGAAAATCATAAACTGAAATCAGCTGTGGTCACCATTCATTGTATGCAAAACGTTTACATAGAAAAAAAGCAGCTTAGAAATTCTGTTATAATTTTTTATTTCTGTTGTGTTGAACAGACACACATTGGGGTTCTTGGTTTTTAAACGTCAAACTGACAATGTGTTTTGACGTTAGGGTAAGGGTGACGTCAGGCTGACGTTGGGTTTTGACGTCATCTCAACATTGGGTTTTGTTGTCAGCACGATGTTGGATTAGGACGTCAGCCCCACGTTGGGTTGGATTATAATGTCTATTTTCTCTCACAGCTGTTTAGGAGAAACAGCTGTGAGATGGTAGGCATTCGCTTAACTACAGTAAACAAAGTACATGTGACTCTCTCTCTCTCTCTCTCTCTCTCTCTCTCTCTCTCTCTCTCTCTCTCTCCACTGTGGGAATATTCCTGTAGGGAACGCATGCATTGCTGGATAAAGGAGACAGGGCCAGAAATAACCCAATCCTTTAATAACTACTGTTTGTTCGTATGTTTGAAAGCACAGTATGCCTTAAGCATATAAATCGAGTACCAAAAAATTGTTCAGGACATCTGACTGCAGGTAAAGGACTTGCCATACAGTTACTAATAACACAATCTCTTTGCAGTATTTGAACAAAGATAGTACAGATATGCTTTTCCCAGCTGGGTTTCTTAAGTCAGTATGCAGATGGCTGATTAGTCTCTGGTGGTTTGTGAGAAAAAGTAACTCACAACTGGTAAATTGATTAGATCAAAAGTAAAAGTGATCTCAATCTGTGGCTCGGGACAGAGCGAGTTTTTCCTGAATAGTAAGGAGCAGACACAAGATTTTAAAAGGTTGTGTTTTTTAGGGCTTTAGCGCATGTAACACAAATTACCAAAGGACTGTCAAGGGTATTACAAGTCAGCCAAGGTAACTAATATTATGGTTTGCTAATACTAATACACAGAAATAAAGGTGTAAAAGCTGTCACTAGGGTGATATCCTTTTAAAAAGTACACTTGTAGCTACCTAAAGAATGCATATTAGTATCTGAAAGCCAAATTGTATACATATCTGTACCTAAAGGGTACACATTACGACCTTTGAAAAGAGTAAAAGAGTTAAGGTGTTATTTTTTTCTGAGAATGCATATAATAGCATTATTTGCAGAATTTCACTAAGCAAGCTTACGCATGAATTTGTGCGTAAAATGTGCATGCGGACGTTTTTACGAACAAATCATAATTCAACAAAAACTTTCATACCAATTTTTTTTCTAAATGTACGAAAAAAGTCAAGAAAAACGAATACCAAACGTATACGCAATAATCATGTATGTCGTGTGCTATAATCAAATACTAGACTAATGATAATGGATATAATAATGTTGATAAATATCTCTCTCTCTCTCTCTCTCTCTCTCTCTCTCTCTCTCTTTAGCAGAAACACATTCATAATCAAGGAAAAATTTTCAACATCAGCCAGATTTGTAACCAAGCCAAAAAAGAGCAATTCTCTATTACATCCCTTATACATTCTCTTAGAAATAGAAACCCTCTAGCCTTTTTAAAAACAACATAGTATGATGAATGCTTGAAACAGGCTTGCTTTGTCAAGGATATGCATGTTATGTCACGCTTGTATTATTGTATTACAGAATGCTTGATGCACTTATTCATGCATATACAGACAGACACACTTGGCATGTATCGCTCTTTTTTAATTTTCCTTACAAAACTAAGGCAAATTTTCTTATGTTTGCAAAAAGGCAGTTTGTTTAAAACATATGCATATGAAAATGAGCATACGGGAAAATACACAAGCTTTAAGCTCCGACAAGTTCAGACATCACCATTCACATCCTGGGTTCCTGTAGCTCAACTGGTACAGTATTGTGCTACATAATCAGAAACAAAAATGGTCAAACGGTACCTAGCTGTCACTGGGGTGGTACCCTTTCAAAAAGTACACATTTGCACCTAATGAGTTCATATTAGAATCTCAGAGGTACATATTGGTACAGCATATAAGTACCCTTAAAGGCACATACTGGACCTTTTTAAAGGGTTCTGCCCCAGTCCCAGGGACCATTTTTATGTGGTTATGTGCTTACATAACACCAATGTCGCAGGCTCAACTCCCAGGGAACAAACAAAGCTTTGTACATTTTAATGCACTGTTAACTACTCTGCACTATAGACTTGAATGTGTTAAAAATCATCATCTTACTGCAAGACAGTATGATTAAAACATCACAAGCCATCTGCCAATGAAAACTAATATAACTTTTAATATCAATTCTACCTGCAATGTCAGTTTTTCCAACTCTTGTTTCTTTTATATGCTCAAATAAATTTTTAGATTTACTTTAAAAAAAGCTAGTTCTAAAAAAATATATCGGAACAATTTAATTGACTCATACTTGGCCATACATACACTGTAAAAATACTTTGCTGCCTTAATTTTTTTTGTTAAATCAACTCAGATTTACAAGTCATGTCAACAGAGATGAGTTGTCACAACTTGTAAAATATAGTTGAGAAAAGTCAACTTAATTTTATAAGTTATAACAACTCACCTGTAGTTATATCAACTCATCTCTAGTCAAGATAAATAATAGTAAGTTGAAATGACTTGTAAATCCGAGTTAATTCAACAAAAAAAATTAAGGCAGCAAAGTATTTTTTACAGTGTACCTACAGTCTTGTTCAAAATAATAGCAGTACAATGTGACTAACCAGAATAATCAAGGTTTTTAGTATATATTTTTTATTGCTACGTGGCAAACAAGTTACCAGTAGGTTCGGTAGATTCTCAGAAAACAAATGAGACCCAGCACCCATGACACGCCCGCTCCTAAGGCTGTGCAATTGGGCAACCAGTTGAATTAGCTGAAAGGGGTGTGTTCAAAAAAACAGCAGTGTGGAATTCAATCACTGAGGTCATCATTTTGTGAAGAAACAGGTGTGAATCAGGTGGCCCCTATTTAAGGATGAAGCCAACACTTGTTGAACATGCATTTGAAAGCTGAGGAAAATGGGTCGTTCAAGACATTGTTCACAAGAACAGCGTACTTTGATTAAAAAGTTGATTGGAGAGGGGAAAACCTATAAAGAGGTGCAAAAAATGATAGGCTGTTCAGCTAAAATGATCTCCAATGCCTTAAAATGGAGAGCAAAACCAGAGAGACGTGGAAGAAAACTGAAGACAACCATCAAAATGGATAGAAGAATAACCAGAATGGCAAAGGCTCAGCCAATGATCACCTCCAGGATGATCAAAGACAGTCTGGAGTTACCTGTAAGTACTGTGACAGTAAGAAGACGTCTGTGTGAAGCTAATCTATTTTCAAGAATCCCCCGCAAAGTCCCTCTGTTTAAAAAAAGGCATGTGCAGAAGAGGTTACAATTTGCCAAAGAACACATCAACTGGCCTAAAGAGAAATGGAGGAACATTTTGTGGACTGATGAGAGTAAAATTGTTCTTTTTGGGTCCAAGGGCCACAGGCAGTTTGTGAGACGACCCCCAAACTCTGAATTCAATCCACAGTACACAGTGAAGACAGTGAAGCATGGAGGTGCAAGCATCATGATATGGGCATGTTTCTCCTACTATGGTGTTGGGCCTATTTATCGCATACCAGGGATCATGGATCAGTTTTGCATATGTTAAAATACTTGAAGAGGTCATGTTGCCCTATGCTGAAGAGGATATGCCCTTGAAATGGTTGTTTCAACAAGACAATGACCCAAAACACACTAGTAAACGGGCAAAGTCTTGGTTCCAAACCAACAAAATTAATGTTATGGAGTGGCCAGCCCAATCTCCAGACCTTAATCCAATTGAGAACTTGTGGGGGTGATATCAAAAATGCTGTTTCTGAAGCAAAACCAAGAAATGTGAATGAATTGTGGAATGTTGTTAAAGAATCATGGAGTGGAATAACAGCTGAGAGGTGCCACAAGTTGGTTGACTCCATGCCACACAGATGTCAAGCAGTTTTAAAAAACTGTGGTCATACAACTAAATATTAGTTTAGTGATTCACAGGATTGCTAAATCCCAGAAAAAAAAAATGTTTGTACAAAATAGTTTTGAGTTTGTACAGTCAAAGGTAGACACTGCTGTTTTTTTGAACACACCCCTTTCGACTGGTTGCCCAATTGCACAGCCTTGGGAGCGTGCGTGTCATGGGTGCTGGGTCTTGTTTGTTTTCTGGGAGTCTGCTGAGCCTATTGGTGACTTGTTTGCCACGTAGCAATAAAAAATATACTAAAAACCTTGATTATTCTGGTTAGTCACATTGTACTGCTATTATTTTGAACAATACTGTATATAACGGTGCTAAACTTCTGCAAGAGGGTTCCAGAACAACAATTACCCATAATACAATGAAACATCATCAGCCAATAAGATGCCAGTCTGTATGTTTATGCAACAATGTTATGTAACATAACATTTTTTAGGTAAATTTGACAAGACACACTTTTGTTAAATTAACTCAATAAAATTAAGCTCATATTGTTACACGAATTTGTTAAGTAATCTCAATATGAAAGGATTAAAGGAAAACACCACTGTTTTACAATATTTTACTATGTTCTTACATCAACTTAGACAAATTAATACATACCTACCTTTTTTCAATGTGTGCACTTAATCTTTGTACAGCACGTCGTGAATGTGTTGGCATAAGGCTTGGCCCCATTCATTCCTCAGGATCCAAACAGTGATAGTCCTCATTTTTATCTGCTTAAAAATCACCACGTTTTATTTTGTGTCACCATACTTACTCGTGTAACTACTCATGTAACATTCTTTGAATAGGGAAAACATGGAAGTGTTTGGTGGCTTCTAAATTCATCCATGTTTGGATCCTAAGGAATGAAAGGGGCTAAGCCAAACGCCAACAAATCCACGACACGCTGCACAAAGATTAAGTGTAAGTATGTATTCATTTGTCTAGTTTGAGGTAAGAACATAGTAAAATATTGAAAAAAGTAAATTGGCAAAAGTAAAAGTAATTTTTTTAGTGCAGAGGCAAGGACATTAAAATAGAAACCTGTGTTTGAATTATGCTTAAGAATGACCATTGGCAATTTCTGTTTGTGGGTATTGGGTGTGGTTATGTGCGTTCATGAACTCTATGGGTCTCTACAACTCAAGCAGAATTGGCTAAACATATTCTATTGACCGTATTCAACTGTGACATCACAAAACTTATCACACCCAACAGACAGGACACACATCACATAAAGGATACTTGCAGGGGATACTTTGTTTGAATAATGGTCACTCAGAGAGCCATAACTGTCACAATAAAGGTTGTATATCATTGCAAGTGACCTTTGATGTAATCCTGCACTGGCAGGCCAGGAGCATACACACACGTGAACAAAGCCTATAGAAAGTCATTTGCGTCACTACATTTGTGACCATGACAATCCCTGTTTATCCTCCCAAATGTAGAGCAGTAAACCTCTGTAACAAAATCTCAGTTTATAACATTTGTCAGGCAAAATTCCCTGTCAGTAAGTAAAGTTCTCAGGAGAATATGGACTCTCTTTCCTAATCCTACTTTATTTTCTCTGAAGGAATTTCGCCCGTGCCAGCTGGGCATTCCAGTTTCTGCTTTCTTCTTTGTAACATCCATCCCTCTTTAACACACACATACAGCACACACAATAGCATCTAATGCCCTTCATTATGTACCACAGAGCTAACAGTACAAAAGAGTATTAGTCTGCATGGTCTCATTACCATGAATACAGATCATAAACGAAACTCAGAAAAAGATTTCAGTGTGACAAGCTTATTAACTGATGTTTTATAATGCACAAAACTCCATTAGCTAAAACAGCAAAGCTGTTTCTCATTGAAAACAGTGATATTAATTCTTTTGCATCTTAGATTTGTTTGTTGAGAATTGGGAGTTTTTGAAAAGATCTCAATGAGAGATGTGATGCGAACAAAAGTCTTCTCATTTCTAAACAAATACTTCCAAGATCAAATGATCAGAGTTATGATATTACAATTACATTATAAGCTGTGTATTCTTACTGTGACAACAATTTGGGTATATTTTATTTCATAAGACATAAAACATCTCTTTATTGAACCTACATTAAAGGATTGGTTCATTGGTTCAAAATATTACCCCAATGTCATCCCAGTTGTATGACTTCCTTTCTCTAACACAGAGTTTTTGTAATGCCATTGAAGGTTAGCGTTGTGCAAACAGACACTTTTTATGCTTTTAGGAGCTGCTTACATAACATACAGTATAGACACAAAAAATAGAAGAATTCAAATACGTAAAATGTAAAATAAAGTAAGTAAATTCCAGTAAGCACATCCATCCATTATCAAAGTAATCCAAACTCCTGAAGATAAAAGTCATATCTGAGATGGCATGAGGGTGAATAAAATAAGAGATAATTTTCATTTATTGGTGAACTAAGTCTCTCAAAATCTTTAAGAGCAACATGTGAACGTGAACATGTGCAATAAAGCACTGCAATTGTATGTAAATGTATAAAAAAGCAATATATTAATGAGTGTCATTAGCCCCACCCCCTAATGAGACACAATATTATTATTATTGCACAATTAATAGCTCTTTAATTCGATACTGACTGCATAGTACATGCAATGTCATGTCACTAATGGGGCGAGCTACTTAAAAAATCAATAGATGCCAAACAGTTCAAATGGTTTTGTCTTTAATGCATCTCTTTGATGGTGACCAGATGCTGCATCATTAAGATGTATCTCACATCTGCTGTCTACAGACAGATCCTATCATTGCTAAGAGACAAGACCTCGCTGTGTTATCAAACCAAACCTTTATAACTCATCATAAATGCAAAGCAGGTGATATCAAGGAAATAACAGAAAAACAAACATGCCATTGTACTAAAGACAGCTAGCGCACTTGTGTTTGCACACACAAGCGCAAACACACCTACTGTACGTGCGCATGAAAAGTGGTGAAAGACAGTGTCTGTTTATTTGTGTGTGTATTTGTGCATGCATGTATTTGGGTGTCATAGAAGCCCAGCTGACAGAAAGGGAGAGGCCAGATGTTGCAGTTAATAATTCATCACGCTTCTTCTGAAAGCTGCATGGATTAACAAATGCATATAGCGGGAAAGGCATGATGACACACCACAGCAATGGAGAAAGAAGGAGCTTGCCGAAGCTGTACTCACTTGAGTTCTCTGAGCTGAGAGAGAGAAAGAGACGGGAAAGACAGATCTCAGCAAAGCATTCCAGCACGGACCCGTCGAGCCTTGCAGCCCCTCATCCCAAAAAACTGAGAAAATGGAGATAAAGTGAACAATCCAGAAAACAGGAAAGATAAAGCAGAGGGGATAGAAGATGCAAGCAGGGTGTGAGGAAGCGGAGATATATAATGTGTGTGTTTGTGTGTGTGTGTGAGAGAGAGAGAGACAGAGAGAGAAGAAAGCAAGGGAGATGCTGATAAGAGTGGGAGGAGACATAGTGAAAGTCTATTGGTTGGAAGAAAGGGAGGTGGGGATGAGCTTAGCCAATGACCTGAGTGAATGTGCAAGGCAACAGAAAAATTGCAGAAGGGAGAGAGGACAAATTATGTAGATTGATTTTGGTGTGGTATTGAAACACACTGTTTACAATTGGATTTCTATTTTTGTCTTGGTTTCTAGTTAAGCTTGGAAGTCCTATCCTGAATTCTGAAACATGTATTAAAGGATTAGTCAATTTTCTTAAAAAAATAATCCAGATAATTTCCTCACCACCATGTCATCCAGGGTGTTGATGTATTTCTTTGTTCAGTCGAGAATAAATTATGTTTTTTGAGGAAAACATTCCAGGATTTTTCTCATTTTAATGGACTTTAATGGACCCCAACAATTAACTGTTTTAATGCAGTTTAAAATTGCAGTTTCAAAGGACTCTAAACGATCTCAAACGAGGCATAAGGGTCTTATCTAGTGAAACGATTGTCATTTTTGGCAAGAAAAATTTAAATTATGCACTTTTAAACAATAAACTGACACATACTCATTAATTAGTCTCATTCGACATACAACAACGTCGGAACGGTCCTCTTTCTCCACACTTGTAAACACTGGGGCGTAGTTTCGATACGTCATCCGTGACCTCTTGACGTGATGACGTATTGCGTGAAGTCGCGTTGGCACGTCACAGGACTGGAGATAGACGAGAAGTTGTGGTTTAAAAGTGCCTATTTTTTTATTTTTCTTGCCAAAAATGACAATCGTTTCACTAGATAAGACCCTTATGCCACGTTTGAGATCATTTAGAGTCCTTTGAAACTGCAATTTGAAACTGCATTAAAACTGTTAAAAAGTGTTGGGGTCCCTTAAAGTCCATTATAATGAGAAAATCCTGGAATGTTTTCCTCAAAAAACATAATTTCTTCTCGAGTGAACAAAGAAAGACATCAACATTTTCGATGACATGGTGGTGAGTAAAATATCTGGATTTTTTTAAAGAAAATGGACTTATATAACGCAAATAACCAATAATAGTATTTAATGTTAACATATTGAACCTACTAGCGCTGTTACCTACTACCTGAAAAGGTTTTAGAGAGGTCAGTGTGTGCCAGGTGTTACTATACATGGTGGCCAGGTAAGTATGTAGATGTACATATACCATAACACCAGTGGCGGCTTGTGACTGCTCATCCGAGGGGCGCTAATTCAAAATAAGTGTCATGTGTGTTGCTTGCGTTTTAAAAATGTGTTTGTTGCGTCATGTGAACCATGTGCATCACGTGTTTTGTTAAAATAAGTGCCTGATGCATACGCGCAAAACCGTTTCTGATAAAAGAGACGTTCACGTTCACAAAATACACGCAAGACACTCCCTTAACAGTAAACTTTGATTACGCAAGAGATTATCGAGTATCTGGCAAACGCGAGCGTCTCTTTGATCATAAACCCTTTAGTAGGCACTTATTTGACAAGATACGTGATGCACAGGATCTCTCGGTGCGCAGAACACATATTTAAAAAAAAGAACTACACACATGACGGGCTAGCTACATACATGTTGTGATATACTCCAAAAAAATTCACCGGCTGCCACTACATAACACCAAAGTTCAAGTTGACTGAAAAAGATAAAAATATTTGGGTGACCGAGATCAATCAAATCACATCACTGTCAAAGTCAGGCTAAAAATATACTTTCTGTCAAATGAAAGTGCAAGATTGATAGGGACAAATTTTCTACCCCTCTATTACTACTGTAAGTATCAACTAATGGTAAGAATGTGAGCAGAGAAAAAACCCAGGGGAGTGAGTTTCTAAGAGGGGTGTGACTTTGTTGATAAAAGCAACAACTGTATACATGCTGAGGGAGGTGGGCAGGGTCCGATCTCAATCTTTGATTTGATTGCACGAGAGAGCAGTGTTGCCATGGAGACTGCATCCAGTGCAGCAGAACCCAGATGGCAAGCTGCCTCGTTTCCCCTCTTTCCCCACCTCTTCTCTATCTCTATTGCTCAGCAGCCTGGAGTAGATATAGAAGTAGTGCAGACCTGCAGGACCCAAATTTGAAATTGCTTGCGACTGCAACACAAAGCCAGCACTCATCAGCACAGTGCATGTGAGTGTGTGCTCTATTTGTGGTATGAATGCAGATTTCTCAGGAAGCCTCAGGGTGGTGATGCCATTGCACGTCAAATCTCATGTTATGTTCTTGTAAACAAAGCTCTAAATATTCACACTGGACAACACTGTAACACTTTTACAGCAACAACTAACCAACATGCTTTAATAAATAATGCACAATAAATCACGTCTCATATATCAAGCATGATATTTGTTGTTTTCTCTTTGATAACTTATTAATGTCACCTTGCATTAATGCCACTAATGGTGCTTTTCCATTGGATGGTACGGCCCGGTATGGCTTGGTACTGCTCACTTTTGGGGGTTTCTACTGTACAGTACCTGATACTTTGAATGCTTACATCTTCTAAATGCAACCTAGAAGACTATACTGTCGGTTTATAAGCTAGATATATACTAAAAGCCAAAGAACTAAATTTTAAATTTCATAGGGATTTTATAAAATTGTCCCAGCTGCTAGCTACTGTCTGTAGAGTGCTGCACTCAGAATGAACCGTGAAGATTAAAAACCATTTCAAAGAATTATTATTTTGCCAACTAAAGAACAAAGTTCACCTACAACAATGGGCGTTGTGTCTGCAAACAATGTCAAAATGAACAAACAGAGTGAATGAAATAGCATGCTTGTGTTCCTACCTCAAACACAAGTTACATGGAAACAAATAATTCAGTTTATTATACTGCTTGATCGCCATTGTTTGTTTAATATTGTGTAAATCTTTATATTAAACTGTGGATGTCAAAGGTGAACGCCTTTTTGTTACACTTGACTAATATTTTACTCATATTAGTGAATAGCTGTGTTCGACTTCATGCCGCGCTGCGCAGACAGATCGGCGTATGACATCACAGTACCGCGGTGATGTCATATTCCGATCAGTATGCGCAGCGCCGCATGAATACGGAAATAATTGTGATCAAAATAAGTAATCTCATATGAGACAAACATATGAAACAGCTAATGATCAGTTATAATATGCATTACGGTCACAGAATTTAATATTAGGCTAAAGTTAATTATAGCCTTCTTGCATTTTACGGTTTCAAAGCTATTTGTAATCATTTATATAATGGAGTTAAGCTGCTTACCTCTTTTGAGACACTTTGTTGCTGATTTTAACGATCATGCTGAATTATTGTATGACCTCCTTTATGCCATTTCTAGAGAGGAATATTATGAGAGGTAATTATGGTGAGACAGGACAGCTTTAAAAGAAAAGACTAAACAACTGGTACTGTATATATTATTGCCTACTATGAATTGGAAAATTGAAAAGTCTGCACGTTATTTCCCACTATATTTATAACATAAATATAGTGACATCTAGTGGACAGTTTTGATAAAGCAAGCAAACGCGAAATGAAGTCGGGAATTACAGCACAAAAACAGTTATGAAGGTGTCGACTGCTTCAGTTGCTAACTTTGTATATTCAAATATGCAAACAACAGGCATTTGGATGATGCAATCTGTTTTTTAGCATTTTAAGTCATTGATAATCCGACGGCTCAGTACCCTATTTATTATTTACAGCCGTATTTATTGACTAGGAATTTGCTGAGCAGCAGAAATACATTAGACATAACTAAATCTCAACAAATATTTGAAATATATAAATACTACTTACTGTATATCAAATCAAGTCTATCTGAAAAATGAGGGATCCCGCTGTGGTCCTCCTCTCTCCAACTCCACTTTCTCTCGCTCTCATGCACACGCAAGCGCGCGCGCACAGGTTTGTTTCATCATGTTAGTGTGGGGATTTCAAAGACTTCCATTGTTTTCCTATCTGACTAATAATATTTTATATAATATAATCCTGCCCCTCAACCTAACCCTTATAAAAAATTGTTGAAAAAATTGGCAAAACCTGTCTGTTAATTTTGGAAGACCATATCATCGTCATTTTGTGACCCCACATGCGCAGGGTGACTGTGCAAAAACTACACACCATCAAAAGGTTTTATTTTATTTTTGGCAGTGGTATAAATGGTAAGGTAAATTCATTTGTCAGTTTAACACAAAAAGGGGGTTTATACAATTTTTTGAACAAAAATGTGTTTCATTATGGAAAACATGAGGACTGTGGTACTACGTGAAAGAAGAGTCTGTTCTCTTCGGTTCTTTTTCCAGAGGGTATTATTTCACTGACGCCAACCAAAAGATATCACTTTGTAAACACACACCATCAACCCAGATAACATTGCCACTTCTCTTATTTGCCCATTTATCTGGATGAAAAAGAGCATTTTGTAGGCAAAGTAAGTTTCAAAGCCAACACACATGAACTGACTACTTTAAAATGGAGCAGATAAGACACAAAGTATAAAGGCAGACACACAACGGTTGTAAGGTGGAATCCACATTTTATTACATAAACATAAGACAAACTTTAAAGACAACAAACAAAATAAAATGTTCAGTTCCTGAAAGTCAAGTCGCTGAAAATAAAACAGCCTGTTAGAAATAACAATGCTGGAGTCATCATATAAAATCAGTAAAATGACAACACTCGCCCACAATCATGTAACCTTGCATAAGAGCACAAAAGACATCCTGACTGTTACAAGTTCCCATTTGTCTTCATCCGTGAAATCCTTTGTGTGAGGTATTTGCAATGGCAGGTCTCTGTTAAGAAAATAAAATTTCCCAAATCTGTAAAAGTTAAACCCGGTTAAAACTAGAGCATGGGAAATGCTTTCTTTTAGCTGAATGTTCCTGCCCTGTTTCTCTCCCCGAATCGTCGAAAGAAAGTTACGAGTGCTGATGGTTCTGGTCTCTTATCTAAAGGAAGGTCCTGCCCCTGTCCTGTGCGTCGCTGAAAAATCTGTCCAAGTTTGAAGTTGGGTGCCGACTCATTATCGGAAAGCGAGACAGACCTCCCAAACGTCCCTTGTGCTCGCTCTAAAGCAGAGTCTGGCAATGCTCCCAATCCTGCATTGTGCCTCAACAGGTTTTCTTCCGTGCAAACCTTGCCAAAGTGCGTCAAGTGTTGGGGTTTACTGCGTACAGGTGTGTCAGGTAATGCCCAAACTCCATCATCGAGGATGTCAACCCTTGAGAGGTTAAAAGAGTGCCTGCGGTGGGGTGTGTTACGTGGAGAGATGCGGGGGCTGAGAATGGTCCACGGTGAACCTAGACCTCCCATCCCATTCTGCAAAGACAGATCCACCGCTCTTACATCCCTTTGCTGAGGGGTGGAGGTGCACACGCTGTGAGATCGGAAACGATCCGGTGTAGCGTTTCCATTCAGGCCTGCAATGCAATCCTGAAAGCGTAAGACTTTACCGGTGAGCTCAGGCATTTTATCCGCCTCCTCTTTTTTCTCTTCCTCCACCTCTATTTTATCCACATCTTCATTCTCCTTCACCCCTTCTTTTTCTGTCTCCCCAGCTTGTCTGGTTAAGGTGTTGCTACCAGCATCCTCTTTGGAGTCGCTGCCTTCACATATGAGTTCATCAACAATGCAGTGTCCCCTCTTTGACGCAGCGCGCTCACGCTGAGCATCATTAACGCAGGGTGCAACCGGCTGCAACTCTTTTTGGAAGCCATCTTCTGGTTCTCGTACCACTGAGCTTCCCGAGTCAATGATATTTGTTTGGTCGTCTTTGGCCTCAGCAGGGCTGTCCGGATCCTCCCTGCCCTCACGCTCCTCAACCTGAGGGCTGTTGTTTTTATTTAATTTCATGGCGCTGGCAGTGACAGGCAAGGGTCCGCCGGGTCTCCTTCGAGAAGCACGTTGGCTGAGAAAACTTGTCAGGACGGATTCTAGAGCCGTGGCATCATCTGTCACATCCCGTTCTGAGCATGTGCCAATGGATCTGCGCTTTGGCCATCTGCTCAGCACCTCTCGTTCTCTCTGCTGTTGCTTGCGGGTCTCGGCAGCCTCTCTATCACGGTTCTCCTGTAGGACACAGAACAAGTGTGCATGCGTGTATTCATTTTCAAGCATAGAGTTTTGCCATCTAGTCATTTTATACAAAGTCATAAAAATCACAATATTTTATATAATTATTGATCAATGTACATTTATGTGCGTTTGCTATGATCAGGGTTCCCACACCTTAGTTAACTTTAAATTCAAGGACCTTTCAAGGACTTTCCAAGTCCAATAACCTCAAATTCAAGAACTAAATGTGGGGACACATTTCAAGTGAGCCTTCAAGATACATTGTTACAGTTTTCTTTCGAGGGAACTCGCGTTGCGTCACTGCGGTGACACTTTGGGGACGCTTCCAGGGATAAGTGCGTCTGAATGTGTATATCAAATTCAACCAATTGTAAGGCTTAAAGACAAAGACAGGGTGACACGGGAGCCAGGAAGTATATCGCTATCTGAAATATTGCCGAAGACAGCGTTACAGGGACACAGAAAGTATGGCAAGGAAGACGCAGTGTCTCGTTCCCTTCTCAGGGACCAACAGTTACATACTTAACCCGAGGCGTTTTCATGTGTCAAACACAACTATGCAAAAAAACATTCGCATACAGAAGATATAAGCATTTAAAGCGAACAGTTTAGGATGTGTGCATAAAAGGCTAGAAATTTTATGATATTATCCTACACTACACACACAGGGAATAATATGGATTTTTTCCAGAAAACTTCTTGCATAAAATGATTCATGCACTTTCAATGACCTGTATGCATGTATATTTTCAAAAACTTCCCAGGGCCTTGAATTATCTCCAAAAGATTCACAAATTTCAAGGATTTCAAGGACCCGTGGGAACCCTGTATGATGTAAACTTTCTTTTATAAATAAAAATAAAGTTTACCTGTGTAGCTCTCTCAAACCTATCACAGAAGGAATGAAAGATAGAGCAACACTCCTCTAGTTTAAATGTGGCCGGGTCTTCGCAGAAATACTCAGCCACAGATTTACTGAGGGCGTCAAGTTCCTGGAGGGAAGCCTCCACATCTGCAAGCCGCATATCGGCCATCTGTGGAATAGCAGATATTCATTATTCTGATATACATCATTTATTTATAAACATAAGAGTCATCTCTCACTCGAAGAAATGCTTCCATCTGATGTTGGAGATCTGGCTGTTTACTGGCATCCGTTTTTGCTTGCCTAATTTTCTCCAGCTCCCTTTGCAAGTCCGTCTCCACCTCCTGTTTTTGGATTCTGCATTGCAAATTGCATCCCTTAAACATTAATGAACATAGCTAAAGAAAGAGTCGGACACGCATCATACCTACCTTGCAGCAATCCCGATGTGTTGAAGCTGTTCAGGGAAACGCAGCAAAACTTCATCTATCTGTTGGGCTTGCTGTGATGCATAAAGAATAAAATCCAAGCAGTCACTATTTAGTAATAAGTATTAGAAGTTACTAAATCCTTATTTTCGCTTGGCTTACCATACACACGTAGTGCATAAGGTTCATGTCAGGTTTATTAGCTTTGGTGTCTACCAGTTTAAGCAACGATGTCATCCTGAAGCCGATAGCACTGCCTGCATAGCCACCCTGAGCAAGATTCAGCCACAGAAAGATAGAAATACACATCATGTGTAGTTCACACTAGGAGCATTTAAAGATGCATTTATAGTGAAAAGTTAGTTTGATACTCACAGCATTCATGTAGTTGCCAGCCTTCAGCACCAGTCTGATGATTGAATGCAAGTCATCACATGCCAGAAGTTCTTTGGAGAAAAAAGAAAACGTATCATGTTTTTCCACTAGTCATGTGGCAATATACTGATAAAAAGGTTATAGTCACAAAAAGCTACTGTTCATGGCATTGTACAAACACACAAAGTAATATATAAAGAGTTCGTATGAAGGTTAAATGAGAAAAGTACCATTGGCAGCTGTTGTCATGACGGCAATTGAGTGTTTGATCTCCTCAATAAAAGGAAAAAACTCCTCTCTGAGCCGCAGGCTCTTTAATCTCACTTTATACCTGAAAACACATCACATCCAAATCAGCTTTACATTTCACTAAAGTTTCTCGAGTATTCACGTGTATATATATCAATCATGACATCACAACTCACCCCGGCACCTGAACCAGCATCACCATGAAACGGTCGGCCTCATTTAACAGAGATAAATCTCCATCGAACGACATCAGCTTCTTTGACTAGATACAAAAGTGGTATTACTCTGTGATCAGCAGATTATAGCATTAAAGGGATAGTTCACTCCAAAATGAAAATATTGTCATTAATGACTCTCCCTCATAACATTCCAATCGGTTCTTCGGAATATAGTTTAAGATGTCTTAGATTTAGTCCGAGAGCTTGCTGACCCTCCATTAAAAATCTATGTATGGTATACTGTCCATGTCCAGAAAGGTAATATAAACATCATCAAAGTAGTCCATGTGACATCAGTGGGTCAGTTAGGATGTGTTGAAGCATTGAAAATACATTGTTGGTCCAAAAATTACAACTTTATTCAGCATTGTCTTCTTTTCCGGTTCTGTTGTGAACCGTGTGCACGAGACTGAAGTCACGTGACTGCAGTGACGCGGCTGACGTGTTATCTGGTGCGCCCCAGCTGTTTTTTGTGCGCCCGAGCTTCGTTTACAGTCTGAGGGAGACGCGTAAGTTTGAAAAAAAGAAAAACTTCGCAAACACGTCAGCCGCGTCACAGCAGCCACGTGACTTCAGTCTCGTGCACACGGTTCACAACAGAACCACAAGAGAAGACAATGCTGAATAAAGTCATAATTTTTGGACCAAAATTTTTTATGCTTTTCGATGCTTCAACACATTCTAATTGACCCACTGATGTCACATGGACTACTTTGATGCTATTTTTATTACCTTTCTGGACATGGACAGTATATCGTACATAGATTTTCAATGGAGGGTCAGATTCAGTAAGCTCTCGGACTAAGTATAAAACATCTTAAACTGTGTTCCGAAGATGAACGGAGGTCTTACGAGTTTGGAACGACATGAGGGTGAATCATTAATGACATTATTTTAATTTTTGGTGAACTATCCCTAATAGCGTTTTATTAGCATTATTAAAACTACTTTACCTCAATGTCTTCAGGCAACAGCTTGCTGAGCTCCCTTAGTTTACCAGAAGCAAAGCACAGATTACCGTGCCTGATGGCCTCCACGATGTCATTCGCCGGCCTGGTGTGCATCAATACATTCAAAATGTAATTACTTTGTGAGCTCTCAGTTGCTCACATACATAATATTACACAGATGCGATTTATTGTTGACAGTGTATGCAATTGTGAGCCTACCTTTTAAACTGTTTAAGCAAAATCCCTATATTCATACTTTTCTTGGAGTTGAGAATTGAAACCTAAAAAACACGTTGAACATACGTCATTTATTGTACAAGAGAAGAGTGACGTTCAACAAACGTACAAACAAAAAACTAAAATGTCGGCGCTGGCTGGCGGGGAAAGAGTTAAAGATACAACGAAGGAAAACACCGATTTTTTTGATCCCACCCCAAATAGGGGCATTTTGGACATGATATAACAAATGATCTGTGGGGTATTTTGAGCTGAAACTTCAGAGACACATTTTGGGCACACCTGATACTTATATTACATCTTGTAAATGGGCATAATATGTGCCCTTTAAACCCTTTGGACTGGGTTTGTCCAAATTTTTCCCCAAACATGAGTTGAACGGTGTATGTGGAGTTTAATATTCAAAAAACATTGGTCTACATGTCTATGTTTTTTTAGAGAAAGAACTGGAAGACATCCAAAGTTAGAGATGTCATCTTTGTGGGTCTCAGGTTAAGACGGCACATTCGATCTGATAAAGCATCAGTATTATCAGTGCTTGACTCGACTTTCCAGTTCATTTACCTGAACATTTGAAAGCTGAGAGAGTTAAGCAATGAACTGTGTAGATGAAGTCCACTAACGGTTACTGGATGTCATACTTATTTCCCTGCTTGCTCCTATCCAAAAGATGACATCTGACTCTTCAACGCTGCAAACTTGACTAGGATCTTACTACAGCTTCAATGACAAATCCTTGTCAAAAAAGTGTTCAGCTTAGATGATTAAGAAAAATCACTTACGTTCTCGGATTCTGTAATAGTTTGCGAAAGACCCCACACACTTTTTCGGACTGTCCCACCCTTCCGAACCACACCGTGGTGCTCACTGTGGCTGAAAAGCTCCTCCATTCGTTTAGTGTCCAGCTCAAAGTCTTCGAGGTTGCGCTGGGCCGTCCACACATTACGCTTACCCAGAACGCTGTGCCTGGGGATGGCATCCCAGTTGAAGTTACGCATTTTAGAGCGCTGGTGGACAGACCGTGTGAAGGGGTCTCCCATAGGTGAAGGGGGTGGGGGTGGTGGAGGTGGTGGGGGTGGCAGTAGGGCCATTGGAGGTGGTGGAGGTGGGGGTGGCGGTAGGGCCAGTGGAGGTGGGCCCAGAAGATGGGGCTGTGTGTTATGCCTGAAGGGTGAGGTCTCATTTTGAAAGGATCTGGAGATATCAGGAGGAAGAGTTGCCGTGGGTACAACTTGAACTCCATCCATTGGCAGGTGCAGTCTGTATGTCCAATGGCTTCAAACCCTGGCTAAAGCCCTAAAAAAATCAAAATGAGAGATAATGATGATCACAGTACAGTACACAGTAGCTGTCTGAACTAAATGTTGTAGTGATCCAGTATTCATAAATGAAGCAAAAACATTTTATTGCATTCTGTGAATTATGTTGTGCTAAAGGAAGTGTTCATTTGTATGATAAGATTTTACACTAATTTAAACAAAGTATAAAGTAACATAAGTAGCCTGTTTGATAAAAATTATAGTGATGCGAGCCAACACCAAAATCAAACACTTTACAAATTTGAGAAGCTACGTTACCTTTGACTTGAAAGAGGATCTGCAATTTTAGTCTTTTAATGTCACGTTTTCGACTCAAAACAAACAAACAACAAAAAATCTCAATAAAATAATAAATGATGCTGAATGAATCGGCAACATTAAGTTGACTTGTAAACATATGGAAATATACACAGTAAAGGTCTTTAAACATGACTGCTAAGAGCAACACGCATGTTTACAAAAGTGACCATGCTTGCAAACATACAACAAAATACAGCACACGCATTAACATTTACGCTGTAAAAAATCTATTGCAGCTATTACATGAAAGCAGTACAGCAAATTTCAGTAAATAAATGACATTTACGTACCAGTAAACAAAACGACGCTAACTTATTTTAAGATTTTTCTCACATTATTTGAAGAAAGCGATCGTCGAAAGTGTCAAACGCCATCAACCTCAAGCACGAGCACTTTAATGGAAGAGAGTAGCCACGCCCCCTCACACGCGCACCTTTCGCCTGAGAAATCTCTCTCTCTCTCTCTCTCTCTCTCTCTCTCTCTCTCTCTCTCTCTCTCTCGCTCTCTCTCTCTCTCTCTCTCTCTCTCTCTCTCTCTCTCTCTCTCTCTCTCTCTCTCTCTACATAATTTCATTTTTATAGTTTTTTTTTTTTACATTTTTAACATCTCTTTCTCTCCCGCTCTCTCTCTCAATTCAGCGTAAAGAATTGAGAGAATTGAGAACATATTTTCGTTGTTTTATTGTTTTTTTACATTTTTAACATCTCTCTCTCTAAAAAAAACATCTCTCTCTCTCTCTCTCTGCAACGTAAAGAACTATTTACAGAATTATATTTTTATTGTTTTTTAAATTATTTTTTAACATACCCCCCCCTCTCTGCAACCTAAAGAACAATTTACAGAATTATTGTTTTTTAAATTATTTTTAACATATCTCTCTCTTTCTCTCTCTCTCTCTGCAACGGAAAGAACATTTTACATAATTTCATTTTTTATTGTTTTTTTTTTACATTTTTAACCTTTCTCTCTCTCTCTCTCTCTCTCTCTCTCTCTCTCTGCAACGTAAAGAACATTTTACATAATTTCATTTTTTTTTTCGTGAAAACTGTAGGTTTATATTGTTGTTTTACAAGGAAGCAACATTGTGTATGCTTGCAAAAAATTTTATAATGCGTCTCCAGGGCCTTATTCAACTCCAGGGTATAATTTCAATATACAAAAATATAACAACAGATTTGTCTTTTGATTCCTGTTAAAAATTCCTGTTGACATTTCATTGAAGCCATTTGGCTGCATAGTAAATTATTAAGGTTTACATCTACGCAAACAGGTTCTGTTTAAATAGCTCAAATTTTAATAGTGAATGAGTTTTGCTAAACTTAACCAATTATCAGCTAATCATTTTTTTACTAAGATTTAGAGGTTTGAGGATAAGTGTAGTACACTCTGCCTGACTTCGAAGTTCCTGTATTAAATGTGTATATGAAAAATGTTGTTACCGTCACAGTAAAAAAATAGTCATGAACATCAACTAATAGAATCACACAAAGACATTTTTCGTTTGCAAACATTTCAGATTTTATCATGTGGGTTCTTGTATTTCACTTAACTCCAGGAAATTCGGTTAAAGTGAGGAATAAAGGCTAACATCATGGGGGTCCAGTTTCAAAATCTGTCTTATATCTTTACATATGTACAGTCATCATACACTACAATACTACAGAGCAGCCTAAAATATTGATTGTACATAAATATGGTAATATTTATAACCCTTTGATTCTGCAATGTTCTAAAACTAGACCTACGGAGTAATCACCAAACACTTTTGTTAACAATAATAAATCAAATAAAAGTAACATTCTCCAAAAATAAAACAACCCAGACACATTTGTTTGATTTAGAAAAAGAAAGGGGAAATTACTATGTTCATGGCTGAGGAGCATTTCAAATCCTATTGCTTTGGAAGAAACATCCATCACTTTATAAAAAGGATCAGTGTCTGGTGTTCGTTTCTGCTGTCTGACACAAGAGTCTGTAAGTTCAAACTAAATACTTGGTATAAAAAATGTCTGACAAAGGGAAGTCCCATAATTTCATTTAGTCCCTCTTCTGAAGTAAGCAACTGGTCCTTGAGGAAGAAAGAGTGAAGGCAAAGATAAAAAGGCTTTCGCAAACATGCTAGTATACATGTACTAATCAGTAGGTGACTAAAATAAAATGGTTATTTTAAGCATACGCAAACATTTACAAAATAATTTAACCATTATTTTCATGGACTACTACTCAAGTTGTATTTTACTGAAGCTGAAGCATTGAGAAGAATTAAATCCCAATGCATGGAAAACAGGCAAACACGAAAATACACTTCCTAGATACATCTTCGGTATTGCTTCATCTCAAGTTTAAAAATATTTAGTGCAATGTTCAACAGTCCTGAACATTATTTATCATCATAAGTTACTTTGACATTTATCGATCCATGCAGTCACTGTAACATTTCAAACTCATTTTAAGTATTAATATCCATTTTTGGTGAGAATTATGCAGTTAGATCTTAGTTAGTCTTGTTTATGTCAATTCAATTACAAATATATTCGATTATTAACAAATACAACTTAAAACTATGATATATTTAAATAATTACATCAAAATTCCTTTGATTTTGTACTAACTTTTTGAGACAGTTTCTAGTTATGATGCTTGACAACAATTCATTAGTAACACAGAAAGAGGAAAAATGCTACAGTGACATGCACTTACAGGTGCGTAAAGCTTTGATTGGGTGGGAAATAGTCAATTTCTTTTTAAACAAAAACAGAAAGATGCATACAGTATGTGTGGTTTTAGTATGAATGAAAATGGAGGAAAAGGAGAGCACCCCCAATGCTTTTCGGAAATAACCTCTAGTGCACATTTTGGTAAATAAAGAGGCAGATAATGTTGGGCCTGTGTTAAACAAAACCAAAATTAAAATAGAAAGTATACATAAACTTGCATTAGTGCATAACACAGAAAATAATCAGCAAATATTCATTTAAATAAAACAAAAATGTACTCTTCTCATTTAGAGAAAACAAGCACTGTCTGAAATTCCTTTACCAGAGATTTTTAGCTTTATCTCTTGAAAATGTGAAAGGCTTTGTAAAAACAAGCAAAAAAACAATAATAAATGCATCCGTGTTTGGTACATTCATCAATTCATTCTAATGCATTTTAATGAATTAATCTCATGGTAAAAATAAAAAGTTAGTGTTATTTTAAGATCTTCAATGTAATATTTTCAAGCATTTGGATCAGTTTAACTACTTTGTTAGCTCGGTAAACGTACAAGGACACAATACCAATGTCACGAGCTCCATGATAAGAGTGCTCTGCATTTTCTGCACTTGTATCATCTACAAGACCAAATCTACAATACAAAAAACAATGAAGTAAAATAAAATGCTTCCCACAGTTAATGTGAGAACACAGGGAATGTGGACAGTGTGCATGACTGAGAATAGTCTGGAAAAAATACAGCCGTTCTTGTATGACAATCCAAAGGTTTGTTTCAGTCAATTTAATGATGTTTATAGGGATGAAACTGATAAATTATTAACCATTTGATTGGAGCTTCAGGACCAGTTACACTAGGGACTATGCAGACACTTGAGAACAGTTTATAGCAGTAATAGGAGGACATGTAAAATCAAAAATAAGTGTGGGTTAGAAAGCTAAAGAAAGTTAGTGAGTAAGAGGCTGTAGCCTCAGACCGCTGGTCTCTCGCCGTCCTACTGTGTCACACTGTGGCTAAAGACATATAACGGGAAAGCTGGGCAAACTGGTCACTTTCACTGTTCTTCCAGCCAGGAGGGCTTGTCGGCCCCTGGTGGTTTGAGTTTAATGTTGAACTGCTTGAGGGTCTGTTCCAGCTGCTGCTGGTTTCCAGCAAAATAGGCAGAGATGGCATTATGGAACAGAAGAAGCTGTTTGTGCATCACTTTGACCTGTAAGAGAGATAGACAAACACACACACACTGTCAGCTCTGAGATAACACTGTAAAGGCATACTTTAAAGACAAAAATGTAAACATTATTAGCATTCCCTATAACGTGCAAAATGCTCGTTTTTCATAAATATGATATTTAAAAAAGGATACACTAATATATATATTTTAGAAATGCACCGATATATCGGTCAATAATCGGTATCGGATGATAAAATGAATTTTTGTTTAAAACCAGCCAATAGTTTTGCCAGATATACCCTGTCAATCAAAAAAAGAACAGGAAAATGTAATGAATTTGAGCTCTGTGTATTGAAAATGTAAATAAACGTCACTAGTTTAATGTTCAATATTATTGGTCATTATATTAATGAATAACGTTCAGAAAATGTACTGTATGTTCCAGGTTATAAGTCGCACAGCCGCCAGAGTCTGCTCTATGCTACTCCTGTATTTATATAATTCAATGGATTCAGTGATGTGGAATGACTTCAGGAGCTTGTTGAACTTGATTTGGCTTGTCATGTTAATTTAGCCTATTTAGCCTCCCAGGTATGTTCTGTATGCTATTGTGTTAGCTGAATAAATGGTAATGTTACGTTAACATGCACGGACACCTATTCAGTCTGCTGTTCTGCGTGTCATTGTTTAGTTGAATAACTCGCCTTTACAGATTAAATGTCTGTTCTTGGGCTTGGATTTTGTGAAATCATTTTCTAAATAAATAAATGCAACATATAGTCCAGTGTGACTTAACCCGAAAGTATACTAGGGACGTCCGTGTATGCGCGCCGTCTGCATGACGTCATTTTCGTCATCAGGGGGTCCGCGGTTGTCCGCGTCCAGGGGCGCCGTAAAGGGGGGAAAAGTTAGGACGATTCTAAGGGCCCATGAACTTTTGAGGGCCCCAGCCAAGGACTGTGCCGCAAACGCAACCCCCTTAAGCTGAGCCCTCTTGGCTCCGCCCCCGTCTTTACTCTGCGTGTTAGCACGGTCTCACAGTGCGCGTGAACTTCACAAGAGAGCAAGGTGTGTGTATTTACTGCTATTTGCTATTATATCTGCATATGTGCACTTCCTTACTATAAATGCAGTTTACACAATGTGACGCTGGAGCAATACAATGCATTTTTGTTTCCACTGTAAAGTCTTCGCTCTGTTCACCTCAGTTTAAAAAAACACAAGGTGATTTACCTTCCCTGTTTTACGTTATGATTCTAACGCGAAGTCAGCCCTTATAAGCTGTTTTAATTAACGTAGCCCGTATAAGCTAATTAACATAAACTAGAAATGCGATCGGTTACACACACCAATGTTTTGCAACGCAATATGCCAAAGAAGTATTTTTATGCAGTCGTGAATCGAGTTGATTGTGATAAAACTGAAATGCAACTAAGGCTAAACTAGTCCAGTTATGTATAAAGCTTCTAACCTTGCAACAGGTTTAAGAAATCAATGGAAATCTATGTTGTAATCTGCTATAGTTGTCATTCATTTCATTTTAGAGTCCCGTTGATTAAAAAACAGTCTGAAGAATCATTTAATAACAGTATAGCTGTTTTCTCAAGTTCACAGTTTCAATGATCTGTCGTTATTTTTGCTTTACTGAAGCTGCTGGTGTGTGTAACTTGTTCTTTACCTTATAAATAATGCTAATAATTATAATACAGGCTTTGGTCAAGCATTGTTGATCCAGTCTTATTTGAGGCATAAGGTATAGAAAAGATGCATTGTTGTTGTTCGCCATTTTTAAATGTTACAATGTTGTGTGTGTAACAGCTCAAGTATGTCACTGAGACTGCATGTGAAAATCAGACTAAAGCCTCAAATCTTATTGTGAAATAAAAAGCATCACAGTTTAATTTCAAGCATTAATTTCACTATGATGTCAATCGCTGACATGACATTACTCAGTCAATATTAAAGATATCAAGTTTATACTTTCACAAAATGTTCTTTACATTATGTAGGATGAGTTTATGTGGAAAACAGTAAATCACAAATAAATACTTCAGCTGGGTTTTCACAGGCATGTTCACATTTATCTTTAATCTTTAAGAACGTTGCATTTTCTCTGAATATTCGATTAATGTACTGTATTTTTCAATTAAATTTACATTGGACAATAAATTATCTTAGCTGCAGACATTGTAGGTGTCTATAAATACTGATAATTGTGGTCATAACAATAGCAAAATAAATAGTTCTGTATTATTAAATTACAGACAAAGATTTTGAATAGCTACAGTAGGTTGGATTGTATGTTTGGTGCAAAATGGGTATGGTGAGGGCCTGACCCCCTATTCTTTCATAGGGCCCAAAATTGCTAGCGGCGCCCCTGTCCGCGTCCGCTTGCAGCCCAAAATTTGAGACCGCGCGGACAGTGCGCGTACAACAGCGCATGCGCGTGAAAATATTTTGACACAGGACACTCCACTACAAACAATTATACAAAGGAAATAGACAGCATTTGCACACACACAATTGTTTTTCTTCTTAAATTTTTACTTCTTCCAAGAACAGAAAGCTGTGGAGCATTTTTGTTACCATAATGTTTGATTCCTGTTCTTTGTTGTCTTGTTGTTTGTTCTAAACTGTGTTTGCAATGGTGGATCGGCTACTTTTCTTCACCTATCCTAATGTTTTTATGTACTGTAAATGTCGCCAAATCAGTGCTACCCTGATGGCCTGTTAGAGTAATAATTTGAGTAAGAAATCATTTGTAGTGTCAAACGTGGCCATCTGCGTTTAGCCGTGGGGAGTATACTTGGAAAGCTGCGCGGTCGCGAGCGTGCGCGAGCCAGACGCAGAAAAAAGGAATACCCCAGCCTTTATATAGATATATATATATGTTTTTTTACTGATGCGACTTATACTCCGGAGCGACTTGTAGTCTGGAAAATACGGTAATCTTCAGAATTTAGTTAATGCAAGTTAATATAACCACCATACTATCAGTATCGGCTGATATCAGCATGAATAATATGTTATTGGTGAATTTCTTTTTATATATTGGTGCATCTCTAATATTTTGCAGCCATAACATTGTATGCAAACATTTCAATATTCGACTATATAACAGCATAGTTACAATTGTGTGTACATTAGCAATTATTCCTTTAAGAACTGCATATACTGTAAATAATATACTACACATGCATTGCATGGTTGTCAATCATGTCTTTTGAAAGATGTGAATGCACATTCATACTGTTTTCCTGGTTTGTGGCTACTTATAATTGTATTTTAATATTTTAACACAGTTGGGATCTGTTTTATGTATTTTATACAAACTCTTATGAACAAAATCAATTAAGTGTTTTCTTAAAGAGGAAATGATAAGGGTTGACCACCTTATTTTCATCCAGGAACTTGATCTTGATTGTGACATCACTCCGGAGACGTTCATATTTGTCCTTGTGGATCTGATACTGCTGCTGAGCAGCTTCGATACGAGCTATGGTAACAGCATCCCGTGGGCCCAAGTTAAGCTCCTCTAGATCTGCCCTGTATGCATCAAACTCCAGCCTACAGGACATTACACAAAACATTCACATTTTTTAATGAATTATCCACTGCATTTATAAAATATATACATATATGTGAACAAATTAGATCAATGCTGCTTGCAGCTTTAATTATTATAGTTATTTTGATTACACTTGACACACATTAAGCTAGCATTAAATCTTTGGGGACCAAGTTAATTGGATAACAGTTAAGAGGGAAAACCTTTTTAGAATCTACAGCACTGTGGTGATAAATACATATCTTTTTTTAGTACCAGGAACAGTTCATTCAATACCAACTTGTCAGGGATATTTGAAACAAATGAAGTAAATTACCTGGCATTCTCATACAACTTGATGGTCATTAGTGTGTCTTCCATTGTCTTGTTTACCAGTGTGTTAATGCTGGACACAAAGAAGTTGATGGCGCCCAGTAGTGTCTCTCCATTCTTGCACAACAGCTTCTGTGTTTCTGCATTGTAGCCAAACTCATCCTATTTGTAAACACTAAAATAAATTTCTGTTGTACACCATAGCAATTACAGTAATAAATTGTTTAAGTTGTCTTCTAACAAGATAATTAAATGTGTGTCTTCTTAAAGGCGGGGTGCATGATCTCTGAAAGCCAATGTTGACATTTGATATAATCACCTAAACAAACACGCCCCTAACCCAAAAGAATCTGGACCTTCTTTTGATAGACCCGCCCCACACATACGCAACTCAGGCAACGATGTCGTTTAGTAGACACGCCACTTACTGCTGATGGGCTAGTCAGCGCGACTCCCCGACTGTTTTTCAAAAATCATGCACCCCGCCTTTAACACAAAAATATATAACAATGAATTAGAGACGCACCGATATAACATTTTTTTTACCGATACCAATTATTCAAACTGATACCGATAGTTTTGTGGTTATATTAAGTTGGATTAACTAAATTCTGAAGATTCAATTTTCTGACCATTAACATTGAACATTAAACTAGTGATGTTTCTTTACCTTTTCTATACACAAAGCTCAAATGTATTGCATTCTTCAGTGCTCTTTCGATTGACAGGATATATCGGCCATGACTATCAGCTGTTTTTAAACCAATAGCGCAAAAATTTGCCTTTATCTACAAATGCCGATTTATTGGTGCATCTCTAACTTGTTTAAGACAATCTGTCTAGCAAAGAAATATACCCGACTAGACTTGTCTATAAATAGCAATGCAAAAGTTGAAAACAGATGTAACATTTTACTATTTCATATTACAATATATAGCAACATTGACTTGGCCTGAATTATAAACTTTAGCAACAGCCTAAAATAGGTTTACAGCCTCCCTTAACTTTGCATAGCAGTCAAAGCCAATGTGGTACATCTTAGGATGGCCACAGCATCTCACCCGAAGTTCTGGAGACTTCTGACTGAGGTCTGCAAAAGTGTCACCGAGGGCGTGCTGCGTCTGCACCATGCTGTAAAAGTGGTTGGTTAGGTCTCGCGCTAAACGTAGCACATTCTCGTACTTTCGTTTGGTTTCCCGCAAAACCTCAATCTGAGCCTCCAGCTCCAGATCTACCGTACGCGAGCCGCGGCCAAACCTCTCAGAGATCATCTGTTTGGTGCACTAAGAGAGAAAACAACATACAAATTGGTTTTAGAAAATTGGTGCCGATATCTAATTAGAAAAGATTAAAGAGGTGAGCTGAAATGTGCATGCTAAATTGTTAGTACAGATTCAGTTAGCTGACAAACCTTGTAAGTGTTCAGGCCCCACTTCTTTACAATGTCAAACTTCTCCACAGCAACTCCTCTCGTGGCCTCATCTGCTGTGATGGATGAACTGCTATTGGTAAGGTGCATGTTGGAACCTGGTTTACAGAAAATGCTTACAGTAAGTCACAGTAATAATAAACATTTCATACGCACATCCTCTACAAGTACTTTCAAAATGTTGCGGCCATCATTGCATTAAAAAGACTGAAAGATGTGCGAAAAGGGAGATGAAATTGAATAAGTGACTAGGGGAATGTGTTGCCAAAGAGCACATTAATGAAGGGATCTTCCAGCACTCTTTGGGATACCTGGGATGTCTTCTGATTGGCTGGCTATTCGGCAGGCTGCAGTCTGGCTTGGGGCAATGCTAACATCCCTGGACTTCATTCGCAGGTCTGGAGGCGGTCAGGCCCAGGGATAATAAGGGATGTACAGGGTACATGTAGGGTAATAGGAAATGGGGAGGTTGGGGTGATATTTTTAGGAGGGAATGTGTTGTATCACATGAAAATGTAGTGTGCATTGAATAACGTTGGTGTATGTGTGTTAATGCAAGTATGGGGAGGAGTCAAGGGAGAAGAACAGGGAAAAAGGGAGGGTGAGAGAGAAAATGTGATAATGTAGTGAGATGAAATGAAAACAGGAAACACGTAATGGATATTTTGTTAAATCTGCTGCCACATGACAAATAGAAGACAACTAACATTTCAATTAACAGCATACTGTTATTTTAAACTCCAATGTGTCTGATGCTCTATTTTTGCAACAAAAATAACAACTTTGAGTACCACACAGCACTGATCTAAAATGAATTTTTTCTTGATCTAATCTTTGTCTAAACATGTTTACAGTCAGTCATTCTGTAGCAGATTCTTCTAAACATTTCCCGAACAACCAGATTAAAGCCACAATAAAGTGTCAGATTGATTTCCCAAACCAAAAGACAAAAACTTCCTAAATAGAGACAAAGTTCCCACTAGCAAACCTGGAAAAGAGAAGAGAATGTGATAAAATCCAGCCTGTTCCAATCTGGAAAGAGAGAAAATTAACATGAGGAAAAAAAGAAATGGAGAGGTGATTAGGTTTGTTCCTGTAAAACAGCATCCCAACCCTGGAAAGAAAGAAATAATTTAAGGCACCACGGGAAAGTGGAGAAAGAGAACGAAGAGAAATGGGGTGAGAACGGACGGATAAACGACCTTGTCCTTCGTTTGGAATGCGTCTGTTGCCCACAAAGTTTGTGTTAAGACGGATGGCAGGGCCTGAGAAAGGGTAAAGAGACAGAAAGCCCTGAATGAATCAGCCACCAGTCGGAGAAAAGAATTTACATTAACACTTAAACTAAGACCCATGAAGACCAAGACATTAGAATCAGATCTATAACATATCCTATTCGGTTAAAAGGAACACTTTTTATAGAAAATATACTCATTTTCCAGCTCCCTTATGCAGGGTTTACACCAAACGCGTTTTGGGCGTCAAAATCGCGTCTACCGCGCCTAGTTTGCCGCTTGAACACTTTGAATGCATTCGCGCGTGTTGAGCGAAGTAGACGCGCGGAAAAAGCAAGCATTTGACGCGCGTCCGAGGCAAAATCCGCTTCTTGTGGGAGGGGCAACTGCTGTGCGAGTGTCTGTTTGCAAGATGACTGATGTTGATTGTGCATTTATCAAGAGAGTTACCAGTTTGTATTGGGTAACCTTACTATAGGGGGAAAATAAACGGCGCGGGTCGATAAACGGCGCGGGTCGATAAACGTCACGTGACTCAAAAGTGAAGTGTGTATTACAATTAACCAGGTTGCCCAAAGTCCTTACTGACACTCTTCCAAGCGAGGTCCTTTTTATTCCTGTCTCCTAATAGAAATAACAGCTTGTGTCATATAGCTCCGAGTGACTGCTTGAGTGAGTGACTCCGGGCGGGGCTGCCACCACAGCAGCAGGCAGGCTCCTGATTGGTTAACGCGGCGCGAAATTCCGCCAAAGTTCAAATTTTTCAACTCGGGCGTCAGCCGCAAATTCGCGTGAAACGCAAAATGCACAATAGCACCATTCGCGCGTACCGCGCACAACGCTCAATTCGCGCGAGCTTCACGCACGAATGAGGCGGAAACGCGTCTTCCGCTCGGCGCCGAACGCCTCTTCCGCGCCGCGGGACCTCCTGACGCGCGTCAATGCGTCTGCACATTGACTTAACATTGAAATCACTCGCGCTTCACGCCTCTACCGCGGTTGGTGTAAACGCACCATTAGAGTTAAAAATTTGATTCTTACTGTTTTGAAATCCATTTTCGGGTCTGGCGCTACCACTTTTAGCATAGCTTAGCACAATCCATTGAATCTGATTAGACCATTAACATCTCGCCTAAAAAAATAACCAAAGAGTTTCGATATTTTTCCTATTTAAAACTTGACTCTTCTGTAGTTACATTGTGTACTAAGACGTGCGGGAAATTAAAAGTTGCGATTTTCTAGGCAGATATGGCTAGGAACTATTAGCGCAATGCTAATGGTCTAATCAGATTCAATGGACTATGCCAAGCCACGCCAAAAGCGGCACCACCAGACCCGGAGATTAGCTGAATGAATTCCAAAACGGCAAGAATCAAATGCCCAACTCTAGGGGAACTGGAAAATGAAAAAAGTGGAGTGTCCCTTTAAACATTAATGAGTATTTGATTACAAAAGATGTTTATAATAGGTTATGCTCACTGGCTTCTTTAATTTCTCCCAACTCTGGTTAATATCAAACTTTTATAGTTAAGCATGATTCACACAATACTTATTTATAGTGCAGAACGGCTGATGCTTCCAGAATCCTTTGAATTGCACCACAGGAATAAAAGGAGCATAAATTATACAAATCTTCAAGGACAGTTCCATCCACATCTCCACAAAAACAGGTAAGTGCTCTTATTGTATTTTCTTAACCAATTTATTACACCCAACACAATCTGTTGTAATGCAAATGATGCAAATAAAAAGTGCAAGAAAAAATCTTATAAATTATTCCATCATGGCGAAGTATGTTGGCAAAAAAGGGGTAAAGGATAAAACCCTGATCTAAAAGATGGACAGAATGACAGTTTATTTTAACAATGAGGCAGTAGAAGATGCAAAGTAACAGAAAGGAACTCAATTAAACGGAGTTTTACCTTTGATGGAGCTGGTTGGAATGATGCCCTCTGTTGTGCCTCCATAACCACCTGATACAATGCTGGTCTCATTAAGGTTGGGCCCAGACACCATGACCTGCTGTAAATCCTACAGAGACAGATAAAGATGATTAAAAAAAGTTTTTAGACCACATTAAAACCTAAATCTTTTAGTACACACAGGGGCAGTTTCCCAGATAGGGTTTAGATTAATCCAGGCCTAGGCCTTAGTTATTTTAGGACATTTAAGTAGTTTTTACAAAAAACAATACTGGTGTACATATTGTGTTATATATTGTGTGCATATTTCTTATACATGTTAAGATATCAATGCAAGTTGTTTTTAAATTAAGGCAGCCTAAACATGCATTTTAATCTGGGACTAGGATAAACCCTGTCCAGGAAATCACCCCATAAAGAATTAATTCTACACAGTCTGGTTTGTCCTATACACACGCTTGTAAAAGTTGTAAATTGTTAGAGAAAAGTAAGTGATAGTGATTAGAACAGTGTTATAAGAACAAGAATAACGTGTTTGTGATTTTACACAATAACAAAAACCAACGATTTTGTTATTATATATAATAACAAGAATAACGTGTTTGTTATTATATTTAACAACTGTGAAAATTCTTGAAAACTTCAGGTCTTTTGTTTCCATGATGGTTTAAAAGAATTTGACACCAAAGCATACCAGGTTTTTTTGTGAAAGAAAACAATTATCTGTTATGTAAAACAAAGTCACATATATATAAAAAAGCAAAACACTGCCAATAAACATTACTGGCTGAACAAATAAAAACAAATGTACATATTCACTGCTGTTATTTTGGATATATAACAGGATATCTTGGACATGGATTAGCTTAAGACAGGCCTAGTCCTTAGTTTAATTAGAAAATATAACTAGTTTTAACAAACATGCCTTACTAAAAACATTACTTGTGTGCATTTTTAGGCAAAACAAAGGGCACTGATGTATTTTAAGATAATGTCTGTGTAAGTTGTTTTCAGTTTGGACAGCTCTTATATTTATTTTAGTCTAGGACTAGTCTAACCCCTGTCCGGGAAAAGCCCGGAGTATAGTCTGTTTTTTTAACATGTATATGCATGGCCGAACGCACAGCCTTGCAAAGTAGTTTATTTGACTCGTACGTGTACACAGACGTTCGAAGCATGTGCACTGCGACAAACCATAATGCATCTTCTGGGCTAAATACTACCTTGTCCAGTAGGAGCATTCCCGACCCACGCGTCCAATGAACGCAGGGTTTCAAAAATACCGCTGTGTATACAATAGGTGCGCAGTCTTCTGATGACGAACGTTTGCTCACACACACTGTACGCGGAGTCACGGACCCTTGCGTATACGTAAAAAAGGAAACAAACTTCATCCTCATATGTATGAGGAGTTTAGATGCAAAATCCTCTAAGTGCGTCTGACATGTTTTTTTTTTGTTAATTAGCATTTTTTTCAAACTGTTAATACTTATTTAAGTTTCTAGTTACTGGTTAATACTATACACCAGTGGTTCAAGATGGTGCCCGGGGGCAATATGTTGAACAATTGAATATGTTTTGTTACATTCACAGAGCGATGCACCACACACAAAGGGGGCTGCATGCCGAAAAAGTTTGAGAACCACTGCTTTAGACAGTGACATTAAAAACAGGATGTTTTTTTTTTAAATAATAATTTGGATTTCAGACCTCAATCATTGATTAAAATTAGAATGCATGACGTTTGGCAAACATCCTGTTTGTTGTGACAAGGTTATGGGAAGAAGTAAATCCAGGAAGACAAAAAACAAGTATAAGTGTACAAACACACACACACACACTCTTGGATAGCCCCAGAGGCTCCGCCCCCTTTCCCAGTGTTATTTCTCACCCTGTGGCCTAGGGGACTCCCTACCTTCTCTTTTAAGCTCCAATGAATCTTTGTAGCCTGCACAGACATCAAGGAAGAATGAAGAACATGACGACAAAAAGAAGATAACAAAAAATGTAAACAATGTAAAACAGAAACTGGAGTGAAAACAAATGATGGGATAGTCTAAATTTTACTTTGGCACCAATACAAATTACAATAACGTGATATGCTGACACACAGACACACTTTTTTAAGAATTGTAATGGTGCTTAAAAAAAACACAAATAAACACAAGCTTTGTACAAAAAAAAAGATATGTAACAAATACTTCAAGGTTCCTTTGTTGAAATGCAAGCGACACTATTCTTTCTCATTTCAAACCTCATTAAGCAACGAATAAGCACTCTGCATGAAGCCTGAGTTATATCAGCTCCTCTATCGCTCTTAAGAATGAACAGAGAGATAAGAAAAAAAGCATATGTCTCTCCCGCTTTCCAAATAAAGAAATACAAGAACACCTACAAAGTGCATTACAAGTCTATTCTCACTTTCTGGCTCAATGCTCCTGATCTATTTAAAGACACAAAGCAATGCCAAAGTGCCATCTGCCTTCAGCCGAGCCTGAGACATTACTGTATCCATTGCAGATCTTTTAGGAAGAGCTTTTTAAATGGACACACAATGGGAATGTTTCAACAAATAATAGTTTAAACATAGATGGCCATTGTGTTGGCCTGTTTTCCAGTCTAATGTTTAAGACCACTTGTTATTTTTAACTGAGCTTGATGATTGAATTTAAATGACAATGGGAGCTTTAGAGCTGGTAAATCTATACGTTTTTAAAAAATAACATTAAGTTCCTTGTAGGAATGACGCCAGTTCCTCTGGTTAGCAAACATCTAACTGATAAATATCACTTGTGTTTGCCCAACATTATTTATCCAGGATCCAGTGTTATAGCTCAGTTGTCTTAGAAAGGTGTGGCTTGTGACAACATATAAAGTGTATTTACAAACTGGAGAGATTTAAACTTTTTTTTAAGAAATGACAAAGTATGGGGAGCCAATTCTGCCATGTTCATAAATAAATAAATACATAAATAAATATACAAGGAAATGTAAAAAAACAAAAATACAGAAATAAATAAAGAAATATATATACATGGAAATGTAAAAAAACAAAAATAAATGAGTATTTATACCTGTATTTCTTTATTTATGTATAATTGTATTTTTTCACACTATTATTTATTTATTTATTCATTTATTTATACATTTATTTATTTTTACTTTTGTTTATTTTCGCATTTATTTATGTATGGATGTGTTTATGTCTGCACGTATTTGTTTATGCATTTGTGTGTTTCTATATATATTTATTTCCACATTTATTTGTTTGTACATTTGTTTGTTTCTTCTTTTCTTCGTCTGTATGCTAATGAGGGGGGCGTGTTTTACCTCAGACTTAGCAATCGATCTCTGAGTGCCAGTGCTGAAGCTTTGAGGCCACAGTGACACCTGGTGGTGTGAAAAGCGAACAAAGTTGCACATGGAGTGAATGACTTGGAGATGTGCAATATCCAAAACCTTATTTCAAGTTTAAAATCATTTTGTGTCACCATAACTGTGTATATATAGGGTCACTATACATAGCATATGTACTGTACTCAGGACATGGACGTAAATCGCCATCCGGTCATGATTTCTAAAATGTCTTGGCACACATAAATATCAAAATGCACGTTTTCAACAGATCTGATGACAGACCCTTGTAAGTGGACACTTTAATATGGAAACGCGTGAAATTATGCACTATTAATAACATTTAATGTAAATGCCCTGGAGCATACTGTCCACTTACAAGGGTCTGTCATCGGATGTGTTGATGGCGTGCATTTTGGTATTTGTGTGTGCCGGGACATTTTGGAGGTCGCGGCCGGATGGCGATTTGCGGCCGTGTACTGAGTACAGTATGTATGCTATGTATAGTGACCCTATATACACAGTTATGGTGACACAAAATGATTTTAAACTTGAAATAAGGTTTTGGATATTACACATCTCCAAGTCATTCACTCCATGTGCAACTTTGTTCGCTTTTCACACCACCAGGTGTCACTGTGGCCTCAAAGCTTCAGCACTGGCACTCAGAGATCGATTGCTAAGTCTGAGGTAAAACACGCCCCCCTCATTAGCATACAGACGAAGAAAAGAAGAAATAAATAAATGTATAAATAAATAAATGTGGAAATAAATATATATAGAAATATATAAATGTATAAATAAATACGTGTAGACATAAATACATTTATACATAAATAAATGTTAAAATAAATAAAAGTAAAAATAAATAAATGTATAAATAAATGAATAAATAAATAAATAATAGTGTGAAAAAATACAATTATACATAAATAAAGAAATACAGGTATAAATACTCATTTATTTTTGTTTTTTTACATTTCCATGTATATATATTTCTTTATTTATTTCTGTATTTTTGTTTTTTTACATTTCCTTGTATATTTATTTATGTATTTATTTATTTATGAATATGGCAGAATTGGCTCCCCATACAAAGACCTCACAATTAGGACACATGCAATATTTTACTTACAATATTTTAGGTCACAAGCCATACCTATTGAAATAACAAATATTACTTTTTAACTTGCTCGGTAACATTATCTTCTAAAGGATTGTGTAAATTCAAAGAACAAACATCCGCAACATCTGCAACCCTGAGTGTTTTCTCATGAGTCAAATTGTGAAACTGTTTAGGACACGGCACTTAAACTCAATAGTTTCTGGGCTTTCATCTTCAGAGTAACTTGGTGGACTGGCCACACTACAACTTTCAAGCAAAACCAAAACCATTTGTAAACACAACCATTTAATACACTGACTCAACCAGTCCTTGTATAGTACCTCAACAAGTACATCCACGTATCGCTCACCTGCTCCAGACTGTCATCTTCTGCCATGGTCCTAGAGTCCCCATTACTGTTAATGGGAATCTCCATTGTGGCTGCTTTGCTCATCATACTGTCCGCCATACTGGAGCGTCACTGAAAGAGAGAGTGACATTGAAAATAATAAAGATAAAAAAACAGACTTAAGAGTACTGGCAGATATGTAACATTATCACTAAAAAGCATTGTGGTCAGGGCTCAAACATCCATTCAATGATATAACTTCTACACTGGACAAACCTAACAGTTGTGCTAATTTCAACCCAAATCCTTGGTTGTTTCAACCAACAGTTGGGTCAAATATGGGAAACTCAAATGTTGGGTTATAAATAACCCTATTTTAGGTTGTTGTTAACCAACTATAGGTTGAAACAACCCAACATTTGGGTTGAAATTAGTGTTTGTCCATATCTGACCCACCCAACTATGAAAACAACCCAACATTTCTTAAAGTGTACATTTGATACCAAATAAAAAGTCTACTTTTATCTCTATATTGGTTTACTAGAAACTGTAGATGGAAGACTTCTTTTAGGAATGTTCTGCTTAAAAGTGCTTGCTTATCAGATCTGAGGAGGCCCAACCCTGTCATTACCATTAAATGAACAGCCAGTGAGTTCAAGGAGCACATCTTTCAGTCTAAACTAATTAGAAACCCCTCCTAACCCCTTTGAATATCAAGATATTTTCATTGATATTTTTAACAGAAGCCAACAGAGAACCAGGTGTCTTTGGTTGCCCTACAGACCCGAATTCTTTGGCACATGCTGGCGGGCGTCTCATAAATGACTGAGCAACTTGAAGTGAAGTGGGCTTTCTTTGTTAGATCTCATAAAGCTCATTGGCTCAGCCTCCTTAATGGACAGAAGAAAATACAGGAATGCAGAGAACCAAGTTTTCAATCATGTGACTCATGCAAGTGGGTATAAGCTTCAGCTAGACATTCAGGGATGAAAGCGTATTGCTCAGAAGACTGATCCGAGTGGAGGCATCATTGCCGGCATTCACATAAGAGCCATTTAATTCTTCTGAGTGCCAGAGCATGAAATTTAAAAGGATGAAAGCTAATGGTTCAGGTTTTATCTATGCACCACAGAAACAGCAAACCGACATTAATAAATTTGCACTTGGAGAGCAGTTGTGATTGTGGTGACCAAGTGGCGTTGCTTGAAATGAAGATCGATGGTATGTGGGATGTTGTTACCTCATTGAAGGGATTAGGATTAAATGAGCACTATTTACTTAGCTTAACTACACTGTGGCAGAGTTCTAGTGGCCAACAAATTATAAGGGAATTCACAATGGAGGGAGTTGGCTTGCCAAATCACCTTTGATTTATTTGACATCTGTTGATATAAACATGCTGAATTGCTTTCTTTGTGAAAATACAATAAAAGGCTTAATATCATCACCCATGATAAAGATGCAAACACGGATTGGTTGTGATAAAGCAAAATAATGGAAGCTCTTGACCAAGCACAAAAATAGCATTGTCGGAATTACAGTGCAGCATCATAGCTTTGATTTCCAGGGAATACTGATACAATCTATACCTCAGATGCACTGTAAGGCAAGGCTGGATGAAAGCGTCTGTCAAATGCATAAATGTAATTGATCAGAATGACAGGATTTAGATCAACTTTATTGATCTCTGAACAACTGCTGTCATATACCCCATTCTTACAGCACTTTGGTCCCAGAAAATTTCTATAAAATTGTGAACACAAACACGTCCCATAAATGTTCTGGGATCGCTCCGTAAAGTAACATTGCTCTAACATTTACAGAACACATCCTGTGTAAACAAGAAACAGAAAGGATGCCATAAGGGGTGTGCCGTAGTGAAGACGCACGTGTAATTGCAACAAGAAGTTATAGTTCAGCTCTTTGAAACAGGAATTTAAACGCAGATCAACATTCACAACGAGAAATGTCGGCAAACTGGACTGAAGCAGAGATCAAAGAGCTTGCCACTATCCACGCTGAAGCTGAGATCTTTATGACAGAATAGTGCATCACGTGCTTCTTATGATCTTTTCATAAACTAAATGCACGTGTGTGGTTTCTAGACAGAGAAATTAGGGATAATTAGCAAACTTCAGACGCATGTGCGCTGACGCGATACACGTCTGGATCCGACCTTTACTTCAGGTTTCGTTTTTTTTAATGGTCTGACTTAGTGTTGTGCGATATGCCTTATTTTCAGATCGTCCTATCGTCAGCCTGTGAGATCGGCGATACACGATATTATCGGGGGGCGGGGCAGTAGTTTACTCATTTTTTTATTTGTTAATTTTTTACTCATTATAACAAGTCACTTGATGGGTGGACAAAAAACCAAGAGCAACACCGTCATGACCGCAACCTTCTTAAACCTGATGCCATGCGAGCGCGTCATTAAAACCCTATCATGATTACTTAATAACTGTAAAAACATGCATCTGCGCACGCACACACACGTGCGCGCACATACAAACAATTCAATGCATTGGTTTAGTGCTGTTGCAGAAGACTACACGTGTCAAGCAGTGGTGCTCTCATGAGGTGCCTTTTTAAACACATCAGTCCAGCGGAACGCGATCATATTTTAAACACAATCATATATTAAACACGAGGGACGTGTTGCTACAACTCCTTGAAATGCATATCATAAACAGTATTAATACCTAGTGATCTGACTTCGGACAGAGCGCAGCTCTCTGCACGTACGCGAGAGTGAGGTGCTAATATGCAGCGGGTCATATTTTAAACAAAAAGTAAAGTTTGCCTTAGCTCGCATGAAACGCATTTAACTGAACAAATACATAAGGATTACTACTTTAGTTTATGTTTAGACTTCGGACAGACGCGAGAGCGCGTCCACGTGAGACAGAGAGAAGTGCAGCTGCTCAAGACGCGGCGCGCTGGATTTAGTGGTAGAAGGAGACCAAGACGCGCGCATTAAGTGCAGGTACGTGCAAGAAGGAATTCTCTCTTTACAAGCTCTCCGCGTAAAGTGAAGCCCACAAACCCTCATGTGAGCAAAAGCATGCATTGTGGGTGTTAATATAAAATTGTGATGATAAAAATAATAATAATAATAACCATTCGCCAACTATCGTCATGACTATCGCCATGAAAGCCTGCCATTGGCGATATGTCTGAAGATCGTCGATACACGATACTATCGTCTATCGGCACAACCCTAGTCTGACTAGTTGCTAAACTGATCTCTTGAACAAATGCCTTGTGGAAAAAACAATTGTTTTGGTTTCCTAGGTAATCTTTGGGTTGTTTTTTTGCTTGTTACATAAATAAACTACCTTTAAAAGACTTGTTATTTATTCTTAGCGGAGTTTACCGGAAGTTACGTGCAGACCACGGCAGCCACTTGTATATGTTGTTATTGCGGAAACCATCTATATCTAGGAGGATAATTCTGGGTAAACTGCATCTCAACCTTTTGACTTCAAGGCCCCTCCATGGTCAATCCACGACAATTTTGGAAAGGTTCCTATAGACGGTTTCAGCAGTAACAACATAAACAAGCGGCTGTCGCGGTCCGCAGTAACTTCCGGTAAACTCCGCTAATAATTAATAACAACAAAGTACTTTAAACGTAGTTTATTTATATAACAAGCAAAACAACAACACATAGATTACATAGGAAACCAAAACATTTGTTATTTTTGACGAGGCATTTGTTCAAGAGATCAGTTTAGCAACTACTTAGACCATTAAAAAAACGAAACCGGAAGTAAGGTTCGGATCCAGACGTGTATCACGTGCGTCCGATGAAACCGTCTATACACAATTTATAATTTTCTAAATTTTGGAATAATTAGAAATATGTATGTTATTAAATTAATCAGAAACTACAAAATATCGTAATAATTTTAAAGCTTGTTTTGTCTTATTTAAAATACTTAATAATAATCTTAAGAGCCTCGTTGAGATACATCGGTTTAACTGAGCACATATGTGAAATTGTTTCTTGCTACATTTACATGTGAACACATGGCACTTTGAGGGGATTATGTAAACATTGCAAAAGAGTCATTGGTAATAAAAACAGACAGATATTGTGTAACATCATTCTACAATGGCATAAATGACCTTGGCATTTTCATTCTGATTTTCAACAGATTGCAGAGGCAGCGTGCACTGCAACCCAGCTGCATCTATGACAACCACGACAGTCAAATATACACGTCACGAGCTAAAGTGTCCTCATTAAACACCTGATAGAGAACCCACATGAAGCCAAGAAGCCCATTACAACAAAATATCCATATTAACACACACTTACATTTGAAAATAAACACACATATAAAATGTTCTGTAACTCTATGAGTTTTTTCGCGACCTTACTGAGGAACTACGTGTACCTGACTGAACAGGTGTGACAGGTGACAGTCCTTCACCAACATTTACCTCAGTGTAGCGATTTTTGAATAAAAAAACACAAAACATCTACTTTTATCTCATTATCGGCCCCATGCATTATTTAACGGTGAAAACTAGATATTTTATGTCTTATAAATACTGTCGTAACGTACAGTCGTGTGTCCTAAGCAGCCAAGATCCTTGTCGCCCAAGGGCCTTTCATTAATAAACATATAAGCTTAGCATTTGTTCGGCAGCCTTGCCATCTAAAGACGACCATTAATTTTTACTCTTTTATAACATACCTTGCTAAAATTTCCACGTATGTTTAGTGCGAAATGTACTGCATAAAAATTAAAATGAAGAAATTAAACAAATGTTTATCTTACCTGCGCGTTTCCTATCTAGGATGAGCGTTTGACAAGCGTGCTGTCTGTTTTATTCCCGTGCATGCGCAGTCAAACACTGACACTTGGATAGGAACGGGGGAAAATAATAAAAGAATGCATTCATGGAGATGAATGGATGTTAATTCATAACCGGGCGGCTTTTCGCATGCTCAGCCGATTTCACTGTATCCGGCGGCTTGTTTGTATTATCGGGCGAATCAGCCTCCGGTAGCCCGAAATGCATTGCGGATCTGACGACAGGCGGCCAGCGTGGAATGCGCAGATAGCGCGGAGGAGAAGCCATGATGAGAAGGGAAAACTGGGACAACCACCTTGAACAAAATACAAGTGTAAATTTTATAAAATCAAGCATACTTGAAAGTGTAGTAAATTGTAGTATACTGAGTATTCTTAGATTCAGCTATGCGTGAAATGCGAATTTAAAAGAAAAACAATGAATACAATACCTGAATACCATACATATATAATTCTAATCGGGATAAATAAAAAAATGTTTCGCATTTCTAAACACTGACTTGGCAGTAGTCTATGGGCTATGGTAAGCGTTAAACAAATTAACTAAATACCAAATATTGATTTAACTAATTCTGATCCTGTGGATCTATGTTAAAATATTAATGATTTATGCAATAACATGCTATAATTTTTACATTTATTGTTTTTATATTCTTTGTGTAATTACAATCAGCTAAATCTGTATAACGAAGTGACTATTCCTCCTGTTCACCAGAAGGTGGCACTATCAGGTCAGAAATTAAAGGCAAAATGAATGCGCATACCTGTAAAAATACAGCTGTGTTTTTGAGACAGTCATCATCATATATGGATTTTTAGTTATTGTGTTATTTAAATGTGCACTGGCTGTATAATAAAGCAGTAAAGTGCCAATATACGGTACTACTGAGATAAATAAAAGCCAGCTAAGGGATAGTGAAATCTTACTAAGTTCACCTTTAAATGCAGAACTGGGTCATGATAGTAATAAATGTTAGAAAAACTGTCAGTGGTACCCGACTCATCTCCTGACGGAATGATTTAAGGACTAAGAATGAAGAAAAACACCCAGTCAGTGCAATTTTTGCAGTAGTAGACAAAAACAATCCTGATACTGTTGGTAATTGTATTACTCACTGATCACTGAACAGTGTGTTGCCCAAACGCAATATTGCTCAATTTGTTATTATGTCAATCATTTGAGCTCTCACTGATACGTTCAGAACGACTGTGTGTTTGTGTAAAGTAGCTAGTACATTATTATGCAAACAATGTTCGATGCAGGTATTTTAAGATTTGTTATCTCAGTGCTATTTTCAATATTTCAACATATATTTTTAAAAGTTATTTTTTCTCAGTCAAACCAGCATAAACTGTAGTCTCCAGGGGAAGTACTGTAATGTAAAACCATAATGCATCAACAAAAAGAAACATTCCTAATATCATAGATGTGTAGATAAAAGGACTTTGGGTTAATGAAGCACAGCGAGTGTTTTTCTTTTAACATTAAGCAATGATACATAATATTATTCACAAAATTATTTTCTTTAGTGAGCTATTACAGGACTTTTATTTTGTTTTGTGGGTCAGTCGTCAGCACCCATAGATGACAGGCCATAGATCTGCTTGCTTTGGTTCATTCATAATTACCCCGGCGCAAGGTGCCAGGGTCTGTTATTTTAACCAGCTTTCCGGAAAAATGTTGAACTGTGGACTGTTTTCTCTGGCTTGATCGCGCCTAACATCCTCTTCGGTGAGCCTCCCTTTCTCTAGCCATGCCTGACTCCTATCTTCTCCCTTTCTGACCTCTGATCCCATTTTACTCTGACTGCTACAGGACTTGATGTAGGATTAAGTTGCAGTAACGTAATCCAATGAGGAAAACGAGAGTTCATCTACTACCATGACTAGAACTGGAACTAAACAGTAAAAATTATCTTCTGTAAAAACCCCCAAAAAATAAATGTGATTCCTCAGCTCAGTCATTGTTTACTGTTTCAGCTCACATATCTTAAAACTATGAGACTGTGAAAAAAGCACACCCTGCTTTTTCGATTTGGCAAGCTTAAATCTGATTGGCTGATTTACTCAGTTTTGGATGATCACGCAGGGTGTCTGCCTGGACACAGGGAAGTTCCTTATGGTTTTCAGGATGAAATAATCACTGGATTTGCTAGTATTTGCCAGGTTAACTCTTTTTAATACATTCTGAGTTAATAAAAAGAGGCACTTAATAAAAAAGTAACGGAAACTAGATATCTACTGGCACAACTATATAGGACATTTCTGGTCTGTGAAATAGTCTGTACTGTACTTATTACTTCAAACACATAAATTCTGATCCCAGTAAGTGTCCACATTTTCCTTGGTTTTTCTGGTGTTTTTTCTACTAACTGAATAAATCACATATTTTCATGTGTATATTTTTTTTGTATAATCTCTTTTACAAAAAAGGGCATAAAATCTGTTTATCACAAATAAATGTCAAGGTTTTCCAATTTTTATATGTTCTATGAATGCTGGGTTGTTTAAAGTCTGTGTAGAGTCATTTCTAAACACATTATAAATGTTAGAAGTGTATTGCTGAAACATATTACAAAGACTGTAAACTGTGTAGCACTGAATTGTGGAGTTGGGTTCTTGAACAGTTTATTTCGGCGGGACATCGATCATGGTCCAGCCCCTAACACAATTTGAAAGTTTACCGAGACTTGGCTGCGTCCGAAATTGCATACTGTGACAGTAGGTACTGAAATGGACAAAAACAGTAGGTACTATATAGTATAAATATGGATAGTATTAAAGAAATGTATCGAATGAACCCTTCAGGTTCTTGTCCGAAGTAGAAGGTCATAGAGGTACTTTTCAGCTGTTTTGGAAGACTATGAATTCTTCAGACATAACACTCACTTTGCCTACTGCTTTTCGCCTTCTATTTAGTATTAAAGTAGACGGTTTCGGACAATAGACTGTAAAAAATATGGACGTGGTATCCGTGATGTCACTCATAGGTGTGCAAAGAGCTTTTTTGAAGCCTTAAGTAGGCAGTGCCTGCCGCCGCCATCTTGGCTGCGCGTCACCGTGCATCACTCGCGGATAACCGAAAATGGGTAAAGAGGCGGGACATGGGTGAAGCTGAGGTGGCTGGTTGCTGAAACCATGCCCGCCTAGCTCAATTCTAATGACAGCAGTGGCAGTTCACCCGTCACTCAAGTGGCCACGGCCTTAATTATGCAGAACTTTAAGGCTTAATATAATTTAAACGGATGAGTTACAAAAAATTCACCCCCTTATAGTTGACATTAAGGCCAAAATTAGCTTTATAGACCAAAATCACTTTTTGTACCAGGCTGTAAACATATTATTTTCTATATAGCAGTCTGTCAAAGAATTGCAGTTTAAAGGGAACATATCATGAAAATCAGAATTTTTCCATGTTTAAGTGCTATGATTGGGTCCCCAGTGCTTTCATCAACCTAGAAAATGTGAATAAGATCAACTCAGTAACTTAGTTTTGGTAAACCATTCTCTGCAAGCATGTGAAAAAATAGGTCATTGAAATTTGGCTCCCCTTGTGATGTCAGAAGGGGATAATACCGCCCCTTAATCTGCACTATTCAACCATGACACTTCCATTTAGTGCAGAGATCAGCTCATTTGCATTTAAAAGGACACACCCACAGCTCATGTTTGCTCACACCTTCAAAGTGGCAATTTTAACATGTTATAATAAATTATCTATATAGTATTTTAGGCTAAAACTTCACATACATATTCTGAAGACACCAAAGATTTATTTTACATCTTTAAAAAGTCTTGTGAAATGTCCTCTTTAAGTCACTTCCATATTGGCTTCATCAGAGAGATCGGAAGGTTGCCCCTCGCAGCGAACACATCCCCAGCGTTTAAGAGCAAAGAATCAAGACAATTTTTCCAAGATTTTGAAAACTTATTTTATTTACTTGTCGGTTTATTTCACCATTCAGAGTTAGCTGGGTGGTTAACACATTTTTCTGTAGTGAGACAGACTGAGAACACATGTAATATCAGATGTTACATGGACTTTAAGCATGGTTGGGTCAAATATGGACATATTTTACCCAACCATGAGCTGGAAAAATATACAATAAATAAGCATGTTTAAATCGTTCTAATCTTGAACATTTCTTTCACTCCCTTCATTTGACACTTACTACATTTACTGTACATGTTCTCACAAACACTTTCTCACAGCTTCTCACGTAAAGTGCTGTGAGAACGCCTTTTAAAACTGTCCTGAGAAAAAATTTCAAACTTTAAATAAGTGGCAACATGGTGGGCTCAGTATCTACAGTAAGTACCTCAGTAGGAGAGCTCTCCATTTAACATCTGATTGAATCAAAGGAACAGCCATCCAAAACATATTTGTTGTTATTAATGCAATGTGGGCTTGTTGGCCTTAACAATCTTGTATAAAAGCATGTCCTAATTTAGTTTTTGAAAACAGCTATTTTACATTGACAGGTGAAAATTGTTAACAGGACAATCGGACTAGTCTGCCAAGTTTTATTCTTTTACTGTAATTTTTTGTCGGTTTATGTAAAGGGGAAAAACTGTCATGTAATGTGGAGTTTGCACGTATTACTTTTTGCCTAACAAGCGATACGCACGTACAGTGATGTTGTAAACCTTCATTAAACACAAACCTTCATTAAACACTGACTTGCCTGCACTCATTATACACATAAAACACGTTCCATTGGAGGTTTCATAAAAGCCACAAGTAAAGTATTTTTCAAACCACAATTTAGTTTAAACTATACAAAATCCTGACCAATCTCAAAGTTATTCATTCTAATTGCAACCCTCAGACCCATAAAATAGTTTTTGTTAAATCATTAAGGAATAACTATGAACATTTCCAGGTCAAAAATATGATAAGTATTCTGCAATGACCTTTAAATTTATTCATAAACACATTGAAATTCAAACACACAGTAGTTGTAATTTCCATCTTTTATAAAAGGTTACACTTGATGTGTTTTAAACTACAGTAGGCTTCATTTTCAGACAACCATATTTGTCTTGATAGACATCGTTTACTCTTACATGACCGACTTGCATGAACTGCAACCTACATACATGGATCTCACTTAAATGAAAATATATGTTTTGAAAATTAAAAGGATACTCCAGCCAAATATCTAAATTACCACAATATTTTCTCACCCTAAAGCAATCCGAGATACATTTGTCTATCATCTTTCAGACGAGCACATTTTGAGTTATTTTCCAAGCTTTACAATCCTAGAAAACAGGGATCAGGGAACAACCCCTGACCCTAAACACCAAAAAAGTGCATTCATCGTTCACAGAGGTAATCTGCACGGTCTCAATATGTTAATAAAAATCTTCTGTGGGCAATAGATGCGATTTTGTAAGATTTTAAATATTAACTAATAACTAGCTTCCGGTAACAATGCCATAGTGGACTCAAGAGAGAGTTTTACTGTAGTAAGCTTTGGTTGCCATGGGTACGTTGTGCAGTGACTCTCGTGAATCTCTCGTGAATAGTCCAAGATGGCGTTGTGACCAGAAGCTAGTTATTATAGTTTGTAAAGTTTAAAATATGGATATTTTTCTTACAATATTGCATCGATTACCTGCAAAAGACCTTTATTAACCCACTGGAGCCATGTGGATTACCTTTGTTAAGGATGGATGCACTTTATTAGACTTCAAAGTCAAAAGTTGTTCCCTGATCCCTGTTTGCTCCCAAGCTTGGAAAAGCAAGGACATTTACTGAAAATAACTCCAAATGTGTTCATCTGAAAGATGATGGACATACAGTATGTATCTCGGGTTGCTTAAGGGGGAATACATTATAGGGTAATATTTTGATATATGGCTAAAGTATCTATTTAAAGGGGACATATCATGAAAATCAAACTTTTTCCATGTTTAAAGGTAGGGTATACATTTTGAAAAATGCTAACAGTAGCCGCCTAGCAATGAAATCCCGATCCCACCCTCACGTCAAACCGCCATCCAAAGTCACGCCTCTTCCAAAACACATGAATACGCACAGCTCAGACGGTCACATCTCATGTCTCATTCAGCAGTGAGACAACTTTGCAGTACAAAGTCGAATAACACTGCCAAAATAACCAAACAACTGGTTTACATCAGAATTAGTTTAAGCACACGTTCGGTTGTGTAGACGTAGTAACTATATCGTTACGCTAATCCGTAAACGAACACAAATTTCATAAGCAACACAATGTTTCATCAAAGTAGAATATCTGAATCCATCTCAATACAAACATATCGCGTACCTACCTTACCAAAATAAACAGTGCAACGACCCTTTCAGACCATTTGCCTCCTGCAGCTGTTTCATCTCGTGGTAAAGCAGTAAAGTTACAGATGTTCATTTGGGTTTTTGCTCTTGCTGATCCAGGCAGTTTTTGCTGTTGTTGTTATAAAAGATGCCTTTAGTTTTGTGCCTCCTGTGTAGGTTGTCAATTTAGCAAAAAAGTTTGCTGTTCTCACTGTTTACAGGCAGTAGGTGAGCGCACGTGAACGCGCCGATGACGTATGGTGTCTGCGTGGACTCGCTGCGCGGTGGGCATTCAAATTATGCTTACGTATGAGGGACAAAAATGGAAACGTCCGTTCGGACCGAAATCTATGATTTGTTGAACATTTTTTGGTCCTACGCCTTTCACAGATGACATAAATTTCTACAAATACATTTAAACAACTTAACACAGTGATTGCTATCAGGATGTAAGGAGACTTTTAACCAGCATAACAAAAAATGTTTCAGGATCAAATCTGTTACCCTACCTTTAAGTGCTATAATTGTGTCCCCAGTGCATTTATAAACCTAGAAAATGTGAAAAAGATCAACACAGTAACTTAGTTTTGGTAAACCATTCTCTGCAAGCATGTGAAAAAATAGGTCATTGAAATTTGGCTCCCCTTGTGATGTCAGAAGGGGATAATACCACCACTTAAACTGCACTGTGAAACCACAGCACTGCCATTTAGTGCAAAGAGATCAGTTAATTTGCATTTAAAAGGACACACACAAAAACTGCACATTTTTGCTCACACCTACAATATGGTATTTTGATCTAGAACTTCACATAAGTACTCTGGGGACACCAAAGATTTTTGTATCTTAAAAAAGCCTTGTGAAATTTCCCCTTTAATAAAGAAAGCGGAAAATATTTTTTTCATAGCCTCTTTCACTTTGTTTTAGTCTTGTGAGGTGACGTCTGTAAATTTGACTTGGATGTCTAAAATAAGTGTATGGCTTAAAGGCCAACAAAAGATTTCAATGAAGCATTTGTTTTAGTCTTTCTAGTTTCTGTGTCTTCGAATTAATAAAAACCTGTATTTTATTTATCAGTCAATAAAAAGTATTGCCACTGTTGCATGCAAAAAATAAAACATCAGTTCAACAAACTTTTTTATCCAAAGCAATTTATGAGTCTGTTTGAGCCTATGACCTTTGTGGTGTTGCTACAGCACCATGGTCTACCCGTTGAGCTGCAGGGTCAACAGATGCACTATTAAGTGTGTACAAACTGTCTTGTACATGTGCTGGATCTCTCCTCGGTGTCTCATGGCTCTTGTTCCATGTGTTTGGACCAAGGCACAGATGAATGATTCCTGGATGCCGAGCGCTGGAGAGGCCTATGGGATCATCTCTGGAATGTAGCCATGACTTGTGAAGAATCCAGAGTCATGTTTATGAGATTAAGTACCAAACTGCACTCCTGGCTCAACAGATGACCCCAGCATCCCACCTCCATATCTTTCATGAAGAACCAGATGACATTTGGAGAGGCCATGTGTGAGCATACTGTACGTGAGTTTATGTGTGTAGTTGTGAGCGTATTCTCACAACTAGAAGCAGCTGCAGAAACCCCTGCACTCGGCCCAACGCTTTCGGCCCAAATCACTCTCTAGAGAACACAGAGACGTGGTACATCAGAGACTGTTGACTGATCTAAACCAGCTCCCCTGAGACGTACAACAAAAGTTTGTCTTCGTAAGTCAGAGCCGGCCGTAGCTGAAACTTATGCGGTTCATTTCTGTAGTCCAAATTACATGAAAAGATAGTAATATGACTTTGAATTAGTCGTGGAAAACATGTTACATAATTTATGAACATACAGCTTCAAAGATATATGGACATTTTAAACGATAATTTGTGTAACTTTTATAAGGATCTCTTGACAGAAATGTAATATAATATACATACCTACATTATCAGTTGTGTATGGACCTTACATAATGAACTATATTGTTTTTATTACCTTAGAATGAGCCGTTTTTATCTACATACACTGCGGGTTTACTTACATGGACGTCGGCGCCATGTTTCTACAGCAGCCCTAAATGGACAAATTGTTCTATAAAGCGCCTTTTGTTACTACGTTGCCTCAGATGATGACGCGTTTGTCCTGTGTTGGCTACCGTAGTTTCACTATGCTTTTCTAAAGGGAGGGGTGAGCTCTGGACTGAGCCATTAGTCTTCCCACTAGATGCCGCTAAAGGTCCACATTAATAGTTATGAATATTTTGGCATTATATAACAATGTATCAAGGCATTTATTTTAAAGAGCTATACCACAATCACAATTGTTCAGTATTTCTGTTTAACTATCATAATTAGGGCCTGAACACCGAGGAGTTGCGAAAGGAGCGAAGCCCTATTGTTTTTGCTCGGATTTATAATTTTTTTATTTTAATTTTTTTTTACGTTTGTGGGCGTAACATAATCGAAAACTCTTGAAATTTAGCAGAGACATCAGAGTCATCTGCCATTTGGACCGTGCAATGGCTGGAATATGGGCGTAGCAGGGGGCTCTGTAGCGCCCCCTGTAATGCAAAAACAAACATTGGGCACAGATTGGGCAAACATGTACGTACATGTACGAGAGTTGGTACGCATATAGATCTCATCGACCCGAACAACTTTCGCCCTCAAACATTTTAGTTCCGCCCAACAGGACGTCGGCCATTTTGGATTGTTTAAAAAATGCATGCGGTGAATACTCCTCCTAGGGGATTCATGGGATAGTGGCTCACTAGCGCCCCCGTTTGTCTAAAATGTGGGGTTTGTTTTACCTACAGTACCTAAATGGGTCAGTAGCAACATGAAATAGTCCACTGATATTTACCCACTTGATGCACGTGCCCACCATGCATCGTGTTCTCGGAGGCACCGTATAGCGATAAAAAGACGTGCGAGGGCCCGCCATCGCTGCTTGCAGCTATTTTTATGATTTATATCCCATAAGTTTGACTTTATATCTCATAACTATCATTTTTCAAAGCATGATATTTCTTATGTGGCAAAAATGTGGCTTCCATAGATTTCACCCTTTTCTCAATACACTGCAAACAATGACTTTATTACTAAGTATTTTTGTCTTGTTTTCAGTACAATTATCTAAACATTCTTCAAATCAAGATGCAGTTTCTTGATGAGCAAAATGACCTAAGAAAATAAGTTTTTTGAAGAAAAAAATTAAGTGAATTTGTGCTTGAAATAAGGAAAAAAATCTGTCAATGGGGTAAGAATTTTTTTTCAAGATTTTTTTCGGCAGATATTTTTGCTTGTTTTAAACACAAATTCATGTAATTTTTGTCTAAAAACTAGACTGATTTTCTTGGGTAATTTTGCTCATCAAGAAAATGCATCTTGACGTAAACATTTTTAGATATTTGTACTGAAAACATGACAAAAATACTAAATAAGTAATTTTTTGCAGTGTAAGAAACTTACAAAATCTTGGTCCACTGAGCTACACCTTCCCCCAACTACCAGTTTGATGTGAAATTTTAAGAGGTTGGCTGAAAAATGTTTCACTTTCACCCAATTACCAGTACACGTCCTAACTAGTGACCAAAAGCCACTTATATACGTCCAACACATCTGAACCACAACGCTAAATGAGTAAAAGTGCTGCTGTAAAAGTCTCTCGGTGGCTTTGCCCTCCACATCTAGAGTTACTCACTGTGAGCACTGCGTCAGGAAAGTGTATTTATGCAAACGTACGCATCTGTGTTTGTGAGACATATTTCTGTGACAAAGCTCTTATATGAAACACAGCGGCCAGCTGCAAAAGTCTAGTTTTTTTCTTAACAGAGAACAAGCAATCGAAATCTTTCACCCTAAATCATCTTTTACCAAACCTGAAGACCAAGACCTTTTGTATGACTTAATTCATCTTACTCTTTATAAGTAGATATCTTGTGTTTTCAACACATAATAAGTTCAGAAAGAATTCACATGGCAGGTGCCATTTGTTTATACTAAAGGCGAAACAGCAGATTTACAGCTGTGAATGCAGGTGTGTCCTGTGAGATCCATCAATAAATTGTCTGATGACACTTAAAGCGTGAAAAGAAAGTGAAAGGAAGATTGATGTGTTCATGTCTGAATATCTTGTGATACCACTTTAACATTTCACATTTGGCTATGTTTCAATCAAAGGCACAGGACCGAATCTGGAAGGCAATTCTGTTTACTCTGTGGCGTCCCGATAGCTGATTCAAAACAACTCAATTTGAACATCACACCTATCAAATTAATGGTGTAACTTTTAATTGCGTCTTTTTCCCGATTGGTCTTGTTGTACACTGTTTTGCCAGTAGAATAACTAGCAGGACACCAGCCTAGAGTATTATGAAAAAAATATGATTATAAACAGGGATTGGTATATTAGCCAAGCCACATAATCCTGTGACATGTAGTCTGTAACTCTTCAAATTGTCAAGTCTCTTTTAAACCTCACAATGCATATCCTCAAACTGACAGGTTGCGTAATTGGACCCCCAAAGATTCCCAAAGAAGGAAGATCCAGCCTGAGAGGAATTACTGTAGTGTTGTTTACATTTGGAAAACCTTGAAATGATAGAGACAACTCAATGAACTGTCTATCATCCATTCTCCCAAGCTGTTATATTGTCTTCAACATTTTTTCCCCTAGTAAACGCATTTTAGACTTCAAAATTCATAAAAAAAATTGTGAAAACATTTTTTTCACAAAAAATCTGTGAAGACAAAACATGTAAGTGTCATAAACTTTTGTTAAACACAAAGCTTACTTTTGGTGTCAATCCAAAAGTCTATGGGAAAAATGAATGGGCCCCGTTAAAGCAACACTAAAGAACTCTGGCTCTTTGCTCCCCCTACAGGTTAGAAGCGTAATTGTTCATTACCACTGTCGTAAATACTGCAGCATAGCTGGCTCTGATTGGATTGTAGGTCTGCCATAAAGCAAGTTTTTGTAGTTTTCACTCGAACTACAGGACCACTACCAGACGGTTGGAAACTTCTTTAGTGCGGTTTTGGCCGATAGAGGGCTGCAAAGCGAATGTGAAAGTGCCGTTCACCGTTTTGAGTTGATGAACCACTGAAACTTTTTTGGAAACGTTATTTTAAGGTAAAAAAACTCTTTGGTGTTGCTTTAAAGAGATAGTTCACTTTAAAATGAAAATTTCACTTTAAAATTTGAAAATCATTTACTCATCCTCATGTTGTTCTAAATCTGTACGAATTTCTTTTTTCTGATGAACACAAAAGAAGATATTTTGAGAAATGATGGTAAACACAGCAATAAGTAACCATAGACTTCCATAGTAGGAATAAAAAAATATGATGGAATTTAATGGGTACCGTCACCTGTGTGCTTACCATCATTTATAAAAACATTTTCTTAGTCATTTGTCACAATACTTCCAAAATATTTTTTTCCTACTATGGAAGTCCTACCCAGTCTCACAAAGTTTCGTGATATAGTCACGTATCTCTTTTTATCCTCCTCCGTGCTATTATCACGAAACTTCGTGCCCCTTCGCAGTCGCACAACGAATTCCTGTTTTCGTGTGATTATCACGTATTGGTTACTCGACTGTTTTTTCCTATTTTTAAACCATTGTCGCTTCGGTTTAGGGCCAGATTTGGTGCTTGCATTAGAATGTCACTTAATATATTGATCTATACTATTTTTCCTTATTTATTTTTTTATATGTCGCCTGGCGTTAGGGTTAGAGTTGGGTTTGGTTAGGGATGTCATTTTATGTAAATCTAACCCTAAACCGAAGCGACAATGGTAAGAAAATAGGACAAAACAGTCGAGTAACCAATACGTGATAATCACACGAAAACAGGAACTCGCCACACGACCACGAAAAAACACGAAACTTCGTGACAACAGCACGAAAAAAGAATCAAAAAAACACGCGACTACATAACGAAACTTCGCGAGACTGGGCTGGGAAGTCAATAGTCACTGCTGTGTGTTTACCATCGTTTCTCAAAAAAAAATCATACAGGTTTAGAACAACATGAGGATGAGTAAATGATGACAGAATTTTCATTTTAATACGGAAGCCGAGAGGCCATGCACTATTATTATTTTGGCCTGCTTGTTTTCTCGTGATCACGACTTAATTTATCGTTATCTCGAGATAACAAAAGTTGTTCTCTCGTGATCTCAACATAACAAAAGTCGTATTCTTGAGATGTTATTAAAGCTTACGTGTATTCGATAGAACGTGTTGTTTTGTTTGTAAATAGCAAAAGCACATTTTGCTAAATTAGCATGGATGAACAAATGAGATTTTACTTGGATCAGTACGGAAGCCGAGAGAGGACATGCACTATTATTATTTTTGCTTGCTTGTTTTCACGACTTAATTTCTCGTGATCTCGAGATAACAAAAGTTGTTTTCTCGTGATCACGACTTAATTTCTCGTTATCTCGAGATAACAAAAGTTGTTTTTTCGTGATCTCGAGATAACGAAAGTTGTTTTCTCGTGATCACGACTTAATTTTCTCATGATCTCGAGAAAACAAAAGTTGTTTTCTCGTTATCCTGACATGATAATCCAAATGTCATAATGTAATTTCCTGTCAATATAATGTGTATTTTGAAGTGGACTGCTAATGTATATGAGTTGGGGTCTTTGCCGTAACCACACGTGTAGCTGTGTAGACTTAATAAATAAATAAAGTTGGACGGTTCATGTTCGTGAATTTAGGGACCATCTCTAAAGTAATACTGTACATGTTTCTATCTTCAATAGTATTTAACAGTTTATTTAAATAAATATCAACAATCTAAAAAGTGTGCATCATAGCTGACAACCACATAAACACGTGGGTTTTGTGACTGTTTGTTGACTTTCAGTCATTCCATTTAAATGCTGTTAAAAGTAGAAACGTGTATTGAGTAACTTAAAGACGGTCCCTAAATTCACCACTGTAAAATTGTAAATATTGACATCTAATTCCGCTTGAGCGAATCTTTGATCCAAGTAAAATCTCGTTTGTTCATCAATGCTAATTTAGCAAAATATGCTTTTGCTGTTTACAAACAAAACATCGAGTACACACGTAAGCTTTAATCACATCACAAAAATACAACTTTTGTTATGTCGAGATCACGAGAAAACAACTTTTGTTATCTCGAGATAACGAGAAATTAAGTCGTGATCACGAGAAAACAAGCAAGCAAAAATAATAATAGTGCATGGCCTCTCTCGGCTTCCGTAGATCAGAGATTCGCTCAAGCTGAAATAGATTTGTCAATATTTACAATTTTACAGTGGTGAATTTAGGGACCGTCTTTAAGTTACTCAATAATATACACGTTTATACTTTTAACAGCATTTAAATGGAATGAAAGTCAACAAACAGTCACAAAACCAACGTGTTTATGTGGTTGTCAGCTATAATGCACACTTTTTAGATTTTTGATATTTATTTAAATAAACTGTTAAGTACTATTGAAGATACAAATGTGTACAGTAGTACTTTAGAGATGGTCCCTAAATTCACAAACATAACCTCCAACTTTATTTATTTATTTATTGTCTATCGGCTACACATAGCTACACGGGCGAATTAGACCCCAACTCATATGCATTAGCAGTCCACTTCAAAATACACTACATATTATGGACAGGAAATTACATTATGACATTTGGATTATCATGTCAGGATAACGAGAAAATTAAGTCGTGATCACGAGAAAACAACTTTTGTTATCTCGAGATCACGAGAAATTAAGTCGTGATCACGAAAAACAACTTTTGTTATCTCAAGATCACGAGAAAGTAAATCGGGATCACGAGAAAACAAGCAAGCAAACATAATAATAGTGCATGTCCTCTCTCGGCTTCCGTAAAGTGAACTATCCATTTAACTTCCATGGGGAGGCCTCGAGAAGTAAGTAATGTCATAAAAAATCAAAACATTTAAATAGAACAGTAAAAAATACAGAAGTCAACAAACAAATAAAAACCCAGAATAGAAGACAAATATATGCGCACATAAAAAGTAACTTGTGGGATATTTGGAGTGTAGAAAGTTTCAATTTTGCTTTAAATCCAATGATGTAATATTACATTATTTCTCATGATGTTAACAGGTTTGTGGGAGGGTTTAATGTAAGGGTAGGGTATAATAAATATCTTTAACTTAGCTTCTGTAAGAGGTCCTCACTTTCAGTGTGCATGATGTGTTTACCATACTATTATCTCCAGCAAAGCTGCATGTAAATCTGGCACGGCAGTCATCTCCCGGGGTTCAGTCGTGTAATGCGCAGAGAGAAAGATGAATAGTCTTCCTCAACAAAGTCATTAAAAGGGTGAGCAAACATTCCCTTAGCCCATCTTAAAACGACAAGCCGCTCTCTTTAAATATAACATGCACCCAAACAAAAGCAAATAAATTTCCCACACCACTCCTCCCCGGTGACATCTGATCCAGATCTGCTCTCCGAACAACGCGCTGATAAATAAATGCGCTGACCTTTGACCCCTAAGGGAGTTGTGTAGGTGCAGGGTGCCTCAGTGATTTTGGGAATAGAGGGCAGGCACAGCTTGTTACCTCAGTTGAAGTCAGTCTCTTACAATGTGTTAACACCTGTAGGGAAAATAACGGTTGGATTATTTGCACCCCCAGTTCTTTAACTAAACATGGAGTATATAAATCATCTGGATTTAGCGTGCACGTCCCGACAGCGTCCGTTCACCCATCGCCTAAACCCACCTGCTCTTGCTTTATGGACAAGGATAAAAAGGCTACGCTCTGGTGAAACCAGCCACTGTTGTGTAAAACTGAAGTTTTACGACCCAAGCACAAGTTTGTAGAGTAAAGGGATCATTTATAATAGACCTCCTGTTTATTCACAGGGCTTTGAAACAGCCTAGAGACTATCTCATATCTTTAGATATTTCCTCTTGTATGCCCCCGCTGAACAGTTTGAATACTGAGAATGAAACATTAGTCTGCTTCACCTGCAAATTCTGAATGATTACTTGCCCCAGCAATTTCTATGAAGTTAATATTACAGAGGCCGTATTTCGTGAGTCCGAGTCTCCGCACACATGCTGGACACATGCAGAAATACCTCTAATGTGTTAACTGTGACCAATCCCAAACAATAAACCACCGGAACGGTCTAGCGTTCACTTCGGATAAACCGTTAAGACACAGTCTCTCATTATGTTTGCGCTCCACATGAGGAATCCATCCTGAGAGAAGGCAGCTCGGTTCATATCTTGAATGAATGTGTCAGCAGAGCTATAATCACAATAGTGATGCCCTTATAAGGACACGGAGAGTGTTTGGATTATGCTTGTCTTCCAGACGTTGCATCCATGCTCTTATTGCATTCCATCACTTTCTCTCCTCTCCTGCCAGCTAATAATATCTCCACAAAGCAGGGATATAGACAGGATAAACCAGAGTGTCTGAGAATGAGATAGATACTAGATGGTATTTATGCATTGAGGGCACATTTAAAAAAAGAAACTGTCAGATTAAAAACAAAAGTTGCTGATTTCAAAGCTTTAAATGCTACGTTATTGTTTTTTTATCTGTAGCCATAAGGTTGTATTTGTTAATGCATTAGCTAAAATTGAGCATTTTTTAAATATTTATGTTAGTTAAAGGACCAATATTGTGCTAATTTTTACAAGATGTAATATGAAGTTTCAGCACAAAATACCCCACAGATCATTTGTTATAGCATGCAAAAAATGCCCCTATTTGGGCGTGAGCAAAAAGCGCTGTTTCACTGGTGTACCTTTAAATGCAAATGAGCTGCAGCTTTCGGTTTAAAAATAGATCTGATTTCTGTACAATCTGGGACAATAGTATCTAGAAGTAAATGGAATTAGTGATACAACGTGCTAGTAAACCCATTAAGAAAAGCTTTTGGATAAAGTTAACCAGTCAGTCAGTGGCTGTGTGCAGGGATCTGTTAGTGTGACATCACATTAACAAGAGAATCAAAATGGCTTGTCTAATGAGACTGCTCTGGTTTAATGAGGATTACAAAATGAGGACTGAGTGTATTTTTTCATTGTAGGGTGGTTGTGATCACAAACTGGCAACACACATTTATGTCTAAATACCTTGTAAAAGTGTATTTAGCATATTATGGGCCCTTTATAGGGGACATATCACGAAAATCAGATTTTTTTCATGTTTAGGTGCTATAGTTGGGTCCCCAGGGCTTCTATCAACCTAGAAAATGTGAAAAAGCTCAATCCAGTAAACCATTCTCTGCAAGCATGTGAAAAAATAGGTCATTAATATTTGGCTCCCCTTATGATGTCAGAAGGGGATAATATGGCCCCATATTCTGCACTATCCAACCATGGCACTACCGGTGTTTGTACAGAAACTGTCATATAATACAGAGGTAGTGATAAACACGATGTGCAAACATCTCTGTGGTGGTCAATTTTGATTTTGTGGCGGACTGAGAAATAAAATAATGTTTAGCATTCCAACAACGCTCTTACTTGTATGATACAGCAGTAGCCCAAATATAACGACACGCCTATAATCCTTCCCACTGCGAAGTGTGGAAAAGTTAACCAAGCCAAAGTGAGGTGAGTTGACCCAACCTGACCCAAACCAAACCGTGCACTGTAAAAAAATTCCGTAGAAATTACAATGTCATTGCAGCTGGGTTGCCGGTAATTTACCGTAGATTTACATTTATGTTATTTACTGGCAAGAATTTGTTCAAAGTTAAATAAATTTTAAATATTAACAAGTATTTATCTTTACAGAATAAAACTATACAATAACAGCCTCATGCAAAGCATTCTGGGAACCAGAAATCATCATCAACCTTTTTCTGTTTTTTGCTTCAGATTTTGTTTACCAGAATGTTTTGCTTGATGCTGTTTTTTTAGTTTTACTCTATAAAGACAAATACTTGTAAATGTTTAATGTTCATTTAACTTTGAACAAAATGTTGCCAGTTAAAAACAAATTTAAATCTACGGTAAATTACCGGCAACCCAGCTGCAGTTTCTACGGAATTTTTTTACAGTGTGGGGTGCTATGCAATTGAAAAGCGCCATTAGTACAGAGATCAGCTCATTTGCATTTAAAAGGTAACACCCCAAAATTTTTGCTTACACCTACAAAATGGTAATTTTAACATATTATAATAAATTATCTATGGGTTATTTTGAGCTAAAACTTCACATATATGATATGTACTCTGGGGATACCAAAGACTTAAAAAAGTCTTGTGAAATGTCCCCTTTAATACAATGGCAATTGTTCATGTGAGTTTATTGTGCATAAGATTAATAAATGATGTAAAAGTATTGTTTATTGTTAGTTCATGTTAGCTAATGCATTAACTAATGTTAACAAATACAACCGTGTTCGTATTAATTTGTACGACCAAATTTGTAAGTTTTTTTATGATTTGCTTTCGCCCCTATAATGTTAGGGTTAGGGGTGGGGTTTCATTATTGATTTTTTTTCTAATATTCTAAAAAGTATTTATTTTCTAAAAGTTTTTGTATGATTCACTTTGTACAAATTCACAACTCGTAAAATATGTACGAATTCCTGTGAAATCAACGTTACCTTTTGACCAGTTTTACTCCTTTACATTTAGGCATTTACCAGAAATGTTTATCCAAAGCAAATGACTAAACTTTACAAAGCGGAAGTCGTGACTGGTCTGTATACTATGTATTAAAATGTATGTAGTATTGAAATATGTAGTATATTTAACATATTTCATAAAAATTTATTTTTATTAGTGGTTTGCATAATGAAATAAATAAATACATTAAAATTTTTATATTTTTAACTTTTTTATATTCCTGTTTGAGCAAATGCAAGATATATACGTATCTTGCCTACAATATACTAAGATTATAATTATTTACTGTTACTGTCCTATACGTATGACTACTCTCTTTGAAGTCAATGTTTTTCTACAGTTATTTTTGCTGTACTTTGCCAGACCTGAATCGCATCATTTTTGGGAAGTTGGTTACCCTTTCCTCTTCGTCAGCTGAAAAACAAGGGGCTGTTTGGCACGCAGTGGCATGAGAAAATGAAATTAAAGCATGAGACGTCAGTGATTCACACCATCATCTCTGTTGTCGAGTAAATTTACAGATGGACTTCATTTCTCTGGAGCTGAATCATGCCTTTGCATCAATGACTGTTAGCGACTGAAAACACCAAGGTGCGTGACTCTAACTTGGATGAAGTTACACAGCGTAAGCAAGTCTAGGTAAAGTATTTTCAGCCCAGATGTTGACTTTATGATGTAAAAGTGAGAGCTTTATTGCCATGTCTTTACCTTTCCAAGCAACCTATCGGCGAACGATTTAAATCCAAAAGTCTTTTGTACATGAGCCAATACCATCATAAACCTCATCACCGCACCCTGTTAAACCTCTTACAGATTTTAGATGAATGAATGTGCTAAGGAAATGCAAAACATAATTTTTTATTCCCGTCAAGGTTTATCAGATTTGTGGGCCGGTCAGGTTGGCAAGAGCTTGGAGAAAATGGAGCAGAGCTGTGGTTAAGCCCTTGTGTGACTCACCAGATCTCTCCAGCAACCTGATCTACCGGTGATAGTCTGAAGGAGGTTTAGCTAGAACCACTCGATAGGTCAAATCCAGCACTCTCCCGGGGAAAATCAATTTCATGAAGGGTCCAAACATCCAAATAAATATTCCAATGGTTAAATAAATCCAAGCCACTTAAGAGAAGAGCCATTGATGTCTTAAGGAGAGAAAGCATCAGCTCATTCTTTATTCATGTCAAGGCTGCTTCATCTTTCAGCGTGGAGTCCCAAGAGTGCCATAAAAATAGGGTTGCATTGGGAGGCATGCAGGGCATGGGTTCCTGTACAATAACACATCAAAACTGTCTTTATAATCCTAAACAGATTTTTATGTTTTAGAGGGAAAATGAGCAATTTCGAAGCAAAAAAATAATGTTAAAGTTTGAAAATAAGTTTATGGCAATATCACAGTCCAACATTAGACTGTAAGACAGCTCATGTAAATTTAGTGTCTGAAAAAATACATTTTTATATTTGTATACACAAATGTTTTAGGCTTCATCAAAGAGGCTTTGTGGTTGCCATGTTGTTTTCTGTTCACTGCACACATCAAGAAAATCCAATCAGACTTCATACATACATTTATTTATTTATTTCTGTATTTATTTATGAACTTTTTCAAAATTTGACAAAATACTTTATACAATCAAGGTTACAACTTTTCTCCCAAAATTAAGCTCCCCACCAAATTAATTTAACTAACAACATAAAATTCTATAATGAAAAACAACTACAACAATAATAAAAAGACAATTGAAAAAAAAAATGAAAATATCGATATATATAAAAAAACATATATATACACATAAACATAATTAATGAAAATAAATACCAGGATAATACAATTCAATACTTTGACCTATTTAAAGTGGTCTTTGCATAGTTATGAAACCAAACAATTTCAATGGTCAGACTTCATATGAAGAGTTTCGTTGCAAAACGAGATAACCACCGTTTTTTTAATTGTTCAGAAATCTCGTTTTTTGGTTGCGCATTCCAATTAATTTCAATTCAACTGCAGTTGGTTTGTTTTGATTAAAACCTTCATAACTTAAAAAATACAGCTAAGTAGCACCATAAAACAAAATAATAACATGATAACATAATAATAAATATGTTTTGACAAAAATGTAAAAAAATGGATTTATCTCGTTTTGCAACGAAACTCTTCAAATGTAAAACCAACAAAATCACATGTCAACTCTTAACAATTTACTATTTAATGCCCATGAATTAATATGATCTCATTTAAACATTTTAGTCGGATTAGGTTTGGGTAAGGATCTGGGTTAGGGTTGGGACTTCCTTATTATTTCTTTGTAATAATCGTACATTTTTTTACAATTCTCTTCAAGTGAACTCATACAAACTTTCTGTGACAGGATGAGTAAACAAGTCCAGAAGTATTTTATATGCAAATATCAAGGTGATATCATCAATGTTGGTTACGATTCTCATGCTAAATATTATATAAATGAGTCCACTGTCTACAGTCAAACTTAACTTTTGGACGCAGACAGACAGATAGATTTTGTGTCCACAAGTGCACCAGGATTTTATTTCTTATTGGTTTGAAATTTAAACTATATCTTCCACAGCTTTTCAAAGTTCGCTGATTTTAATCACAGATGAAAAACACAATAGCATTTGGTTAGTTTGGCCATGCATTTCAAACATATGCTAAAATTTCATCCCCTTTCTGTGGATGATGGGCGGGAATGTCATTGAGTTAGGAGGTCTCACAATAATGGGAATGAAATGGGTTGAAACAAGTAAAAACATATGGGAGAACCGTATGCCAAAACAAACAATACAACAGTCTGGGTAGACAGCATGTACCCTGAGTGAGAGTCAATCCCTGATGACAAGATGGTTATGAGAATCAAAATCTTGTACTTGTTTTTCTATAAAGTGAGGAGCACTTATAACCAATATAAAAGCAAACCTAAATGTTTCACAAGACCGATAAGATTCACTGGCTTGACACAGGACAGTTTTATTTGTATCAATGGGAGAGAGAGATGAGGTCTTACATCAGAGCAGGTCTGCTGCAATAGCTGGAGTTAAAGCTGGAAACGGAGAGAAAGCGAAAACTGAAGAGGTTGGAGAGCAATAAAAGTGTTCGGATCGGATCTTTATATAGGTGTGGAACTGGACTCTAAAATGAAAGCAGATGGTACTTTAGTCTGAAATACTTTCCATTTGAAGTACGTGGCTCTTGTCTATGTTGTTCTTCTGAGTTGACTTCAGATCTCTTCAACCCAGATCCTGAAGCTTAGATGGACTTTGGTGCCTGCATTGAGACCTAAGGATGAAAGAAAGGATTGCTTTCAGATCTGATACAGTCTTAACACCACACAAAACAATATTACAGAGATTTAAAAAATAAAGGAGATTCAAGTGCAACATTATATTTCTTAACTCCCAAAACTTGAAGAAAGAGCAAGTAATTTTAACTTTCAGATGGAGAATAATGTGTGGCAAACTTTTAAAGGGACACTCCACTTTTTTTAAAAAAGTGCTCATTTTCCAGCTCCCCTAGAGTTAAACATTAGATTTTTACAGTTTTGGAATCCATTCAGCTGATCTCTGGGTCTGGTGGTACCATTTTTAGCATAGCTTAGCATAATCCATTGAATCTGATTAGACCATTAGCATCGCGGTCAAAAATAACCAAAGAGTTTTGATATTTTTCCTATTTTGATCTTGACTCTTGGCGTAGTGATATTAAGCAGCACCTGAAAATAGTCCCCTGCTATTGAAAGTAACCAAGAGGACTATTTTCGGGCAGTGCTTAATATCACTACGCCTGCTGCAGCCATGTTACAGCAACAAAGTCCTTGATTATTACACCAGAATGATAGTATAGTCCTAACCATATCTGCCTAGAAAATCACAACTTTTAATTTTCTATCGGTCTAGTACACGATGTAACTACAGAAGAGTCAAGTTTTAAATAGAAAAAATAACTCTTTGGTTATTTTTTTGCGTGATGCTAATGGTCTAATCAGATTCATTATGCTAAGCTATGCTAGGCTAGTGCTAGCGCCAGACCCGGAGATCAGCTGAATGGATTCCAAAACGGTAAGAATCAAATGTTTAACTCTAAGGGAGCTCGAAAATGAGCAAATTTTCAAAAAAAGTGGAGTGTTCCCTTGTATTTGTGTATACAAATATAAAAACGTATTTTTCAGACACTAAATTTACATGAGCTGTCTTACAGTCTAATGTTGGACTGTGATATTGCCATAAACTTATTGCTGACAATCTCACTGTCTTGCCAAAAGTCCTCCTAGTGCGCTGAGAAAGGAAATAGCGACATTTTCTGGTAAATTAACTGGAGCATTAATCCTGTCCAAGAAAATATCTATGCAAGATATCTGAGAAGGTCCAAGATGGATAATTCAAGACACATCTTTATTTCTTGGTTTTGTCTTAGCAAACAGCACAGAGCTATTTAGAAACAGAAAATTCGGGGGTGACAACAGAACACAGTGTTCATTTAAAGTGGAAGTCACTACAAATATAAACTGACCTAAGACAAACCATTATGATCTATGTTATTAACTGTCTGAAACTAAATGCTACTGTATATCATAATATAAATACAGTCATTATGCAGTTAATGCCTTTCTCAATATTCAGATACACATTGTCGGACACATTGGTGAAATATGATTTGTTGATTTGGTTAAGTCTCAGTTCCCAAATGTTTTTAAGCGTTTGCCTGTTCCCATACATTTAAAAAAATCATAGTTTGTATAAGCAATTGTTGTAACAGCTACAGTAATGTTCGAAAGTTTAAAAACACTTGACTAAAATGTTTCTCATGATCTAAAATATATGAGTCTGAAGACATATGGTTAAATGTTTGAAATAACTTTGATGTACAAAAATATAACTGTGTCAACATCATTTCTTTCATTAGTTTTGAAGAAATACCAGCCAAATCAAATAAACAGCAAATAAGAGACTAGAATAAATGACTCCTTCTACTTCAATATTAAACTTCCCAGGCTTGATAAAATGACAAGATCATTTATTTTGGATGTTTTTATTCACAACATCATTCCTGTAGTTTGCGTATAGATATTTCTTTTTTTAAGTTTACAGTACTATAATCCTAAAATGTGGGAAAATATAAATAAAGAGTTTCTACACTTTTGAATGGTCCTTAAGCAAGCCTCAAAATTCATGTCTTGAAGTATACTTTCTATTTTTAGACTCATGCAAAATGGAGATTTGCATTCAAAATGTAAACTTCTGTTTATAGTTTTGTATGTCGCTTTAAAGTTTCAGATTTTACTTAGGGCGACTTAAATATTCTTGTTTCTCACCCACACTTTCCTGGCATCTTATTTTTTCCACAGAAAAAAACTAAATTTTGACAGTTTCACTAAAAAGTTGAAATCAAAACAAAAAAGGGATGATAACCTTGTCAGATTTCAACAGACTGAAGTAAACAGTCTTGTCAGGTAGATGTGAAAGAGGAGGGATGGGGGGCGTTGAGCAGCTTTTTGCTGAAGTAATGGATGGATCCTGTTTCCTGCTGTTGATGTAAACTCATGCCACACAAAAGAGGAGGTGACGAGAGGTCTGATATCCACTGATACTCAGTGAAAAAGAGCTTATTTTAACTGTGATTCATCTTGTTTTTTCGCACCACATTATCTGCATTAGCTTTTACCCGAGATCTGCCGATAACAATCGTGATAGGCAACGATTTATTTGCTCGTTTTATTTTTTCCAGGATTCTTTTCTGTGGTCTGATAATGGCTTTAACTGGTAGATCAGCTATTAAGAGTGGGACAATGAAAACCAGGTGGGTTGCTGTCACAGTGTCTGGCTCATTGCATCTTAAGAAATAATCCATATACTTGATTCCAAATGCCAAATGATTAATTTACTAGAATGGAAAAATCAGGAATTGTTTATAAACAGTGACATTACATCATGAAGACGATGACAACATCCTAGTTTTCCGCATCCCATTAATCATCCTGATATCTCACTCAATGCCTCTATACATGCAGAACGACATTAAAAATCTCAATGGTGGAGTCGATTATGTTTTTTTTCCCCTAGAATTACTCCTGAGCCAAACCACAATGTCCTATTTTTCTTGTGTTTCTCTCGGGTGTATCTCCACACACCCCAGGAGATGTTAAAGCCCTGGAGATGGGATGTAATTATGTAGTCCAGCCGCAGGGCTTTGACTTTGGACGGATCTGCAGTGACTCAGCGACTGACCAGAAAAACACTCGCTGACTCCAACCTATAACTATGATTCTGCTCTGACTCTCGGCTCTTTGATTTTAAACAGCACACACGGAAATCTTTATTAATACAGGAGGGATAGGAAAGACATTAGGCAGAAGCAATATTAGAAAACCGCTCATAGTTTTGGTTCGCATGAAAAGAAAGGAACCATCATCTTTTCGCAAGCACATATAAAAAGTCAGAGATTTTATCTACACTGTAAAATATTTTTTGCATTTAAATTTAAAAAGTATAATCAACTTAGTTTGCAACTTGGTAGTGATAAGTTGCTGTAACTTATAAAATAAAGTTGAATTAGCGGAAGTTATTTTAACTTTATTTATTAAGATACAGCAAATTCACTAGTCAAGATAAAAAAGTTGAAATTACACTGCAAAAAATTATTTTCAAGAAAAAAAATACTTAGTATTTTTGTCTTGTTTTCAGTAAAAATATCTAAAAATTCTTAAATTAAGATAATAAGTCTAGTGTTTAGACCAAAAATATAAAATGTAAGTGATTTTGTGCATAAAATAAGCAAAAAATCTGCCAATGTGTTAAGCAAAAAAATCTTAAAAATTTTTCATAAACACTAAATTCAAGAAAAATGTGCTTACCCCATTGGCAGATTTTTTTGCTTGTTTTATGCACAAAATCACTTACATTTTATATTTTTGGTCTAAAAACTAGACTTATTTTCTTGGGTCATTTTGCTCATCAAGAAAAAGCATCTTCATTTAAGAATTTTTAGATATTTTTATTGAAAACAAGACAGAAATACTAAGAATTTCTCTTTCTTGAAAATCATTTTTTGCAGTCTACTTGTAAAACCAAGTTGATAATACTTAAAAAGTGCAAACAAATGCATAATTATGATATTATGACCATAAAGCATAAACGCAACATGCATACATGACCACAAAACTCATTAAGTCACACAGGTATATTTGTAACAATAGCCAACAATACATTATATTATATTTTTTATACTAAAAATCTTTAGAATATTAAGAAAATAAGTTCCATGAATATATTTTGTACATTTCCTACCAATCTATATATATAAAAAAAAAATTCATCATAAGTAATATGTGTTGCCAAGAACTTCATTTGAACTTTGAAGGCTATTTTCTCAAAATTAGATTTTATTGCACATTTTATTTCAGATTTTCAAATAATTGTATCTCGGCCAAATATTTTCCTATTCTAACAACTATCATACATTAATGGATATTATATTATAAGCAATTATACATCAAAATTTCGAAAAATTCACCCTTACGACTTTTTTTGTGGCCTAGGGTCATATACTGTATACACTGAAAAAATTAATCATTCAATTTATAAAATTTTTTAAGTTAAGTGGTCGCAATTAATTTATTTAAGCTACATTTAAAGGAAAAATATTTGAAAAAAAAAACCCAAAAAACTTTTGTTTTAGTGTATCTTAAATACATTAATTGCAACCACTTACCTGAAAAAAATTGAGTAAATTGAATTAAAAAATTTTTAATAAAAAATAAAAAAAAGCCTGGACATCGGTTGCACATGGTTAAATTAGGTTTTCTTAAATTGAAATTAACATTAATTAAAATTCATTTCATTTTAAGAAAACTTGATTCAATCATGTTGAACTGGTGTACATCATTAAATTACGTAGATCCAACAATTTTTTTAAAGAAAAATCATTTTAAGAAAACAATTCAATCATGTGCAACCGGAGTTAGTAAATCAGCAGTGTTGATGCCTAGTATCAGCTATCCCTGCTAGGCAATAATGTTGTCCATTTCTGCATATAGCTTCAGTTCCAGCACAGACCGTGAGAGAGACGTCTTTTCATTTCTCTCTCACTAACTTATTTTCAGTTTGTGCCATTGATCACCAGTGTTGAAAGACAACAAACATCTCCTACGAGAGCGTCTGGTGTAAAACAACAATCTGGCTTTTTGTCATTCTCAGACATCTCAGATCTCTCTTTTTTATTCTCCAAATGTATCAAACAGAACATTTAAGGGATAAAAATCATAGGAAACATCCATATTTCAGGAGCATATCAATAATAACAAACATTTACTTTGGTGATTTTCCAGATTGGTGAATAAAGACAGCCGAAGACGATTAATCAAGGAAGAAAATATTACCTAACGTATTAGTATTGGATACGCAAAAACAAAAACAAGATCTGAGCAACCTAAGACAGCACATACCTCAATCAAAACAAGAAGAATGGATGAATTACAGAGAAAATATGCTTTAAAGAGCTAAACAATATTTATTGGTTGTTAAATGAGTGCAAATGGAATACAATACTAATGCACTGAATATCTGGATATTGTATATCAGTGTCTTAACGGTCCCATGTGCATCTTGATTTTGAGGACTAGTTTAGTCAGAACTAATAAAAGTTAAAGCAGTTCAGTTTAGGAGAATACCAAACTCCTTTTTGCTTTAAGTAGATCTGGTCTTAATTATCAGATCCTCTTTACAGGCACTTTAAAAAAACAATTTATAGCATCTCAGGATGATAAGATCTCAAAGCCAAATAGATGGTCCTGTAATTTGAATATAAAATATTTTTCTGAGACCATGTATGTTTAAGTAATTTAGACAAAGTAATTATAAATGGGTGAAAAATACATTTGACTTTTCCATCCGTAAGGAATCCTTTAAATTTACTGCTGATCTAATGGGAGAACCAAGTTTGTTTTAGCTGTAGATTCCAAAATACCGATTTGATGTATTTTTTACTTGAATGGCACTATAGAGACTGTATTTCTTCACTACTGTACTGTTTAATATAAATCTTTGATATATGTCAATTGCATCCATTTCCTACGCAATTCGAGTAAATTTGTAGTTTAATATCAAGGCCAGAGGTTTTCTGTTGGACTCTCAGACACAATGTTTCTTCTTGAGCAGTGTCAAAGTGGAATGCAGGCTGAACTTTGACTGTTAGAGATGCAGGATTATTCTTATCTTGATAATCTTCAATGGGTTAAAGCCTGACATATGACTGATGCTGGGGTCATAAACCCATTACAGCAGTAGAGAACATTAGGCTGAGGTATGTGACAGCCATTATTTTTTGCTAGATTTGTGACAGGCATACGGTTTCGCTCATGGCAACCAATTTTTTTCTATTATTGTTTCGAAGTTTTGGATTTGTGATTTATAGTTTAAATTCCAGTTTCATCATTTGACTATACAGTAGGCCTAACATCTCTTGTATTGCTCGTCATGTAAATAAATGTTTTTTATGTTTTATTAGTTTTACCCAAATCTTTTTTTGAAGAAAGACCAACCTGAGACAAACCCAATGTAATTAAACTTATGTCCAATTATTTGAACCCAACTGGACCTGAATGCAAACGGCACCGGCGTGTGTGCAGTCTGCAGCCCCACACCACCAGTCAGACAGAAAGAAACCCCGGTGGCCCCGCATCCATCCAATTTGGCCCGCTGCTCCATTTATTTTCATTTGTTATCTGACGATGACACCAAGGTAACGGCTAAAATGTGCATTTAAAATTGATTGACAGGCCTGTCTAAACAAAAATTAACCTACCGCCACCCACACGATGTAGCAATCGCTCTTGGCAAACAAAGGAGGGTTTGGAAAAGGACTCAATGCACACACGCAAGGCAGTTTGGGTCTTCTCGGGTCCGTTAGGCAAAAACACATTCATTTTAAATTAACTGCGACCTGATGCCGCTAATATTATATACCTGACCTTTGTCCAAGGCACACAAAAAACTTTTAGACCTTGGGTTTTTGGATCTAAGTGGACCCGTGAAGTCCTCTAACCTGGTTGCCTTAAAATTTTGAGTTAATTTAACTTAAAAATATAAGTTGACTACTAATATTGTCTACTAATATTTTTTAAGTCATATCAACTCAAAACAAAGTGACAGCGTGTATATATATACATTTATTATGTTTTAATCCCCATAAAATTGTTAAACATTGTACATATTATATTATATATCCCCTATAGAATTGGCTATGTCTGTCTCTCTCCCAAGTTTTTTTTCCCTCCTAGGACTTTTCGCCCACAGGGTTTTTCTCCTAGGGCTTTTTTTCAACCACTGGGGAGTCTGCTGACATTGGCTTAACTTAGCACCCTCTTACATATGTTACATTTTAGTATGGTTAATCTTAACCACTGTATTCTGCTGTTTATGTTTTAAGATTTTTCAGCTTTTTCCATCTATTAATGTAAAGCTGCTTTGAAACAATTGAACAATTGTGAAAAGTGCTATATAAATAAAAAAAATTATATTGCTATATAAAAATATATAAAAAGATAATTTTTTACAGTGGAGAGATTAGGTTTGGTGAGGTTATCTTGAAGATTTTCCCATATGAGCTGCACTATATAAATAATAATTAATAAATAGGATGTCAGCAGGTTAAAAATAACATAGCAAAGCAATAAATAATGGTGAGACCAGGGAAAGGAAAAATATCTGCATAACCAGAAATAGCCCCAAATCCTTCAGCATCATTTTATTTATACTTAAAAAAATGTACAAAAAATTATTTTCTAACAAAACAAAATAAATGACTATATTTACAATACACAATGTATTCCGAATGATGCAGCCCAAGAAGATAAATAATTTTTTTCCATTATTTGTGTGGCACAGAGGTCTGTGAAATAGAGATATAAACTGTAGCTTTCCCATGATTCTCTGTGTGGTCAGTTGATATTAACTTATCCGTGTGTGGCCCCGTACTTGCTGAAACAATTACAAGACCCACAGTCCGAATTCTGTGCATAGTCTGTTAAGCATCCACTTCAGATTGTGTGTTTCATATTTATTTTCCCTTGATAATTTGATTTACAGCCATGACCATAATCTAACCCACCATGTGCAGACACCTCAATGGCTTTCTGTAATAATTCCAGGCATTTTGAAGTTTGTCTTTTAGTGATTTTCCACTAAAGTAATAAAAAAGGAGTCTTTATTTTACATTGGGGGGTTCAGACTGTAACTTTTTGATGGACTAAAGAGCAGGTGTACAGTATAATAGCCAGTGGTCATTTGCAAATGCACACATATAGTGTATATTATCAATTTGAAAAGTGTCTGTGTGGTTTGGTGGAGGATGACATTAATGATATCTTCTAAAAGTTGGGCGAATGAAGTTTCTTTATTCTGTTTAACACAAAAGAAAATACTGTGGAAGTCAATGGGTACTGTTAAAGGATTAGTCAATTTTCTTTAAAAAAATCCAGATAATTTACTCACCACCATGTCATCCAAAATGTTGATGTCCTTCCTTGTCCAGTCAAAAAGAAACCATGTTTTTTGAGGAAAACACTCCAGGATTTTTCTCATTTTAATGGACTTTAATGGACCCCAACATTTCACAGTTTTAATGCATTTTAAAATTGCAGTTTCAAAGGACTCTTAACGATCCCAAACAAGGCATTAGGGTCTTATCTAGCAAAATGATTTTTGACAAGAAAAAATATGCACTTTTAAACCACAACTTCTCATCTATCTCTGATCCCAGATGCGCCAGCGTGACCTCACATAATTGCGTAATGCTGTTTGGAAAGGTCACGTGTTACATATATGAAACGCACATTTGCGGACTATTTTAAACAATAAACTGACACAAAGACATTAATTAGTATCATTCCACATACAACAATGTCAAAACGGTCCTCTTTCTTCACACTTGTAAACACTTGGGCGTAGTTTCGATATACATCATCCATGACCTCTTGACGTAATGACGTATTGCGTGAGGTCGTGCTGGCGCGTCACAGGATCGTAGCAAGACAAGAAGTTGTGGCTTAAAAGTGCATATTTTTTATTTTTCCTGCCAAAAATGACAATTCTTCACTAGATAAGACCCTTATGCCTCGTTTGAGATCGTTTATTGTCCTTTGAAACTGCAATTTTAAACTGCATTAAAACTGTTACGTGTTGGGGTCCATTAAAATGAGAAAAATCCTGGAATGTTTTCCTCAAAAAACATAATTTATTCTCGACTGAACAAAGAAAGACATCAACATTTTGGATGACATGGTGGTGAGTAAATTATCTGGATTTTTAAAAAGAAAATAGACTAATCCTTTAACTGTGTGGTTCTTTTGCATTCAGCAGAAAAAAAGATAGGTTAAAAACAACATTAGGTTGAGTAAATGATGGCATTTTTGGGTGACCTGTTCCTTTAAACGGCTAAGGTTTAATAATTTAACTTAAAAAGTTTAAAGGAATATGTTGTTTATTTCTTTCTTTGTTTAGTTGAGAAGAAATTAAGTTTTTTTTTTTTTTAGGAAAACAGGATTTTTCTCCACATAGTGGACTTTAATATACCTCAACAGTTTAAAATTGCAGTGTCAATGCAGCTTTAAAGGACTCTTCTCATCTTGCACTAGCCATGTGATGCACCAAAGTGACCTTACGTAATATGTAACAGGTCGAAAACTCGCGCCTCAGCTTCCGTGTTTACTTGTGTGGAGAAAGAGGACCGTTCCGACATTGTTGAATGTGGAATGATACTAATTAATGTCTTTGTGTAAGTTTATTGTTTAAAATGGTCTGCAAATGTGCATTCACATATGTAATGAGTGACCTTTCGACGTGATTACGAAATACGTAAGGTCATGCTGGGGTGTCACTAGAAGACAATAAAACAGTAAACTGTTGAGGTCCACTCAAGTCAACTTTATGGGATGACATGGGGTAAGTTATCAGAATTTTTTAATTAAAGTTGAGTATTCCTTTAACTAATAATTGTCATTTATTACAGTTATGTAATGATAAAATGTTTACATTACTGCTCATTTCAGTGTTTAAAAGACACACGCTGTGCAAGTGAATGGGAATACCTCAGATGGTGGTGTAAATCAGTAGACGTGCGGAGCAGAGATGGACAGAGAGCTGAATCCTAGCCAACAGCAACCTCGCAACAGGAGAGAGAATGTACAGCAAGTCGAATGTAAGGTGTTTTGTAGCACGATATTGTATTCTGCGTCCACTGCATCTGGAGTAACATATGCTTTGTATAAATCAGAAACAGGTTGATCTAATGACTAGATGTCATGCAATACGAAGCATGATATGTGACTATTTCCTGCATGCCTTAAACATACTGTACAGTATGCAAATCTAATCACTAACAGATCTGGTTCATTCATATGATGCATGATTATCTATATATATTGCGATGAAGAAATTCAATTTGTTTGCTTGCGTTTATCCACGTCTGCAATTGATTTAGGAATGAGCACACATTGTCTTTAGATATACTAAGCCTGAGGGCCTAAGTAGCTCCAGCACAGGTCTTTGGAAACATACTGTACGCTTTCAAATTGCTTTTTAATGAAGGACAAATTTGACTCTGACCCTATCATTTTCATTTCTCCAACAAGCCGGATGATTGGCCTTTAGCTACAGTTCAGTTGCTTTTCGAATCCCTAGCCAGGTTTCAATAAGCTTGGAGGAAACACAGGAGAAGACTCAGGTTTGACCAAAGAAACCAGTAGGAATTTAATATCGGATTTAAACATACGTACAGATGATTTAAACTGTATTGCTGCCAGATTGTAAGCAGCCATCTGCAAATTGATGCTTTCCAGACTGCGAGGCAACAAAATGTCAAGTTTTAATATTAATTGACTTTGAAAATGTCAGGTGCCTCATTTCCTTGCATCTGGGTGTTAAACACGGACCGGTTACACTTGAGGCAATGGTGGTATCAGGCATGCACCAGAGGTAGCAAAATAGCGCTGGTTTCGTCCAAATGCTCAAATCCACAGAGGCAGGGCACTTTAAAAGTTTTTTCTTTCAAAGTCCAGAGCAAAGGTTCCTGATGAATCAACCTGGAAGGTAACCTGGAGTCCGGATGATGAGAAAGTTCAGTTATGCGGACAATACAGCATTGTTTTATTACCATCATTGAAAGCAGCATAAAACAGTGTGAACGAGCTGCTCTGTCTTATTGGCATTTTGAAAGAAACTCAATCACAAACAAGTCTTTCAGGTTTCAATTTCTCAAGCAACCTCCATGAGCCTGAAACAGTCTGGCCCTTTCTATAATAAATTAGGGAAGATGCCGAAAAGCGTAGTTAAAAGGGCAGGCGGCGCGAAGACTTCAAAAGGTTTATAATACAAAATTGGAAAGATTCAATACTTTCAGGCTCTCTTTTTTATAAATAATCAAATACAACATTTTTCACTCATTCACAAGTGTCACAAATTTCACAATCGCACAGTATGGTGATCCTAGACACTATACAATGATAATACACATTGTGGCTATCATACATATAAATATACATATAAAAAATGTCACCTCTTCACTCATACACTGACAAAACAAATGGCATTTCCACAATCAGAAATTAAACCTGCATAAAAAATATATAAATGAAAGTATCATCGATTAAAAAAAAAGAAAACATCTCCCAGTCATATATCAAACATACATAATTACATCAGTTCTCAATGCTGTCCATAAAGTATGAGGATAGCAGCTATCTTGAATGGATTGAACGTAACACTGGAAAGATTTCAAGCTGTCGTCGGTATAAAAAGGAGCAGATATGTTTTGCCTTCCTGAGCCAGCCAGGTTGACAAAACAAAGCGACACAACAAGTCTTCACATCAACACTACGGTGGCTCTGATGAAGGGTAACGTCATAACTAAACCGCATAACGCTTTTACCCTTTCAGTTACCAGACACCTGCGTCACCATCATGGCTGAGCGACTGGTTTTCATGCTGCCGTTTTAAGTAATATGTCTTATCAAAAGACAAAAAATGGCCTCTATAAAATGAAGCATTAAATCCTCATCTCAGCTTCGTTACTGTTTTCCAGTGAGTGTTCGGTGGTGCTGATGATGGAAGCTGAGGGACCTTGAGTGACACCAAAGGGGGAAACTGCTGGAGATCTTGCTGCAAGTGGGGACAGTGAAGGGGAGAAACTAGGAGACATGGCTGCAGAGGAGATAGAGCCTTCGTGGCTAATGGGTGAACGTTTTAGGGATGCTAAGTGGTGGAACGTCCGTGACATAGCTGGTTTAGGCGGGACAGATTTGGCTCCCGGATGAGCCACTGAGGTTATGAGGGGTGGTGGGTCGATTCTTGGCTTGGGGTCTGTTTTAATTTTGGGTTGAAAGGGTCGACGTGGGTTGTTGGGCGGTAGGGTCTCATCCTTAAGTCTGGCAATCTCTGTAAAGACACTTGCTAAAGGTTGGAACTGAGGGCACCAGTTGAGAAGGTAGTCCCAGTTGTAGCTGCCTCGCAGTTCCTCATCACTTGCCACTATGGCTGTAAGGGAGCCATCAACTGATGGCTTGCCGTCCTCAGGGAAAGCATAGTCTTTTGGATGGGATATGTTCAACCCTCTACCTACTCCAAGGTAGCCTCCACCTTCATCTCTGTAGACTGGAAGCTGACCAGAAAGTAGGGTACCACTGAGACTTCCCAGTTTCTTACTTTTGAACCACTGGCTTGCATCAAGTGGCCCAGGTTCACAAGAGATGTCCGAGAGTTGATCTGCATCCTGTTGGATGCCTGAGTCAGGACCCCGGGCGGCGATATGTTCTTGCATTGAGGACGTGATGCTGGCCACTCTTGGGTATTCGTTGATCATGCGGATTTCATCGTCTTCTGCTGCTTCGGCAGATCCTCGTCCACTGGAGTGAGAGGGATCAAGGGAACCTCCTCGCATGTAAGTGCCACCTGTTCCTTCCTCCACACCTGCGTATCCAGGAAGGGTCTGATGATAGATCCGGTCTCCCCCTGTGGGTTTAGACTCATCCAATTTCTGCAAAGCTGTGTCTGAAGACTCAGTCCTATTTCCAGTGTCCTGGCCTTTCTTCTTGCGCCTTGCTCTTACTAGATAAAGAGTCACTGCAATTATCACTAATAAGACAATGACTCCAAGAGAGGCAGCAATTATGCTTACGAGTAGAATATTAAGGTCAGTCGCAAGACCAAATGATGTGTTGGTAATGTCAATGGTTAGTTGAGCAGTAGTGACTCTTGAGTTATCAAGAGGGCTGTGGGCATTAATGTCCATAGTCATTAGGCGGGTTTCTCTCTTTAAGCGACTTCCACCGCTTGAGCTGCTGGAGCCGTCCATCTTAAGGTAGATCACACCAGTGGTCTTATTCACATCAAAGTAAGGTGAGACATTGGGAAAGGAGTAGAGTACAATCCCATCCACCCCCTTATCCACATCACTGGCCTGAACTTCACCAATGCTCTGACCTTTTTTGGCTCCCTCTGGTACTTCAAAGGAGAAGTCTGAAGAGGTAAAAACTGGGTCATATTCATCTTCTCCTGTAACGTAAACTTGCACTGTGACGGTAGCCGAATTGTTGCCTGCATCCACAGCCGAAGCGATGAAGTTAAATGAGTTCGCATTCTCAAAATCAAAGGTCTGCCTGGTACGAACTTCTCCCGAGTTCTGATCGATTATGAAAAAATCTTTCTCCAGCCTAGAGTGGTCCAAAATATAATACTTAAGCTGTCCATAAACACCAGTGTCATAATCAATGGCGTGTAACACAGTCACAACAGAGTTGGGCGGCTGGTTCTCACGGATACTGGCAGTTAAAGTAGCAATAGGAAAAAAAGGTCTGTTGTCATTGATATCCTTCACCTCCACGCTAATAGGAGCCAGAGCAAAATGACCATGGCCATCTGAGGCTTGTACTATAACCACATGGGAAGTCCGACTTTCCCTGTCCAGCGGCCTTTGAAGCCTCAACGCCCCACTCCACTGATCAACCGAGAACAATTTCATCTCATCCCCAGAGCTAATGCTATACTGGACCGCTGCGTACGGAGCTGAATCAGGATCAGTTGCAGTCACACGTAATATTTCAGTACCAGCAGCTGCCCCTTCACTCAAAGCCACTGCGTACTCAGCTCTACCAAAGACAGGAGGATTGTCATTCACATCAGTGATTGTAATGATAGCCGGTACACTCGAACTGCGTTGGGGGACGCCGCGATCCGAAACTGCGATGGTGAGGTTATAGTGTGACAACGCCTCAAAATCCAGCCCCTCCGCCAGGATCAGGGTTCCAACCGTCTGAAAACCATGACCTTCTATAAAACGAACACTACTTTCAATCTGGAAAGCATTTCCGACATTCCCACTAGCGATTGCAAAATCAAACCCAGAGTTTTCCTGAGATAGGTCTCCATCTACTGCTTCCAAGGTTAGAATTGTGGCTCCAGGAAGCTGGTCCTCGGGTACCGTGGCTCTGTACTCCAGCTGGTGAAATATGGGGGCATTATCATTGACGTCTATAAGTTGGATCTGGACTGTAGCAGAAGATGACAAAGGTGGAGTCCCGGCATCATGAGCTTCGATAACTACACTCACAGATGGCTGCTCAGGGTCAAACTCTGCTTTTTGTCTAAGGAAAAGTGTACCTGTAACAACATAAAAAGTATAATTATTCAACTATAAAGTAAATAAAGTTTCACATATGAAAAGTTTAGCTTGAACATCAGCCGCATACCATTTTTAGGATCAACGTAAAACCCCTCCCTCGTTGATGACAGCATTCGGTAAGTGACCTTTCCGTTTTCTCCTGAATCTCGATCAGTGGCTGTTACTGTGATTACCGGACTGCCTGCTGGAGAATGTTCTGGAAGTGTTACCTGGAAAACAAAAATAAACCGGATTACATTTTCTCTATCCTCACCAAAGTCTGAGAAGTAAATTAATTTACACTTTATTCTGTGAATAAATGCATACACATGTATCCAGAGATTACTTAACAGTGGCGGCCGGTGACTTCTTTTTTCGAGGGCGCTCGATGCGAAGTTCACCACGACATGTATGTAGCCCGTCATGTGTGTGGTTCCTTAATTCAAAATATGTGTTCTGTGCATCGAGTGCATGTATGTGCATCATGTGTCTTGTCAAAATAAGTGCCTGCTGCGGATAAGCGTCTAAAGGGTTTATGATAAAAGAGACGCTCGCGTTTGCCAGATACTCGCATAATCTCATGCGTAATCAGAGTTTACTGTTTTACAAGGGAGTGTCTTGCGTGTATTTTGTGAACGTGAGCGTCTCTTTTATCATAAACGGTTTTGACGTGTGTGCAGCAGGCACTTATTTTGACAAAACACGTGATGCACATGATTTACAAGATGTAACAAACACATATTTTGAAAACACAAGCAACACACATGACACTCCGAACACTTATTTTGAATTAGCGCCCCTCGGATGAGCAGTTATTTAACCAAACTTAATCCAAGGTGGTAAAATCCTTACCCACACATACGACAAATTAAAGGAATAGTCTTCTCATTTTCAATATTAAAATATGTTATTACCTTAACTAAGAATTGTTGATACATCCCTCTATCATCTGTGTGCGTGCACGTAAGCGCTGGAGCGCGCTGCGACGCTTCAATAGCATTTAGCTTAGCCCCATTCTTTCAATGCTACCATTTAGAGATAAAGTTAGAAGTGACCAAACACATCAACGTTTTTCCTATTTAAGACGAGTAGTTATACGAGCAAGTTTGGTGGTACAAAATAAAACGTAGCGCTTTTCTAAGCGGATTTAAAAGAGGAAATATATTTTATGGCGTAATAGCACTTTTGGGAGTACTTCGACTCGCCTGAAAAGTCTGCTCCCCTTCTCACTCTCATAATGGGAGAGGGAGGGTGTTACTGTGCCCAGTCGAAGTACTCCCAAAAGTGCTATTACACCATAAAATATAGTTCCTCTTTTAATTCCGCTTAGAAAAGCGCTACGTTTTATTTTGTACCACCAAACTTGCTCGTATAACTACTCGTCTTAAATAGGAAAAACGTTGATGTGTTTGGTCACTTCTAACTTTATCTCTAAATGGTAGCATTGAAATAATGGGGCTAAGCTAAATGCTATCGAAGCCTCGCAGCGCGCTCCAGCGCTTACGTGCACGCACACAGATGATAGAGGGATGTATCAACAATTTTTAGTTAAGGTAATAACATATTTTAATATTGAAAATGAGTAGACTATTCCTTCAACACAAAGTTAAACTAATAGGAATAGTTCACCAAAAAAAATCTCATCATTTACATTAATTTCTTATTTCTTTTGAGCAATTTTGAGTAATGTTTGGAAAAAAAACATGTTTGAGCACCACTGACTTCCATAGTAGTATTTTTTCCTGCTATGGAAGTAAATGGTGCCTCTGTTTCCTGCTTCATTACAAACATCTTCCTTTGTGTTCAGCAGAACACAAATGTATACAGATTTGTAACAACATTATTTAGGATGAGTAAATGTTAACAAAATTTTCATTTTTGGTTAAACTATCCCTTTTAGAGCACACTGCAACCAATAAACCTTCATCCGTCCCTTTAAAATACAACACCGATGACATCACCCCCACTTCTGCCTCAAGTTTCCAGTGTTAAAGTTATAAAATGTATCATCAAAGCATACAGATAAGAATGTTTACACAGTTTAGACAGTTACAACGCTAGAAAAGTTAAAGTCACCTGGTACAGATCTTGTGTAAAAGTAGGTGCGTTGTCATTTATATCCCCCACCAGCACGGTTAGATTGGCTTCACTCTGGTGCTTTGAATCTGAAGCTCGAATAGTCAGCGTATACCACGTCCTCTCCTCAAAGTCCAGCGGTGCTATCAAAGAAACACGGCCGTTGTAGCGGTGGATATCGAATTTTCCTTGCGATGACGCATCCAACTTCAAAGAATAGGACAGCACTGGGCCAGAATCCACATCATTTCCAGTAACCAGTGTGATTTCAGTCCCGACAAGAGAGTCTGGAAAAGAGAAGGGAAAGGGAGACACAGCATTTAGTCGGTGAACAAAACAACAAGCAGAGCAAGAAAAGTGACTGACAGCTGTTCCAGACTGGTATAATACTGGCCATGGGTTCAAATCCCAACACATACAGTACAGTATATTGATAAAATACATTGTAAGTATCTGCCGAATGTATGCATTTTTTATTTTAATACATAAATGAATACAAGACTATGAGTTAAATGTCAAGTATATCACTCACTTTCTGGCACCCTAACTTCCCGTGGTATTGGGATAGTGGGACTGTTGTCATTGAGGTCCACAATGATCACTGTGATGGTGGCAGTGCCTACTAGCTTGGGGCTTCCACGATCTGTGGCTTTTATCACCAGCCTGGTGCAAATTGAGAAAAGATCTGAGGTCATAAAGTCAACATTTTCTCACATACGGGTGATTCTTGTGAAATTAGACTTATGAGGTGTCATGAAACATTTTGCTAAAAAAGTAAATGCAAAGAGTATCAAAATAAAAGCATACAGTTACAAACATCTCTTCATGTACTATTTTGCACATGATTTCAAATGACATCATACAAACCAATTTTGTTGTTTTTCCACATTTAAGGGGAAAATTTTCATTACAGCAACGTGTCCATGACTGGATTTTGGTTCTTTGACATGGAAATATTTATAATTAAAAAATCTAAAAAATAAAACGCTTCAGTGCATGTTGTACTATAAACATTTACAGTAAAGAAACATGTGGTATTTGATGATCATTGGTAAATGTAGAGACAATAATAAGGAATATAAATGTGTCCAAGACCAATTTTATCATCCTCCGCAACAATTTTCAATCATTGTCTAAGCCCTCAAGGAACTAACATTTTCAAAAAAAATTGTTGGAAGGGACGTAATTGACTGTGACACTCAAGATGGCTACCAGGTAAGCAGTTCTTATTTGTTCTCTCCAGATAAAAGTTGAAATTTTGTTTGTCATAGTACCTAGACAACTTTTTAGTTCTCATTACCGAAACATGAGTTTGTAAATGCATATATTTAATGTAATATCATGTTGCGGTAATGATACTTTTTGATAATGATAATCTAAAAAATGTAAATAATTCTATTGGAAAAAAATGTAAATCCTCTAAAAATAATGGTTATAGTAAGTTCAGACCTTAATCTTATATGTGCAACAAATAAAAATTAAAATTTGCTTCAAGGGCTTTTTAAAATATCTGATGTTGGACACCTTCTAAGTCTGGATTTCATGAGAATCACCCATACATCATGTGAGCAATTTTACTGTTGAGTGTCTTAGCAAATATGAAATCATCGTTCACTCAGACATTCTGCTCAACATCTTTTGTGTTTCAACGAAATAAAAACAGCGAATTGGAACAACATGAGGGTTTGCAAATTAAGACAGAATGTTCATTTTTTTCTTTTGAATGAACTGTCTCTTTAACCGTATTTGGTATGGAGAGCAAAAACATGTAATTTCTGATATAAAAAATGCACTCGTACAACCCCGAAAACACATACAGTCCTAAAAATGTAGTAAATTAAAAGCACACAGCATGAGAGAGTTCAGGGGAACCTTAACAGAATGCATACACGATCAAAGTAACACTAAGTCTGGAATGAAACGTTACATTCCACAAAACAGAGGAAATAAAAGACCTGCAGTGCGATGACATCACCTCTCAATACACACAGATCAACACTCACTTTGCCTGCGTCCAGATTTCTCGGTCCATGATGGCTGCTGTGGTGATGCTGCCGGTCACGGGGTCAATCTTAAACAGGCCGCTTTGACTCGAAGACTCGATGCTGTAGGTCACCTGACCGTTCTGACCCTGGTCAACATCCTCTGCCACAACCTAACAGATACAGAAATCTTAGCATGCGGCTGCAGAATGAGCAGATTTAAGCATATGCAAAGCATTCACAGCTAAGCCCTTGCCTGAATGATGGGAAAGTCGTAGCCTTGTGCTTCGTGCATATACGCCACGTAGTTTTGCAGCTGGAATCGTGGAAGGTTGTCATTGACGTCCAGAAGGATCAGATTGACGGCCGTGAAGGAACTCGAGGACGTAGTTTCGGCTTTCACCACCAGGCGGAGTCTCGGAGTATCCTCAAAGTCCAATCCGTTGGAGCTCTGCACCCAGATTTCACCTAATATGAAAGCACAGTGATGCGGTGAAGTAGGCTTGCAATGAATGCAATTCATGCATCTTGTCAAAATCAAACCATTTGTACTGGTTTCTAACCTGTACTGGAGCTGATCCTAAAGGACTGGTATTTGTTTCCACTGAAGATGCTGTAAGTGATGCCGTCCCGGCTGCCGTCGGGATGCTGCGCCTGGGCCTGAGCAACAGCTGTGCCTGTTTGGAAAAATCCGAACATGTCAGCCACACTTACTCAAGCTGATGGATTGACTTGTGTTGAAATGAAACACAGCACTATTTAATGTACAGTTGTTTGCAGCGCTTTGAAATAAAGAAGCCACAACATTTAAAAATATGTCTTTCTTATAATTGACTATTTTTACCTTTAGCTGCATTCTCCTGGATATTAACATCTCTGGCACTTCGAGAAAACCGAATACCATTGTATTCTTGCTCCCTCACATAGATGATCACCACCCCTAGGGAAGACTGTGGAGGGCTGCCCTGGTCCATAGCCTCCACTATGAGCGTACGTTGAGTTTGGGTCAACGTCTGCAGCTTCTCCGTGGTCTGGATCTCCCCTGTTAAGGAATTAATAGCAAATCCTCGAACCGGCATAGCAAATCGGTAGAACACCGACCCGTTTGCTCCAAAGTCCTTATCTTCTGCTCTCATGGTGGCCACCACCTGATGCGTGGACACACTTCCACTGGACACGTTAATGATAAGTGGGTCTTGTATGAAGAAGGGGGCATTATCGTTGATATCCAAGATGGTAGCAGTCACCTGGGCCGTAGCGTTTCGGGGGGAAGCAGGTGAAAGGTCGATGGCATAAACGAGAAAGGTGTATGAAGATCTTTTCTCTCTGTCCAAAGGTGATGTGGTAGTGATTCGTCCGTTGTCTGGGTCTATCGCGAACGCGCCTTTGGCTTCTTGGCTTAGGAAGAACAAAATCTGACCGTTCTCTCCTTCATCCGCATCTGTGGCCGTCACATCCAGCACCACCGATCCAACAGCAGCATCCTCAGAGACGTCGATGGTGTAGCCACTGGTGCTAAATTTGGGATTGTTGTCGTTTACGTCAAGGACAGCGATCTCCACAGTGGCTGTGCTGCTTAGAGAGGGGCTACCATGATCCTGGGCTACCACCTCCAGAATATAACTGCTCTTTCTTTCACGGTCCAGAGGTCTGGAGGTAGACAAAGCTCCAGAGGAGGCATCAAGCTGGAAGTCACCGTCTGGGTCCCCAGCTATAGATGAGAAGCACATAGAGACATTATATATTTGAAAAGCTCTGCATACTAAATGCCACATATGTCAAAAATGAGATAATGATATTAACTGAATGGTCTTGGCACGTATTATACTTTTATCAAATACGTTTGATTCAAATTCGCATAATCCAGGCCTCAGGTTACTGGCCTCAGAAATACTGGTTTGTTGGCAGTAAGTGTCTGATAAAAAATTGTGAATTTACAAGCAAACATGTCAGACGCACATAGAGATTTTGCATCTGAGCTCTTCATTTGTTAATAATGAAGTGGGAAGTACAATTTCAACCAGTCATTTGGCAAAGTTAGCAGTAAACAGTAATGTGTCTCCACAACAGATATTGGAAGTTAATAACTTAACCCTTTCAACGCCATTGATGAGTTATCTCGTCAATTAAGAGAAAACATTTGCATAAAAACGTGTTCCTGATGAATTTTTATGTTAATCTGCAATACCGTGATTATCCACTAGATTATCCACTAGATTATTTACTTACCCAATTTATTAAAAAATTGAAGCCAAAACTTTATTGACTAATTTTAAACTCTGTGTATGTTTTTATAATCGTTCTTAATCTGATCTCTAACAAAATTCCTTCACAAAAATGCAATTATTTCAGCTTTTTGCTAAAAAATAATTTTTAAAGAAAAATACCCATATTTAAAGGAACAGTATGTAAGGAATTTATATCAATTAATCATAAAATGTCCGTGATATGTCACTAGACATTAAGAAATCATTTTCATTTCAAATACTTATATCACTGACAACAGTGGTTTGGCCAGGATTTTGTCATTTAAAAAGTGGAGTTGCAGCCCTCAACTGATGTTTATGTTGTCATTTTGTGTATTGGCCACCAGTTGTATGATTGCAGTACCAGTTTTAGCCACTAGTTTTGTTATTGCAATACCAGTTTTGGCCACAATCCTACATACTGTTCCTTTAAGAGTTTATAAGCAGAGAAAAAAAATATAGAAAGTAAGAAACGTTTTTTTCCCCGTTTTGTTTGTTTGTTTGTTTGTTTATTGTTTGTTTGAAAGCATAGGGTCTTTTCTTTCATTTGATATATTTGTATGTTTATATATTTTTATATAAAAATTCCTGGAAGTCATTTTTTGATACTTTTGTGAAAATCACAAAAAATGCTGGCGGGCAACTTTTCAAAAACTGGCTGGCGGGGAATGAGTTAAAACTATGTATCTTTAAACTCTGTCCCAAATCAGACAGTTAAATAGTATTTTTACATTTTATTAAATTTAAATACATTTTCACTAAATAGTTTAACAAAATTGTAAAAATTGCCAAGTGTATTTAAAGGTGCAGTGTGTAAAATGTAGCGGCATCTAGTGGTGAGGTTGTGAATTACAACCAACGCTGAATCCACTGCTCACCTCTCATTTTTAAAACACATAAAGAAACTACGGTAGCCGCCACATCACAACCATGTCATCGTCGAAGACAACTTATTAAAAAATGTTGGGCTTCTGTAGAAACTTGGCGGCACAAAATGGCGACTTCCATTTAAGGGGACCATCGTGTATGTAGAAAAAAAAGTCTCCTTCTAAGGTAATAAACACATAACGGTTTATTATGAAAGGTCTTTATACACCCCTGATAATATAGTTTTGAATATTATTTTGCATTTCTGTCAAGAGATCCTTCTTAAAATTACACACTGCACCTTTAACTAAAATAATGTGAATATTATAGTTTGTTATTATAGATTATTATGTATAGTTGAATATTTTAAATCAGGCTCTTAACTCACACTTTAGGCAAATTTACTTCTGATAAAATTTTAAGAAAGGTAAAATAGTGTTGTTTTTTTTTTGTAAAGACATCAGTCATAACTTGCACACAATAAATATTGATGCAAAAATATTAAATTCTTATAATTATCTGTTTTCAAAATGTCAAAAAATGTAAATGTTTAAACAATAAATCAATGTGGAAGAAAAAGAAAAACAGACTAATAATCCCACCAGTGATCTTATATTCCAGTCTGCCCTTTTCTCCAGTATCCTGGTCAGTGGCTTTGAGGGCGAACAGCTCCACTGGCTCCTGGTTTTCGGGCACCTCTATACTGTAATGTTCCCTTCCAAAAGCAGGAGCGTTATCATTCTCATCCTGCACTGTAATGTGCACTTTAGCCTTGGCAAAGTTAGGAGGTATCCCAGCATCCTTTGCATACACTGACAAAAGGAAAGCCAGGTTTAGTATCTATTTTGATTACCTGTATTCACATCATAGTTTTCAGCCACAATCCTGCTGTGATTCGGTACCTGTTATAGTGTAATGGTCCTGGAGTTCCCTGTCCAGGACCTGAGTGACAGATATGACACCCGTCTCTGGATTAATTGTGAATCCGTCCTCGGTCACACCACCGTAGGTCACCAAACCATTAGTGCCTGCAAGAGTAAAAATAGAGAAATAAATGAAGAGCTCAAATGCAATTTTTTGTAAATGAGCATTTTTTAATCAGACTTATGCTTCAGTGATTTTATTTTAATTGCAATGAAAAGGTTATTAGGTTATGCTAAAAAGGGTCAATATCCTAATATATTTATATTTAATATATCTTGCACGGCGATGTACGCACGCCTTCATTCAATTGTTCTTTCACTTAAAGGACTTCTTGTGGCATTTAATGGATTCTGCCAACAAACTGATATTATCTCATATTATCTCATTTTTGTTTGAGGTGTCGTTTAGCAGCTTTTGCATCTGCGCTCTTACGTACGTAGTACGTAGTGTGTTAATAGCTATTCTGAACAATCCTATTTTCTGAATACTGAAACTGGTATTTATGAACAACCTGATTTTGTTTAAAACAGAAGACATGGTGCCATAAAACGGTTAAGATTCAAATCTTTTCATCTTGGATTTAACACCTGTTTCATTGTAGGCAACTCATCCGATTCAACAGCTGAGTCATGGTTTGCACAACTGTGGACCAAGGACATGCGGATGCCAGATTGCGTGCAAAGTCAGCGAGCTTTGGCATGAGCACCTGGGAACTCAATTAATGGTTCCTGGAGAATGACTTTACAATCTCTCTCTCATACTTTCTCACTCAGCCCAAAAGGCCAAGAATGAGTCCTATAAAGGTCCCTCCACAGGAAGTGTTAAAACCCTCACCATAACACAACATCGTTGCTTTATCCAGATGGCAAGGTTTTCAGACAAAGGTCATAAACATTGCATGTTTGAAATCCCCTGAAATGTAAACTATTTTTAGCAGTAAAAACACATTTAACATGTCAACTATTACATCAAATAATCAAAATCACTCACCGTGATCGCGGTCCGTGGCTGAAACCTTGAGTATGGATGTTCCCGCTGGTTGGTTCTCCCTGATTTTGGCTTCAAACTCACTGCTTTCAAAGTGTGGAGCTTCATCATTTACATCAATCACCTGGATAGACAGCACCTGAGTGGTTGAATGTTGGGGTATCCCATGATCCTCTGCAACAATGGTGAGATTGTAACTCTCCTGTTCCTCGCGATCCAGAGGCTTCAGGATGGAAAGAGAGCCTGAAAAAACAGAAGAGAAAACATCCGCTGCATGAGGAGTTCACAGCATGACCTTGTACTCAGCTGTGGCTGAAGATGTATGGCTGGGGTCACAGAGCTGTGCTATAGGAACTGTTTAAAAGTTTAACTGTGAAAAAATAATTAAAAAAAAAATATTTTCCCCCGGCTGTCAACTTTCAGAAAGTACAGCTTTGCACATAAAGAGGTCATATTAGTAACAAACAGTGGTGGCTGGTGACTGCTCTTCCGAGGGGCGCAAATTCAAAATATGTGTTCGGAGTGACGTCTGTTCCTCGTGTTTTTAAAATATTTGTTTGTTACAATATGTGAACCATGTGCATCACGTGTCTTGTCAAAATAAGTGCCTGCTGCACACGCGTCAAAACCGTTTATAATAAAAGAGACGCTCACGTTCACAAAATACACGCAAGACACTCCCTTAACAGTAAACTCTGATTACGCATGAGATTATGCGAGTATCTGGCAACTGCGAGCGTCTCTTTTATCATAAACCCTTTAGACGCATCTGCAGCAGGCACTTATTTTGACAAGACACGTGTTGCACATATGTTCACTTGAAACGCCGAACACATATTTTGAAATGACGAACCACACACATGACGGGCTACATACATGTTGTGACGAGCTTTGCATCGTGCGCCCTCGAAAAAAGAATTCACTGGCTGCCACTGCTACCAAATGTATTGTACTAATGGTACATATCAGGACCTTTTTAAGGGCCACCAGCTCGGATAGGGGTACACATTTTGACCATGTTGTAATAAATGTAATGAGTGACCAACTGTGCTATGAGATTAAATACTGTATGAGATGCTATTATTTTCACCGTGTCTCTTCAGAAAATGTGTTTCACAGATAAACAGTGTCTCAAGATCCCAAATGAATATGCATATTTATTCAAAGACAAAACAGTGTTATGGGAGTACCATGGTCACGGTATAAAATAGTAAGTACCCAAGTTTTACATCATGTTATGTGTATGGTTTAAACATACAGTACAAGGCTAATTCAACATTAGTGGTCCCCTGTTAATATGCAACTCCAAATGTGAAGATTTAACTTGTGCAACATACAATTCCAACACATTATCCAAAGCTCATGTTGTAATTCATGTTTGTTTTATTCCTTCTGTTTTCCTCTTTAGTTTAACTCAACCATTCTTTCTAGAAGATACATTTTGTTGATTGAATGTTATGATAATCCATTTTTGAACCTTTCCAGCTATACCCCTCTGCATTGCTGTCATAAACAGGAGCCAGACCGAGGGTCTGTCAGGATAAACACACCCCTGTGGTTGATACGGCATCTCAAATGCTTGCTAACTGCGAAACGGTGTGTTTGTGAGAAGTCCAAACTGTGTGTGCGGCCCCTTTTTATTTATAGTCCACCTAACACAGTAACTTTAAACACATCATTGAGATGTTTAAGGTTGCTTCTGTTTCAGACTACAGTAGCTCTGGTTTTGTGCTTTAACTGGTTGAGAGGTCTAAAGATGGATGTTATGACTTACTTTCCAGAGTCTGGATAGTATCATCACATTGCCGCATGCTGTGACATTAACTTGCGTTTTTTACCAAACTCAAGTGATGGAGTTACAAGAGGAACCACAGGTTTTTCCAAAGGAAGCTTTGAGGTTCTCCAAATGTGATCGGAGGAAACTCAAATCGTGCCTCTCAAGTATTTATGTATTTGTACAGTGTTTGATTTAAAACAGAAATTAAATCGTTAACCTACATCATAAACCCTTCGACAGTACTGGAAGAAAAGCCGTATGCAGCTGTTCAGTCAATTAGTAGCCTTTGTCTTTTAAATCTCATTTTGGTTGAGCCATACATTGTCATATTCTTGGATAATAGGGAAATTTCACGCTAATGCCTATTTCCAGCTTCAAATCAAAGAGGTTGTGGCCAAAATTAAATGGCGCTCCCATGAATAAAACCTTCAAGGGAATCAAGCGTTCCTGCTAAATTACTTTAGGCTTTAGACGAACAGCCTATAAAGCAACGTGGTGCGAGAAGATTTTACATAAAGAGCGAAGCAATGATTCTTACCACTGCTGGGACTGAGGCTGAATCGTCCCGCGGCATTGCCTGATTGGATCCTGTAGGACACTCGTCCATTTTCGCCCTGGTCTGCATCCCGGGCCATGACGTAGAGTAGCACAAAACCCACCGGCTGGTCCTCCATCACACTAACAGCTGTGGGGGAGCTGAAGATGGGAGCGTTGTCATTCTCATCGGTAACAAACACCCGTGCCGTCACAGATCCCCAGAGCCTTTGATTCGGGTCCACGGCTGAATCCGTGGCATGCACCACCAGGAAGAGGCTGGGGGTCACTTCATGATCCAGCTCTCGGCCCAACTTCAAGACTCCAGTGATAGGGTCAAGGCGAAAAAGATCTGGGTTATCCGGCCAACGTTGTTGGATAGAATAGCGTATTTCACTATTGGGACCACTGCCATCTTTATCAGTCGCTTGGAAGGTGTAAACAGAGGAACCTGCTCGTATGTTCTCAGGAATGACGATAGTGACCGGGTCTTCTGGAAAATGCGGTGCGTGGTCGTTACTATCCTGCACGTTGATTTCCAAATTCACCATGTGACTGCTCGGAAACGCCTTTGAGAAGTCATCTACCTCGATCTGCAAACTATACCGTGACCCCTTCTCATAATCCAGCTCTCTGGCCAAGTACACATCTCCTGTGAGACGGTCAACCATAAAAGTGCTATCATGGTCTGTCCCGCCCACAACCAGGTAGGTCACCTGATCACCGACAGTTACTTCACGTTGGTCGTGGGACCTTACTGAACCAATCACAGAGCCTGGCTTGGCTCCCTCCACTGAATTGAGGGTCATAGTTAGGGTGTTGGGTTTTGGAGGGGTCCTTGTGGAGCCAATAACCTGTAGATGTATACAAAGAAAGATTTTTATATTAAAAGAACATCCAGAATTATGATAAGTTTCTAAGTTAAGAACAGGGTTCCCACACCTTAGTTAACTTCAAATTCAAGGACCTTTCAGGGACTTTCCAGGTCCAACACCCTCAAATTCAAGGACTAAATGTGGGGACCTATTTCAAATAAGAGCAAGGTTACATCGTGTTACCTTTTAAGATGCATTGTTACAATTCCCTTTCAAGGGAACTCATGCTGCGTCACTGCGGTGACACTTTGGGGACGCCCCCATGGATAAGTGCGTCTTAATGTGTATATCAAATTCAACCAATGGTGAGGCTTAACGACAAAGACAGGGTGACGTGGGAGCCAGGAAGTATATCACTATCTGGAATATTGCCAAAGACGGCGTTACAGGGACGCAGGAAGTATGGCAAGGAAGACGCAGCATCTCGTTCCCTTCTCAGGGAACAACAGTTACATACTTAACCTGAGACGTTTTTTATCTGTCAAACACAACTGTGCAAAAAAGCATTTTGGTATGAATCAACATTCGCATACAGAAGATGTAAGCATTTAAAGCGAATAGTTTAGCACGTGTGCTTAAAAAGTCTAGAATTTTTTCCACCAGATTCACAAACTTTCAAGGATTTCAAAAACCTGTGGGAACCCTGTAAGAAACTTCCTAACCAAGTTTGTGTTCAATGTTGAATCAAATGTCTACAAATTAGAGACTTTACAGCCTGGATTTACAGACACAGTCACATTTTTTAAATATTCTGAGGGGACACATGGTAAACAAATGTGCCACAAAACCCAACACCAAGTACCAAAAACAGGAAAAAGAGTAAAAACAAACAAAAACATGGAATAAATACTAGGCTAAATCATTTATTAGTATCACTAACATTACAAATGACAGAATTTGGATCAAATATAATTTCAATGTCCTTGAAGTGGAGTTTTAAAATAATTTGTATTTGTCTTTTCATAGTGAAATTCCCATTAAAACAAACAACACAACACACTCATTCCGGGGAGTAGAAATGAAAACAACAGAGGGATTGCTGTTAATCCTTTTTTTAGGTCCCTGGACTTTTAAAGTGAGGCTGTTTTTACTTATATATCATCCTGATATTGTTATGGTGTGAGACTCTCTGATGTGAGAGTATCAGTTAGTGCTACTGTGTTATGGTACTGGCTTGCAGCGTTCCTTTTGATCATAGGGAACCACAGCTGGGTCTCATCAGAACCATCTGGGAACACTTGATTCAAAGGTGCATTTTCCTGCTCTCTCTCCCTTTCTCTCTCTCATCTTTCCTTTACAAAATCGAATTGCATACAAATGCTCTACAATTAGCATCCGACTCGCTTTTTGAAATCACATCTGTGAAACCACTAAAGATATTTCACTACCAAAAAAAAATCGGGTTTGCCAAATTCATTCTGTCGAGCTCAAACCATTTGGAATCATCTGGATACTACACTGGAAGGAAAAGGGAAGAACATTAACCTGTTGTCAAAAATATTAAGTGACATGTCTGATTCACGTCACACCCTACTCTGGGCTGGGATTGATAGGTGGTATTGAGTTACAAGAACGTTCTTTTGGAGCAGGAAGTGATCCTGGAAGTTTGGAGGTGCTTTGTTTAGATAGACATGAGCTGGCCTCCGGGTCACAACTCATTTCCCCGCTTGAATACTGAGACGACAGCTCATGGGACTGTAAGCTTGGTGGTGGTTTGACAGTGAAAGGTGGATTGTTCATTTGTCTAATAGCGATTTAAAGATGTGAAACTATTTCTGCAGGACTTTTTGACTGCGGCTGATCTAAAAAGAAAAAACGTTGCAGAGACGTAAAAGATTTTTCAAGGATAACCTTCAATTTAATGGTGCTTGCCAAGATGATATTTCTGTTGCACATTTTATTGCTCATACTTGATCTAAATCCCAACCATAAGAATCAAATTTTTTCCTCCACTTTTATAGACTTGAGTAGCTCAGTTGGTAGAGCAATGCGTTAGCAGCGCAAAAGGTTGTGAGATCGATCACACATACTGATAAAAATGTTTAGCTTGTAATGCACAGTAAGTCGCAATGGATAAAAGTGTCTGCCAAGGGCATAAATGTAATGTCATGACATGAATGCAACCTTAAATTGTGATCTTAATATATGTTAATACCTTTTTTATTAGATTAGACTATTATCTGGCAGAGAGCACTTGTTGCCCTGTTGTGTTGATTTTTTTTACTTACTGGTACTATAGACACTAATGGCGCTTTTCCATTGCATAGTACCCCACGGTTTGGTCTGGGTCAGCTCACCTCACTTTGACTTGGTTAGCTTTTCAATCGAGTTTAGTATCACTTCGGAGTGGGAGGAATTATAGGCGTGTCATTATATTTGCGCTGCCTACTGCTGTGACATCATACAAGTGAGAGCGTCGTTGTACATTCCCATACATTTATTTATTTCTCAGTCCGCCACAAAAATAAAATTTACAACCACAAATAGATGTTTGCACATCGCGTTTACCACTACCTCTGTCTCACATGGCAGTTTCTGTACAAACACCCGTGGCGTCGGTCGACGTGCTCCGCTGAGCCTCATTTAAGTTGCATTTTAGCATATACGAACGTGTGCATCGCGAATGTGCCGCCACAAACTGCAAGTCTGGAAAAAACTGTTATGGTGTTCCTGATTCATAAACTGTGGATGTCTTTTATCGCTAAAAGGGAGTTTGGGAAGTTACAGCAAAGCACAGATAACAACAGGTTTACTCGAGCATGAAGGTAAAGCTAATCTTTTACATTATAGCGATGACGCTGGTTGGAATGATTTTCTTAGACCAATCAGTGATCTACAGTGTTTTCACCAAGTTACGTTTATTTTTTAAAATAAATTAAAAGTTTTTTAATTTAGAGAGAGATTTTAAACCTGTATCAACTACATGAGAATCAAAGCTCAACACTGAATGGTAACCACTAAACCACAGCTCGGACAAACTTACCTTGCTTTCTGAAAGTGATTGCGATCATTTTGGACAGTCTCACCTGTATAACCAAAGCAGTAGAAGAGCTCTGAGATGGCGCTCCGCGGTCCGTGGCAGTCACGGTGAAGCTATATTCCGCCTTTTCCGCTCGTCTCAGGGGGGAAGAGGAGCGCAGCTCTCCAGTATTCGCGTTTAAGGAGAAACGTTCTGCTCTGGAGCCTAAACATGCAAGGACAAATGGAAGCATTAAAAGAGACAGATATAGTAGTATAGTTAACCGTACAATACATCACACTGGACACTGTAATAAGGTAAGGGCATCTATCTTTTACAGTCGCAATAACATCTTGCAATAATATGACCACAAAAGACATGTCTGACACATACTCTTGCATACCTGACAATGAGTAAAAAATAGTGCCGTTCTCTCCTTCATCAGGATCTTTGGCATGCAATGTTCCTATTACAGATCCTGCAGGAAGACCTTCTTGAACCTACAAAACATCAACCATGTGTCAAACACCAAAGTCTGCTGCAAACAGAGTTATGTAATTTTTATTTTTAAAGATAATACGTACAGACTTAATGACATTTTTATTATGTGTAAACTGCGCTTTAGTAAACCTACCGTACAAGCTGCTCACGCAAATGTTATGACATACTAATTTAAAGTTTTGATTAAAACTTGCCTGAATGAGGATCTCCCTGCCGGACTGTGTGTGACTGAACGCCGGAGCATTATCGTTCTCATCAAGCACTGTGATATGAGCTGTTCCTGTGGCACTACGTGGAGGTGTACCACCATCTTGAACCACTACGATGAGTTGATAACTGGACTGGTGCTCACGGTCCAGAGGTGTCCGGGTACTGATCTCACCTACAAACACAAAAAAGTGCAAAAGACATAGTTAAACATGCACTTTAGATAGACAAAGCAAAAGTCCTTATCGCAAATATTGCTGTAAAACAAGCGCTTTTGTCAATGTTTACGTTACATGTAAAGGCGGGATGCACAATTTTTAAAATACGCTTTGGAAAAGGGAATCGGCCGGAGTAGCAAAATGCACTTGTAGCCAATCAGCATTAAGGGGCGAGTCTTCTAACCAGCATCCAGATTCTATTGGGGTAGGGGCGTGTTTGTTTAGGTGATTTTAAATGTCAACATTGGTTTGGAGAGATTGTGTACCCTGCCTTTAAGTTGGCGATAATGTATAGGCAGCAGGTTGGTATTTCGCGATACCAACCGGCTGTCTGTACATTATCCCGCTTATTACATGGCTATTTACCTCATAAGTAAGGTAAGGAACATTAAATTATTATTTGAAATATTTTATTCACTGATTTTTAACGAATGCAGACCTACCATGAGGAAAACCTGTTTACTTTTGGTTTTAAGATAAGACGAGACGTTCAAATGTCATGAACACACTATTTGGTTTAATCGTTTGTAAATATAATGTCATGTATTGTCAGTAGCCCCTTATGGAATGGCTGAAATTCCACAAGGGGGCGTATTTGTTCCTCAGACGTTGCACAATAAACGTGACATCCGAATATATTAATTATAAATCATGAATGAAAAGTGAGATTCGAACGAATGTCCATTAGTGAACTAATTGTATACACTATTTATATCGTAATTCGGTCAGAAACGTCAAGATTGTGAGATGAACAAATCGTTTTGGATTAAAAGGCTTGGATATTCCATTTCCTTGGACTTTTGGGGATTTATGAACAATTTGTTTTGGAAAATTTCACCGAAGCGGATAAAGGGAAGATTTTGAAGGTAAGTAAATATCCTAAATCGGCGCCGCCCGGTTCAGGTAACTAAAAACTAGATTACAGTTTTATGACTGCTAAAAATCATATTATGCTTTGTGTGTGCGCTTAATGGAATCTCGAAAGTCTAAGCTTTACAACGATGTCCCGCATGACGGTATATTTTGAAGATTTAATGCTTCAAAGTTACAATGACGTAATGCAGCCTCACGTGCAAGGGAGGGGGTGTACCGTGTACGGCACAGTGTTCCTTATCAGGTTAAAAGAAAAATTTTTTGTGAAATAATAAACTGTACCTGTCAAAATTGTATGCAGCATCTGGGTTAACGTGTGTTATAAGTTTTAAGTGGTTGTTTTCTTGGAATAACATACCTTGGAATTGCACGACTGGCCAATCAGAATCTAGCATTTCAGAGTGCCATGTAATAAGTTGGGTCAAACCTAACCATTGGTTTAAAAAAAACCTAAACATTGTTTAATTTGTCGAGTGTTGTAAACTAGTCTCACCGGTCTGAGAGTTGATCTGGAAGTGACGGTCCGTATGGAGTAGCCTGTATGTAAGTCGGCTGTTAAGGCCAGCATCACGGTCAGTAGCCGACACTCTCCCAAAACCGGTTCCAGCAGGCAAGTTCTCTCTCACCGCCAAGAAGACTCTCTCCTGAGAGAAACGTGGCGAGTTGTCGTTCTCATCCGTCACTGAAACTCTTACCGTGGCGCTTCCTGTTTTACTCATCTGGCCACTTCCTGAGGTAGCAAGCACGGTTAACAGGTAAATATCTTTGGCTTCCCGATCCAAAGCACTCTTAACAAACAGCCAACCACTGTCGGAGGCGATTCCAAAACCGGCTGCATCCCCATCCGGACGGAGCCGGTATGCCAGCGGGGCAGATGGTGTGGAACCCTTGGAAGAGCCTCCGTTTCCGGTGGGATCTCTATTGAGAGCGCGGACCTGCAGGAACCGAGTGTTGAGTGGCGTGTTTTCCTTAAGTTCAACACGGTAGTTCACTGTGTCAAATGCAGGACCCTGGTCGTTTTCCGCCTGAATGTGGACCACAAGGGTGAAAGTAGCACTAAGCTGTGGTGCCCCACTGTCTTTTGCGATCACCTGGAGGTCATAGCGAGATACGCTCTCATATGACAAACTCCCAATTAGTCGTATCTCCCCACTGCTCCGTTCCACCCCAAAAGTGCGCTGTCCGCCGGTCGACATCAGGTCAAAGCTAAGCTGCCCGTTGGGGCCCGAATCACGGTCTTCTGCCTGCACGCGGTACACCACGGTTCCCATCTTTGTGGCTTCTGGTAGTAGCAGAGACTCAGAGGATGATGGGGAGAATACAGGGGCGTTGTCGTTCACATCGGCAATGGTGATCCGAACACGAGCTTCTCCAAAAGCTGGAGGGGAGCCGCTGCGTGCTTGAATCTCCAAATCGAAGAAATTCCGGGTCTCGTGGTCCAGAGGAAGGCTTGTTCTTAGTGCTCCGGTCTCTGAATCAACCATGAAATAACCATCTGGATCTCCCGCAGAGATTGTGTAGGTGACATCCTTAGATACTACTAAAAGAGAGATGGGAGAAGACAATGTAGTCATTTAGCAGATGATTTCATCCAATGCAACATACAGTACATCAGTCATTAAATTGACAGTGACCATCGAGTGACTGGTTAGAGGAATAATTCAGACAAAATTGAAAATTCTGTCATTTTCCATTTAGTTTGAACTATTAAAATGACTTTGCATTGATGATAGCTCATTAATCTTTTTTTGTGTGGGTTTTAAACCTTCTTCAACCTACTTTAGCTATTGAAGTACATTGAATAAGGAGGACACATGGCAGAACAGGCAGGTGCATCCTACAGAATTTCTCAATTATTTTCATTATGCATCCTGAAGAACTGCCTCGTCTGTCAGAAAATATACATCAACAAATAATTTCTAGCAACATGAGGACTGGAATCTGTGATAGATGTGACTGTTTAATGAAGTTCACGCAGCAGCTGCTTCTCTATTTGAACAACTGGCTCAACCAGAGTAAAAATATTCCCTATCAAGCTTTTCAGCACCCCTCTCTGGCCCACAGATGCAGATATGGTTCAGAAAGCCCACTGCAGTTAGGTTAGGAAAGCTTTATGAGAAAATGCTCCAGCACATGGCTACTTTTCACTGTGTTTTAGTTTATTTTTAGACATTCCATAAAGACATGGAAAACGATGTTTACAAACCGTTCCTGCTGCTGGCCCGCACTACGCCGACCTCGGTACCCCGAAGCACGTCCTCTGACACTGTAAAGTAGTACTGCGCTTGTTCGAACACCGGGGGCGCCACTGAGCCGGCCACAATGCTGATGTTCACCCTGGCATTGACAGGCGCAGTAAGGCCACCTCCATCCTGTGCTGTGATCACCATGGTGATGACAGAGTTGGCCTTTCCATGTAGGGAGCGTGACAGGGAAATCACGCCTAAAGGAAAAAATGCAAGGTGAAAATTATAAATGAAGATACAGATGAGACTGTTTGTAATCTGACAAATGTTTGGTTATTTGCAAGTGATACACCAAAAACATTTTAGCTAAGACCATGCACTCAGGCTAAATGCACTAAGCCTTCTTCTCATTTGTTAACTACAAACTATAACTTTTAATTTTATTAAAATTATTAAAACCCGTATAATTTTACATGCACCCATTCTTTAGAGTGTGTAATATTACTGAATACAAATTTTAACTAAACATTTTATTAAAATTATTTTTTTCTGTTTTTCCGTAAAGTCGCCATGAATATAAAATTAAAAACTGTCATTTGTTTTACAATATCGTGTTTTTTTTACAAATGACTTATCTGTGAGCTTTTTTATTTAAAAAAATGTATGTGCCCTCATAATCTTTAATTAAAAACGCAAATCTCCTTCACTTCTCAAAACAATCTCTCTTTACTTCCGGTCATATGGTATGGCAGGTGTGCGGGGTCCGGGAGAAGATCGCCGCGATTAGCAATTAGCAACACGACCCAACTTCAAACGATCCAATCGGATCTCGATGGACAAATTCAAATCCAGCCCTGCCTTATTTCATTTCAGAAGCCGATTTTGCTCGGATATATGTCACCACAGGGAAAATTAAAGGATTAGTCCATTTTCTTAAAAAAAATCCAGATAATTTACTCACCACCATGTCATCCAAAATGTTGATGTCTTTCTTTGTTCAATCGAGAAGAAATTATGTTTTTGAGGAAACATTCCAGGATTTTTTTCATTTAAATGGACTTTAATGGACCCCAACACTTCACAGTTTTAATGCATTTTAAAATTATAGTTTCAAAGGTCTCTAAACGATCTCAAACTAGGCATAAGGGTCTTATCTAGCGAAACGATTGTCATTTTTGGCAAGAAAAATACAATATATCGGGCGTAGTTTCGCATACGTCATCCGTGACCTCTTGACATGATGACGTTTTACGCGAGGTCGTGCTGGCCGTCAAATAAACAGAAGAAGACAAGAAGTTGTGGTTTAAAAGTGAATTTTTTTTCTTTCCAAAAATGACAATAATTTCGCTAGATAAGACCCTTATGCCTCGTTTGAGAGTGTTTAGAGTCCTTTAAAACTGCAATTTTAAACTGCATTAAAACTGTTAAGTGTTGGGGTCCATTAAAATTAGATAAATCCTCAAAAAACATAATTTCTTCTTAACTGAACAAAGAAAGACATCAACATTTTGGATGACATGGTGGTGAGTAAATTATCTGGATTTTTTTTAAAGAAATTTGACTAATCCTTTAAGCAATCGATACTTCCATTTCATGGCGACTTTAAAAATTACAGTCTTACAGAATTACCTCTTTTCCATTTATATACTGTATTAACAATCAACTGTAATATTTTTTCAACATGTAATATGATTAGCTAAAAAATGTAAATACAAATTTAATTAGAATATTTATATCTTAATATTTTCCCTTAAATTAGTGTCTGTGAAATATTCCCATTGATATACTATATTAACCCTTAAAACACCAAACAACTAAAGGTGAACCCTGTAAACTAAAGGTTTCACCAAGTAAGATTATTAACAACAAATCTGATTAAAATTGTATTAATTTTTATACATTTCCTTAAATTAGTGTCTCTAAAAAACCTCTTTCACATTCAGATACAGTATTAACCATCCAAACACCCAACAGCCAAAGTTGAACCCATATATTTTCACATACACATCATTTTTTACAATGTAATATATTTTGATATCAAATGTTACCAAACTCCTAATTTTGATGCACTCATACTGCATTTAAAATAAATAAATGTAGTGTAATACCCGTGTCCTTGTTGAGAGTGAAGAAATTGGATCCACCACCAGAGACAGTGTGAAACGTCACTTTACCATTCGCACCAGCATCTGGGTCGTGGGCTGTTACCCTGACAACGGAGGTCCCGGGCGCGCTCTGTGTGCTCAGGCTGACGGCATAGTTCACAGGGTAGAACGTAGGTCTGTTATCATTAATGTCCACCAATGACACCTTCACATGGGCAGATGAGGTAAGACCTCCCTGTATAGGAAAACATTATTCCAATGATTCCAATAATTCCCATCTCTTCTGTCACATCTATTCCGTTCATTTCTTGTGTGTAAATATTTCACAGCGGGACATTATTGCCCTGCCAGGTTATAAAAGGCCAGTCGGCAGGGGTATATGTACAGTAGATCTACTCAACCGACACTGGAGGAGTATTATGGCTGCATTAATAATTGAAATGGGAAGCAATGCGAACCGCTGCGAGCAGCTTATCATTGGAAATAAGCGTGTGTGTGTATAACAATGTGCCCATGGGACATTGAGTTTTATTGCCTTTTCATTTGCAGAACCCGTGACTGTTATTGCAGGCAGCTGAGAGAGAAAAAACTGAAATGTTTTAGGTGCTGTGTGACAGCACTAATGGTCTTTTGTATCAAACTATATGAATATAAAGCGTCATATGAGCTGCAATGTATTAAGAAATTAATTGAGAATAGACATTTTCTCACCCCATCAGAAGCAGTGACGGTAAAGTCGAAACTGTCCGATCCTTCATCTCGGTCCAGTGTCACACCGGTACAGATCTGTCCTGTCTCCTTATTAATGGTAAACTGGCTCGGTGGAGCACTACCAGGTCCTGAACCACCAAGAGAATATGTGATGGCACCAAATGATCCACCATCTCCATCATCAGCTTTCACCTGTTAAACACAACACAGAAAATAATGTTTGTTAGGTGACATCATAAATCTCAGTTTTCCATACTGCATGTAATAAAATGATAAATAGTTTCTGTCCCTCCTGTATGAGAGATGGTGAAATATGGGCTAATGATGTCAGAGGAAACTGGCTGGAACTACTGGCCACTAGCAGCTGGTGATGAAGGACAAAAATGCTTATACAGAGAGACAGAGAGACCAGTCTGTGAAAACCAAGCTAAAGTTATATTTTTTTTCTACATAAGATCATGCTACATAATGTAAAGAACATTCTGTGAAAATATAACCTTGATATCTTTAAAGGGGGGTCTGGCGGTACCACTTTTAGCATAGCTTAGCATAATCCGTTGAATCTGATTAGACCATTTAGCATGGCGCTAAAAAATCACCAACGAGTTTCGATATTTTTCCTATTTAAAACTTGACTCTTCTGTAGGTACATCGTGTACTAATACCGATGGAAAATTAAAAGTTTTGATTTTCTAGGCAGATATGGTTAGGAACTATACTCTCATTTTATGTAATAATCAAGGACCCCGCTGCCGCAACATGGCCGCAGCAATGATATTACGCAGTGCCGAAAATAGTCCCCTGCTTTTGAAAGTTACCAAGGGGACTATTTTCGGCTGCTGCGTTAAATCATTGCAGCCTGCATCCTGGAGCTGTTATTTTTTTGCGCGATGCTAATGGTCTAATCAGATTCAATGGATTGTGCTAAGCTATGCTAAAAAGTGCTAACGCCAGACCCAGAGATCGTCTGAATGGATTCCAAAATGCTAAAAATCTAATATTTAACAATAGGTGAGCTGGAAAATGAGAATATTTTCAAAAAAAGTGGAGTGTCCCTTTAAAATGTACTTAGTAAATTAAACATTGATGCTCAAAATTAGATTATACAACAGCTTGGATTTTACAGACAGGTCAACATAAGAACAGCTTTGGTCAACTTAGGCAACCTTAAAGTGGAATGCAGAAAAGCAGATGCCTAACATACATACAAACATGTCTGCATGTGAACTATTAGCATATACAGTATACTGCAAGCATGTATTAGTTATGGACAAATGTTGATATGAGAATCCATTGTGATTTTAACAGCAGTTACTAGAAAAGGTTTGTATATAGTAAGAGTCAAGGGAAAATGTCTTGGATTGCTCTGGTGTGTTTCCACAAATCATAAAAACATTTGTTTATCTGGGCACCCTGCCTTTCTCTATGCACTGCCATCTGTACAGTACCTCAATGATATGCTAGTGGTAGGACACACTTTAGGGTCGGAAAGCGAATTGGATAATGTGTAAGAGACATCACGGATCAAGAAAAGTGAATCTTTTCTCTTCCAAAAGAAGGGGTTTCTCACAGAGTGGACCTTAGATCTGAGTCTATAGGGAACATGACCTTAAAATAAGAAGAAACATTCAAAAGCCAACTGGCAAATGTTCACTAGCTATAAAGAAACCATGTATTTTTTTGGTTTCAGGTCAGTTGGAGTTCATACTAAATAGCGTTAAATGGACGTGTCAGAACAAATTTCTTTCAATTCAGGTTATCATCCGGGTTCAAGTTTTTTGACCCAATCTGCATCAGCAGTTCATACATTCAAATTATCCCTTATTATCACTTGAATGATAAGTCAGCAGGTCATTACTGCAAAATAAACACTGACACGCAAACAGGACCCTTTAGGGGTTTACTTTGCGATAATGACCAGCTGAGTATACATTATATTCCACTTAATAATTGTATTATTATGATATGAGGGATATTTATATCATTTTACAAAACTATGACTGCATAAGGCAAATAATGACATGAATCAAGTATGTGTGAAAAGCATGGAAAATGTTTCCTTAATAACCTATCTGTGACATCCAGGCTAAAGTCGTATAATCTTTTTTTATGACTTTAGGAGCATTCAAGTTTTTGATTTCACATTGATTTCAATCTTTGACATGGTCTTACTCAGTTAATATTAAAGACATCAAGGTAATATTTTCACAGAATGATCTTTACATTATGTTGTATGATATTATGTAGTAATAAATTGTAATCAGCCATTTACACACAAGCAAACAAGAACACATGTGATATAACCACAGATAACAGTATCTTCTCATGGTCGTATAACTACAGAGACACACAGATGCACAGCTGATTTTCATTACAGTCCTGTACTGAGCTAAAAAGTCATACAAAACTCAAAAACCTCAACAGGACTCCTGCTACCAGAAAAGTTGAGGTCACAACCCCTAAACTCTTGTTTTATGTGCTGATCCCTCTCCTACCACACAGCTCTCTGTAAACAAAATTACTCGGGTGGTCCATAAACCTTCTCATTCATCAATCCCATAAAGACCTGCAGACCTTTAGTGACAGTAACACAACAAAGTTTCCCTGCAAAACTTTAGCGGGAAATGACCTTTGACCCCAACCTTATAGCAAATATTTAATATGTTTGAGTCTGCAAGAGCTTTCATAAAGTTGCTTTGGTGCCATTTATACGAGCGTTGTTAAAACTGGACTTTATTGGAAGATCAAGTGTATGCATGGCTGCATTTCATTAAAGGTACAGTGTGGGTTTTTTAGAGGCATTGCAACCAACAGCTCAGTCCACAGCTACGGTAGCTGCCACAGGACAAACATGTCATCTTCTGAGACAACATAGGGTTTGCGTTTAGGGCTACTATAGAAATATGACGCCGACTTCCATGTAAGAGGACCCGCGGTGTATGTAGATAAAAACGGCTTAATTTAAGATAATAAAAACAATACAGTTATTATGTAAGGCAAAGTATGGCAAAGACTATATGCATTATAATCCATATCTGTATATATTAGGTATTATATTAAATATAATTAAGACTTATTATAATCATGATTATGTATAAAATGTGATTATTTTGTTCTGCTTAAAGGAACACGCCCACATTTTGGGAATTGAGCTTATTCACCATACCCCACAGAGTTAGATAAGTCTATACATACCTTTTACATCCCCGTGCATGCTGTAACTCTGTCTGACGCACGTCACGCACCCACCGCTAGCTTAGCTTAGCACAAAGACTGGAAGTAAATGGCTCCAGCTAGCATACTGCTCCATATAAGTGACAAAATAATGCCCAAATTTTCCTATTTATATGTTGTGATTTGTATAGACACACCGTGTACAAATAACAAGGTCATAAGAGACACAGACATTTTTTTACACCTTATACATATAAATAGGAAAATGTTTGCGTTATTTTGTCACTTATTGGGAGCAGTATGCTAGCTGGAGCCATTTACTTCTAGTCTTTGTGCTAAGCTAAGCTAGCGGGGGCTGTGTCAGACAGATTTACGGCACCCCGCGGGGATGAAAAAGGTATGTATGGACTTATCTAACTTTGGGGGATATGGCGAATAAGCTAAATTCCCAAAATGTGGGTGTGTTCCTTTAAAAGCCCAGCTCTTAAATGGGTTTCTGCAGAGCAACAAATGGCAATAATTAATGGCTTTAATAATAATAAAAGGTTTGTGCTTAAAAACATCAGTGACAGCAGCATTTCAATGACTGTATTTTGTACAAACAGCAAGCATAAAAGCTTCCTCAATCTGCATCAGTTTGTGCAAAACACCTAAATAAATGTTTGATACGGCTTGGAAAAGCTAGTCACTTAATCCAGAATCTTTAAATCAGATATGGGTCGGTCTCGTGATGCATTTTCAAATCAAAATGCAACCACATGCTAAAAGAATGTTGTCCAGATTTCCCAATGCCTTCCCATTAGCTCTTTATGTACCATCACGGAATTCTGCAGTGGTTTGCTGTGGTGTTCCGGCATGACAAAAATGTCGTAGGTGTGCTATGATTGGTGAATTTCCTTCATAACTTTTAGGCCCAAATGCCTAATGCCGGATCCCCGTCTCAGCCCAAATGAGACCACCAGTGCAGACTGCCAGCTCTGCATCGGTCACCTTTTTACAGCTGTCTTTATCGCCTTTATTTCCTGTTGGGATTGTGTGTGGTGAAACCCAATCTTTTTGACAAATCAAGACCCCGTGTTTGTTCATGTTATTGGGATGTTTTCGTAAAGAGAGGGATTAGGCACCTGCGATAATGATTCGTTTTGGGATCTTGTGGCAGCCCAGGCTTCGTTCTCAGACCGCTGATAGAATGACAAGTGCGAAACACCTGGTAAGCATGACCCCTACGTCCCCCCTTTTTTAACAAATAGCCTCAAGATCTGCAAAAATGTAGCATTTAAAATACTACGCGATGAAAAAGGAAAAGCAACATTGCATGGGAATTCATCACTGCAGGATTTAAGAAGAGATTTTGCTTATACTGTGAATGGTTTGATCAGGTGTAGGTGTAATGGTGCATGAAGGTCCAGAATGTGAGCATTGTTGAGAAGGCAGTCACACAGCGTGAACTGACCTGAGACCAGCGTTAAACATAGTGCAGGTGAGAAACGCATTAGGGGGCCCTGGGAGTGCTGAGAGGTCCATAGGGAAACACTCACAGGGGAAAGACAAACTGGACATCTATTCTCCATATGCTCCAAAATATAAAACACATGATGCACAGAAAAGCATGCAACTACATGAAAATTACAAGTTTGCTCTCTCATATAGACTATTCTCATTGTAAATAAAACATCTTAGAGAAAAATTTTTAAATTTTGAGCACATGACTACATTGTTAGAAAAAAAATGATCAAGAAATTGTCCTAGCTTTCGCTGGGGCGGTACCCTATAAAAGGTCCTAATATGTACCATTTACAGGTACAATATGTATACATTTGGTACCAATATGTGGTACTAATATGAACTCTTAAGGTGTAAATGTGTACTTTTTGAAAGGGTACCACCCAAGTGACAACTTGGGACCATTAATTTCTAAAAAAATATTTTAGTTTTTAATAAAATAAAAAATAAAATAGAAATAAATTAAACAAATAAAAAATATAATAAAAAATAAATTAAATTAACTTAAATTAAACAAAATAATAAAATAAAAATACATTAAGATATTTTACATGTATAATGTATTTATTTATATAAATCTATTTGAATCTAAAAAAAAAAAAAATTAAGGTTACATTGACATTACAAGTATTTACAAATATTTATTTATTTATTTATACATCTATTAATGTAATAAATAACTAAAATATTAAGACTTGAGGTTAAAGATTTAACTAAAGATTATTGGCTGTCCCATATGAAATGTCGTACAATGAGAGAGGTTCAAAGATGGCCGTTTTCCCGGACTTGCATCCAAAGATAGCCTACGATAGTTCTCTGACAGTGTCAGAAATTCGGCATGATCACCGCACATTGTGTTTGCTACAACGACCCGCGTACTGGTATTTGTTTACCACGAGCGCATGCTGGTGATGACGTTGTGCTAACGTGTGACGCAGCCGCTAAAGCTTCCGTGTAATCATCGTCTACATGCCTGTCGTACCCGAGTTTTAACTATCCATGTCGTACAGTTTGATAAGGTAATGATCTTATAGGAGGGCAAAAATCCTGCAATGTATTCCGGGCTTAAATTATTATGTGAAATTTGTTAAGTTTAAAAATAAATACAAAAAAACTCCTTGGAGATAATAGTGTCTGTAGTTTAAAAAACTATAAATAATGCAAATAAAGTAAAAAGTTTGTACACTTTAAAAGAGTGGCAAGGTGGTCATCAGAACACAGGCAGCCAGAAAGCAGGGCATCAACAATTCTGCACACACATCAATTCCAATGAAGTCTATAGCTGTATAGGATTTCTGCACACTTGCAAAGATCCATCTTCCACTTTGGCATCAATCAATTTGACAGTCCTGAAGAGAGGTAGAATTCCCCTCTGTATCACTCCATCTCTTTTTATTGATAAATTAAATGACCGACTGCCCAAATGGCTCTACGAAGCAAACCACCAACTCCATTTCTCTCACTGCAGATGTTTTCTTCAGTAGATCAATACTGTCAAAATCCATTTTCATCCCACAACAAGCTACTAGCATTTTCAAACACCATTTAGTCCTTTTGGTATTGCTGAACTCTCCAGATAAATTAGAGACTTGTGAAAGTTCTGCAATGTGGATGAAGCCCTGCTCTGCCATGGAGACTCATAAATTCCTCATTCAGAGCTACTCCTGGGAAAAACATCTAGAGAAAACAAGACTTAACAATATATTTTAGCGTTTTCCTGGGCTGCAGAGCTCTCAAAGGTTTGCATATCCAACCAGATGAACTTCAATTAAAGGGGGCAAAACCATAATTAAAGGTTGCTATACTAAATTATCAGGCACAGTGTGGTAGACTATCTGTTAAAACCACTGAGAAATTGGCAAAATAAATTATGAGTCATGAATGAGCAATTGAAGAGCTCACATGCAAAACCCGCTACATTAAGTGTTTCTGACATGTTTTCTTGTAAATTAGCTTTTATATCTTTAACTCTTATTGGATTGTGTCAACAAACTGGTATTTCTGAATGGCCTGTGAAAAAATCGATCATTGAAATTTGGCTCCCCTTGTGATGTCAGAAGAGGATAATATGGCCCCTTAATCTGCACTACTATTCAACCATGGCACTGCCATTCAATGCAGAGATCAGCTCATTTGGGTGATTCTGGCGAAATTAGACTTATGGGGTGTCATGAAACATTTTGATAAAAAAGTAAATGCAAAGTAAGAGTATCAAAATAAGAAGCATACAGTTACAAACATCTCTTCATGTACTATTTTGCACATGATTTCAAATGACATCATACAAACCAATTTTGTTGTTTTTTCCACATTTAAGAGGAAATTTTTCATTACCGCAACGTGTCCATGACTGGATTCTTTGACATGTAAATATTTATAATAAAAAAATCTAAAAAAACTTCAGTGCATGTTATACTATAAACATTTACGGTAAAGAAACATGTGGTATTTGGTGATCATTTGTAAATGTACAGACAATAATAAGGAATATAAATGTGTCCAAGAAAAAATTTCTCATCCTCCGCAACAATTTTCAATCATTGTTTTTAAGCCCTCAAGGAACTAACATTTTCAAACAAAAATTGTTGGAAGGGACATAATTGACTGTGACACTCAAGATGGCTACCAGCAGTTCTTAATTTTTCTCTCCAGATAAAAGTTGAAATTTTGTTTGTCATAGTACCTAGACAACTTTTTAGTTCTCATTACCAAAACAGAAGTTTGTATATGCATATATTTAATGTAATATCATGTTGCGGCAATGATAATTTTTTAAAATGATAATCTAAAAAAATTTAATAATTTTATAGGAAATATGTTTTAAATCCTCTAAAAATAATATAGTAAGTTCAGACCTTAATCTTATATTTGCAAAAAAAAGTTTTTTTTTAATTCTGATGCTGGACACGGATTTCGTGAGAATGGACACTGGATTTCGTTAGAATCACCCATTTGCATTTAAAAGGACCCACCCAAAACATTTTTGCTCACATCTACAAAGTGGCAATTTTAACATGTTATAATAAGTGATCTATATGGTATATTTAACTAGATCTTCACATACGTACTCTGGGGACACCAAAGATTTATTTGACAACTGAGAAAAGTCTTAATAGTAAAATGTCCCCTTTAAATTATCTTAATTATTAAGATCATAACAATTATTGATTTCTCATTTCAGTCCCTAAATAATCATCCTCTTGCAAGGTTAGTAAAAAGTAAACAAAGATCTCAGTTATTTCCAAATGCTCTTATGTACAAGACATAGTTCAAATTTAATATTAGATCGTCTTAGACCAGACCACTGATGATTTTTGGATCTCAGGCCAAACAGTGGGAACTTCATTTCTGGGTCTTTATACTGTACTGTATGTGAGTTTGTGCATTTGTAAGTCCCTTACTTTTTAAAATTAAAGATCCTAAAAGGTTATTGGTCAGACTGTAGGGGTCTATAAAACGTCTTTGACATCCACAAAACCTTTATAGGTTCTTTACAGCGAAATAATGTTTACAGACTATAACAAGACTACACAGACTAATATAAAGGTCTAACAAATATCATTTCATCAATCAGATCATGCTTTGGATATGGATTAGTTCTAAAATTTAAATATTATTAGTAGACCATTCCCTTGGCAACATGAATAATGGATCCTGGATCTCCAAAGATCAATAAAAGTCATAAATCATAACTCTTCGTACTTAATATATCACTAACCACCACAGAGGAAATATAAAACTAGACCAACGATCTTCTGCCTTATTTATTAAAAGGCTTTAACTGATGAATGGTGCTATGAATAAGAGACACAGGTATGTCAGACAGACCCAGAACATCCCACATTAAATATCATTCTGCCAACTGGCAGATCAAAGATGAAGTTGGTCTGGCGTTCATATGCTATTGGTAAAATATAAAAAGTCTGTCGTCAGAAGTGAAAGTTATGATTCAGCAAAATGTGTAGATCAGCTGATGTTTGATCTGGGCAGGAGTCTGCACACTAATAATGGTTCGGGCAACATTGATGGACTTTTAAAACCGCAAATGCTGTACTGTTAATAGACTAATAATTGATTTGTGCATGTGGACTACTGAGCAAACGTTTTCTGGAAAATTGCCACTTTTTGTAGGTGTAAGCAAAAATGTGTAGTTTTGGATGTGTCATTTTGAATGCAAATGAGCTGATATCTGCACTAAATGGCAGTGGCGTGGTTGGATAGTGCAGATTAAGGGGGAGGTATTATCCCCTTCTGACATCACAAGGGGAGCCAAATTTCAATGACGTATTTTTTCACATGCTTGCACAGAGTTGTTTACCAAAACTAAGTTACTGGATTGATCTTTTTCACATTTTCTAGGTTGATAGAAGCACTGGGGACCCAGTTATAGCACTTAAACATAAAAAAGTCAGATTTTGATGATATGTCCACTTTAATTCAAATTAAAAGTATTAGTTAACTCCAACAAGTTGTATAACAATAAAAAATTGTGGTGTTATCTAATTTTTTAGGTTGAATTCAAAATTTTACTGTGATAATAGTTTGTGAAACTATAAAAAAAATTCCATTTCAAATTCACCCAAAAAAGATATTAGGACTAAAGGAAACATATTTCACTCTACCATCATTCTGCCATTCAAAATGTCTTTTCCATGGTTTAAGAAAACATTAATTAACCAAGACAGTGAAGGACGAGGGATGGTCCAGAACGTTTCCTTTGAGGTACAGTAAACTGGCAGCAGATAACAGACAAGCGTTTTTTTTTTTCTTTCTCAATGGGCCTACAGTATGTCTTCACATCTGAAAACCACATTGGCTAACTCCACTCAACAGTGTTTGTTTAGTATGCTGCAACTTAAAAAAAAAATTATGGGCAAGAGCATCTCACACTGAGGCCTTGAGCTATGCATCACAAGAGAGAATATAAAAGGGTGCAGTTTAATGGTTTTTAACATGGAGGAAGGGTATACTGTGGTTGTTTTTCTTCCCGACTGCATTTGTAAAGATGCCACGTTTTTATTTCGCTTTTACAACTTCATGCGATTTGGCCTGTGACTCGAGATTTGAAGTGTTTGCAATAGTTGTCGGTTATTGCTTCCAGTTTGTATTTAATGGCAGACGTTCGAACACATAGAGGAAAAGCACAAACATGTTATGCATAATTCATTTCATTTCTCTACTCTGGCGAGTGAGGTTTGGAGAAGCCTGCATGCTCTGTTTAGAGGGGATGTGCTCAATGGGACATCACAGAAGATATGTGGACCTATTTATTTCCAAAAGCTGTCTCTTGTGAAAGGTAATGAAGGAAACAGAGTATGTCTGGCATAGTAAGGATGGATTTGAAGACTTGATTTTTTCTTCATACATTCAGTTTCCTACGGCAAGCGACTTCAGCAGTGTGATGTCTTGAGATGTGGTTGAGTATAGGGACCAATCTAGTAAAATGATGTCTGATTAGCATCCCTGTTAGGCCTCTAATGACTGCGAGAAAGGCAAGAACCTGAAGACCTTCACATTTGGCTCGCACTCAGCTCTGATCAGTTTTGGCCAGACACAAACGCACACACCCATCATCACATTCATCACAAATCAAGTCACAACAAAGAACAATTCATAACCAAATTGTCAAATTATAGTGCTGCTTCACTAAAACAAGTTAGAAAGTTAGGTAACTAGGAAAATTCTGAATTAATCACAGAATGTGTTTTTGTCCAAATACAAAATTTTTAATCAAAACAATTAATGCCTTCAGATATGAATTTTAAGGGCTGAAACAATATTGTTTTCAACCAGTCAGGATTGAAGCCAACAAAGAATATTCATTCAGGAACATGTCCTACTTCGGTAAAATAAGTTGTACCTATAGTAAAACAAGTCACTGTAATTGGTTGCCTCAGTACACAATAACAATCCAGGTAGGAAAATTATGCAAAGATATGATTTATGCCTAAAAATGCAACAATTAAAGGGACACTCCACTCTTTTTTTTTAAATATTCATTTTATAATTTTATCAATGTTATTTTCCAGCTCCCCTAGAGTAAAACATTTGATTTTTACCGTTTTGGAATCCATTCAGCTGATCGGGGTCTGGCGGTACCACTTTTAGCATAGCTTAGCACAATCCATTGAATCTGATTAGACCATTATCATTGCGCTCAAAAATAACCAAAGAATTTCGATATTTTTCCTACATCGTGTACTAAGACAGACGGAAAATTAAAATTTGGGATTTTCTAGGCCGATAAGTTTATTAACTATACTCTCATTCTGACGTAATAATCAAGGACTTTGCTGCCGTAACATGGCTGCAGCAGGCGTAGTGATATTAAGCACTGCCCGTTACGGCAGCAAAGTCCTTGATTATTACACCATAATGAGAGTATAGTTCCTAGCCATTTCTGCGTAGAAAATTGCAACTTTTAGTTTTTCGTCGGTCTTAGTACACAATGTTACTACAGAAAAGTAAAGTTTTAAATAGGAAAAATATCAAAACTTTTTGGTAATTTTTAGCGCGATGCTAATGGTCTAATCAGATTCAATGGATTATGCTAAGCTATGCTAAGAGTGCTATCGCCAGACCTGGAGATCAGCTAAATGGATTCCAAAACAGTAAAAAAATCAATGTTTAACTCTAAGGGAGCTGGACAATTAGCATATTTTCAAAAAGTGAAGTGTCCCTTTAATATATCCAGTTTTAACGTGAGGTTACCTTTGATTAAGTGGTCACTGTAAATACGAGTGTATATTGATTGCTGCCATTGTTTCCCCTTACTGGGGACAGAGGCACTCATGCTTTTATGGCACAAAATTTCACCTTTCTGGGTTTTGTCCTTTATAAAACCCATTATAATCCATAGCGCGCTCTTCCCTCCAGTTGGGCGTTACTCTACAGATGTGATGTCACATGAAAACTATAAATATTTGTAATGTTGGTGGTAAAAGCATATTATATTATATTTAAAAATATATATAAAATAAAATTTTAGTATTTTATAAACTCATCAAATTACATTTTACTAGTTACATGAAAGCATTTCTTAAACAAATTCAGATTATTGTAGCTATACAGTACATCTACAGTTCAATGCTAAATGTATTTTAACAATAATTGTCTCCTTTTCACCTAAGCAAATTTAGGAGAAACATCTTGATACTTCAATGAAACACAACTGAAAACTCCATCAAACCTCCCAAGCTATCTAAACAATAAAATTCTCCTTTGGGTTTACTGAAACATATGGCTGCACTATATTTTTGCAGTTTCTCTCATAAAATGAGCATAAGCTAATTGATTTATTGATATTATTTCAGTGACACTGACAAAGCACTGGGCAGAAACCAGAGGAAAGCCGCCTCCTCATACGTCCCCCAAACCCCCTGACCTTGTATGGCACAAACCTCGGGACTCAAGTGATCTCTGCTTTTAGTACAAAGGGGCAAAAGATGGAGGGATAACAAGAAAAAGGGTAAAAAAGCGCCATCCTGTCTTGACTTCCCTTTCTGTCAATTGCCCTCCTCTGTGACGATGTGGTCCTGATTATGTGACTGCCTAAAACCCAAACAACATTAGAGCAACGTAAACTGCCCATAATATATTACCCACAATGCCTTTGAGTGTAGTCGCCACGGCGACCGGAGAAACTCAGTCATATGAGTCTTGACGACTCTCCTGAGTGGGGGAGGATGGATAGAGTAATAAGGGAATGGAAAAAAAGAGGGTGGGGCTTCTCCGGTTTGGGGGAGCTCTGTGGATAAGCATGATCTGTCAAAGCCCCATAAACATCTGCAGACAAATGGCCCTGTTACCCCAGAAATATGGACCTGTCCTGTGCACCACATGATAACAGTCTGGGCTACAATAAATCCACACATATTATTGAAAAGAATAGAACTTTAAATCAAATGTTATGTCGATGTTTCCATCGAAAAATCTAGAAATACTACAACCCTTTCTAAAATAAGGTCAAAACAATGAAAGCTTAAAAAAAAGAAAAAGAAAATGTTTATTGTTTACAACCCTAACCGTAACCCTAACCCAAAATAAACGAATGATGTATTACACAAGATATACCGGCAATGCTCTAGTTGTGCTACAGGAGCGCTTCAACATCATCCTTATATTGTATGGTTTTTTTACAATCCTAAATTTGAGCTGTTTTGGGTGAACTACTCCTTTACAGATTTCGAAAGTGCTCTTAAAAAATAAAGGTGCTCCACAATGCCATAAAAGAACCATTTTTCGTTGAACGGTTTCATAAATAACCTATAACATCCAAAGACAAAAAGGTTTATAGCGAAAAAGGGTTCACTAGATTATAAAAATGTGCGAAAGAAACAGTTCTCCTAAGAAACTTCGACTGAAAGGTTATTTAAGAGAGCCAAAAACGCACCTTTTAAAGAGTACCTATTGTCCGATTCATGTTTTTACATTTTCTTTGGTGTTTAACTGTGTATTAGTACATGTTAACGATATGCAAAAGGTACAAACGCCAAAGTAAACGAAGAAGGGAGTTATCGTCTCCAACGTAAATCTATTTTCTTGGACTACAACAAACACATGCATTGTAGGCAACAGTTTACTTCCTGGGATTGGTGATGTAGACAAGACCGACTTTATCATAATTCCTCCCACCTGGACTTCGTTAACTCCTGTTAGCATTGCATTGTGAGCGAATCTGTCAAACATGGTAAGGAGCGTCACGTTTCCTGCTGACGTCAGAGGTATTCAGACCTATCACAATGTACATATTAGCTGGCCAATCAGGGACACAGAGCTTTTCAAATCAGTACATTTCAGGAAGAGAGTAAAATCTGGAGCTACAAAAATGTACGGTATGTGGAAAATAATGTTTTTTTAACCATAAACCACGCAAACACATTATAATATACCAAATACACTGAAATAATGTTGTTTTAGCAATGAAATAGGTGCACTTTAAGAACCTTCATCTTAAGAGTGTAATTTTATTAGGCTTGTTCATTTTTAAAGGGTTTGAAACCAAAATCTCAAATTTCTAATCTTGCAGTTTAGATATACCTGAACTATAAGAGATAGATTTGCGATTGCCATAAACTATTTATGCCATAGTATAAATACTCTTATGTTCTTCGATATTTATAGTGTAAATATCCTCCTTCATGGTGGGAGGCACACTTACAGTATTTAAATGATCAGCCTGTACAGTATACGGTACAAATCACAAACATTACAGTATACAGGCATCCATGAATCATAACACATGCTTTTATGTTTTTATTCGGAAAAGAAGGATGCAAGCAGTCATATTTGAACAGCAGTTGACCAGCAATTGTTTAGATTAAAACGGAAAAACATGTAAAAATGTTTTGTCAGTTTAGCAAAGTTGCACACTTTTGGGTTTAACATACCATAAATCTGTTTCTAATTCACCACACATTTGGACAGGATCTGAAATTGTGTTTTCCCCGTTGTGTTTAACACTAACTCTCCACCTGCATGAGCAAAAACCCTCTTGGCATGCTACGGGTTATGGTGCATGGAGTTTCGTGAATCAAGGTCACAGGTCAGCAATATGGCCCTTTTTCAGCCCAGCGTTGACCTCTGACCCCCACCCGCCAGGCTTTGAATGCAATCCTTTCACTATAGCTAAAATGAGCTGTTCATTGCACTGAAACACATGCCACATAGCCAGACAATGAAAGACCACCTGTTATCTTTAAATAAAGCACATGCGCAAACTCACGCACCCTCCACCCTTCTCATTTCACAGAGGCTGATAATTCGATTAGCATCGGGATATCCTGAGAAATGATGTCACTTGGTTTACTCAGCGGGTCACAGGCTCGGTGTAACTGAATTATACTGCGAAAAGCTGTTACACACCGGCTCAGTGTCCGTATATACAAACACACACTCTCTATTTATAAGTTTATAGTGATAGATCAAATCAATTGCAGGTCAATGGCTGTGAACTTTAACGGGGTCTGTATGAATCACAAAGGTCATGAGATTACGCTTCATTCGAGCATTACAAATGAAGACTGTTAAAAATTTAAATCGGAGAGTGACTGTGCGGCTCACATTCATTATGGGAGGATTATAGGAGCAGAATGACCGTGACAAATGCTTAAGCGTCTGATCTGAGCACAGAGCTTAATCACATGTGTGTTTCTTGGAAGTAAATTTGATATTCCTAAAAAAGCTTGTGTTTTCTTTTCAATTGTTGAATGTAACAGCATCCCTTCCCTTATCTTTGTAAAGTTTGTACTCAACCAGTGAAGTGTAACCTCAATATATTAAACAATGTGTTATGGTACAAATGTGTATATTCTAAGACAAATGTTTTGATTAAATGACAACCGTGAAACTCCAAAAGAACTAATACTTATAAAATATCACATTTCCTCAAAAAACTAATGAAAAACTACTGGAAATGTTTATTTCCCCCAAAACCAAAAAAATGCTGGACATATTAAAAGACATTTTCAAGGATGAAAATTCAACAAAAACTATTTCCTAATTATTTATAACTAAAAAGAAAAGCTCAATGAGAAAAAGTTCAAGGCCTGAAATCAATTACCCAAACCCAGAAAGCAACAGACCAAAGCACAGCGTAAGCAGGTCGGCTCTATATCATTTTCCTATCTCACTAATGATTCAGGTCTTATCACCATACATGATGGCGGCCCATAAAAGATGGAAAACATTTAAAACCACATCTCTTAACCTCGTCCCAAAATTTTTGCAAGACAAAAAATATCCAGAGTATTGGATAGCACTTCATTCCTGAAATTCTTTTTGGTTTTGTACTTCAGTACATTGACACAACTTTAGCTTTCCAAAGTCATGTGACCACATACAGTATGAGCTGACATAAGGGGTTGGTTATTATGTTATGAGTGTGTTTCAAAGCTTTGTGGGTTGTTTCTTTGCTCTTTGACTGTGACAGAAATTGGTTTAATAGGTGCAAACATGAGTCTTGGTATAATTTGACTCATTTTTGAGATGCTGTTTGATGTGGGCTTAGAACATGGTGGTCGTGCGGACAGTCCTAATAAAAAGGAATTACAAACCAGAACATATAACATTGTTTATAGTTGCAGTATGTTTTTAGATGCTGAATGAGTTGTTTTTTTGTGAATTTTTTTTAACATTTGTATTACATTTCAATTACACATATATAAAAACATTACAAAAAACAAACAATCAACATAAACAGTCTTGGGGAAATTAACAGAATTGGAGAAAATATGAAAGTTTAGATTTCATTTTCAAAAACGAGAATTGGAAAGAAAGAATGAAAGAAAGAAAAACAGGAGGAAGAGAGAAATGATAAAAAGTAAGAAAGATAAAGAAAAAAGATGGGAAGAAGAAAGAAAGGTAAATGATAAAAAATCAAGGCAGAAAGAAAGTCAAACAGAAAAAAGAACGAAAAATAAAAATTAGGAAAAATGAAAGAAAGCAAAAAAGAAAGAAAGAAAGAAAGAAAGAAAGAAAGAAAAAGAATGAAAAAGATAAAGAGGTAGAAAAAATGAAAGAAAGAAATACAGAGAAGGAAAGAAAAAGCGGGTGGGGAAATGATAAAAAGCAAGCAAGAAAGAAGGAAGGAAAGAAAGATAGAAAGAAAGACAGAAGGGAATAAGAAATGATAAAAAAAGAAAGAACGAAAGAAATGTGGAAGAAGGAAGAAATGAAAAAGTGTTATAAATTAAGGCAGAAAGAAAGAAGAAAGTAAGTCAGACAGAAAAAAGAAAGAAAGAAAGAAAAATGCTGAAAAGTTTTAAAAAGAAAGAGAGAGAGAAGGAGAGAGAGAGAGAGAGAGAGAGAGAGAGAGAGAGAGAGAGAGAGAGAGAGAGAGAGAAAGGTGGAAGAAGGAAGAAATGAAAAATTATTAAAAATTAAGGCAGAAAGAAAGAAGAAAGTAAGTCAGACAGAAAAAAAAGAAAGAAAAAGAAGAATGCAGAAAAAGTTTAAAAAGAAAGATAGAGAGAAAGAAAGAAAGGTAGAAGAAGGAAGAAATAAAAAATAAGAAAAAAAGAAAGAAAAAGAAGAATGCAGAATTTTTAAAAAAAGAAAGACAGAGAGAGAGAGAAGGAAAGAAGAAAAGAAAGAAAGAAAGAAAGAAAGAAAGAAAGAAAGAAAGAAAGAAAGAAAGAAAGAAAGAAAGAAAAAGATACAGGCAGAAAAATGAAAGACAAAAAGGAAAAAAACAGAAAAAGAAAGAAAAATGAAAGGGGAAATGATAAAAGGAAAAAGGAAAGAAAAAAGAAAGAAGCGAGGGAAAAATAAAAAAAGAAAGATTAAGAAAGAAAGAAAGATGTGAAGAAGGAAAGAATGAGAATTTATATAAAATCAAGGCAAAAAGAAAGTCAGAACAAAGAAAGACCAAAAAAGAAAAGGGCAGAAAAATAAAAAATAAAGAAATACAGAGAAAGAAGGAAAGAAAGAAAGACTCAGAAAGAAAGAAAAAAAGGATAAAAGATAAAGAGGCAGAAAAAAATGAATGAAAGTAATACAGAAAAGAACGAAAGACAGAAAAAGTAAGAAAAAGAATAAAGAAAGAAAGAAATTTAAAAGCAAGAAAGCAGGCAAGAACAACGAAAGAAAGAGTAATTGAATTACCTTCAGAATGATAAAGAAAGTTCAAATCAGAAGACAAAATGGGGGAAGGGAAAGAAAAATTCTGTCTCCCTTGAGTGAGTCCTGCTTACTGTTAAGGGCTTGAAAACGCTCCAGCTGAAGCCCTCCAATCTGTCTAATGGAAGCCATATTGAATTAGGCCTGAGTGAACACGCACGCTACATCCCAGATGAAGACCCCTGCACGCTTTTATGACCATAGAAATCACAATAAATGCCTTCCAATTGATAGCTGACAACTGTATAAGCCATCCAAATCCAAGGTTAGGGTGACATATTGCTCTCAGTCAAACAGTAACTAGATTTTGTATCGTAAGGGCGCTGTAACGTTCGCTAAACTCGATTTACCCCGTATTGACCGATCATCAGAGACCTTTATGTGTGTGCGGGGTGTGGAAACAAAAGAGCTGTTTGTTTATTCTGAAATGATCTAGGGGGAGCGTATTGATCACTGCATACTGTACAATACCACACCACACAATCTTAAAGATTTAAAGGGTAGAAAAAATCCCAGTCAGGGTCTCTATGGAGTGCTAAAGGAACAATAACCGGGCTGTTGAACTGGAATGGGTAGACAGACAGATTACAGTGAGAGATAGATGATGATGATACAGTACGTAAGGGTTAGTGAAACATCACACAATAAAAACCTACTTACGTCATTACAGAACCTCACGGGTTTGACCAAAGAAAAGCAACAGTTCTGTTTTCATGCATTACTCTGCTAGTGGAGGAGGTCATTATTTATTTGTATTATCTTGTAGCAGAAAGAGTTATGGAATTGGAGATGGTACGGAAAGAGAACTGTAGGTGCCGTTTATTCACAGCACATTCCAAGCAGGTCAAGGCCATTACGTTGGGTTTCCATCGTATATTCGCTTTCTTGCAAGAAAGCTTGTTGACCCTTCATTGAAAATCTATGTATGATTTACTGTCAATGTCCAGAAAGGTAATAAAAACATCATCAAAGTAGTCCATGTGACATCAGTGGGTCAGTTAGAATTTGTTGAAGCATCCAAATTACATTTTGGTCCAAAAATAACAAAAATTACGACTTTATTCAGCGTTGTCTTCTTTTCCGTGTCTGTTGTGAAGCACACGTGACTGCAGTGGCGCGGATGACATACAACGCGGCTGACGTATTATCTGGTGCGCCCCAGCTGTTTTTTTTTTGTTGTAGTTTTTTTATGCACCCGGGCTTCGTTTACAGTCTGAGGGAGATGCACGCTGTAAGTATGGAAAAAAAACTTTGCAAACATGTCTGAGGATAACACGTCATCTGCGTCACTGCAGTCACATGAATTTAGTCTCGCGCATGCGTTTCACAACAGATGCGGAAGAGAAGACAATGCTGTATAAAGTCGTAATTTTTGTTATTTTTGGACCGAAATATATTTTCGATGCTTCAACACATTCTAACTGACTCACTGATGTCACATGGATTACTTTGATGATGTTTTTATTACCTTTCTGAACATGGACAGTATACCGTACGTAGATTTTAAATGAAGGGTCAACAAGCTCTCTGACGTAATATAAAACATCTTAACTGTGTTCCCAAGATGAACGGACGTCTTACGAGTTTGGAATGACATGAGGGTGAATCATTAATGACATTATTTTCATTTTTGTATGAACTATCCCTTTAAGTCGCTCTGGAGTATAAGTCGCATCAGTCAAAAATGCGTTTTGAAGAGGAAAAAACATTTAAAAGTCGCACTGGACTATACGTCAATAGCAGAGAACAGCAGGCTGAATAGGTGTCCGTAAATGTTAAAGTAACATAAACAGTTATTTACACGATACACAATAGCATACAGAACATACCTGGGAGGCTGAATAGGCCAAATTAACACGACAAGCCAAATCAAGTTCAAAAAGGTGCCGAAGTCATTCCACATCACTGAATCCTTTGAATTACATAAATACAGGAGCAGCATAGAGCAGACTCTCATGGCTGTAGACGGTAATGGTTTCTTTTGGTTCATATGAAATAATTTTGATGTATAAGTCGTACCTGACTGTAAGTTCCAGGACACGTCAAACTATGAAAAAAGTGCGACTGCTAAAAAGACTAAGAGCATTGGTCTTTCTAGGGAACCTGGTGAAATCTTGCTACATTCATATTAGTACATCAAAGGTACATATTGGTTCAAAATGTATACATATCTGCTCCTAAATGTTAGGACCTTTTGAAAGGGTACTGCCACAATGACAGCTTGGGACCATTTTTGTCCATTTCTTCCGGCCATGTAGGTGCCAAAAGCAAACCAAGGCACAAAATGTGTTTGTGAAAAGCATTGCCTGTCTTTTCAGCAGTGTGAAATTCTCATGAACAATAAAACGTGTATCTCAGCAAGGCAATTTTCTTTCTGGGTCGCTCTCTTCCCACTCTCTGTCATTTTTGGAGGTAAAATTGAACCCATTATCTCCTCGGCTAGAAATGATAATTAGATCAGCATATTTTAACCCTCACACAAGCGCACATGCGTCTCATATTATCCGTGTACTTGTAAAGCACCTGTTACCTCAAATGCTCAAGGGTGGCATGTTGTTTTTCAGAGGGAACTTCCGAGAAGCTTAGCAGGGGCACGAGAACAGAAATAAAGCTGTCAGCGAATCCCCGCTGTCCGGATATGTGTATGTAATGTTTCTGCTTTGCCGTCTTGTACACGTCAGCCCATAGACACGAATGGATGGATCAAAGCAAACCACGGTGGTTTATACCACATGCTCAGCAGATAATTAAGTTTCTCCCTTGTGGAAAGAGATCATAAATTATCAGGGTGGCACATCACTTCCCATGCATCCACATAGTCAAAACTTGCATACATAAAAGATGCACACACCCATACACACAAACATACTCCAGACAGTACAAACCAGCATGGTCCAACTTGCACTCTATTTTCTACACACGAAAGAGCCAAGAAAAACATGCTGGCTGAGTGCAAGATAGCACACGGGTCAGAGGTCTCATGGCTCCAGCTGGGACGGAGAGAGTTGGGCTGAGAGCGTCGTGACGAGACGAGACACATATGTGCACGAGCACACGTGTGTTTCCATGTGCTGAGGGAACGATAAATCAAGAGCTTGTCCTCGCATGAATCATGATCATTCAACCTCAAAGCAGGCCCGTCCTGCATGGTTGTGCCTCTATATTCCAAAGCCTAATCAAGTCTTAATAAAATGTGTAATTTTGCTGCTGTGGCAGTCTTCTTCTTTAAATGCAAATGGCTATTGGAAAGCAAGGCCAGAAGAGCCAGCTGTTATCTGACCAGCGCTTGACATCAACCTAATTGGAAGCATTCCCTCGGGGATGTGGACTTAAAATGGACCAAACCACAACGATGCTTCCACTGCCAGCACTTATTACACAACAAATGGGTGAAACACTGTAACAACCACAAGCAAATACATTTAGTATTCTGTAGTCTTAGCATTAGTTATTTATATGTAGGAATGTTAATAGGGTATTAATTGTATTAAAAGCTTTTCCGAGTAGCTAAAGTATTTTAGTAAATTTAAATCGTACCAGCCACGAAAAAATAGAGTCAAGAAAATCTTGAATTACATGACATGAGAGGATGGTTAATCTTATAAAATGATGAAATAGAAAGAAGAGTAGATGATAAGATGAGAAAAGATGAGAAGAGAAAGTTAACACAGCTGTAAACGAACTACACTATAAAAATGCACCATGAATTTTAATTATAAAGAGTTATAACTTTGCCTTGGAAATTTATTTTAAAATTTGTTATGGGAAACATATAGACGGTTTCATCGGACGCACGTGATACACGTCTGGATTCGAACCTTACTTCCGGTTTCGTTTTTTTAATGGTCGGACTAGTTGCTAAACTGATCTCTTGAACAAATGCCTTGTCGAAAATAACAAATGTTTTGGTTTCCTAGGTAATATATGTATTGTTTTTTGCTTGTTATATAAATAAACTACGTTTAAAGAACTTTGTTGTTATTTATTCTTAGCGGAGTTTACCGGAAGTTACGCGCGGTTTGCGACAGACGCTTGTTTATGTTGTTACTGCTGAAACCGTCTTTACAATTGAAACAATAGTGGACACATAGTAAGGCTATGAAGCTATAAAATAAATGTGGATAGATTAGATAATTTGGTTTTGTGATAATTTAATAACAAGTATTTCAGTTCATCGGGGTGATTTTATATTGAGGAAATACGTGGG